>NC_137658.1:15802231-16404731 GCF_963422515.1 Blennius ocellaris | reverse complement strand
GCCGACCAAAACACATAACAAGAGATTAAGTTCATTTTGAGCAGTATTGAATCAAAGTTGTGTCTTGGCTCTCCACTGTAGTTTTACTTTTTCATGTGGCTCTCTTGGGGAAAAAGAATTGCCCACCGGTGCAGTAGTGCTCTTATTCTATTGTGTGAAGTGTTTTGAAGCCAAAGAAGTCTGCCTATGGCTTAAAGTTAGTAAGACTTGGTCAAACCTTGTTTTAATCCTCAGTGTTTTCATGGCGAGCGCAGGATGTTAATCCGAAACCCGACAGGGAAACGCTGTGGGGTTGATAGTAGATCGCCATGTATATATCTGTGTGGGTGCTTCAAAATATCAAGGAAGTATCAAAGACTTGAGGGAGACTGTGTGTGTTACATCTCTCTGCCAAACCAAGTCTTTGCTGCTATTAGTGCAGTGAGACACATCTCCACATTGCATCAGACAGGTGCTTAGAAATCCTAACATTTCTATTGGAAGCAGACTCAGGCCACATTTACACATAGCTCGTTTTTCAAAAAAAAAATGTTTCATTTACTCAAGCGTGTAAAAACCTTAACGGCAACTATGAGCATGACACACCTCTAGGCGGCGATGTAACGAGGAGCACACGGCCTCTGCTCCTCCGCATAATAGAGCAGCCGTGATTGTAAACGCCAACAAGACAAAAGCGTTTGCACATACATTAAAAACAAGCACTGCTCTGACAGCATCCATCGCCACCTCAGCAGCCAAACTGGAAACGCCGGTGACTTTGATGCCGATGACGCTTCTGTCGCACACTGTGACGTTAACCTCCGCCTCCCCTGAGTTTCTACACGCAAACAGAAAGACAGCGTTTGACCAAATCTTCACTTTGGGTGTAGTTTTCAGATATAATCTTTTTTGGGGGGGGTAACAAATGGCCCAAAACACATTGAAATATCACAGTTTTTGCAAAATAAAAAAAAAACCTTTAAGTACAAGAGCCATCGGCACAATTAAACTTGAAAAGAGTGTCTTATTTTAACGTGGTGATTAAAAGTACAATATTGTACAGTATCAGTCTTGCTCTTTTTGGCAGTAGGCACGGTAATAACTAGTAATTGCTTTCAGTCCGCCGACCCCCTCAGGTAAAAGCGCTGGTTATTGTGCGTCATCGCCGATTTGCGGCTTCGCTCACCTCATTAGATGCTCACATGAATGAAAATGTTTGTTCAGTCTTTGACACAGTTAACTTGGCGGTAATGTCACTCGCGCTACAAGAGGTGAGCGTGTGGTTCACGCAGCTCCTCCCTCTGAGATACAGGTGGCGCCCTTCAGGCCTCTGCGAGAGGTTATGAGCTCACGGACCGGCGCTGGTGTGAATGTCCTCGCTCCAAATGTCGTCTCTGCAGCAGCGACTCCGCTATCTAATCTAATGAATGCGGCAACGCAAACTGTCACCGACTCCTCCCTGAAGTCCAGCGCGAAGCATTTGAAGGCAATTTCAAACATCGCCACTTATAGCAACATTGCATCACAGCCTGACATAATAACGCCGCTGCCTACTGGTTCAGCGTGCAGCCGATGATCAGAAGTAACCCGCGGGCTTTGTAGCCCGGGTGGGTGAGGTGACTTTCTGAACCACGGATGCAAAGGAGAGCAGCCAAGCTCCTGTTCTTGATCTCCGGTCTTCACACATCCACTGTTAGAAGGCTGGTTGCAGCAGACCGCTGAAAAAAGACTTGACGCTTTCAGTCGTCAGTGGGTGAGATTGGTTCTGCACAAGCTGTAACAAGTCATCGGCACCAAATGACACCAAATGAAGCTTTGCAAGGAACCCAAACATCCGTTTTCCCCGAATACCGACTTGGAAAAGAGGATTTTCATGTTTGAAGTCCTTCCTGTGTGTTTGTGATAAGCTGAGTCACATTTTGTCACTGAAATGTCACTAAATGGTCTCTATTGTTAAAAGATAATAAATTGCTACATTTTAGACGTTACTATTTCATTATGATTTCACCATGAGTTTTAACTCCAAACATCAAGATTAAATTTCAGGACCTGTTTTAGTTCTGTTAGTCTTTCCATTTCCATGAATATCTGAGTATTTTAATAAGTCAAATAGTTCAAACAGTGAGGAGACAAGCAGCCACATTTGATCTCGTCCTCAGTTCTTACAAACTAACATTGGTGAGTCGGTGAAAACTCCAAAATATAGTGCCAAATTGAAATTGGAGCAGGTTGAGTACTTTGTGTAAATGACGTTAAATATAATAATGATCCTGCTCTCAACCTCTCGTGTTTTGGTATAAACCACGTCACCACGTTTAATCGACAGTGTTCAGAAAATAAATGATCCATAGGTGGCATGTTTAACAAATTTTCAATTTAGACACAAATTTACACGGTAAATTGTGAAATAAATGCACTTTTGACCAGTTTTATACTTTCCCTAGAGAACGCATGATAATTTGGTGTCACCCAATGATGTTAATTACCTACTTTAATGACTCCAGAAGTAAAAGTTTAACCTTGAAATTCTCTTAGAAGCTTAAACGTTTTTATTATAATCCTGTCACTGGTTGAACGTAATAAGTAGCTGTTTATTGCGATAGTAAGTATAAAGAAAGCAAAAGCACAAGGCAGCAGCTCACCGCCACTATTCCAGTAATCAAACGTTACATAAACAAGGATTCAGACTTTCTCAGAATTTGATGCTGCGTTGCAGTTGTCTTGGAAAACGTGGATGCTTCTAGGAAACCCCATTCTTGCACTAAATTAAATTCTATGCCTTTTATTCAAGATTTCCCTGTTTGAGGATCACTTTGGTGGCGAATATCATGAAAGGTTACAGGAGGAGCCGAACAGAAACTTGCTTGTTAGAATGCTTAGAAATCTAAATCGGTACCAGACCAACACCAGAAAATGGACACGAAACCACACAATTAGACACTGTGTTGTCAGTTTATGTTAAAGATGGAATGTCTCATAACTTTCTGTCCAGTTTTGGATTCAGAGCAAATATCCAGTCTGACATAAATGTGCACATTTTCCTGCTGTTTGCACTCGCTCATTCACCCTTAAAGCCTCCCCCTGCTGTGGACTTGCACATTTCTATAGCTTCCGTCTTCACAGAGACCCACACGAGCAGATGTGGACATAAGATGATAAATCCTTCAACCTTTCAGTTTAAGAAAACAACTTCAGCTGTGTTGTATAACACATTACATATTGTTTTAACCTGACCTTCACTGTTACGTTTAGATTTCCTTTTGAAGCTTCTGTACAGTCAAAAAAATATGGAAGCAATCAGTGCTTCTCCCTATGTTTTTCTTGCGTCTTGTTAAGAAAGGGAACCAGATTCCAGCTGTTGTTAGTGAATTCCCTATGACGAGTAGATACTAAATTGATGTCAGCATTGAGCTCTGATAAGCTCTGCGTCAGTCCAGAAGAGCTGCTGCCACTTTCCACTTTGTTTCCTAAATCAAATTCAACTGCAGACTTCAGTCACATTGGATCCATCAGACGACAGCCCACAAGCTGGTAACCACGAGATAATTAATTGTACTAGTGAATAATGGATGTCGCATCCAGACGTCATGCTAAAGCCACGGTTATGAGTGCATTGCTTCTGTTTCTCTATTTGCCTTCCGGGCGAATAAATCAACACTTGTTAAATTAAAATGCTTATTTTTCAACATGCTTCACAAGCATCTTTCAGAATTCAGATGTGGTCCTTTCATACTTGTGTGTGTGTGTGGGAACCTCTCGACCATAACTGAGTGTTTCCCATGGATTGTGCCCTCCTCAGACGGGCGGCCATCGTGTGATCTGACGGCGTCGGCGCTGAACTTCTCCTCTCTATTCCCCAACTGCCGAGTGTAGCTTTCCCAAGTATAGTTCCTCTCCCCTAAGCTCGGTGTCTCTGCTGCTTTCCACTCTCATACCTGCCCTACTTAAAACGCTCTCACAATTTACGAGCTTCACACTCTGTCCCTCTCGCTTCTGCCCTCCTCCGTCTCTCCGGCTCTTTTTCCTCTCGCACTCGCACGCCCGGGCGTCGCACAAAGGCCTCGGTTGGACCAGAAACACACATAAACAGATCAAGTTTATGGGCGTGCGCTCCTACAAAAGAGGATCCCGGCCTCTTTCTTGGCTGTTTTGTTTTAATCACGCGGAACAGCGTCGGCACAGTAATTCAGACGAGTGCATTACAGCACAACAAAGGACGAGTTTAACCACTTACTCGCCGGGCCCTGTTGTTTCCTGTTATAAATAAATATGCAGTCACATAAAATGCCAACATGTGCGAGTAATTCCTTCGTTGGCCTGAAGTCCACGTGCCTTCTTCAATATCAATCAGGCTCAACTTGCAATGCAGAACTGGTCTCAACATGTAGGACCACTGCTCTGAATGGATGGAAAACAGACCCGTTGCTCTGGCAGCTAGAGGTGTGCTGGGATGTCTCAGGGTGAGCTGATGTGTTACGTTCAATATGGAGAAGTTGAAAAGAGTCATGGGCATGGTGGAAGCTGTCTTACAGAGTCAGGAGATGCACCCACTGAGCTTGAGCCACATGGCTTAAGTTCTTGGTTTTTTTTTGTAAAGTTTTTCCACGTTACCTCGTGTTCCTAACGAGGGCTGCTGGTTCATAGGCAATAAAAAGCACGAATCTTATCAGTCTTCATATAAATCTGCAACCCTCATAACTGTCTTTGTTATATTTACTTACATTCGTCTGTGTTATTCACACTTCAATGTACATCTCAATAACTGTTAATATGAATATCTTATCATGTCGTGTAGAGAAGGAAACCAACGCCCGAGCTCTAAAGTGACAAGTTTGAAACTCTTCCCCCGACACACTAATGAGCAGTGTCCTAAAAATCTGTTTGGAATTGAGATGATGTGGGATGTGTTTTAAGTGCTAATGGGCATCTCAAGTTGGACAAGTGTGACAAGGTGAAAGAAATCCTCGTGTTTTTCCGTGAATGACACAAGCGTACTGAGTTGCCGCTCACATCTGAGGGCCACGTGATATGGAGGAACCATAACGGTTGAAATAATCAGTTTTTCCCCATTCGCTGATTTTCACATAATAAGGACTCATAGTGAGTAAAATCACAGTAATCAGACAGAAAGTGTTGATTGTAACAAATGTATCCAACATCCCCCCCCTAAGGACAGCTCATTTGGAGTTGGCGAAATGTCACTGATGTTTCAGATTGGACTACATAAATGTTTTTGATGAGCCAGCTTTACTGTGGAAAGTAAAGTGTGAGTGTCACATTAGAAAGAAACACGATGCAGGCTGGTGTGAACGCTCACCGAGGAGGCGCTTGTCTGTTACGGCAACAGGACGAGCGAGAGAGGGAGGAAAGAGAAGGGACCGGAGGAGAGAGTGCAAAACAGAGACTAAGTGACAGGGTGTGTGTGTGTGGGGGGGGGGGGAGAGACAGGCCTACTTTTTAGTATGTGATCTAGGCCATTATCTGTGTTAGCACTGGTGGGGCTCCAACAGGCTCTGTGGATCCTGAATAACAATACCTTTTATGAGCTTTCATGAATGTGTGTATGTGTGAGTGCGTGTGTGTGTGTGTGTGTGTGTGTGTGTGTGTGTGTGTGTGTGTGTGTGTGTGTGTGTGTACACCCGTTTGATCATGCGTGCTAACGCCATTTTGCCATACATGATGTGCGCATGCGCCCCTGCACCTCTGCCTTTTGTTTCTTGCCACTGACTTTGTGCTCATTCGTTAAGAACACTTTGCGTGCCTGTGTGTGTGTGTGTGTGTATGTGTGTGTGTCTGTGTGTGTGTCTGTTCGTTCACATGTGTGTGCGCGCCCCCTCACGTGCAGCTGTGCGCTCTTGCTGTATCACCCTCGTCGTCAGTCAAACCCCCCTCTCCAGCAGCGCCCTGGGGGCCTTCATTATGTAAGAAAGACATTACTGCAGAACAGAGGCAGGCAGCCCTGATAACACTGGCAGCCCCTGCTTACACACACACACACACACACACACACACACACAAAGAGCAGAGGCTCCTAAAAACTGCTGGAAAATACAGAAAATATCAATAAATCATGTCCGTCATTATAACAAACCTTCCCTCCTTCTTTCCCTGGTTCAACCTCTCCACCTCGCCTGTTCAACTTCATTCCAACTCCTCCCGGTCATGATGTCGGCTGTATTTTACGCTTTCCCTCCCTCCGCCGTTGACTCGTACTCCTCTCATTTCGAACCCTTCTTTGTCCTCAGCGGTCCCCTTCCCCCTGGCCCACCGGCTGACCATGAAGGAGGTGTTCGACGCCGAGGGCCGGCCGCGGGTGGACCTGCTCAAAGCTCACCTCACGAAGGAGGGCCGGCTGGAGGAGGCCGTGGCCCTGCGCATCATCGACGAGGGCGCCGCCATCCTGCGCCAGGAGCGCACCATGTTGGACATTGAGGCGCCAGTCACGGGTATGGTACACTGATGAAGAGCAAACAGGCTTCACACAAAAAAAGAAAAAGAAAGACAAGTCAACCCCCAGATGTACATCAGGTCAGATTGATTAAACCAGCAGGAGAGAGATGCCACCATAGCAATATGTCAGACATTTCTGTTCAGTGTGCACCAAACACTGGCAGAGGACAAAAGAGAGACAAAACAACCCGACAGCATAGAAACCAAAGATCTGTTAGTCCATTCAGACCTTGAGCAACACGGCGCAATATTTTCTCTCCAGACGGGTTGGCTTGAGAATCTTGTAAGAGTATCCTTGTGTTTTGTGGTCAACAAACCCATGAGTGCAAAAGCATGAAACACATTCAGCTCAAGAAGCCTGAAGCACACAAACAATCCGAAACAGATAGAAGCAATCGTCGCAGAACAATTGAAACCAATTGCTGAAATTCCCAAACGCAACAGTACTGACTTTAAAGTGACGGATTGCTCACATTAGGGCTTTGATGATTACATTTTGATTTGAATTAATCACATCCCAAATTTTCTTTTCTTTTTCTTTTTTTTTTTTTTGTTGAATCAATAGTCTTCTATTTTTGTAGTGCAATACAGAGCATTTCTCCGTGCACCTGGAGAAGTACGTTTGAGCTCCAGACAATCTTCTCGATGCAGCATATCATAAAAACCCATGCAGAGGGAGAACATGCAAACTCGAAGTGGGAGAGCCTCCAAGTCCACCTTTACCTCGAACTACTAGGTCACCGTGCCTATGTAATAATACAAATGTAATTTACTTAAAAGCAAAATGTGTATTTTTGGGCTGTGAAACCAAACCTTCCAAAATCTTGGCGTGAGTGTTGGGCTACTCGACAAAGCTGGGGGGTTTTTTGTTCTCAGAGAAAATAAGAGAAAATTGTTGAATCCCAGGCATCTGTTGTTGCCAGTAGATTATGAATAAATTGTGTAAAGCAGCAAAAATAGAGATAATATTTGTCTCAACATGCATGCAGTCTGACGTCAGCTAGAAACAGCTAGAAATTAGCCTTATTTGACATATGGTGGTATTCATTTTCTCCCTACAGACACGTTTCTGAAGTGAATTTTAAACTCGAAATGTCTTGTTCTTTTTATTGGCAGCTTCTATTGAGGCAAAAACCCCCCCCAAAAAACAGGATGAAAAGTGAGATGTTAATTCAAATGTGCTCCTGAATGACATGCAGATAGTGAGGTTCACACAGAGCTGTGAAGCAAAAAGGCAGGAAGATCAGTAATTATGTATTAATCAGAATCCATTCGTGGACTCATTAATCTGCCATACGTATCTGCCACCCTTCTTAATGTGAACTGTTGTTCGGTCGCACTTCACTGCGAGAGCCAATTGGCACATACGCGCCTCACAATAGCGGACGACGGCTTCGGTAATATCTGCATGCATTTCCCCGGAGGAGCGCAACGGAGAGGCGAGCGACTGAGAGGGAGGAGAAGATGGAGATCGATGGAGAGCAAAATGAACAACAACTTTCTGAGACAAGGACGGAGAAGACAGACAAGCAGGCGGGCAGACTCAGACAATCCCAACCTTTTGACACCGCTCGGCTCGCGCCTTTCTGTGTGTGTGTGTGTGTGTGTGTGTGTGTGTTATGCAAATGCCAACGATGAGATAATTCTGTGTGGGACGTCGTGCCCACGCCATGTGGGAACATCGCTCAGCTTTCACAGGTACAGATCCCCGGGGACGAGGACGGACAGACAGGCAGACGGAGAGACGGTGGATCATAAGCAGCTTAGAGCAGAGGTTCTCCGACCTGCTCGCTCCTCCAGAGCGACACATCCATCCTGGCTTCCAGGTTCCTCTCCATCCACGGATGCTGTCCCGGGGAAACACACCTGAGGGGAGTGGGCTGGTGAATTTCCTTGGACCAGGCCACTGCAAAAGAGCCTGAGAGACAGGATTTGTGGACGGCTGAGATCTGAACTTGACAGGCTTTTAGGATGTCACGAGAAAGCTGAGACAGGTCGGAGGAGGCAGACAGGTATAGCTCCGTTTCAACTCAGGCCATTTTGCATTTCCCAATTCCCACTTCAAATTAAAGCCAATGCTTACAAGGAGCACAAAAAAAAAAAAAAAAAAAAACCCAGACATTAACATGGCAGGCAGATGAAATGACAGATCGACGTAGCCGGCCAGACAGATGCAAAATAGCGAAATGGCTGCAGAGGGGAAACGGTGACATGGACGAGAAGTGAAAGGAGAGCCCGGACAGATGGTGAGAGAAGGAGGCTGGGAAGACATTTGCTGGCAGATCATGCAGACAGACAGTCCTGAAGACTATTCAAAACACAAAGAGTTCACATCGTAAAAGCTGATACTCCTGGAAGTGACTTGGAATAAATTCTGAGGAAAAAAACAGCGGGAAAACACATGCAGCAGGATAGAAACGGTGATCACATAGAGATTGCGAGTATTTAAAAAAAACTAATTAATTTGTTAATCATGTAAGTTATGAACAAACTTCAAAAGGATCCTTTCAAAAATGCTACAAGTTGTAACAGAAGTTGATGCTCTTATTGCCGCTACACACTGTGAGATCTTCCACCGTCCCAGACGAGACATAGCCATCGTAAGAGAATCGGGTCAGTATCTTTGGTCTTGACTGGAAATCAGTCGTCCTACGTCCCACTGTGAGACCGGCTCAAGCACCAAAGACAATAAAATTCAGATGGTGTTAGAAATTTGGGGTGATCGTTGCTGCTGCTGTGACCTGCGGCAACTAAAGAAGCTGGTCCACGTCCATACGGTATACATGTTTGAAGCCACTTTGCTCGTCCATCTAAACGATATCATGAGCAAACTTTTAGTAGGTGGCATTTAGTCTTAGAACATTTAGATAATCCTCACATTCATTTTGTTTATGTTTACGTGTCGTGTGTTGGAAAATGGAAGACAGTAACAGCAAATGCTAACCTGAAATGCTAGCAGACGCTCACAAGTTCTTCAAACTCAAAGACATGACTGCACTTTACACTTTGCCCAAAGTCGTCAGTGACCCGTTCCATCCTCCCATAAGCCTAGATTCAATAAAGCAAGTATCAAAGATGTACAGATGATTACAACATTATTTGTGAAAGGGCAGAAAATCAGCGCACACTTTCCAGAGAACGCAGGAGAATGCCAGCTCTGTGGCCGAGTGACAGTCCAAAACAAACAAACAAACAAATTAAAAAGGCTTCATGTTCGAGAAACTGGAACCATCCAAAGCTTTTGCTTGAAAATCGCCAAACAGTCGGTTTTCTCAGATGGCCCTCGAAATGACGTGAGCAGATTTTCACGGCGAGGAGATTTAAACATCTTTTTTTACTATCGCACAGATAAGTGATGTTTCCAGATCAGCAGACAGGACAGATATACCTCTGCAGATGCAAATCAGGCCATATGGAGTTCAGTGAAGCAGACACGGTCCCGTATGTGTCAACTGACTTGTTTAACATGTGGGAGCTGAAAACGCTCGTCTCCGTCCTCACAACACTGTGGTTTGTTGTTGCTTCCAACAGTGTGTGGCGACATCCACGGCCAATTCTTCGACCTGATGAAGCTGTTTGAAGTGGGAGGTTCTCCTGCCAACACGCGATACCTCTTCCTGGGGGACTACGTGGACAGGGGCTACTTCAGTATCGAGGTGAGGACCGACCTCTTAGCCACAACCGTAACACATAATGGATGTGCACCCGCTCTAAAAATAGCTCCATTCTGACTAGATTGTGCTTACACTGAGCCTAAAACTGAAACGGTGCGGTGGACATCGCCCTGAAATGTATTATACAGATGTCCTGGGGCACCGCTTGTGTCACTGCAGCGGTTTACTGTTAGCACAGCGAGCACTGTGCTGGATTTAATGCATTGTTAATCTACAAAAGGTACCTGAGATTAGCGCTGACATAACACTCTGTGTGTGTGTGTGTGTGTGTGTGTGTGTGCGTGCGTGCGTGCGTGCGTGCGTGCGTGCGTGTTGCCCTGTACATACACTCAGGTGATGCAATTCAACATCAATGAATAGGAAGTCTCGCTGTTAAGGTCTGCTGTCATGGACCCTTCAGATTTGTGTGTTTTCCTAAAAGGCTGAGAAGGATTTTTGACAATGTCCATTATGGACGGTACATCACAAATCTATCTTTATCATGATGTTCACGTATCACAATAGAGCGAGCGACAGTATTGCTCATTCATGCTCGGCATATTCACATTGAAAAGTGGGATCGAGTGGTAATTTACAAAAATACAATAAACAACAAAATCAACTGGAAATATGACTAAAAATCAACAAACTGCTCCTCTCTTAAATGTCCTGGTGGGAATCGCAGACTCATATATGATGGGAATAACATTGAAAAGAAAACAGGGTCCAGTTTGTGCTGGTGTGAAGTAGCTGCAAGAGGAAGAGCACTGTTACTTGAAAAAAACCCCAACAACACACACATCTTAAAGCCCCAATGACCCAGAATGGGATAAAGTGATATAAAAGATGGATGGATATCTTAAAGCACAGACGATAGTTTCATCTACTCCAACATTTGTGTTTATCAACATAGCACATTGTCACTTAATATCACGCAGCACTACTTATTCTTCAAAAAGGCCACGATGTCCGTTAAAAGTCCTCTTTCATTAGGTTCTCTGTTCAAAGCGCTCCTCTGATCAACAGTGCGACTCGAGTCTGGAGAGTAGGTGCTCTTGAACGTCTCAGCCTGTCCTGGCAATTGGGACATGTCACTGACACGGAGTGAGTTTGGAGCACAGGGAGTGAAATTCAGGCCACCTTGCTAACACATTTCAAGGGCGCATGAGGGGGGGGGGGGGGGGGGTAGAGCGGAGACAGTAACTGTGTGATGGTGAGAGAAGATCCTCTGAGTCGTTTGTAGAGTTAAACCAAGTGATAACAGTGAAAGCGTGTCACACAAAGCCACAGCTGTTTTCTAGTCATCTTTTTGCCCCCCCACACCCCCCAAGTGAACTTAATCAGCTCGGTCTGACTTGCGATGATTGTTGTCAAAACCCTGTTTGTTTCCATATTTAGCCCTGGGAAAAGGATCAGCTCGCTTGCAGCTCCATTATTTCATGACAGTGGCTCATTCAGAGGAGGGATTCCGAGTAACAGCTTCATCGTGACACTCTGTCAAGCTCTGAATTTCCCACTTTAATGAGGGGAAGTGAACGAGAAATGACTCCAACTCTGTCTCATGCAATTATGTAGTAGGAATCATGTGGTCGGACAAAGTTTGGTAACAGTGCAGTGTGTGTTTTGGCTACTCAACGTGAAACTCAAGATGGCTTCGCAGCCAGCTCAGCGCGGAGACTGGTAACGTGAAGTAACTCGACTGGACCCTACAACCTCAAATAGAGCAATAAGATCCAATCCTGTGGCGAGAGACGAGACAGGTGGAGAGATGGAGATGCAGGAAGTAGAGTGGAGGCGGATGAGGTCAAGGATCTGGTGTCGACCATCCAGAGAGTGACGAGGGCGTCGAACCTGAGGCCCACAAGAGGCTCCAATCCGGTCCCCTAATACACCAAGCAAGCTGTAAGAATTTCAAAACAAAAATTCCTTCAGAGTAGCGGAGACAACACAACATTGAGTCCAGAGCTGGGATATTGGCATGAGAGCGAGTCACCATGTTGCTCAGTCATGCTGTCAGGGTGAGTTTGTAAACACAAGCATATCGCATATCGCTGTAGGAGGTGTTTTGATGGATATTTCACTGTATTTTGCACCTGAAAGTACCACTAAAATCAACCTCGTGTTGAGATTTTTAGTTGTAATTGTTCAGTTTTGTGAAAATAGAGACATTTTCATGAGGTACACTGTGTCACAACGAAGAAAATCTCAACACAAGGTTTAATTTCAACAATTATAATGACACTGTTTTACTGGTCTGGACCACTCAAGATGAATTTGGCCCCTGAACTAAAATGTGTTTGACACCGCTGTGTGAAGATATTTAAGACAAGTAGCTGAGGTGGAGGTGGCAGAGATGAATAAAAATTAACAAATCAGAGGGAGCTCTAACCTTTGGAGAGAAACTAGAGAGCAGGGCTCCACAAAATATCACTTGCCATATCAACATCTCGGAATTATTGACAGAATTTTAAATATGAAAATGCATTGCAGTTTTTTTTTTTAACAATTAATTCACAAATCATGTGATTGACTTATTTAAAAAAAAAAAAAAATTCTGTTAGATTGACCCTCATAATAATTGTATGTCTTTTAGCCTATTGGCATTAGATAGAGGCACTAAAATCAAAGAACGGCCAAAAATTTCACTTGTGAAACGCTGCTGGTGCAAATTGCAGATACATCTGTGACTGAAAGAAAGACATAAAGAAAAAAAAAAAACACATACATTCCATCCAGAGAAGGAGCTCTGATTCAGCTGTGATGTCGCCTGGAAGAGCAGCTGAAGGACTTTGCAATGTAGATATATCATGAGCCTGTTTAACCTCTATTAGTGCCAGAGTGCAGTAGATTATGACTAATATCTCATTAATCTGAGACTCGATTACTCTTTTGTTCTGCGAGTCGAATGCTGCTAGAAATGTCGTGCTGCTTTAATGTTTTTTTTTGCGTTTCCCTTCCTCTTCATTCAGTGCGTGTTGTACCTGTGGTCGCTGAAAATCCTCTACCCAAAGACGCTCTTTCTTCTACGGGGAAACCATGAATGTAGACACCTGACGGAATATTTCACCTTCAAACAAGAATGTAAGTTCCTTCCTTCCTTCCTTCCTTCCTTTCTTTATTTCTTTCTTTCTTAACCTGCTGTCTTCCTCATTATCGTGTTCATCGTGGCTCTAAAGGTCATACGAGCTTGTCACTCCTCATCTTTGCTGTAGTGACTCAGCGAAAACGTGACAAACGAGTTGTACGACAACAATGTTTCTACGCTGGCACTACATCATATGTGTACATAGAAAACACAAAGATCGTTTTCTTTTTACTGAGTTATGTTGTTAAATGAAATATTTTTTACTAAGTGGAACAAAAAAAAAAAAAAAAATCATTGTGTTGTTTAACTGTTTTTAATATATTTGAATGGGATTTTCCTCTTTTATACACGCACCTTCGTTTACTCTGTTGCCGACGTTACAGGTAGAAAACCTTCTGGAAAAGTTTGGTTTTGTGGAGAAGAGTTAGGTCTACGCTCAGATTAGAAGATACTAAGTGTTAATTAGGACAAATGTCTTTTAAAAGTAAGAAAATACATTTTGAACTTCCCACTTAGAAAGTGGAAGACTTCTCAAAGACCAATTAAGCTGATGTACATAATGTACTTATAGTACTCGATGAGAAATGGTATTTTCTAAAAACTAAACTTATATCCCAACTATCCTAATGAAATAGAGGAATCCATTAGCTTAGCCTGTGCTGTTAGCTGTGTATTACAAGCATGTACAATGACTTGAATTTCTTGATGCTGACATGGGAAATGGGAGATTCCGAGCTGGTGACGTTCCAAATTCCCAGCTGCACGAATGACAGAAGCGTCCAACCAAAACTTGATTATTTTTCTAGCAGCTCCCGAGGGCTGATTCAGTCCAGTCGTCAATACACTGAGTGATCATTTCAGCTCGTGAAGTAGCTTCTCTCTTATCTGCTCTTTTCTTTTTTTCCCCCCTTCATAACAGGCTGCGTGCTTTCTTCTTCCTCCCTCCCTCCCTTCATCCATCCCTCCCCCAGTCTCTCGCTTTCTCGCTCCATGTCTTTGACTCCTCTGCCAGTGAGTTTCGGCGTCCTGTCCGAGAGAGGGTGATTAGCAGCAAATTAATTTGGCCCTTAATGATTGGCTCAGGGACTTAGTCCTCTGTGTCTGATTGGCCAGGGGACGAGGAAGCTAATTTCCCCTGGTGCTCCTGGCGAATAGTGGTCGCCCTCAATTACCATCTGCTGTGTGTGTGTGTGTGTGTGTGTGTGTGTGTGTGTGTGTACAACAAGTGTATGTAAGTACATGTGCTGTGGCTGCATGCATGTGCAATTGCCTTCATAAATGTTTGAGTGAATGTGTGCGTGTGTGCGTGTGTGAGAGAGAGATTGGTAGAAGTGTGTTTGTCAACCTCTCCATCTGCCTTGTGTAGAGCAAGGGCTCATTATTGCCAGTCCACCAGTTGTCAGCTCACACACACACACACACACACACACACACACACACACACACACACACACACACACACACACACACACACACACACACACACACACACACACACACACGCAAAGATTTTGGCTACTGTATGCTTGTACTCACTGTCTTTGATTCGTGTTTATGTGGTTTTCATGTCCTCATGCCCTCCCTCTTCCCTCCCTCCCTCCATCCTCCTTCCTCCTGTCATCTCCTTTCTTTCTTCTCTTAACCTCTTTCCTCCTTCTCCTGTCTCCTTCCATCTCTCTCTCTCTCTCCCTCTTTCTCTCTCTCCCTCTCTCTCTTTTCTGCCTTTATGAAATTATCGCTCTTTTTTTTTCTCGCCTCCCCGCTCGCTATCATCTGAATCCACGCTCCTTTCTTCCTCTCCCTCGGCTTCTATCGCTCCCCTCCGATCTCCTCTCAGCTATTTTAATCCTGTGATATTGTTTAGTGTCAGATGTATTGTTACGCCCGTGTGTGAAATTAACTTTAAAAGATGCTGCGTGTTGGATGTGGTTATTGAAATAGCTGCCAAATCAAAAGACAGTTTCAGAAAGCATAAAAAAGAAGTTGAAGAAGAGAAAAAAAACTCAGTGTTACAGAGCGTCGCGTCTATATGTGGGTCAGAATTAGTTCAGTAGAAGCAGAAATGGGTAGTTTTGCATCCATACAGTGTGATGCAGGAGAATATTCTCACTAATCTGGGAAGTGCCATTCCTAAATCATCGGCGGGGAGAGAAGCAGGTCATGCGGGAGAGTGCTGGAGAGGAGATGGCCGCATAAATTAATAAGGCGCCGTGTGGAAAATCCTACATGTTAGCGCCTTTACACCCGAGTGAAGCGAGCTGTGTTTTTGGGAGAGTCTGTTTGAAGCCTGTGAGATGGCTGAGCCCCTCAGATGTGCACGAGCAAGAGAGGCAGTGTGTTTGTGTGCGATATGAAACACATGACGGGGGAACCGACTGTACGTCTGGTCAACCGAACACGGCCCCGGGCACTTTGTTTTAGTCTCGGGCTTTAAAAACGTCACTCCGTTCCTTCAAACCCGCAGGTAAGATCAAGTACTCCGAGCAGGTGTACGACTCCTGCATGGAGGCGTTTGATTGCCTGCCCCTGGCGGCCCTGATGAACCAGCAGTTCCTGTGTGTGCACGGGGGGCTTTCACCAGAGATCCACACGCTGGACGACATCAAGAAGGTACGTCGCGTGTAGCCGACATACACACACACACATAACAGTGGATGCACTTTTAGCCAAAAGTGACTGGAGGTTTGCATCAGTATCATCACTACCTGAAGACGTCACTCAATACGACATGTTCTGTGGGAAAATGAGAAAACACAATGAAGAAGATGTGTATGGAAACAGCTGACATGTAGATAAACCTCGAAGCAACACTGTAGTTAAAGATAAAACTTAATTTACCTCTCAATTTAGCATTTAAAAAAAAAATCTGTTCAATACAACAATGTAGATTTATTCAGATTTTGCAATAATAATTTCAGTAAAAGATTAACGTTGATATTCAAACAAAACTTTGTGTTCATTTGTGTCCGAAACTTTTATGAGTTACCTTAAAATAATAAAAAGTTACTTGTTACTTGGGAAAGTAACTCTTGCATTTGATTCTTTCAGTCACAAATCTGTTCAGAGATGTGCACGTAACTGTGTTGTTGTAGGGTTTCTCAGTCGTCAGCACTGCATATCGATTAATTTAAGGAACATGCTCTATCGCCTGAATGTTACATCTCTTGAAATAAAACAGATTTATGAATTAATACTAAAGAAAATCATCACCAGACATAATCATCAAGCCAACAACCTCGAATAAAGCTAATGTAATTTTTTTTTTTTTTTTGGGGGGGGGGGGGGCTCAGTCAATAAGATAGAGAGAGACAGCAGCTCTGCAACTCTTCAAGTATTTTTATAAATGACAAAAGTACCAATGGTACTGTATCTTTAACTCCCTATTCATTCATGCATTCATTCATTCTGCTTTATTTATATAGCTCCACATAAAACACTGTTATTTCCAGGTGCTTTTTCCTTGCACTGTGTATAAAACACCAAAAACCAGAATGTAGAAATGATGTTCTGGAAAAGTAGATGTGATATTCAATATGTTTTTCATTAAAAAAAAAAAAAAAAAGCATACATTTCAGTGATACACCGTTTAACAGCCGATATTCTTCATAAGAGAGACTTCAGATAAAGATCTTAAGACCCCCATAAAAAAGTTGGTTCCAGTAACAAAATGTGATCGACTCATGTTCAGCGATCAAACACACTTGTAATCAGCTGTGGACACATACCAAGTTTTATCAATGCTTTAAAGGAGCGCCAAACAAAAACAAATGAATCACAAGCCTGTGTGTGTGTGTGTGTGTGTGTGTGTGTGTGTGTGTGTGTGTGTGTGTGTGTGTGTGTGTGTGTGTGCGTGTGTGTGTGTGTCACAGTATTACAGAATACAAAGGCACACACATGAACAGAGACATGAGAAACACACACACACTTCCTCATCTAATGGCAGTGTTTCCATGGTGAATCTGCTGGTGTGACATCTTCTCCCCCCTGTGTGGTGAGGGTTGCCATAGCGATGCTCTGCTCTGACAGTACGTGTTTGCTTGTGTGTGCACATTGTGTGTGCGTGTGTTTTTCTTTCCCCCTATTCATACTATATGTGTTCATGAGTGCGGTTTACTTCAAATGTGTGCTTCAGTTGCATGTGTGATTTCTTTGTACACACTTATCTTTGTGACTGCCTTTTGTGTTCATATTTCCGTGTGTGTGTCTGTGTGTGTGTGTGTTATGTATGTCCTAGTTGGACCGGTTCAAGGAGCCCCCGGCGTTTGGGCCCATGTGCGACCTGTTGTGGGCCGACCCCCTGGAAGACTTTGGCAACGAGAAGACCCAAGAGTACTTTGGACACAACACAGTCAGAGGGTGCTCATATTTCTACAGGTACACCAGGACAAAATTACCTCTTGAAACAACAAAAGAAAAGAAAATTGCATAAGAGGGGAAAATCAACATGAATGTGAATGAATCGTCTCTTCGCCTCGGAGCAATAGATCCCAGTGCTTATGAAGCTCGCAGATATGAACTAACCCCATATCTCAACAAGCCAGAATGAATCGATGCAATATTCAGAGATATGAAAAAAACATCCGTAGTTGGAGCAATATTTTTTTTTCAATTAATTAACTGTCAAGAAGAGGGTGTGTGCGTGTGTGTGTGTGTGTGTGTGAGTGTGCGTGTGCATGCGTATGTGTGTGTGTGATTACATGTCAGGATCCCACAGGTGCCCAGTGTCACTGAGCTGTGGTGCTCATCTACAAAACAGAAATCTAATAAGTTTTAGTGGGAATCAATGCTGCTAGTTTTAAAGAGAGAGAGAGAGAAAGAGAGAGAGAGAAAGAGAGAGAGAGAAAGAGAGATGGGGGAGGAAAAAGAAACAAGATGCTTTCTGCTTGCTCTCACTCCATCCGAGATCCATTAACAGCAACGCACACTATTTAAAACACACACACACACACACACACACACACACACACACACACACACACACACACACACACACACACACACACATATCTTGGGTTTACTCGCAAATGCATAACTGCATGCTCTCCAATATACACGTACTCAGACACACTCATACACACTTTTGTTGAAGAGCAGGCAAACATACATGCACGTTGACAGACACACACATTTACCTTTGGTGTACACGCAAGGACGTAGTAATGCCAATTAACACACACGTTCACACGTTCACACACTGGGTACACATGCAAACCCGCAGTATAACACATAGATGCACTTATTTAAATACTCAGATAGTGTGTAGGAGAAAACATACTGTATAGCACATCAACTACACTCACAAACCACACACAGTTCTGTTTCAGTATGAAATGATATCCCACAATCCCCAGGGAGACTGCACGGTTCTGTTGCTATGACGACTGGCTACTCCTGCCAGATATGGAGTGATATTAAGATACAGTGAGAGAAAGAGGGAGAGCAACATGAGGGGAGGGTTGTGATGGCGATGCCGGTGGTGGTGGTGGTGGTGGTGAGGAGGAGGAGAAGATGAAAGAGGCGAATAAGAAACAATTAGCATGGAGGAGTGTAAAGAGGAGTGGAGACGGGACGCAGGTGGAGATAACCTCGGTGGTTATATATAAGTTTGTTTCTGTGACATGCTCTCTGTGGCTCACACACACTGGTTCCCAGTGTTTAGGAGACACAGCATCCACAGACCAACTCCTGTAAGCTCCGTCCCCTCAAGCAGTGAGGCCTGCCCTCGCTCACTGATGCCCCCTGCTGCTCACTTCACACACCGCATGAGGAAACAAGAGGCCGGATCATCACCCACAGCTCCACTTGAGATACTTCTGTTCACTAGTTTACGGCAGCATTAATGTAATAACATATGACATTTTAGTGATGCAAAGTGTATTTCACTGGATAGTCTTCCCTCTGTATGTGTGCCTGACTTCAGATCTGCTTCTTCTCTCTGTGTGCAGCTATCCAGCAGTGTGCGAGTTCCTACAGACCAACAACCTGCTGTCAATCATCAGAGCACACGAAGCACAGGACGCTGGGTAAGCTGACTGACAGTGGCAGCTCCATCCTCCCGCTCCACTTAAACGGGAGCAACCATTTAATTTAATGGCTTTACCTTGACATTTCACGTTCTTGAGTTGTTATTTTTCTTTGTCTGGGAATTGGCACATTACAGGGGAAAAAGAGCCGCCACGATTTCCCCCCCCCCCCTCCCCTGTCACATTTACACCGTGTTATTAGCCTTGTTAGAGGTTCGTGTGGCGGAGCGCCGCCGGGAGCCCGAACCAAATTCAGGTTAAATAAGCCACCTCGCGAAATACACACAGGAAGCCAGAGCGCCATGCCTGGTTTGCACTACTCGTCTAAACAAAATAGTAATAGGGCAAAACAGAATTTTCTGACCCACAAATCCACTCCTGGCAGCTGTCACCTCAGCCAAAATCCCCCGGATATAATGCAGCAATTAAGGCAGCACTATAGTGTCTGTGTCTGTGCCGTGTGCCGGCTTGTTGAACCCATTGACAGCATTTTGTCTGTGGTGCAGATGGGTGGTGTGGGTGCTGCCGCAGGGGCCTGAGTGCACTTGTCAGAGGAAACCGCTTCGGAGGCTGTAGATCCTCCACCTGCACAGTGTGCACATCATTTATGCTCATTTGAAGAAGCAGAGCGACTTCAATACGATCACACGGGCGCTGATCGCTCTGCATGCATTAACCCTTTCATAGAACACTCGTTAAAAATCTCTACAGGATGGAGGATCAATACTCCTCTGTGCTTTTTAGACATGAGGAAGTCGCTTAAAAAGCTGGAAACTGACAGAAATCACTATTAACACCTTAAAAAATTCTGCGAATTGGAAAAGAATGTGAATGGATTTCTACAAATGATTGACCGCACACTCTTAATTCCCATGCGTTTGTTATTTAAAGAAAAGAGACATGCCCTATATATCAAGCAATTGCCATTCATCTTTTTTTTTTTTTTTTTACAGGTCATGTTTTTAAGGTAAATCGGATCAATGGGGTATCAGGTGTTGTGACTTGGAGAAAGATATCCTTACTTTCTATATTTTTATATTATCACCATTACTTTACAATTAATACCTAGGGAAAAGTTACACAAAGTTACTTAATATGGTCATCTGCCATATGAAGGGTTGAAAAGTCGTAATTGTGTCGTTAATATAACGTTTCTCTCCAAATGTACAAAGAGGAACCAAAATTAAGCTGATGGTGGAAGAACTGTTCAGGAGACGTGGCACACATTCTTGACTTCTGATATATAAAATGTAGATCTGGTCAAACTAGAAAAAGAGCTATAGCCTTGTTGTTTTATATATATATACATATAGCTTTGTTGTAAAGCACTTTGGACACCACTAGGTGATTGTAAAGGGCTATAAAAAATAAAGTTTGATTGATTGATTGATTGGTACTGAAGTAAAATATAAAGAAAAAGCAGTTTAAAAAAAAATCTGCAACAGTATAATTTGTAAGAATTATAAAAAAGATTTCTGTTGCTTGAGTGGACAGTAGCACCGATTTCGAAATTGTCGCACTACTAGTTTTTCATGTTTTCTGCGACTGTTCGTTTTTGGAAAATAAAACAGGACGTTACTGAAAATGGTAAGGGTTAATTTAACGGGTGAAACAGAGACGAACAAAACAAATAAACACGAAGGTGAAATATATTTACCAGAAAACTTCACTCAAATTAAGAAAAAAAGATAACTTTGCTTATGAAGTGAAATTTATTTTCTTTTTCTTCGACTTTTTACGTAAAATGTCAATTGTCCCAAGTTTGGACATTTAAAAGACACAGTTTGTGTCTGAGCTGACTGTGTTGTCATCTGTCAATATAGAACCAATAAATCTGATGGATTTGTTCAATAACTTATTGCACATAAGAATTTACACCCTGCTGTATTGTAACTTCGAAAAAAACAAACCATCACAACAGATTTTTAGCTCAAGGTTTGACATGCTGATGACAACATTTCATTATGAAAAGAAAGACTGCAATTATGTCTAAATTGCATTTGCAAAAAATAATAAATACATAACCAGAAAATATCCGGTTTGCTTGGGGACCACTCCATGTTTGAGTTTGCATATCTGTTGTACTGAAATGTCCTCCCACAGTGTAAAAACATGGATTCACACATAGTAACTAGTGTCTCTAAATGATCCTTCTGTTTGAACATGATATGTTTATACCTGTGCCTCTATTGGCTTCCTGTTATAATCTAAAGTCATGCTCGTCAGTTTGAATGCAGAAAGTCATTTGTCAGGTGTGTATAGGTCTTTTTGTGTCTCTTTGAGGAGGACACTGTGACCGTAACCCAGTGGTTCTCAATTATTTTCTGTCACGCCCCCCCTAGAGGACAGAATTTTTTTCAGGGCACCCCCCCCCCGAATTGTACTACCATTGAGAACTTGATAATATGTATTTATTTATCTGTATAAACCACTGTATGAGTTGCTGGCACCAGCATTCTGCATACAATCGCCTGATTATCAAAATAAATCTGCTATGGTGTGAGGTTTTTTGCACCTTGCGATGTGGTGGGCAACTTTTAAGAGGCTAACAGGCTTTTTTGTTTACTGATGCCGCGCTGACAAAATGACCGGCTTGTTGGCAATACTCATGGAGTTTACGATGAAAAAACTCCAGTGGCTTACTAACATAACGGGTGTATGGTCTCCAGGTGTATGGTGTATGGTCTCCAGGTGTATGGTCTCCAGGTGCCGTCTTCATTTATTTGGTTTCATGCTCCGCTGCCAGAGTTTTTAGGCATAAAACACAAACGGGTGTTTCCTCGTTTCCGACGTGTTCACGGTAAACCTAAGGGCGACGTAGCATCGTCATACCTTCTGCTCTTACTAGGTTTATGTTTACTCTCACCTGTTTTCTTTTCTTCTGACGCCTCATCCTTTTTTCTTTTCACTCCTGTCAGAAACTTCTCGACCTCCTCCTCCTCCTCCGCCAGCTCTGTACACCGGTGTTCATGTGTAGTACTTCTTCTTCTCTACTGGTTGAACAGGCAGCCTGTTGATTAGTTTGAGCACTGCTGCCACCTAGTGGCTGGAGGCCCTTTTTTTATTGTTCAAGCATGAATAAAGACACTAATACTGAAAGTCGCGCCTGCCTCGCGCCCCCCCTGACACCCCACCACGCCCCCCCAGGGGGGCGCGCCCCACCATTTGAGAAGCACTGCCGTAACCTAAAGCTGCTGTGGACCATTGACGAGTTCGTGCCAGAAGGACACCACTAGAGTTCAGTGTTGGGGATGGAATACATGCTGCTTTGTTTATCACGTCTCATCCTGTCAGCTTCTTTGCATGCATACCATTAAGTACCCACAGACTGAATAGATCCAGGACTGAGGAATCAAAACTCTGTGCTTTCAGTACCTTCGTCAATAGCTCTTTCACTTCGTCTTGTCATTTCCCCGCCGTGCCCGAGACTGTTCTATTTCTGTTCTATTTGTTTTTAAGTGTGCGGCTGTCTCGCCTTCAACTCGTCCCCCGTCTGCTTTAAAGTTCTCTGAAGCAGAGCCTCGTCCACCGTGCGCTGTCTTATTGGAGGAGCTGTAACATGGGTGGTGGTTTGTTTGTCTTTCTGTCCTCAGGTACCGCATGTACAGGAAGAGTCAGACTACAGGTTTCCCCTCCCTCATAACCATATTCTCTGCTCCAAACTACCTGGATGTCTACAACAACAAAGGTCTGACACACAGAAGTGCTCAGAAACACAGGTGTCACACAAAATAGAGACGTTTGTCACGAAACTAATGTTTTTCCTGTGTGTGTGTGTGTGTGTGTGTGTGTGTGTGTGTGTGTGTGTGTGTGTGTGTGTGTGTGTGTGTGTGTGTGTAGCGGCGGTGCTAAAATATGAGAACAATGTGATGAACATCCGTCAGTTTAACTGCTCCCCTCACCCTTACTGGCTGCCCAACTTCATGGACGTCTTCACATGGTCACTGCCTTTTGTGGGAGAAAAAGGTAACACACACACACACACACACACACACACACACACACACACACACACACACACACACACACACACACACACACACACACACACCTTTAGTTTTCATATATATATTGATATTTTCAACATTTGCTGGGCAGTGTTGTTGGGCCAGATTGGGGCCTCTTGCAGGCCAGTTTCGGGCCACCGGCCTTATGTTTGACATCCCTACTTTAGAGCATCTTCCTCCAACCTCCCAGCTTATGAAACTTCACTCTGACCCACACGGCTATTTGCAAAATCTATTTGCACGTTAAGAGGACAGGTTAGTCCTTCATCAAGTGTGTGTGTGTGTGTGTGTGTGTGTGTGTGTGTGTGTGTGTGTGTGTGTGTGTGTGTGTGTGTGTGTGTGTGTGTGTGTGTGTGTGTGTGTGTGTGTGTGTGTGTTTTCGCCCGGTAGTGACTGAGATGCTGGTCAACGTCCTGAGCATCTGCTCCGACGACGAACTCATGAACGACGGCGACGAGATCTACGACGGTGAGAGACGTTGAAGCCAGCCGGGTTAAATGGACGCCGTGGATTGGGTTCAATATGTGCAGGTTACGGTTTTAACGACTCGCTTCTCTTATTTATGAGTGTGTTCCTGACTGTTTCGCAGCCAGCGCAGCAGCAGCCAGGAAAGAGGTGATCAAAAACAAGATCCGAGCCATTGGAAAAATGGCCAAAATGTTCTCAGTTCTAAGGTGGGTTGACTAAAAATACTTGTTTTTACTAATGTTTTGGCTGAGCGTTTTGCCTCACGGGGATGTCAGTGTGTGTGTGTGTGTGTGTGTGTGTGTGTGTGTGTGTGTGTGTGTGTGTGTGTGTGTGTGTGTGTGTGTGTGTGTGTGTGTGTGTGTGTGTGTGTGTGTGTGTGTGTGTGTGCAGGTGCACAGTGTGGGGAAGTGTGTCATTCTCCGTAGTTCTCTCTCCATCACCTGTTCGCTGTTTCTATTTCCTCTCATGTGTCACATGTGCATATAACCTCCCGTCTCTGTTTCTCAGAGAGGAGAGTGAGAACGTCCTGACTCTGAAGGGCCTGACCCCGACAGGCATGCTGCCCAGTGGAGTTCTGTCCGGGGGCAAACAGACCCTGCAGAGTGGTGAGTTTTTCACACACACACGCACATACATACACAAGCTCACACTTTACAGCTTAACCCTGATCACACCTCTGGAGGCCAGACGGAGAGAAGACGCCTCCCCGCCCTCTTCTCCTTTTCTCCTCCTCCTCTCATCCCTCCGCCTCACTGACTCACCTCACCTCACCAGCGCTGAGGATACTAACAGCCTGCTGGTCGCGCCTGCGCGTGTGTGTGTGTGTGTGTGTGTGAGAGAGAGAGAGAGATTCACAGTGACGTTAAGAGCGAGACGACATGAAGCTAAATGGTGTGCATGAGTGTGAGACAGCTAACCCAAGCTAATGCTAACACCTGGTGACCTCTGACCCCCGCTGCGGTCCCAGTGCTGCTCTGAGGGCCTCACATGTTTTAAAGCCTGAAACATGCCCCGAGTCTGCAAGGAAAAAAAAAAAAACCCCACGTACACCTTCAACTGGAGATTTAGAAATCAAAATTATAGGTGAAGTCCAAATAAAAAGTCCCACATTCGCTCAGATTTGAACCTTTGGCCCGCCATGTGCCGTTTATTTTTTAGTCTTACAAGGTCATTCTAATATTTATTTTGATATTTTTCATTAAAGGTCACTCAACAGCACATTTTTTTTAATCATTTTTCATGAGCTTTGTGGTTAAATTGTTTTGTTATTTGAGGCTGAATCAACCCAGTTAACTTTTTTTTTTTTTTTACCCGATCAGAGTTCAGTCTCATCCATACACTTCTTTGCCTTCTGAGGCAAAGATGTTAACGCGTATCTGCACAGAAGCATGTTTCAGCCTTCACTTCGTTTTCCTTCTGCTCCTTCTTTCTTTGTTCTTCATCCTTTCTCGCTCTCTCTCTCTCTCCTTCGCTCTCTCTCTCTCTCTCTCCCTCGCTCGCTCTCTCTCTCTCTCTCTCTCCCTCGCTCTCTCTCTCCTCTCTCTCTCTCTCTCTCTCTCTCTCTCTCTCTCTCTCTCCTTCTTCTCTCTTGTTTTTGCCCATCCTTCAGCTACCATTGAGGCCATAGAAGCTATCGAGACAGTTAAGGACGACGAAGGTAAAATCACACTCATTTCACTGTGTGTGTGTTGTGTGAGTGTGTGTGTGTGTGTGCGGCATGGCTGCGCTCTCAGCCACCCATGCTCATAAGGTCATGGATTTTCTTTACCCACAATGCACTGAGCTCTTCTAACCGCATCTAACAACAAAGCATCAAACCACCGATCATTTATAACACATGAACATGCACAAGCTTCTCTCCTTCTTCCTCTGGAGAAACAGGAAACCCCAGAAGAAGTTCTCACGGTGCACGCGCGCACACACACACACACACACACACACACACACACACACACACACACACACACACACACACACACACACACACATACATAAGAAGAGCGGAGCTGTGGGTGGGAGTGGGTGTTGTAAAGGTGGGCCGGGTCACTCAAACCTCTTATAGACTGCGGCGCGATGCAGTCTGTTCTTTATATTTCTGAGGTGCTGTACAACAAAACCATGCCATCAGTCTGTTTCTCTCCAAGCTACGGCAGAAAAAGAGATATGGGATTGACGTGCAGACGAACGACTTGTGCTCGTTTTACAACCTCGTCTATGAGAGAGTGGGGGGGGTCCGTAGTGCTTGGAACAGATTGTGGCCATGGTTTTTGTGTCTGGTGTAAAGAGGCTGACTTAACGGCCTGCACCGCTTTCCGTTGTGTTCAGAAAGTTTTCAAAAAACTTTTCACCTCGTTTCCCAATTTTTGTTAGGTTATCGGCTTCTGCTGAAATGCTTGAAATTCCTTTTTACTCCCTCATCAGTCTCCTCCCTCGGGTCCCGTCATGGAAAAGTCAGAGGTCAGGTGAAGGGATGTGTGTTCAAGTTAAGTCACGCTGGCCTACGGATTCAGTTCCTTCAAGTTGAACACGCCCAGAGTTTAAATTGTAACCGTCTACAAATTGTAGATGGATGTGATGCACATGGGATGTATTTATTGTTGATCAAATCTAAAACTGGTCATTTTTATTTGTATTTTTTGCCATTTTGACTCTAAAAATACAATTTTTTAAACAGTTTTTAGCTGTTTTCAGTTGTTGTACTTTTCTCCAACCAGTCTTAGTTGTTTTAGGACCTTCAACATCATCATCATCATTGACAGTGAGTCTATTCAGAATATATCGTTCTACTTTTGGGACATATTTTAGTTGAAAAGTACGTTGACTTTAATTTGTCACCTTGAACTGGAGAACAGAATTGACATTATGACTTGGCGAAGGCTTCGTGGAGCCACGACAGAGGGACTGAAGAGCCACGTGTGGCTCCAGAGCTGAGGGTCCTTGAGGGCTCTGGATGAGGTTTTTGTAACTGACATTTTGTACTTCGCTCCACAGTCTTTCCTCAGCACTCCCTCTGGAGCCTGATGGTGCCGCCGCCATGCTTCAGAGCAGGGCAGCAGGAGTATAATGAGCCTTGGTTTCCTCCAGACACAAAGATTTGAATTAAGGTCAAACATCTCAATCTTTTTTATTTCAAGATTGTGCTTTAGGGTTTCTTTTTTTTTTTTTTTTTTATAACTCCAAGTGAGTTCCTTGTGTCTGTCACTGAGAAATTTTTTTTTAATAGATTTTGGGCCTTGTGAAAGTTTAAAAAAAATGTTTTTTATCTTCACCACACAGGATCTCTGGATTCCACAAACAGAGACCGTTGCGTTCTTGTGCACTTCAATTTACTCGCTGGGCTGTGCTGGTTGACTTAGTTACTGGTTCTAAAACAAGGTCTGAATCTTCTGGAACTTCACGTTTTTGTTTTTTTTTTGTGATTTGTAGAGACGCCCCATGTTTAATCAATGCACTGGTGGCTGAGGAAAGTTTTCCTTTGCCAGTTTTATGCATGCAGTCAATCACCCGCTGGCAGCTCTTCCAAGGCCATTTAACGACGTGTGCCTGCCTTCCTTTTCATATCCAATCAATGAGATTTATTTCTGTCGGGCTCCATTCAAGCCAGAGATGATGGAGAAAAATGGAGGCGGACTGCACCGAAGCTCAAGTATCCTTTCGTATGAACGTCTGAATATTTCCAGCAGAAGGGATATCTGTGACGATGGGTCAGTAAGTGCAGGCTGATGAGGGGGAGAAATGAACTTTAAATAATCATTTCGTATGACTGAAACCAAAAAAAGAAAGAGGTGAAGGAAACTGAAGACGCTTCTGAATGTAGATAACTGTGCTCCTCTGTGTTCGTAGCTGTACCGCTGTCTTTGGCTCAACTGCAGTACAGTCCATAATTTGTTTCCGCCGATGAATTATGGGTATCTCCTGTGCCGTGTATTTCTGTCACATGATCCGTAGCTGAGTGGTAGACTGTACGTCCGCTGTGTGATACGGGGCCATGCTGCGTTTGTGAGGAGCTGCATGTGTACGAAGGGGGATGTACGACAGTCGCCGCTGTTCAAACTCTGTGGTTGTAAGATTCATCAACGTTTTGAGGGGAAATGAGTGATGAACAAACTCTCCTGATTCACTTTGTGCCTGAATAAAAAAAGGAAGCACTCCGCTGATTTGGCACAACATTAAAATATGGATTCAAATAAGCCATGAATTACATTTAATATTTAATATTTAAAGATGCTCAAATATCTGCTGACACTGACAACATGAACCTAATCTAGATAGATAGATAGATAGATAGATAGATAGATAGATAGATAGATAGATAGATAGATAGATAGATAGATAGATATGTGACATGACTACAAATTCAGAAGACACACACATTGAATTTGTTCAGAATTTGTTCCACCAGCTAAAAAAAAAGCGCTTCCAACATAAAAACAAACTCAAACTCATTTATAAAATTGAGGAGCCACAGGTGGAGTGACAATAATAGTGCCTATCAGGTATTTCTGCATTAAATTAAGAAAGGAGAAACAGACAGGAAATTGAAGTCAGGTTGTACGAAGATTCATCCAAAAACAATGAGCAGTGTGAGACTTTATGTCTTGTTTAGAACAAAGCAACACTCAAGCAGTAATTATGAAACCAGAGAATAACTTTTTTTTTTTGTCACTGTCTGGATATTTTTAAAGGTTTGTTTTCATGAAATGTTAACATTTTAGTAGTACATCACATTCATCAAATGTGCTTAAGACAGAAAAAAAAATTACAGTTGGGGAAAAACAGAATTGTATCTAAAAGAGAGTGATTATAAAGAATTGTAGTTCTCAGTATTTAGTCTGACAAGAGTACATTGGTATGTTTTCCTTCTTTCTGTCCTCATATACTCCAGGCGTAAAAAAAACAGTTGACAATCTTGTTTCACAATGACTCTGAACATGTTAACGCTTGAATTCATCAGTCGGTCAGCTTGTTTCCTGATCAGGGGATCCGTTTCACTGCTGCCTGGTCCAGATCTACGTATCCTGGAGAGACACGACATTAAACAGTCACCTCCTCCTGTGCAGCCTTGACACAATGTCTGGGCAGGGGCCATAAGTCTGATCAATATGAGAGCAACAAACATTATGTCATCATCACTACCAGACTGCCAAACTATTTGCTGAGCTCATAACCGGTTGGACGTCTAATCATAAGATAATTGGTAGAATAAGGTAACCCTCATGTTTGGTTAGTGCTGCATTGACACTTGAGTCAAGCTTTCAAACTCGTTTCTTTAAAAGTGTATTGCGGTCGTCTGTGTAAATGAACTCAGTCCATTTGTTTAGTAGTGACCACTTTACAGAATGATGTCTCATCTAGTTTCACCTAATTATGTAAAAAAAGAAAATACATATTATAATAGTCAGCCACATTTGGAAACAAATAGCCTGAACACAATAAGTGTTATTCTTCTAAATAAATTGTTAGAGATTTATATGGCTCTTACAAAGGCTTAGATGTTTTTATTCAAGGTTTAATGGTTCATTTTTAATCCTAATATGCAAGTTGTGAAAGGAAGAAAATTCAAAAGAATCTAATTGTGCAACTTGATTCGTGTGTGTGTGTGTGTGTGTGTGTGTGTGTGTGTGTGTGTGTGTGTGTGTGTGTGTGTGTGTGTGTGTGTGTGTGTGTGTGTGTGTGTGTGTGTGTGTGTGTGTGTGTGTGTGTGTGTGTCTTTATGGATCCTTGAGTACAGGTTTTAATTTATTAAGATAAGAACTAAAGAGACACATGATGCAGTTTTGACCAACTGAAGTCGTGAAAGTTTTGCTCATTCAGATTACAGTAATAATGTATATTTATGTTTGTTGACGTTATTTCTGGTTTGCAAGTTATTATATTTGAACTTCAAAAAGGGAATTCACATAATTGTACATATCCGCTGCAGTATCTCACAATTTACTTTAAAAATGCAGTACAATTGATTGCATGTTACAAAATATGTGTTATTACATGATGAAGGAAAAATCTAACAACGGTCTTGCAGAAACTGCAACACATTTACCCCTTGGCACCCTACTTCTGAACACATTTTAAAAAAAGAAAGATTTTGTACCTGGTCTGGTTCTCTTTCAACTCACAGTGACGTTTTTAACATCTGACCCAAAAACGCACACAGAACTGTTGCTGGGCAGCTGTTAAGAAGTAGATTCAGTTTATTTATTGACTCCCACAACAATGCTGCGTGTTGAACTAAATGCACCACAAAGCATTGTGGATTATTGGAGTTGGATATGTACCAGCTGGTAAAGTCACCCACGGTCAATTACATGCAAAAATGAGTCAAAACAGCAGCAGGAAATCCTCTTTTATGCATCGATTACAATAAAACTATGAGAATCCAACAGTTCTTGACATTCCGTGTTTGGTCTCTCCACATGGTTTTGGTCACTGTTTCATTCAGGGTCTCCTCAAACTACATCAGAGGATGTTTTTAAGTGCATCTTTCAAGGCAAACCAGTATATTTCCCCACCTATTCAGGGCTCATGGGTCATCACCGCATCATTCATGGTAACCAAGGAAATGATCATTACAGCTTTTAAATGTACCTGCGTGTTTAAAATCAATGGAGTGCCCCTTTAAATGAAGGATTATAGCAGTTCTATCACAACAAATTGACTCAGTTCGGACCAAATCTAAGCTGCTGACGCATCTAAGCAGCATCAAAGGTGAAGCTCTTTGTCTTCACCCTAAATCTCCGTGTGCAGAACGGCAAACGAGCAAAAAAAGAACATAGTTTCGAACAAACGGCTGACTGTCACCAGCTCCTCACAGAGGTGAAATGTGTTTTTTCAGGACTTTATGAGTGAGCGCTTCTGTGCCGCTGTGCTTTGTTACGTATTCTGTGTCTCATAATGGCTTTTTCCTACCCGGGCGTCTCCGTCTACTGATCTGGGATCAATGGCCGGGTTGCACTGACTGTCACGTTCATCGTGAGCCGCAAGGTCAAACCAGTCCTTGGTCGGCACTGAGACGGGAGATGAACGATCACTCTGTGTGTCTGTGTGTGTGTGTGTGTGTGTGTGTGTGTGTGTGTGTGTGTGTACGTGTGTGTGGACCATGTCGATGCGAAAGCAAAACTTTGTGTATCCAAATCCCAAATGACCCTCAGGTTAAAGCAGCAGACGTAGGATGGCAATTGTGCAAAGGATTGTCACTCAAAGGAAAAAACGTTCAAATGGAAAAACACATCAGAGGGAGCTGTACGTTTAATAATAAAATGTGGAGCTGCGAAGGTTTTCCTTCAAAGCTCCCCCCAGAGGGTTTGGATACACAAGACTCTACTCAATGTGTATGGTAAATATTAACTCTGTGTGCGTGCGTGTGCGGTTGTGTGTGTGTGTGTGTGTGTGTGTGTGTGTGTGTGTGTGTGTGTGTGTGTGTGTGTGTGTGTGTGTCTGCAGCCATCCGAGGCTTCTCCCCGCAGCATCGGATCAGCAGCTTTGAGGAGGCCAAAGGTCTGGACCGGATCAATGAGAGGATGCCGCCACGGCGCGACGCCGTCAACAGCGTGGGCCTGTCGATGGGCCGCATGAACATGGGGGAGCCCAACGGGACCGACAGCAATAGCAATATACAGTGATGGACACACGCCCCCCCCCCCCTCCCCCCACACACGGCCAGACACATACTGCAGGTCCAGCACTGATACGGTACCATATTTATAGATACGTGTACATAAAGCATAATATACACAAGAAAGATGCAGCACATTCAAAATCAAGTATTTGCTACACTAAATACATATACATATACATAGAACATAACGCACGCACACACACACACACACACACACACACACACACATACACACGATTACCTAGCCCTTCCCCGTCCAGCTGTTATGTAAGGACATGAGCGTACCCAGACTTTACCACCAAAGGCTGGACCTCTTCACTGAAACTGCTCGGCCCTATTTAGAGAACTCCCATGATGCACCTGCGCCACCGCAGAAGAGAAACTCCAGAAACGCTCCCCAGTGCAGCGCAGGAGGAGCTGCAGTTCACCTTGTTCGTTAGGGGGTCACCAGTGGGGTTTGACAGTGTCGGCATGACGTGCCTGTGTTAGTGGAGAGTGTGTGTGTGTGTGTGTGTGTGTGTGTGTGTGTGTGTGTGTGTGTGTGTGTGTGTGTGTGTGTGTGTGTGTGTGTGTGTGTGTGTGTGTGCGCGTGTGTGTGTGTGTGCAGGGGAGGGACCGCAGGGGTCGACCGTTTGCACGGGGGGAACCTGGAGGGGGAGTGAGGGCAGCAATCAGAGGAATTTAAGAGACGTACGCTTGCATTTTTTTATTTTAATTTTTCCTGTTTGCATCCCAAAGCAGGAAGCGGAACCAAATTTAAGGCCGGGTTTCCAAGAATGGTGGATTTTGTCTGCCTTGAGTGCGTGCACATATAAGTGTCTGTGCAGTTGTATTTGAAAAAAATAAATAAATAAATAAAAGGAGCAAGTATGTTTGGGGTAAAGAGCTCGCCGTCGGCCGGGTGCGGTTGAGCAGAAGCGGCGAGGGGATCGCCGGTCGGCGTGTGGCGGTCGTTCGGTGGCTTATCTGGAGATAATCTGAGCTCCGGTCGTGCTTTTTCTTCTCTCGAGAAGATTCCCGTTTGTAGCACTACATTGCACACAGGACCCCCACCCTCCAAACACCTCCTCTCAGAACAGAAAACACCCCCCCATCCCCCAGCCTGCCGGCTCCGGGGGGGTTGGTAAAAGGCTTTAAACCAGGCCTGCTCGTGTTCAGAGTCTCTACCCACCCGTTGTGTGTGTAAATAAGACACATGCAGAGGTTTTAATGCATATCTGATGCATACGGGATGCAAGATGCAGTGTAGCGGGACGTTTGTGTGTGTGAGGGGGCAAACGAAGGGGGGTGGGGGGTGAGGTTAAAAATGTGAAGTCATGTTCATTCTCTTTCTACATCCTCCTTTTCCTCCGGCGTGGCAGTGAGCCTCTCTGGCCTCAAACTAAAAGCGGCAAACGGCGTCACACCGAGGAAACAGACTCTTCTGGTAAAGGCAACAAGAGGAAGTGTGAAGAAAAAGGTCTTTGTAAAGCATTTATATTAACGCATCAGTGCATGCAGAGTTAAGTTCTTTGATAACAATGTGAAGATTATATTTGTGCTCTGTGTTTCACTATGGTAGGAACTTTTTTCTTCTTGTTTTTTTTTCTTTTTTTCTGGCTAATATAACTGAACTGAGGTATAATGAATCATTTATTTTGTACATAATGTTGATTTTATTTATTTTTTTGTATTCATTTTGTTGGGTTTTTTTCCGTCTTTTTTGTTGTTGTTTTGTTTTGTTTTGTTTATTTTTCACGGCCTGTGTTTCCGGTTTCTTTCTCGACGCTGTACAGACTGACGGTGCGCTTCTATTGAAAAAGTGTCACGTCCACGTCCTCTCCTCTTCTTTGTCGGTGTACAGGAGTTGTTTTTAAATGATAAATATGAATAACGGTAAACAATTATTAAACTAGCATTGATGAATGACCATACTATATAACAAAGGCACAGGTATTCAGGCAGCCAAAAGCATGATTGCATGGTTACAATTTGCGCTGTTCGAGGCAAAAAGCAGCAGACACATTTTACCAGAAGAGCCCGTGTGTTGCCGTCACAATTTAAAGGAAAAAAAAAGTGTACTCTCTCTCTGATCATTATTCTTGATGACTCCTCTTGTTATTTGATGATATTTATGATTCTATGATTATTATGATTCTATTTATTATGGACATTCTTCTTAATATTTAAGCTCTCTCTCTCTCTTTCTCTCTCTCTCTCTCTCTCTCTGCTGGTTGCTCTTCATGTTGCGTTGCTCCTTGGTTGATCTTGTGCTTCTTTGGGAGAGGTGAACCCCCCCGGGAGACCCTGTGCCATAGAAATTGTGCCACGGTTCTGACTTTCTCTCCCTCTCTCTCGTTCTCCCTATCTTTCTCTCTCTCTCTCTCTCGTTCTCCCTATCTTTCTCTCTATCTTGCTCTCTCTCTCCCTTTTTTTCCCCTTTTATTTCTTTCTCTCTCTTTCTGCTCCGGTTCTGTTTTGACTCCCCAGTCACTAACACTGTAAGCATGCCCCATGGGACGATCCACTTTTTTTACTCTTGAATAAAATATGCATGAACCTTTGGTATGGACTTTGTTTCACACACACACGCACACTGAAAACATGATTCACCCTTTGCATCATATATCATGTGACAGATTTCCTCCACTTTCACTGAAACCAAGAGACCTCAAGCAAATCAAGACACAAGTGTTAAAAAACAATAAAGAGAATTTAACTGGGTTCATTTCAAAAAATCCGAATCCTTAAATTAAATCTCCACCTCGGCGGGATTCACTTCATACTTCAGACACGTCTTTATTGTTTTCTCGAAGTCATTTGGTTTACAGGAAAAGGTAGAGCACACGACAAAGTGAAAGGGGGAGTGACGGTGAATCCACCATAATTACAACACAGATTATAGTTATATTTAACTATAAGATCATGAGAGGTAATTCTGTTAAACATTAGTCAAGGATTCAGCCATTCAGCTTTTTTTTTAATTATCCTTCATTAAAATACTTGTAAACCTTTTTTTCTCCAAGGATTCATTCATTTAGAGTCTGTTCGAACTTTTCTAAAAACTTTTTTTTTATTACCTATTGAAGATTGTAGATATAATTTTTGAAAAACATAACTTTTAAAAGACTTGAGAAAATGCATATTTACACCTTTATGTACAGTTCTATTTTCTTATTTGCAGTTTATATCAGTTTAAATGGAATTAGTGTTGCTCATCTGGCCATGTGCTCTAGAGCAGATTCTCACCTTCAAATTAATTATCAGAGTGAGACTTCAGACTTCTCCTTGATGCATGACTAAATCTTTTTTTTTTTTTTTTAGTCTTGTGTGTGTTGCCAAAGGGCAAAGCTGTGCCAGTTGAGAGATACTGGAAAGAGAAAAACAGGGTGTACCTCGTGTGATACCGTTTTGAACAAACCTGGCTTGACTTGATGAACAAGGAGTGCTGGGGGGGGGGGGGGGGGGGGGGGGGTAAAACAAAAACCTATGAAACCGACTCGTCATGAACAGGTGACACCAGCATGAAGTCACGGCGGAAATGATGCTCAAGTCATTTAGTATCTTCCCTTGGTCAGGGATTAATTAAAATAAAGTTTGAGTCTCGAAATGGCTTAAAGAGAAAATAGCCATTCTGGAGAACTTCACCCTTTGTGTTGGACGCTGTTGTTTCTTCATGTTGGCTATAATTGTATCTCTATTTTCTCTAGATTCTGCATGTTCCTAAAACTGTGGCTGACTATGGAGACAACAGATCTGAGACAGTTACTGTCAGGAGAATTCTCCTCGTAAGAAAACCTCAGGGAGGCAGAACACACAGGAAAGAGACTGAGAGCGACTGAAAAGTTTAAGAGAAAGTTTATTAGATTATTCTTGCAAGGAGGGACAAAGGTCACAGTACAAACCTCTGCATGGTCGTCCAGGAGTCTGTCCAACTCTGAAGTCAGACGGTGCCTTCAGGCTGGATGGTTCTGAGTCTGCATTGAAGCAGCACGGAGGTTTCAACAGTGCTGACACAGGTTTATCCTTGAACACAGACTGCAAAACTACACATCGTTCTTTATGAGACAAAACAAGATTCCCTTAACAGTTACGAATGAACACAACTATTTGTGAAGCAAAGACATTCTCACCACATGGTACAGGACGGCCGCGCTCCCCCAACACGTACTTGAAGGAAAGAGAGAAAGAATCTAACACAAACAACCCAGGGTATGTGTGAAAAGTTCCTCGGAACTCACTTATCTACAAACTGTCACTTCACGCCGGAAGTGTTTTGTGAAGCGGCCATGATAAGGACTGTCCAAATTCTCAATGAGCAAAGAAAAGGAGGCTTGTTGGTTCCTTTAGAGCCTCTTTTAGCCTAGCACTGATGTATCCTTTACCAAAGAAGGAGAACTCCAGCTGCCCTACAATTCCTTGCAGCAACAACATTTAAAGGGACCCGCTCATCCGAGTGTTTACGGAAAATCACGGTGGCGGAAAAATGACCATGTAATCAAAGCAATAATCTGCAGTGAACCACTTAAAATCATCTAAAACCCAAATGTGCTTTTAATAGTCCATTTTGGGAAACTCGTAGTTCTTTCCCCCACCACGGCAGACGTCACTAAACTTGCGTTGCCGTCGCATTATTATGACGTCTAAGTTACCGACTATATTATCCGGCTGCCACGCCAACGTGATTTCACAAACTCCTTTAGGAAGCCTTCTAACACCTTTCCTTTAACCCCGTGACGTCAGCCGAGGACTTTTCGGACGTACCCCAAATGTACAAACTCTGACCGCTTCCATTCCAACAAGCTGAGGAAAAGCACCATCCCGTGGAAACCTCATGGAGAAATTATTGGGAGGGGGGGGGAAAGTCTTCCGTCTATATCCATGCCTGAGGCGGGGTCCCGTTTGCAGTCGCTTCCTTGTTTACACATCCACAGGATGTTGTCGTTGATCATCAGTCAAAGCAACATGGAGGGAAACACATGGTCAAATGCAAAGCGTTTGTCTCTGTAACAGTGAAACTAAAATGGCAGACTGCACGGAAGAATTTAAGTCAAAATACTCCAACATTTATTACCAACTTTATGTTGGGTCATGACACCTGCATCCCTTCTTCCTGTTGATTATGTTAGTGGAGGTCAGCTGGACTGTGACAAACTGTCGAAACTTCCTCTTTCTGGAGATCTGCACACTCTCACTGATCACAGGAATAACAGGGAGACAGGTTTATGTGAAAACAAAACTGAAACTGGTGGACACTGTTATAAGGTGCGGCAGAGAGGAGAGGAGAGGAGAGCAAACAGAAAACAGAGCAGCAAATCTTTCCATTGTCGACTGAACACATCGAGGTGAGTGTCTGCATGCTGCGTGTCTTTGTCCCGTCTGGTTTTAATTCATGTGCTTAAGGCTAGATGGTGAAACATTACTAAGAGACATTGGTTCCGTTTAAGATGTACGAAGCCTCAACCAGCATGTGTGTACTTGTCACTTCATTCAGCTTTTCAGTTCAATCTTTATATAGTTGCTATTATCATATAATAGCAACAGTTGCTATTATCATATAATAGCAACTGTATAATCTGTCACTTTCGTCATGGCGGCCATTAAGATTAACTGACCTTCAAAACAAACAGGCTTTGATGACTATTGTGGTAGAAAAGCATCTGAGACTCGACCTCGCTTGGTTATGATCTGTGACTATGGTTACACGTGTGAAGAATTACCCCGGGCTCTCTTCACAGTTTGGTGCTTCCACGTACATTTATGAAATAAAAATTACACTATCGGATAGTTGAGATGGAGATTAGATTCTGCACGATTACAGAAATTCGCAATATCTTGACAATGCATCCAAATGTAAAAAATGTTTCCCTCCTTTTTGATTCAGCAAAGCATCTGTTCAGTTTGTTTTTTTTTACCACTTGATGTATTCTATTTGGAAATACCCCCTAAGAGTGGTGAGCATTTCAAAAAATATGCCCGCAAACATAAAACGAGTACAAGAAACTGTATAAACTTCCTCTTATCGACCATATTCAGAATTATAGCAAGAAATAACATAATAATGGCTAATGAATGAATAATTGTGGTACTTTTAAATTTAATTAGGTGAATAATGTAATGTTTTACCACATTATTAACAATTTTAGACTGATTTCATCATGTAGAAATCCGTGTCACTGTAAGGAACATACACTCATTCCTGCAGCTCAGAGGACAAACTGTATGTGTTGATATTTGAACATTCTTGTCCTCCGTCCGGACCTCAGTGGGAAGCAGCAGGTTGACCACATTTTTTTGAAGTGGCTGACAGGAAGTGTTGGAGACAGAGGAGCCGAGAGGGAGCAGCCCAGGAGAATAGCGTATCACCTCAGTGGCGGCAGAGACACGCCGGGGATAAAGACCGTCACTGGCTTACGGTTCCCCACAGCAGACCCCCCGATAGCATCGCTCCTCTGCTGAATGACTTCTTTGGCCACTTTGAGGCAAACAATAGCAGCCCTGCTTCATCTCCTCGTGGCGGGCAGGTGCAGTCAGTGTCCCCAGAGAGTGTGTGGAGAGCCCTCGGCAGGATAAACGCACAAGAGCTCCAGGTCCTGACAGCTTACCTGGTCAGGTACTGAGGGACTGTGCTGGAGAACGTAACGATGTATTCACGGACATGTTCAACGTCTCCCCCGAGGGGGACTGGGACAATTCCCGGTGGGCCGTTCTGATGTTTGGGCCGGTGTTTGCTTCTTTTTTTTTTCTTTACAGCACTGGGTTGATCACACGCTTTTTCCACTGTTCCTGGGTGAACTCTGCCCTTAAAAAAAAAAACTGTATTTGAAGTTTGCCACTGGCAGCTTCTTTTATTTGCAGACACACCCTGACGACGTAACACGTCCGTACAGTCGGTCAGTGGTGTTCGAAAGATGGATAGAAAGAAGAAGGGTGGGGCAGAGAAGGCGAGGGTTAAAAAGAAGAAAGTTCTGGAAACAGATGCAACATGTGCTAAGATTGTCTATATTTTCATTAAAACCAGCTCACGGTTAGAAACAACAAATGACGGTGGAAAAGGTAAGAGGCTTAACTTTGCCTCCAGACCACTGCTCAATTTAAATATCAATTCAATGAATTCTGTGGCATCTCAGGGCATACCCTGAGATGCTAAATGATTCAGCACTACATTAATGAAACTGAGCTGAACTTCGTAAAAGATGAGAGTTGTGCTGGGAATTTGGACCATTTTTAAAAAAGTGATTTAGCGTCAGAAGCAGAGCTTGATGAGGGGATTGGTGCCGTCAGTATGGAAAGAACAGGTGATCTGTTGTAACAGTGTGTGAATGATCAAGCATTACTTCCAATATATGAGAAGTTTCTCAACGGTACATTTGATTGAAAACAGACTCAGGAGCACTTTGACCCAGAAGAAACTTGAGGTATCTAACCGCCAACGGAGTGGCTATGGAGAGATTGAGCAGTGCCAAGTTCCTGGGTGTGCACGTTATGGATTATCTCTGCTGGCCATAAAAGCACGTCAACGTCTCTGTTTTCATTATAAGCTGAGAAGAGCCAGAGCCCTGCCCCCTTCATGTCCACCTTTTACAGACGCATCATTCCATAAGCTAGAGTCTGAGGTCCAGGACCAGCAGACTGAAAAAAACCAGCTTCCTCCACCAGACTGTCAGGAAGCTGAACTCTTTACCAGCTATACCCTATTTTAAGTGTTTGCCACACATCAATATCTGCTCCACTCACTGCTTCCTCCTTCTTTCTCGGTTGACTTCCACGTTGCTTTGATTGACACACTTCAGTAAAGTAACTGCATGTAGCAGTGAGACCGGGATGACAGGAAGGTGTCCTTCACGGATGTCATTGCAATTTGACCGCTGGTTGTTTGATGGCGTTAATGGGGTGGGTCCCTGCAGTTGCTACATTTCAAGCCATTACTGTGGAGTACAGGGGGCCCCGAGCAGCTGCCGGCCTCGCCTGTTGACAAGCTCCATCCCCAATGAAGCAAGTGTAGATTGTGACAGGTGAGGCGAGTTGTTGATGCTCTGGTTTCCCCTCACAGATGCACCGTCTCCGAGATCAGGATGCTTTGGTCCCTCAGCCTCGTGGCAGCCTGCCGAAGGCGTGCGGTGTGGTCGTCTTCACCATAACCATGAGCTGTTTTGGGTTTTTGGGTCCTGAAAATGGGGGCTGGCTCATAATGGCGGTACTTGCCCTGACCCTGGGGCCTCTGCTGCATGGGATCGGTCTGCTGGCTGAGGAGATGCTGTTCCACTCAAACACAAGGTGAGAGAGCAGAGAGGCTGTCTGGTCAGTAACAAGACTGTCATGGAATGAACCTCTCTTGTTAGGGTCCTCTGGACAATCAGGCGAATAAAAAAATTGTAAATAAGTGAATGGAATTTGAGAACAATAGGGAAAAAAAGGAAGCAAGCTTTAGTAGTGTAACAAGTAAGATTACTGAAAGTTAAGAATATATATGTCGATGCACAGTAAGATGTTTCAAATGATGACCCGACTGCCTTTACTCACAGTCCTAGTTAATAAAACAATAATCCACACATGAGGTTCCTCTCACCCAATAAGCTGTCCAGTTAAGATAAACAGAGAATGAAAACCCCTGGGAAAGGTGGTCACATGACGGCACCCACGCTTATAATAGGCCACAGCTCTTATCATACCTGCAGCCAGATCAACACCGTCTACGTGGTACACATGTAGCTCAGATAGACAAAGTGCCAGAGTTTGATTGTGGTTTTCTCCATGCTTAAATAGCCTCAGCACAACTACAATGAACCAAGAGATCTTCCTTATTTACACAAGATATGCACAGTACAGTAAAATGCACTACTGACACTACTGAAAAATACACACTCCTCATATCTCCACCAGGCATTGGAGAAAATATCTTATTGTGTATATCTTATAGAAAGTATCTTATAGTGTGCAATAGTTGTAATGTAAAGACATGCGCCCCCCCCCCCCCCCCCCCCCCCCCTCCACAGGTATCGAGGCAAAACAGTGCTGAAGCACATGCTGCCAGCTTGTGGTTTGTGGGGCCGGACCCTGCTGACTGCAGCGCTGGCGGGCCTCCTGCAGTACCTGGTCGGACACCCACTGTCTAATGAAGGCCAGTACTGGAAACTGCTAGGCCTCTGTTCTGTTACTTACACTCTGCTCAGGAGCCTGGGAGTCCTGGTGAGACTCACACACACACACACACACACACACACACACACACACACACACACACACACACACACACACACACACACACACACACACACACACACACACACGGTTTCTGCATTTCATCATGCCTCCCCTCCCATCCTACACCTCCTTTCAGGTGCAAGACTTCAAGTCGTGGGGAAAACTCTAATGGCGACGGGAATTCGCAGGTTGATAATTAGCCTGCGGGATAGAAATAGTACATGATAAATTAGCACGTCAGCATCTACCGCAACGAGGATACTTTGATTATTTGAAAGGAGTCTAATTCATGGAGACGAGATGAAGCTGTTGAGACAGACAGGTGGCAGAACAGTTTCATGTGTCAGTGGTCATAGTAGCGGAGAGGCTAACGCTGTTCACACTTACTGTGTGGATTTTGAATGTATTGGTTAGTATTAGCTGGATTGTCTCCACACTGTACACTCTGTTTCGGAACAGAAGGTCTTTTAAGAATGAATGGATTCATCCCCTTTAGAGGACGACATAACTTTTTTTTTTTGTTGAGATATTGCTCACATCCTGAGTCTCACTTCGGGAAGTGAAGTCAATTAGCTCCCTGTCCATGTTTAAATCCACCTCACAGCGGTGAGTGTCCCGCTGCTGTCTTACATCTGAAAAGGCCTCCCACCCCCCTTCTCTCTGGCCATGGCCTCCTCAGCAGCCCACCTGTCAGCACTGCTCATCCGGCTCCACTCGTCTCACCATTAGCAACTAATGAGAAGCACCTCTGATATGTTCGAACAGGAGAATGGTTTCAATTTCAGTCTCTTAAGCGGAGCCACGTCTGCAGGGTCAGCCGGCGATCGCTCTCCAGTTGAGCCTCGCTGATGCGTTCACTCGCGGCTCGCAGCCACCCTGCACCCACACGCTGCAGACCTGTGCCTCTGCTCATTTGAATTTCAGATCAGAGCTTACAGTATGTTTGTACAGCCGAGCAACAAGACAAAGTAACGCAGGGCGCCTATGCGCTTCTGCTGGTTTCGCTTGACAGTAATTGATGTGACGCTTCTGGAGTAAGAATAGACTCAAAATATCTTCTTCGTCAGCAATAATGACCGTCACACTCATCACACGCCGCGCTTGAAGAATTCCGTCTAATTTTGACCAACGCTTCCTCGGAGTCCTGATAAGAATTGACAGCAATATAGATTCAAGTCCCGCCAGAGTCCTCAAGTGGCTGCACTGAAATCAGTCTAAAAAAAAATGTTGTCCTACATAGGAAAGTCGAGCCGGGGTGCGGGGATGCCCTTTTGTTTTTGTCTTTGTTTTTGCCGTGACACTTTGTGGAAGGTGTCAGAGGGCCTCGGAGAAAAGGTGAGCTGTCGTGACTCTCCCACCGCTGTCTGTGTGATGCAGGGTCCTTCAGACGTGGAGGTGTCAGAGATCTGCGAGGGGAAGAAGATGAACGTGGCTCACGGCCTGGCCTGGTCCTTCTACCTGGGCTACCTGCAACTGGTGCTGCCACGTCAGTAGCAACCAAACACACACGACGCACACACAGCACATTTGACTTCCTTTTTTAAAAAATATTCAAATATAATACCAGGTTTTTTTTTTCTTCTTTTCACATGCACAATGCAATCAAATTTAAATATAGTCTGCTCTCTGTTCTACGACAAATGTGTTTTACATAAAAGGTAGTGAGCTGCAGATGATAGAGCATCTTCCTCCTAAACTGATTGAGATACCAGACTGACACAGAGCAACACTATAATAACACAACAAATGTGTGTATTGTTGATATTGTAATAATTTCCGTCAGTAATTGCGAAACATTTTGCAAAAACATATAGTTTTCCAAAACGTACACTTGACTACGAAAACTTTAAAGGTCATATTGAAAGGTAATATGTCACTACTGTACCAGTCTGGTCACTCAAGATGATATTGGGCCTTGAACTACAATGAGTTTGACACCCGAAGTAATGATAATATTCTCTTTCAGATGATTCCTTCTCGTGGAAACTGTTGCAACATAGTCTATTTTTTATGGCGTAGGTTTTTTTTCCTTCCATAGGCAGGATTTGAACCAACATCCTCCACACATAAAGTCAGAATTTATCACAGTATCTCTACCACCATGGTTTCCAAAAAATTGGCTTCGATGCAGAATCTCTCCACAGTGTCTATCAGGTGGTTCATGATAACTTTCTATGCAGGTGAATTAAATATGAACATTTTAAGACTATATGTGTGTATTTGGATCAAAACAGATGGAAAATGTGGAATTTATGTTGAGTCTGATTGAGATCAATCAATATGTGACATCCAAAACCAAAGTGAGTGTGACACTACGGGTATAAATGATCGGATGTGTGTGTGTGTCTGTGTGTGTGTGTGTGTGTGTCTGTGTGTGTGTGTGTGTGTGTGCGCACAGATTTGGAGGATTCCATTGAAAAATTCCGTGCTACCCATCAGTCCTCCACTTCCTTCAGAGGCCGGGGCTCCCACAGGCTCCTCATCCTCATCCCCCTCAACTCCAACATCGCCAACAAGCTGGACTCCGAGGACGACAACATCCGTTTCTATGACAACCTCCCAGAACTCGAGATAGACAGGGCCGGGGTCCGGCGTCGAGTCTACAAGCACAGCGTCTACAGAGTGCAGGACAATAACGGGCAGGTATGTAAAGCACCGGGACGACGAGGTTATGATGCTGGTACGCTGGTTATGATTGCAATGAGCTGTATCAGTGACATTTAGATTCCTTCCTGTGGTTCAGGGTACAAATATTAAGTCGGCCCTGAACAAAGTGGCCAGAGAACCCTGGAGTCTGAATGCTGCTCGCACAATAATTCCACTCAGCTTCGGTCGTGTCGTTGCCAGTGTGGGTTGAAAGACTCAGCATGCTGATATTTTCCCCTTTGATCAGATTTGTAAAGACTTGCACAGCCTAAATGCGACAGAGTCACAGGAAAGTGACAGACTCAAGGGGCTGTTTCTCTCTTTCTCTCGCTCTCTCTCTCTCTCTCTCTCTCTCTCTCTCTCTCTCTCTCTCTCTCTCTCTCTCTCTCTCTCTCTCTCTCTCTCTCTCTATATATATATATATATATATATATATATATATATATATATATATATATATATATATATATATATATATATATATATATAAATTTTCCCGCAGTACTTCTTAGATGGAGCGTCAATGTACTCTATATTCAAAGTATTTGATGTAGCCAATCTGACACGGATTGTACTCAAAATCAACTATGCCGTTTCATCGAGTGAAAGGAAGTTTGGGGCTGCATGAAAGCATCCGGAGTTTCAAACAAGACCAAAAATAGCCGGCAATTATTCCAAAGTGATTACAAAGAGGATGTTTTGGCCTGGTTTTACCCTCACGGTGAATAAAATGCTGGCGATTGCGTGATTGCTATTTCTCTTTAGAGTGCTGTAAGGAACCCTTTCTGCTATTGTTGACCATTTCAAGATACTACTGCTCTAGTTTTACTGTATCTAATTGTAGTTATTTTACTTCCTTTCACTTGAACGACCCTCCTGGTGGAGCCTGAGCGTGGAGGCCCTGTGTTCAAATCCCATGTGTGACATAAACTAGTAGTTTTTAGTTCTATACATTCATTGTCTATAAGGCTTTAGTAGTAACATGCAAACTGCACACAAAAAGATAAACAATATATATTGTTGCTGTTGAGGCAATTACATAAACTGCCAAACAATGTTGAATTACTCAGCAGTTGAATGCATTTAAAGATGATGTACATATCCAACGCATGCAAGTTTATTCATTAAACCTATTTAAAGGGTTTTGTATCCTACTGATAGAATTGTTTAGTGTCGATCCCACCCTATGTTTGAAGCAATGTTGTTGATGTTGCTGTTTTCCAACTGTTTGATGACATTTTGTTTGCTACTGCTCAACTCAGAGATATGGCGGGGGTTGCTTCCACAAACAAGACCTCCCCCTGTGTATATGTGAAGGTCTGATTCTAGGGAAGCAAAGGCAGAGACGCCCTTTGAAAAGTCTGATTAAATTCTGCTTATAAAATTTGAAGAATCCCACACAGGAGATCAAAACAAGCTCCCATCATAGCCTGACTGCTCCTACTGCTGGTGCTTCTTAAAGTGTGTCACCTTGTTTTTTAAAAACCAAGTCGTTAATGGAGAAAACGAGCTTTAATGTTACATATTGCTGAAATAAATATTCCCAGTGATGGCACTTAACATGAGGTCGACATGAAACAAAGCATTTTTTAAATATAAAAATGTAGTGACATTGTACAAACATGTATAATGCAACAGTTATAGAAGTTAGATTTTTTTTATATTTCACTTTTCAACCAGAAAGCATCATTAAATTTAGCTTCATGTTGGGACTGTAGTCAGTCTGTAGTAATTGTTTGATTTTGAGAAAATATAGACAATTTAACCACGCTTACCTAGAAAACCTTGAATGTTTTAACTGAAGGGTTATTATAGCTCTATGTTACCAGTCTGGCCTCGTCAAGAAGGAAAGTCAAGTCAACAAAGAAAGGCTCTAATCTGGAGTGGACATCTGTACGCCACTCTGCAGGTGTAGAAATGCTTCCTTGTTGCCTTTTGAACACTTAAAATACTCAGTACATCACCTCCAGCAGGATGCTTCCCCTTTCCAAAGCAGAGCATTAGCACCACCTATTGGCCACAACTGTGAACTTCCTTTGTTGGAGAACTCATCTCTTTAAACTCCAACGGGTGTGAGGCCGGAGTGAGTCAAGCTTTTAAGGGATTATCTGTCCAGGAAATGAATCGTCCTCTGGGTGTCTGTTTTGGTTAATGTGTGTGTGTGTGTGTGTGTGTGTGTGTGTGTGTGTGTGTGTGTGTGTATGTGTGTGTGTGTGCGTGCACAGGCCCACGACTGCGTGGCGGAGTACGCGACCCCTCTGGTGACCCTCTACAACATGTCCCATGAGAGCAGCGCCGGCTTCGGGGAGCCGGAGCGCCGACACCAGGTCCTGCTCTTCTTCAGGACCCTGCAGGACATCCTGGACCAGTCGCTGGAATGTCGCAACCGCTACAAGCTCATCCTGATCCATGGTGCCAACATAAATATGTCAATTACATTTCGTGTGTTGTGTGTGTGTGCGTGTGCGTGTGCGTGTGCGTGTGTGCGTGTGCGTGTGTGTGTGCGTGTGTGTGTGTGTGTGACCTCTGCACACACCTCCCAGCATGATACAGGCTGCTTTTAGAGGGATTTAGCTTTTAGCTTATCCACTGCCCCACAAGGGTTGACAATCAGGATTTGTTGTATTTATAGACACTTTCGCAATTTATTTGTTGTTGTTTTTAGGAGGTTTTTTTTTTTTTTTTTTAGTTGTTGTTGTTGATGTTGTTCATGATGCAGCATTGGGCAGAGCTGAAATGAAGTATGAAGGTCAGACTGTCAGTGTTGGAAGTATCTGTGGCTCTGTTCCAGGTACCTGCAGACTCATGTGAACTTTGTCGCTCCGCTATAGTAGAGAGCGTCGAGAAATCCCCCGTCATGGCACGAGAACCTTCAGTTCCCTGGATTAGTCCTGCTTTACGTAACACTTTTTAAAACGGTGAACCTCAGAGAACGAAAACAAGTCGAGGGAAATTGCTGAAAAAGTGACGTTTGCTTCTCATGTCTTCCCGTCCTAGACGATCACGGGGAAGACCCTCACTTCCTGTCCAAGACCATCCTCAGACACCTGAAGCAGCAGGAGAAGGAGGAGTTCTGCCTCACGCCACCTCCTCACCAGGAGGTGCGAGACCCGTTCAGAGGCGCTGGAGTGGCCCTGCCCAGCGCCCCGCCGATGAACCCTGAGCCGCTGAGCCGGGAGCCCACGCTGATGTACAGCCTGGAGGAACCTCGGCCTCTGAAGGAAGCTGTGGAGAACAGCCACTACTAGGCCATTGCTATTTTTTTTACTAGATTTCCATATTCGAGATTGAAGGAGAGAGAGAAAAAAAAAAAAGTCGTGTGCACGTGAAGACTTTGGGAATTTTGGTGTTTTAATTGAAAATTTTAATAAATCAAATAAATGCTGTGTTGATCTTTCTTGTTTGGTGAAAGATGTCCAGAGATTGTCACTGCTGGTACAATGATTCACAAGGGACTAAATAGTTGGAAGGTTAAAAGAAGATTAAACTACACGTCGGTCAACGAAACGTAGGACTGTGATACACGCGTTGCAATGAGGAGCAAACTATGCACAGCTCGCAGCAATCCAGGGCCGTCAGAGTGGAGGGACATGAAATGTGCACGAGCATTATATAAGACGTGAGCATTAACAATGGCAGCTGACACGGTAGGGAAACAAACTATAAAGGCCGAGGACAAGACGTGAGAATATCACACTTCTTCAGTACGTTGAGCGAAGACTAATCCGCAGAATTAGCTTCATAAACTCCGAGTTAAAAGACAAATCCTGGATTGTGCACCTGGTTGCAGTGCTCAGAAAGTGCTGCAGCCTGAAGGTTGAGGGCTTCTCATCATGTTTCCTCATGTGGAGAACAAGAAACATCCCAGTGGATTCGCTTCCACAGTATAAAGGCTAATATCCACGTGGAAATATAGTCACAGCAAGTGGAAAAATACAATTTGGGAAAGGAGGCAGGAGCTGAAACAACTTTACAGCTTCTTCTTTTTTTTTTTTTTTAGTGTGAGGCGGATGTTTTGCATAAGAAAATAGAGGGAGCAGTCACAAGGCAGCTGGCAGCCGGCCTGTTTGTCTACATTTCACATTCGCCTCATAACAGGACTGACGGCGCCGCCGCCGCCGAAACCGCTGCGCCAGGTTGCATCAGCTCTGTTTACAGCTGCAGTGTTTTGTTTACAAGGCGAGAACGTGGACAGAGAGGGTCTGACCCGGTCATCGACCGCCTCTGCACACGGCACGTGTGGGTAGCTTCGAACTTTACATACCAAGAAACTGCAATAAAGCGAGAGATTTATACATGAAATACAAACCCGTGGCGGTGAAGTGATCCTGGTTGAACGTGTGTGTGAACTTCAACTTTTATTTTATGTCTGTTTCTGGCGAAACCTGAAGATCAAAAAGGTTCCCAGTTAATTAAAACGGTCATAATTCACTTCACCCTTTGTGACCATGAGTCTGGACTTGTGTGTGTAAAAGGTATAGTAAAGTAGTAGTTGATTGCAATTACTTGGCGATTATCTAAAAAAAAAAAAAAAAAAAAAAGCAGTTGGTTTAATTTTTTAATTACAGATTAAAAAAAGTCATGTTGGTTTTGATGGTTTCCTTTCTGTTAGGACTGTCCTGCATGTGTACAAGTAACACAAAGGGACCGATTTTAGCTGCTGCAGCTCATTTTCTTTATTAAACTAACTTAAATGTTAATTAAAAAAATATATATATATCAAACATCCAGTTAACTCATACTAACATAAAGCAAATACGATGAACAAGTAACGTGGCTGTCTTCACAGGACACAAATCACGCTAAAATACATGAAGTGTATTTTACAGGAACTGAATTACGAGTGCAAATTTCCTGAAGTTCATTAGTTAGATTAAATCAGACATATTAAAAATGGCTTTTGGCTTCAGTGTCGACTTTAGGATTTAAGATTTAAAACAGGCCATTATGTTTTTAATCTTTAAAAAAAAACCTATCCCTCTCTCCTCTGTATCTCCCAGTCAAACCGTTTTGAGATCAATGCTTGTGATTATAGGAAATCTATGGCCTTAAAGGTCACCTGTGTTTCTGCACACAGATTATCAACATGCTGACCATGTGTGACACTTTAAGTGAGTCAATCTGAAAAAGGAAATGATAAAAAGATGCTTGGATGCTGCTTTAGAAAAAAAAACAAAAAACAAAAAAAACATCAACACAAATCGCTTCATCTTTAAATGACTGACTCAATCCATCGCTCCAATGCAATCTGCAGACGGCAAAAAGTTTTACTTTGAAGGACCGTGGGAGGAAACCTGGACAAACCGGGCGCACAGGGAGAACATGAACCAAAGCAAAGATTTAGATAAAGTACCGTATAATTGATTTAAAAAAAACATGTTTCTACACTCCTGCATGCTATTTATTTTTACATTTAAACTTTACACAGTCCAAAGCTTTCAGAGTCAGTATCTCGTTCTCATCGGACCACAGACGATAGCATTTTCTGCTCTCTTTGTTTGATAAGGGTTTTTTTTTGTTTTGTTTTTTTAAATAAACAGCACACCCTACAGGCTGCAGACACGTGAGTTTTTAGTTGTGGACACAGAGTTGACAAGTCAGACCAGTTTCCCCACAAGAAGCAGCTGACCTCAGCAGAAGGCCTGATGCTGACACAAGGAGGACGACGAAGCCGCTGTGAGCAGGAGTGAACGCCAGCACAGCGTGGAAAGACCACTTTCAATTTAAATAAATCAACGACACGCCAAATAGTAGAAGTAAAACTTGTGTTTCTGCTGCTGGCGTCCAGATGGGCCACAGTTGATCATCGTGTTTGTTTGGGCTCATAAAAAAATATAAAAATAAAAAGCACATCAAGATTACATTGGGCTAATTTCATTTTTGTACTGTGTTTTGCAAACAAATATAAAGGTGAATCAGGACGTTTCTCAGCTAAAAGATTAAAGTAACAGGCGACAAAAATGCAGATTGAAATATTGACATTTTGAATTATTTGTAGACACACCCAAGAAGTGTCAAATTAGCCAAAGCTAGGTTATTTCTACACTTATGACAAAAAAAATGTAATATGGTAATAATGTCTAATAATTACTTCCTGCTCGCACACTCACTCTTTTAAAATCAGGACTTAAAGCACTAATATTCATTCAGGCCTTCAATTAAACACTAGATTTTATTAATTGTATTACCTTTATCGCAATAAATTTTTTTACTTCATTTATTCTATTCTTTTATTCCTTTTTAATCCGTTTATTTTAATCACTTTATATATTTTTCAAACTGTGCGTTTTAACTCCTATTTCCACCTTCCAGTTATTACTCTTTGCGATGATGTTTTATAAGATCTTAAACTGGAACACACACACACACACACACACACACACACACACACACACACACACACACACACACACACACACACACACACACACACACACACACGGTGTAATTCCCCTGCTGTGTTGCAGACAAACACTTCCTCCTTGGGGGCACGCCGGTGTGACATCAGCCTCTTCCCGGAACGCGATTGGCTGGTAGCAGTGAGGTCACACAGAGAGAAGATTTTCCACTGCAGGTGACTCAGGTGTGTGAGGGTCAGACGTACGTCACCATCCTCATACAGCTTCACATTGTTTTTAAACTGAGTGGAAAGACTTGGCAGCTCCACGTATATCTGTGGATACACATCCTGCGCTCCACCAGGTGTGTGTGTGTGTGTGTGTGTGTGTGTGTGTGTGTGTTTAGTCACCTGTGAGTAAGGCGGGGGTCACACCACGGTGTCTAGACTTGTTGCAAAACACAGAATTCCCACTGGAAACCTCTCATGAATCTCTCATGAATAGGTTGAGATTATTAGAGACATAAATGATGGATCCATAGAGCAAAGTCTGACATATGGAGTGCAGATTACACCACAAAAGACACGTGATTTAATAAACGTTTTTGATGTAATTACACAATGTGGCTCAGTAGGAAGAGCAACTCGTCTTCCAAACCATGAGGTCCGTGGTTCGATCTCCCATGTCAACCTGTGATTGTGTCGTTATACAAACACTGATATAAACACACATACTACACAGGCTGCACAAGCAGTTTACAGTGTGTAAAGGAGAGTTCCTCTTGAAAGTGGTACTGTGGTTATACACCCTCTACTATAAGGAAAGTCTTTGGCACGTACAGCCTCTGTCTGAGTCACACACTGATATACTGTATTTCCACTGAACAATAGAAACACGTTTTCCCAGAAATTACCAGACACATAAATGCTTCAATTAACTATAACAGCGGCAGGAATAATACGACAGAACTCAAAAGTGACCATAGATGATGAATGCTGCTGCAATTAAGATTCAAAGGTCAGTTGTTTGGAGGGAGTTTCCTGGAAGACGTTGATAATGTGAATTTCCTTGTGAGGAAAGCAAAACTCTAACTTATATATCAGCCAAATTAACCTTGTTTAAACACATAACTTTGACTTCTTGTGTATGTTGAACTGAAACTGTGCCGGTGGACAAACGAGACCCACGGTGACAAGATCAGACCGAAAGATGAGGTCAAATATAGAACTACTTTACAAACCACTCCTCTGAAATCGAAGTGCAACCATGTAATACAAATCTCTATTGTAGCGTGGAGACACAGTGCCCAGTCTATTGTCTCTCGGTTTGTTCAGTGAGTCAGTGTTTATTGGTGGGAGTCAGACGATATGATACATATTAAAGACTGTATTTGCAATAACCACTGTGCCACATTAAAGTACGAGGATGCAAGACAAAAGGCGCTCACTGAAATAACACACACAGCATAAATAAAACAACTAAATGTTATTTATGTATAATACAATCTGATGTCAGATTGACCAAAATGACGTATTTCACAACTTGTGATATAAGAATCTCTTTGAAAGAATAAAATTGTTACTAGGTTGTCTTTAAATACATTTAAAGACATTAAATACTGTTGTCTCTTGCGTTGTTATCAGAACAGTAAAGTCATAAACATAAAAGTCGTTACATACACAACAACACAAGGAAATAACAGCAAGACTGGAACATATTGTGTTTAACGTGATGCCAAATAATCAAGAGGCCAAACTTTTTTCAAAGTTCTGATTCAGTCCAGAGGACGACAGTCATTTTCCACAAACATCACTGTGGGCGGGGTGGTTTCATGCATTCATAATCTTAATTTCACTTTTTCTATCAGAAATATTCATAATTATTGTGTTGTTGGACTCCTATTCCAAGTAACATTCCACAAAAATCCCAATCGATGAACTCAAAGGATAAAATTAGCCTGTTTTCCCTCGAGCTCAGTGGGTGGAGCTCTAAAGTTTGATTAAGACGTGTCGAGTGGAACGTGTTTTCTTCCCGGGTTGGATGTTTTGGCTCACCTGTGTAATCTCCGGCAGAGTTGCGTGATGCTCGCGCGACAGGAACGTTCTCGAAGCCCCGCCCACACGCCTCTGACGCAGCTCGGCTATAAAGCGGCGCAGCACGTCGCGTGCCGCTCGACTCGGCCGTTCACCTGTTACATGGAGGAGACACGGAACCAACGTTTGCGGGAGAAATCGGAGCTGCGCGAACGGGACTCAGGATGGTGTGTAGCACGGCTCTGCTCTTTGGAAACGGAGTTCTGTCGGAAGAAGAGATGATCGGGAAGTACCTGTTCCAGCGGCCGGCTCCCGGCGCGAGCTCAGCCCGGCGGGGGAGCGTCGAGAGCTGCGGGGAGAGCGACAACAACTCGCCTTGTAAGTCCCTTTAAAAAAACAAACGAACAAAAAAAAAAACTTGTGACTAATATGAATCAGTTAAATGTTGAAAACCGAAACGGAACGTAACCGCGGACCAGAAAGTCAATACGATATTAATGCGCCATCCCGATAGGAAGCGTCAAGGTAAAAGTTGGAGCGAGGACTATAAAACCCGGCGGATGAATACGCAATCAAGTGTCAGAGCGAGATGCGTCTGATGCAATTGACTCCGGTCTTGAATCAGCTGATCTGCTGCTGAGCTGCTCACTGTTTCTGCTGATAACGAGGCTTCTTGCTGATGACTCAAAGTAGTTCTCTTGTACTCACACACTTGAATCACTGCTTAGCAGGAAGTTAATTTCAATAAATCATTTTTTTAAATAAATTTTTTATTTAAACCTCCCTCTTGCTCTTGTTTCAGTTGCTGACCTGGAGCCTGAACTCCGGCTCCTCCAGCAGGACGTGACCCGGCAGATCGAGCGCCGCCTGACGGAGGCCAAAGCCTCCGCCCTGCACTGCCGGTCGCTGCTGCTGCCCCGCCACATGACGACCAGGGTGGGCCTGGACGTGGTGCGAGCCTCCGCCGACGAGCCCTGCGGGCTCCGGGGCGCCTCCATCCACGTCTACGTGGAGAGGGAAGACGGGCTGAAGCCCGCGGGGAGCTTCGTCCCCGACCCCGCCGTCAACTCCACGTTTGAGCTGTCCGTGATCTTCAAGGCGGATAAAGACGACGGCTGGCCGCCGCTCAAGCACATCTTCGACGGCGGCGGCAAGGTGTTGAAGCTGAGGCCCGAGTACCGACTGGTGAAGAGGAAGCTCTACTCCTCCGCCAGTCCAGTGATTCGCGATTTTAACTAGGCTCAGCATCGAATGGACACGATTCACTGGAACGTCTGTTACATCGTCACTCAGGAAGTGGGATCGTTCAATATAGGACCAACGTTTAGAGTTGGGTTGTTCTTCCACTGTAATGAACATTAACTCCCCACAGTATTTTGCACAGGTTGAGGGTGTGAACAGTTGGGTGTTTACCAGGAATGGGCGGGCCTCACTCCTGAAGTGTGCTGCTGTTTATTTATGAAACTGTAAAATAAATATTTTCTACAATCCTGTTGTCCCGTGTGTTAGTAGCTTTTATTTTTCAAGAATTAGCAACATTTTTTGAACACACTGGTACTTTGTGTTGGTAAAACTCGAACTTAAAAACCAAGTATTTTTAAATTAATAATTACAAATGTTTGTAGCATTTGTCAGATCGGCAAAGTTTGACTAAAAGCTGTTTTCTACTGGGTAGAATTGGTCGAACCACTTCCAAATAAAGAACACAGCTTATGTGTATAATCAGTTAACAGTTTTAGCCACTTGATCAATATACAATTTATGCTATTATGGCAGATTTCAAATTGTCACTTCAAGGTAGTTTTCTGTGCATCAATTGTATAAGAATAGCTTAATATAGCTGCACGAGCCACAGAAACTGCCCCAACAAAGCATTTTGCACTTGAATTACAAAATGAGGAACAGTGGATGATGGCATGTTACAAGGAAATGCAGTGAGAAATGTGTCCGACTCAGACATTTTAAGCAAGAAGTGGTGAAATATAAGTGGTCAGTCTGGTGCTTTTAATCTTTTTCTGTAAATGACTCTGCAAGTATTGAAACATCGAGCCGTGGTTGAGACTGTACACCACGATTCAGAAGACGTACACATGAAAAAAACACTATACCGTAGGTTTAGATACAATCTTTATTTAACAAATTTACAACAGAACACATGTACATGTAATCAGCTACCCAAACACAAAACTACACGACCCATCGCAGGTACAAAAAAAAAAACCCGGTGATTTTGTCCTCTCGTCTAACACCCAACACAAACATCTCTGATAGCACTGCACACACTGGCTACATCCTAAGTGAGGCGTGGGGCCAGGTGGTGAACTGCCCCCGGCCCTGTTGAAGCCCCATCAACTGACACCTGATCTCACAGAGCTGTAGCATTTTAACGTCGTTTCTCCCACCTCCAGGGGGCAGCGCTTCGTTCCGCCACGGCGTGAAACTATTCCAGGTTGAGGTGATTCGTCAAACTAAACGTTATGCGAGTTATGTGACGGGCGGCTCAGTTCCTTGGTGCTTTTCAGGAACTCTGCAGCGGCAATGTAACTGAAGACACGGGTCACTATGCTGAAGCTCATTTCAAAACTGTGTGTGATGTTCATTTGTAGCTGGAACACTCAATTATGGCATCCTTGTCCTAAATTAAAGCCCTTGAGCTTAAAAAAAAAGAGCCATTCAACTGGAAAGCTTGCATAACTTAACGGCGTGAAACAAACAAGTTCATCAACGCGATCGTTTATTACCAAACAGAAGATTTGAACTGACGTTTGAATTTTGTGGAGGGGGGGCCCAAATCAATCCAACCTAGTCGTTACTTTAACACAACCTTGTTTTGAACATTTCAGCAGCCATCAGACCGACTTGTGTTTTCATCTGTGTGGTGGTGGTCAGTCTGGACAACAACAGTCGACGGGACAATCCGTGAACCGCGACTCGGTACGGAATCTTAAAACTTAAGCCGTCCTTTTTGTCGCGGGAGCCCCAACAAACGTTTCCTGCTGGTGAAAATCCTCTCGCTCCACAAAGTCCTTGTTGGTGAGGGGGAGACGGCGATGGTCGGCTGCTCGGCCTGCTGGGGAGACATTTGGGTAAAATGACGCTGCGCATTGACCTCCTGAACAAATAAACAAATAAAAAATAAAAGTATGGAATTACTTCCAACCTCTGCTCTTATTGTCCCTTTATTTGTCTCTATTTCTTCATTTTGAGGTCGGCCTCCATGGCACTACGGCGACCCCTGGTGCCTCCGTCCTGTATCAGAGAAAGAGGAGAGAAAGAGGAGAGAGAGAGGAGAGAGGAGAGAGGAGAGAGGAGAGAGGGAGAGGGAGAGGGAGAGGGAGAGGGAGAGGGAGAGAGAGAGAGAGAGAGAGAGAGAGAGAGAGAGAGAGCGAGAGAGAGAGGTTTAGTATGGGAGTGCCGGGGGTCAAAGGTCAGCTGGACAGAGTGCAGGGAGGCCCTGTGGCGGGGCCTCCTCGTGTGACTGAGCTCCGCACAACAACACAGCCTCAGAGGGCTTCCTCCCCAAATGAAGAACAGAAATGAAGAAACTCAACAGAACAATGGCGACCAAAAAAAGGGGGGGGGGGACACTTTGAAAAGAAAGGAAGGAGAAAATAAATTAGAACATGCAGAAACATGGACAACCGCACGTGAACAAGAGGGGGGGGAAAAAAGAAGAAGAAACAAAACAGGAAACCGGCATGGGGTCATTAACCGAAGGTCGACGGAAGCTTGGGTGATGACGGGTTACTGGAGCCTGAGTGTGTGTGTGTGTGTGTGTGTGGGGGGGTGTCAGAGAGGTGTAAGAGGGAGGTAGAGAGAGAGAGAGAGCGTGGACGATAGCCACATCTTTCAACTTGGGCTGCAGAGCCTGATTAGTACAACAGAACACATGTACATGTAATCAGCTACCCAAACACAAAACTACACGACCCATCGCAGGTACAAAAAAAAACGATGATTTTGTCCTCTCGTCTAACACCCAACACAAACATCTAACCCTAACCCTAGTGCTTAATCTTTAAACCAAGATTAACACCGCTATGTTAGGGTCACAGTAGTTCTTTCGCCAAATGTTGACAGTTTAAAAAATAAAAATCCTTTGCAGATGTGATGTTTGGCTCATCGTTCTGCTCAAAACTTTCTCACAACATTTCAAGCTAAAAAGTCCTCGTGTTTTTGAATAACATTCGACGCTTCCAGGACCAGAAGAAGCAAAAGCAGCCCAGCAGCATCATGGTGCCTCCACCATGTCTCACAGCAGGTCCTCTGGTCCTTTCTCTCTCTGGGCTGTTTGGATTCTGAACGGGAACTTCTAGAGAACGCCTCACACTTCTTACATTCTGTCCCGTTTTGACATTTCTGTTCCTCACAAACGGCATTCTGCAGGATAATGAATGAGCTTTAAGAATGGGATGCTTTCTTTGACAGAGGGCATTTCCAAGGTTGAGTACATGATACACACACAGACACACACACACACACACACATACACACTGGGGATAACCGGTTAAGATTCCTGTTGAAAGACTCTCTACCAACTCCTGCCTCAATCAAACATTCAAGTGAAATGATCGCTGAAATCCATGAGCTAATCGACAGAGAGAGATAGAGAGAGAAAAGATTAGAGATTACAGGCATAGACAGATGTGTACTGAGTGTGTCACTGTTTGTGTGTGTGTGTGTGTGGGTGCGCGTTGAGACAAGCGTGTGCGGAGCGTGGCCCGGTTCTTGTGCAATCGAAGCGAGGACCTGAATACTTACAAAGAGAGAGAGAAGGAAAGCAGGAGAGGCCATTGGGACACTGTCCTGTAGGAGGACAAACATCGGAGTGAGAAAGAGAAAGAGAAGGCACACGTGCGTGAGAAAGCAAGTTTCATACAAGTCGGGAGTCAAACACGCCGGGGGGGGGACAAGACACGCACTCCCACAGCCAGAAAACAGTGAGTGACAAGAGATTGAGAGGAAACGGGGGGGGGGGGGGGGGCACCAGACGTCTTCATGACCGTTTACTGGCTCCAGATCAAGCTTTTCATTGATCTCATTTAAGATCACCTGGTTTTTTTTGGGGGGGGGGGGGGGTTTGTGCATACACAAATAGTGTAATTGTTTCATATATTTTGCCGTTTTTTGTAAGACCAGCGAAATTTACTCACAAATGGCAAATTCACGGATGTTTTTCTCTTCTTCTTTAAAAAAAAAAAATCAGACTACTATAATTAATCAAAAATGCAATGAGCAGCAAAGACTCCCAAGACCTAAGTTCAAAAAAATTAAAGAGGCAGACATCACGCCGGTGGAAAGGAAAAAAAAAACAACACAAAAAAAAACCAGAAAGATATCAGACAGGAGGACAGAAGGGAGCGGACGACATGAGTCAGAGACAGGCGGCAGTCAGCGAGGAGAGCTGCAGCGAGCATGCGGGGGGGGTTGAACCAGCTGGCAGGTTCAAACTCAAAGAGTTCTTCCACTGAGACAGACGCTGTGGCATGTTGTACAGCAGAGTGTGTGTGAGACGCTCATGTGAATCCAAGGAGAGGGAGGAGGGGGGAAGAAAAAGAAGAAAGTAAAAAAAAAAAAAAAGAAGACAAATTGGCACTTTATGACAATTAAAAACTGGAGTGCAATTCGTAGAAAAAAACCTGCCGGACTCGTTTCAAAGAGGGGATTATTTGTCTCCGGATGCAGTTGATCCGGATCACCTGTGCTCTCAGGCGATACAGTTTAAGAACCAGGCCTGAAAATTTGGTCACAACAACACAAGAAAAACCATCAGACCCTTAACATCAGGCGTCATTGTGCGACGTTCAGGCACGTCTTTGGGCCAATCCCAATTCTACCCCTTAGCCCTACCCCTTACCCTTGCACACTTAAAACAGAGGGGTAGGAGGACATGGCTCAGAAGGACTCGCATTTCACATATATACGCTTCTAAAGTTATATAAACCTGTTGTGTTATATACTAGTAAGAACGGCAGTAGTGCTGCCGTATGTAGCTTCCGTGTGTATTTGTTTGGTAGAGACCGTGTTTATAACATTTTATTATTACACTGTAGAGTTCCAAAGTCTTCCAATATGGGTGTTTTGAAAACAGGGGCCCCCGAGCAAACAAGGAAGCTCCTCCGCTTTCGCATGGTGAATGAGGAAATATTTCTGAAGTCCAAATACAACGCAAAAACTGAAGTAATCCATGTCTCCGTCTATTTCTTCACCTTGGTGTGGGAAAGGCGGAAAACGAAACAAAGCAGCCAAGCTACTGCAACACGTTGAATTTGGGACTGCATGACGATGCTCCTGCTGGAAAATCAACAAACATCCGTGGCTCAGCGCTGCTGATATAAGGGCGCCATATTATGACGTCGCAACTATGAGACTGAGCGAGAGGGGGCGGGGTGAGCAGAGGGAGAGGGGTGTCCAAAATCTAAGGGCTGAAACTTGCCTTTGCCCTTGTTTTGGAGGGGAAGGCGGAGGCGAAGGGCTAAGGGGTAGGGGTACAAAATTGAATTGGGATTGGGCCTTTATCTCCTCTGATCTGATGTCAAGCATAAAAGACCAGATTTGTAGCAGCAGACCGTCTTAAATACAAACGTTAATATGAGGCACATCTGGCCTGCATGAAGAGCTGGACATGGTCAGCAACAACACTCAGGCAAGACTGTGGAGTTTAAACACGGTTGATTTCAATGCTGGATGGATCCATAAGTTCAAACTCTTTACTCCTCCATCCGAGTGACATCTTTTATTGTCCAGTTTTGGTGAGGCGGTGTGACAAGTGACCACAGAGGCACTTGGTATGGGTTTTCTACTATTGGGCTCCCAGGTTCCCCATGTTGAGATGCTCTTCGGTTGTAAACGGTGGTTCATTGAGTCACTGTCGTCGTTCTGTCGTTCCAAAGCAGTCAGAGCTTCGACAAGGTATATCACTTCAGGGGACGGCTGCTCACTTATACATTTTAAGTCAGATTTGTTCCAAAAGAGGAAAATATCCAGATGGTTACAAGTGAAAATAGACTCAAAATACTCAGATCAGACCGTCTGGCACCAACTAGCATTCTAAGTCGCTTAAGTCAGTGATTCCCAACCAGAGTCAAAGATTGACGGGCGGGTCGCGAAACCCTCCTGATCGTAAGGGGTATACAAAAAAAAGATGAATCGGCCCAAGAATATGGCTTCATAAACATAATGGACCAAATTAGAGCTGAATGTGTCTTTAGCAGTGGACAACTGGTGAATGAAAGTTTGAAACTGTTTCAAGCTGAATAAGAACGAGTCCAACAACCCCCCCCCCGGGGGGGGGGACGGTGTGTGACACCTGAAGAGTTCACTCTCAAGGGGAAAAGAACTTAACTTTTACAAAAGGGAACAAAGAAACTGGATTTTACATGTCGAGTGTTACCGGGTAATTGTAAATGTGTTTTTTGTAACTGTACAGGCTGTGCTAGCGAGTCGCCCACGTTTACAAGTAGTGAAAGTGGTGTGATTTAATTCAGTCCCAACCTTTTTTCTCGAGTGACCTCAGGTCACTCAAGACCTCAGGTCACTCAAGAAAAAAGGTTGGGACTGAATTAAATCACACCACTTCCACAGCGAGTCGCTGACACGCGGCCGGCTGATTAGATATTCAGATCACAAAGTCGCTAATGTGCACACGGTGAGTGTCTTCTAATATACAGTGGAGCCAGAAACTATGAAGGCTTTGGATAAAAAGGGCTGCTTGAATCTCTGCGGTTAACGCCGCCTCAGCGCTTCTGGGAGCTGCTGATAAGAGCTTCATGTCCCATCCGGCTTTCTGGGACTCAACGCTCCGTGACCATAGGTCACCTGACCGTGAATCTTGGTTCAAATCAGTAAATGACACTTTTTTGAAAGTCAAAAAGTTTGAATGATTTTATGAGTCAGCGTTTTTTTTATTTTTTATTTTTTTTTATTTTTCTTAAGTCTCCTATGTGAAACACTTTGTGCTGTATAAAGAAAGCTGACTCGACACTTTATCAGGTTTGCTAAATACTGACAACGAAGATTTCAGCGTTCAGCAGAGACACAAAATGTTATGTCTATTGTATTTGTCTTATACTTGTGACACGGCTGGAGAGAAGAGAACTTTTTTTTTATATCCAATAAATTCAAGTTCAATAGGCTTAAACTTAGATTAAACAATAGGGTTGGGTTTTTTTTTTGCTGGTTTAAGCCACAATGTAAACCCCCACAGTACACTGTTGGCTTCAGAAAGTCCCGCCGTCGTACACGAGATTCACGAAAACGCAGGAATCCAACGACTGGCCCAGAGTGCTGAACGGAAAACGACTCACCGCCACTATTCAGACACAGAAGCACACTTTCCTCTTCACTCACCATGTGACACCGTGGCCAGAAATACAGGCTGACGTGTTAAACCAGAGGCTGCAGCGGCAAACCTTTCAGATCACAGCTCTATAATGCATCGATGACCGGCTCAACAGATGGTGTGACTGATTCTATAACAAGCACTGTGATGATAAGAAAAATAACCGAGGTAAATTCTTCGTAACCCTGAAATTGGAAAATGTGGAGACACAGCTGAGAATGTTTGCCACCTGTAAAAAGAGTTTACAAAACAAAGCATGCCGACACCAACCCTTCTCAACAAAGCGAGGCAGTCCTGCTCTTGACCGACCTCAGCTCGCTATTTGGCGAGGGGTCGTGGAAGCAAACGCTTTCCATCGAGTCCAACCTTAATAAAAGCCGCAGAACTAAACACGTAATTTGGAGAGAATCAAACGTCGCCTCTCCAACCATCAACAATAAAAACAACGATTTGACACAGCCACGCCGCCGTCGCCCCGACGGCGCCACACCCACCTTCTCGGCCGGCTCCCCCGGCTTGCGGTTCCCCTCCCTGCCGCGGAGGCTCTTGGCGGAGATGGCGCTCTCCGACGTCTGCATGATGAGCTGGGTGGCGAGGAACTGCTGCACGTGCTCCAGGACGTCCCGCTGCATCTCCAGCGCCATGTGGTACACGTCGTGGTCCGACGAGTTGTACATGACGGCGTTCTGAAACATCAGCATGATGTCGCGCTGGAACTCGGCCGTGGTTCGGATCACGCCGGACTCGATGTTCTTCTTTATGGCCGACAGGTCCATCGGTCTGGAGGGGGGGGGAGAGGTGAGACGACACGCGTTTATTTTGAGTTTGCCTCTATAATCGACTGTGTGAGTATGTGACTTTATGTTAAGAAAGGAGGTTGTGCACGTGTCGTCACCTGTGTACGATGCTGTGGTAACCAGGAGCGATGTCGTCCGAAACAGGCTGCAGGAAGACGCTGGCGTATCTGAGGGACATGAGCGAGAGCTGAAGCCGCTACTGGAAGGATCCTGCACGACTTACGAATCCGACGCAATCAAAGAAACTAGAACTACTGCGGACAAGAGCCTGCTGGCGATCATGTGCCGGGCTCACCTGTGATTGGCTGCGGCTCTCCACACCAACATGATGGCTTTTTTCCAGATCTTCTGCGCCTGGACAGTTTCCTGGTCCTCCCCACACGTGGAGCTAAAGCGGCGACAGGGGAAGCCGGGGCACGGCGGGAAACCATGAGGGGCCACAACCAGAACCAGAACACTGAAGAGGACCGCCGGCGCCTGGACACTTACAGCTGGGAGGACGAGGCCGGGCTGCTGGCCAGCGAGTCGGCCGTGTAGCGCTGGGACGGCGGGCCGTAGCCGTCCTCGCTCTCGCTGGCGGCGCGCTCCACCTCCGACAGGTACGGACCCTCGCCGTCTCCGCACTCCTCCTTTATCTCCATCCCTTCCTCTGGGTCGCCCTCGCTGCCCGCTTCCTCCTCCTTCACGTCCTGCAGGCAACCGCACAGGGGCGAGGGTGAAGGAAACGGTTTTCTTTTTTCTTTCGACAAGAGGTTTTTCTTATATGTAGGGGGGGGGGGGGGGACACATACGAGTGTTACCTTGGACTCTTTCCCAGACACAGAGCTGTCCTCGGAGTCTGTGGGACAAAACAGAGAGGACGTTTAAATCAGTGTTTTTCAACCTTTTTTGAACCAAGGCACACTTTTTTGTTTGGAAAAATCTCGAGGCACACCACCACCCGAAAATGTTAAAATGTGAAACTCTGCAGCCTCTATTAACAATATAAAGTCGTTCTCATCAATGCTTTATCAACAGGAATCAAATAAATACAGAAGAAATGTATTTCCCAATTTCTTTTTTTTATTTTTCCTCACTCAGTGTGAAACCGGATGAATGGATGAACACAGAGCTGAGATCCTGGTTAGATTCTTCCTTTTCAAAAACTTCTCCATTACTGTCAGTTTCATTTCACCGGCAACGTTCTGTGCTGCCATCTAGTGGCGAAGAGTATTGTAGCAATCACGGAGTTGGTCGCTGCAGGGCATGATGGGAGTTCAGGTTGTGTGTTGCCGGAGGTTATTGAGGGTTGTTGTGTGTGTTGATTTGTGCTTGTGTTGTGTTTTTGTTCCTCGGTTCAGATAGTTAATTATTTCGTCTAGTTTGGTTTGTTGGATGTTGATGTGCAACCATGAGTGAGAAATGTGTTGTGTCGAGTGTCATCCTGTTATGAAGTTGCGTATATTTATGTCAAAATAAAAGCCTCTGGTGATCAGCTGGTAGATTAGAATCTCGACTCAGAGCAATACTTCCGCGGTGCTCGCCACAGTATTTATACATGATTACTCTGCACACTGCTCTCACAGCTGACAGTGAGAGTAAATGTTTTTTTAAGAAAAAATGTGAAATTGGATAATTTCCCACGGCACACCTGACTATATCTCGCGGAACACCAGTGTGCCGCGGCACACTGGTTGAAAAACACTGGTTTAGAGAATAGAGGTGAAGGACGTGACTTCGTGTGTGTGTGTGTGTGTGTGTGTGTGTGTCTCACCAAGGCAGGGTAAGTTTGGTTCAGGCTGGCTCCACTCCTCTCCTTCACTTTTCACCGTGGCCTCGGCGGCCTCCTTCACCGTGGCGACCTCCTCCGCGACCTCGCTTCCCGCGGCGCCGTCGTCAGAGGTCGCGGACGACGTGACGTCACTTCCCGTCGCCTCGGGCGCGTCGCCGTTTCCCTTCAGCCTCTCGTCTCTCTTCGCGTCCGGCTGACTCGGCGCCTCCGGGCCGGCCGGCGTCGGCACCGACGTCGTGGCCACGTCCGGGCCTTCCTGGGCGGGGGCGGGGTCCTGAACCGCGGGCGTGGGCTCGGAGGCCTTCAGCTCCTGGGTCTCCCAGGGGCCCGGGAGAGTGTGCCCCTCTGAGACGGCCTCCTCGCACAGGGAGAGCGCTGCTTCCACCGCGGCCGCATCCAAAGCCTCCACCGAGTCGTCCACCTGTTGTGACCAGAACCAGGTTATTTGTACTTTGAAAACTGGATTTAAGGTTTGAAGTCTCCCAGAATCCACGCGGGACCAATTAAAAAAAATGGAGGACCCAATTTTAGTCTCTAATATGTCGTCAGGATCTTTATGAAGACAATTCGTCATTTCACTAATGCAGTAACGCATTTCCAGCATTTACATTTCGCAAAACATCCCCCGGATTTGTTGACATCTTGCCGTCACGGAAACGTGATAATTCTGCTGGAGCTGCCGTGACACCATCTTTGATTTCCCAGAAACCCTTACGGCAGGTTTCCGAATATTATTATCGGCTATTTTTATGTTATAATAAAACTGTGACTAAAAATTGCTTTATCATCACAAAACATAAATAAAACATAATTTCTTTATATGTTTTTGCACTATACAATATACAATATTCCATTTGAAAACCGAGTCAAGCTTTAGTTATTCAAGCTTTTCCAGATTCAAACTGAGTTTTGACACTTTGGAGTCACAAACAATAAATGTCCTCAAATGCTGATAAAACGTATCTTTCAAAAGCTTTCAGGAGTCAATCAATTATTCAATCAATCATTCTTCTTCAGTGGATAACACAGTGACTTGTGGACTTTATTCTCTTATGTTTGTATTTGGTCTTGAAATATCTTTTTTTTAAGATAATTTTCAATGCTATATCAGATATGGTCTTTATCTGACTGAAGTGATGGTTGGAGAGGACTGAAAAATCTTTCTCCTCTTTTCTTCACTCTTCACTCTTCAAGTCTTCACTCCAGTTTCTACATATTTTGGAACCCTGCACTTTATGAGCAGTCTTTGCCATATTATCAAAGTGAGATTAGTCCAGGAATTACTCCCTTCTCGTGTTTGTGATTCTGGCCCAGAGAGAGAAATATTGTCTAATTGGAGCTTAAATCTTACTGCAACACGGTGCGATGCCAGGAAGGGATTTTTTAAAGCAAGCGGTCCCATTCCTCTATTTTATTTCCAAATTCTCCACTTTGTTTATGCTGTATTTGTCCCATGAGTTCACAAGTAAATTAGTTTTCAATGAAAAAAAACGTATTTTCTTTAATAATTTTGCAATATCTGAGGCTTATAATATGGTCGGTTTAGGAAATCAAACAGCAGTGAAATGAATCCTAAAATTTTTTTTTTTTTCTGGATTCCCCTATAGAACACTAAACCACAATCAGTGAACATCTCCACCCTCTGCTCCGTCCTAGCCACGTTCACTGCTGAAATGAGGTTGCTTTGTCTTATTAAATGGGCCTGATGTGCAATAAAAACAAAGCAGAAAAAAAGAGGGGAAATTGGATGAGCGCAAGTCAGTGAGATCCACATTAACTTTGTCTCTCATGCAAAGGCCTGACCGATGAGCCTGTGATTCCCAGCACGTACCTTCTCCTCGATGATGGCGATGATGTCCCCCACCGTCTCCAGGTCCAGCTCGTCCCCCATGTACGACACGGCGACGAGGTCTTCTTCCACCAGGCCCGTCTCCTCGCCCAGCTCCGCCTTGACCGCCGCCTCTGCGTCTCCTTCTGGAAGCCATACGGGCGGGAGAAGGTGAGGACGCAGCCAAGCTCCGAGCAGCGATTCATGACGAGAACCGGGGCGACACAGATGGAATTAAAATGAAGAGAAAAGCCACATGAACGTGGTCCAGGAGTGTGTGTGAGACAGTGTACACACACACACACACACAGGCAACAGTAAATCTAGGTGTCTTCACCTGTGATGATGTCATGACCAGGTGGTAAGGCCGTAGCTGCCGTGGCCGTCTGGACACCGTTGGTGAGGCTCCCGGTTGAGTCTCCGTCTGCGACCTGATGTCAGAGAAACATAAATGACTTATAATCAAAATAATAGATGAAGATTTCTGCCTTTAACTCAACCCATTACAGCAAAATGTGGACTTCTACATGTAAAAAGCCTGTAAAAAGATTTTTTTTTAAAAACCTTTTTAAATGTAATCAGCTATTCAGAAAGAAGTATTGTATATAGATACATTAATCAGTTTTTTATTGTAAATGCTGTTTATTATAATAGAATTTCAAGATTCCTCGTAACCTAGTTTTTGACTATTACAACCCGATGTAATCCGTCTCTTACCAGGCGAGGGCTGGCTGAGATGAGGTTGCCTTTTTTTAGTAATTCTGACAGGAGCGGTGAGGGCGGCGGCGTGGCTTTTTGTGTGAGGAGTCTTTTCTGCGGCGAGTCGTCCACCAGAGCGGTCAGGCCTCCATCTTTGGGCCCTGGACCCGGTGGGTCTGCTGCTGGGAGGAACACTCCCACGCCATGGGCCTGGCAGGGGGGAAAAGAAAAGAAAAGAAGAAAAAAAAAAAAGCAAAGCTTTTATTTTTAAATTGCTCCCACTATCATCTATACAGTGAAATGGATCGTTTTCTGCTGATTGCCATCATGAAATGCATTGAGAAACAGCCTTGTCGCATTGATCCATCAGACTTCTGAACTAGAACAGTAACGCAGTGTCACTTCCATTCGCTGGAATTATTTTAAAAGGGTCATATTATGCAAAATTCCCTTTCTTTTTTTTTTTTTTAATTAGTATTTTATTGTGATTTTCCAAAATTTACAACAGACAATCCTTCACAGTACAGGCACATTTCTCCCAAACTCAATGTCCTTTATGATATCTATACTTGTAACAAAAGGGAATACTCACAATAAACAAAGGAAAATAAACAGATAAGAAAAAGACAAAATATAAAATAAACGAAAATACAAGAAACAGTTGTAGCTTAGAACCAGGGGTAAAAATAAAAAAATGCTTTATATATGTATATATCTGCCCGGCCTCTATAGAAAGTATTACCATCCTCAGACATGCATCCCTCAGACAAGATTAGTCCACAGAAGCATACATACGTTGCAGTAGGTCCTACACAAAGTCAGGTCTATGTTGCTGTATATATAGTAGCCATCCTTTCCAGTTACACTTAAATTTGTCCACTTCCATTCTAAGAGACGCAGTCAATCTTTCCATATTATAAATGTTCAACATTACATCCATCCATTCATCAACAGTCGGCACCAGATCCTGGCACCATCTCTTGGTTATTGCCTTTTTTCCAGCCAAAACCATAATCCTCAGTAATTTACCATCTTGTTTATTTTTCAAATTCAAAGTCTTTAATAATCCAAAATACAAAATCTTAAAACTAGTTGGAATCTTAGTTCCAGAGATCTCCCCTATTATTTTTGCTATCTCTTCCCAATATTGATTAATCAAGGGGCAACCCCAGAATATGTGGAAGTGATCTGCTTTAGCTTCCCCACAGGATCGCCAGCATTTGGTGTCACCGTGTTTCCTCTGTGCCGGGGTCGCAAAGAACCTTATGGTATTCTTCCATCCATACTCCCTCCAAACCAATGAATTTGTAGTTTTCCACTGGTAATTGCTTATCTCCTCCCATTCCTCTGCAAAATTCCCTTTCTAATGGCAATAATCATCTCCATACCTGGAATTCCACAGAAGGGAAGAAAATCTGTCCTCTCTCTCCCTGGTTTGTTAAAATGTTTTGCTCCAACGAGCCAATCAGAAATCAAACCCTATATAGTGTCATTAGGGGTTCAGCCAATCCCAATCAAGGTAGGCCCTCCCTTTGACCCGCCCACAATTAGGCAGCTTTACTCTGGCACATGGCACCACGAGAGGAAGGACTTCCTCCTCTTCCCAAGATGGGCATGTGTGGGCGGAGCCAGTCCAGCTCACATACACACAGCAGATTCTGAATGCAGCTCCTATGATCCAATGTTCAAATGGAGGAAAATCAAGGAAAAGCTGGATTTACGGCATTAAAATATTGAATACAATGTTTTTGGACCAATGAGACCATGTGAAAGTGTTGAAAAGCTGAATAATATGACCCCTCTAATGTTGCTTATGTACAATCTCCTGCCAATAATTATTCAATTTTATTGGTTTTTATTAGATGTTATTCGCTCCCACACTGCACTGGACATCGCTTACCTCTTATTGCATACGTTTGTACTTTTGAATATAGTCTTGTTTTATATGTACATTGGATTTGATCATTTATTGTTTTTGATCTAGCTTATCAATGCACCATCCAGTGATGATCGAAAATACTGCTCCTTGAAAATGTATCCAATTCCCCTGAAAAAGATTGGGAATGTTCTACCACAAGCCCAAGAGGTGAGAATTAGATGCAGTCTTACGACGGAGTGGGTGGTGGTGGTGGTGGTGGTGGTAGTGGTGGTGGTGTCGTCCGACGCGACACTTCCTGTATCCATGGGTGGTGTGGATACTGAGGAGTCCGTCTGAGAGTCGGTGGCGGGGGGGCTGGCACCCATCGGAGAGCGGACGGTCACGCTGGGGAGACGCTTCGGTGTGTTCTTCACTGCCTGCCGAGCTGTGGTGGACACAGAGGATCAGACAGGAGTGAAGTGAACAAGCGAGAAAAGGATCGAAATCAAGCATTTATATGAAATCTGCAAACAAACAACTGAGATTAAAAAGTATTGGAAAACTCTCATTCGCACAATTATTTGCTTTCATAGAATATTTCTGGAAATTCATGCATCAGACTTGTGCTTGACTGGAGATGAACAATTGCTTGTTCTTTTTTCACTCAACAAAGTTAAAGTTAAGTTTTAGTACAAGCAATGTAATATTTAAGTGAGGTTAGTGAATGATTTACAGTTGTGTGGAATTAACACCCTGTCAATGTGACTATCACATAAACCCAATTCTAACATCGCACAACAATAAATCTTTCTATATTCAGCAGGGTGGGTAGTGAGCCTACCTTGGTATGCAGATTCTGTAGCTTTCCTCTTCTGTTCCGCTTCCTCCTCATCCTGCTTCTTCTTTCTGGAATTAAGAAGTACTGGTATGAGAGATCATAGGAAGAACTGCAGCTGATGTTTGTATCTGAAGAGGTTCAAGCAAACAGGAACAACTCTTTGCCCCGTGTCTACGATTGATTGGTTTAAATGACCAAGTGGGTTGAACGTCTTCATGTGCCGTGTGTGAGGAAGCCCTCCGGACTAAAAAGGATTCTTTCTCGGACCTCATGTGGAGATCATGGGAGCACCGATCATTCAGAAAGCAAGCGAGATGAGAGACTTACACTGTGATCTCGGCCCACAGTTCCTTCACCTGGGAGTCCATGTGACCCGTCTGTATCAGATCCACCTCCTTTTTCAACTTTCTGTCAGGAAAACGGAGGCGACGGAGGATTAAAGCTTGTATATCACCGTCCTCAGGAAGGAGGGTGGGGGTGGGTTAGTACCTGTACTGCTCCTGTGTGTCTCGCAGTAACTTTTTCAACTCTTCTATCCTCTCAGCGGTCAGCCTCCGAACGATAACATCTTCGATTGTCTCAACCACTTCTCCCTTCTCGCCACGCTTACGCCTGGAGAAACAGAGCACGTGCAGTTTAAGATACCTCCGACTCCTGGCACACCGATGTGTTCTCGTGTCGTCATACTGACTTTGGTGCTTCTGTGGCTTCAAGAAGTTCAGAATACTGCGAGGCACAGTGCTGGGAAACAAGAGAAGGGAGAACTTGATTATTATGTGGACGAAGAGACGCTCCCTCTCATTGTATTGTAAAGACCAGGAGTCAAGAAAGAAAAGAAAAAAAAAAGGAGGTAATCGGACTAATTCTCTCACCTTCTGGGAAAACCAGTCAGGTGGACGGCCTTGCTCTGAGAAAGGCTTGATGGCTCTGCTTACGGATACCCTGGAAAACAAGGAGAGTTCAGCTCGAGAAGACAATCTGAGCTCAAAGAAGAAACAGGTTTATACGATTTACTCTTTACACACATTAACGGCTTCTTCGCCTTTAGGACAGTGACTTAAAACGTGTTTATTTTACCAGTTTTGATCTCCACTCCTCATCACAGAGGAGGCCAGACACAGTTTCTCCCTGACTGACCATGGCTCAGTTGGCCCCACGTTGAGGATCTTGTGTTCTGTGAGGGGGGAAAAAAAAACAAAAACACAAACAGATTTTAGGAAGCAATGAAGTTTGAAAGTGTATTTTACCCAGTGTAAGATTGCAGCGAACTGGATTCAATTCCAGCTGAAATTAATCAAAATGCAAATGGATCCTTGTGTTGACTATTAAACATTAGTCAAAACAACATGAGAACGGGCCCTCCGTAGAACTAGACCTTTGCCAAGGCCACATTTGTTATTCGGAACCAAGTTAGCATTACTGACATGTTAGCTGCATATCAATGCTAACTCGCCTGTCAGGTAGCAACATCACTGTGTGAAACACTGAGTGGGGAGCATCGCTATGGCAACAAACACTAATCTCCTCCATGACCTCTCTCATCTGCTTTGTATGGGGTAATTTTTTTCCACATTTTTTTTAGGATTTATTCTGAAACAGTTAGTCGTTAACGTCCCAAAATCGAACTGATTGGTCCTTGGATGATGATAAATCATCCCTGAAGATTTCGTACAATTTGGGTTAATAGTTTTTTGCAAAAACTTGGTAAAACACATACATACACACACAAATCAATACATGAAAAAAATTAATAAATACAGGCAAATCGAACACACATTCACAGCTGCGGCCAATTTAAACCACAAATCAACTTAATAAACATATATTTGGACTGTTTTCCCAACCATTACATTCAGGGAGTGGATAGAGCACCATTCTGCTCCCTCTTGAAGGTCCAGTGAATTTTAAATCCGACACAGTGACAGATCACTACGTCCTACTCCTTTTATGAGACAATGTTATTATCCTTACATTACTTATCCTATTTACGTGACTTTATTTCTCCACATGACAATTCTCCTCTCCATAGCCACTCATTCCCGGCAGTCACTCCCAGTGTCCGAAATTATTTTCTATGAATATAAGAAATAGCAGGCCTGCCATTGGAACAGTGGTTAGATCTCTTGCCTCACACTGAGATGGTCATAGGTTCAAATAATGGCCCGGCCTTTCTGTGCGGATTTTGCATGTTCTCCCTGCGTGGGTTTCCTCGGACAGTTCAAAAACAGGCATGTGAGATTAATTGGTGACACTAAATTGCCCACCAGTTGTGAATGTGAGCCTGTCTGGTTTGCTCTGTGATAGACTGGAACACTTTCCAGGGTGGACTACTATGTTCTCACCCATAATTAGCCAGGTGCTGGACCCTGAATAGGAATAAGAGGCATAGAAGCTAGATGGAATACAAATAACATATTCTGCATTCTTTTCACACACCCAGCCTAATAAAGATGGCAATGTTCACTGTTCTGCAAGATATCTTACTGCAGGACCAATTACATAGAAATATCCACGTTTTGCACATTCTCCTGATGATGAGCAGCAAAAGTACAAAAGTAGGTGACGAGACGTGCTGACAGGAGGTCAAGGGAGAGAAAGCACACCACTTTAATAAAGCGTTTGGTTTCCTTTGCAAAGTCATGTTCATGTCAGCCTGAACGTATCAATATTCCATCCGTTCACCCACGTACATATCTTTAATATCCTCTCTAGCGAACTTAAGAACCAAGTTAATTCCAGCTGATGTTTTCCTAATGTAAGCTATGAATAACTATAAACACGTTCGAACCAGCAACCTTCTCGAAATTGTTTAATAGGATTCCCATTAACTCCCAAAGTGGTTGCAAGTCTTCCTCCCATTACAAGGCTTCGTCGCGTGTTGCTGAAATAGTCTAATTATGGAAAATGTCCTTTTATAGCCATTTTAAGTTGCCAAGTGAAAACAAGGCACACCATTAAAAAAAAACAACACCCTATGACTTTTAGTGATTTTCATCAGAATTAGTGACTCAGTCCTGTGTCTCTGGATTGCGCCTCTGATTTGGTTTCGTCTGGAAGCGTTTATCTGATTTTACGGTTTTGAAAAGTTGACGTTTCTGCAGTCGTGATGCAGTGAAGGTTGAAAACAGAGACAGCGAAGCAGCGCCGCTTTGCATTGTTTACAACAGTTAGCTCGCCTCTGTTAGCGGCGGCGTTTTACAAGTTAGCTCCGATTTTAGCTTTGAGAACGTTTCTCCAAACATTATGGCATACCGACTCTTGTTAATGCGTTTATATTTCACACACCACTATTAACGTGGCTATAACATACACACGGGAAACAGATTATATCTAAATAACAGCGTTAGCTTAGCGCCGTGGATCGGGGGAGAAATTCAGGAGACACACAGTTCCCACAATTTATCGTTTTGTTTTTGTTGGCCACGTTCAACCTACGTCAAATAGCCCATCCAATGTTTTGTATTGCTTATATTTCCTTTAAAATAAAAGCTGATATTACAAAAGCTAAAAATAAAATTACTTACTTCCGATGCCGCTCGCCATCGTTTTCGTTACAAGGCCGTGGGATCAATTTCCGCCGGATACGTTTCAGTGCTGCACACCGAGGAGCCTGAACTGAGCGGAAATGAAAAAAAACCAAACCCAAACAAACAAACAAAAAACCCCCACTAAAAGTAATGTTTCACTTCAAAACTAACGTTAACCTCCAAAAATGTATGTTGCATTATCAACAAATAGGAATTATCGTTTCACCCATAGAAGTCGTGTTTCATTCTAAAACGTCAAACACACTGTTAACGAGTTGTGTATGATGTCAATTTAGTGCCAAAAACACAAGCACATAAAAACTGTAATTAATTAGGCTATAAACTGTGGTTAAAAAAACAAAAAGGATGCGAGGCAAGACAGTTCGTCTTTTAAGTCTCTTGTTCCACGTTCAGTCGACGGAGAGCCTGAGGCAGGAAGCGCCTTCTCATCCTCTGTGGCGCTGCCTTCAGGCAGTGGTGGTGTAGCACCGCCCTGGTGGCAGCAGGGAGAACTGTCACAACTGTGAGGACGCTCCCAAGCTTCCTCACCTTTAACCTGCACTGTTCCTCAGGCTGATCGAGGTGATGTGACAGGACCACATCAGGTCCTGTGCCATGTCAACAGCCACGTACTTGAAGCTCTCCAACTCTCTCCGCCTCCGTTCCGCTGATCCTGAGTGGCTGCTGCTATCCACTATCAGCTCCTTGGTCTTGCTGACATTGCAGAGGAGGCCGTTGTCACTGTACCAGTCCTCCAAGTGGATGATCCCCATCAGGGAACCCTCCTCATCGTTGTTGGGGATCAAACCCACCACTGCAGTGTCGTCAGCACGCCTGATGATGGTGTTAAGAGTCTGATGGGGACACACCAGAGGGGTCTGCACTCACACCTGGGAGGTTTTCTTAATAGAGTAATTTGTCTATATATGAATTTTAAAAAAAAAGTGTATTAATCACACAACCTGAGATATGAACAAAGTATAAAAATACAGTTATAGCTGCAAGCAGTGTTGAACTGCGTCCATGCTGGTCAGCGATTTGAAGCCTGTTTTCCAGATGGCGCTGTTTGCGACTAATAGTGTATTTTGGCATGTGGATATGATGAGGGCCGACTGTGATCAGACATGTAAAGTTTCAGGCAGATTGCAGCACGTGGAGCATGCTGTTTAATAGATAACCATGAGATATTCAGCCGGCCGCCATACCCACGCCCCCTTTGACTTTAGATTTTAATGCATTTTTCATCGGGAATGCTTGTTGTATTCACTGGGCAAATTTCAGTTCTCTACGACTCAATGCCCTGGAGGATTGTGTTTCACGCATAATGTGAAATGTCAGGCTTCCTGTTGGATTTAGAGCATGGAGTATAGAGTATTTTTGCGCACATTTAAGGATTGACAAATGGAGCCATTTCGCCTGTAAATTAGTAGTACAGTAAAACTAAATGATTGAAGCTGCGATGAATGGACCCTCGCACACTGGAAACACAACTCTCTCAAGCCCTGATAGATATGCCAAACGTCATTTATGGAGAGTCGGTTTGTAAGGGGACAGGGATTCCTGGGCTTCTCCGCTCTCCATTACTGCCCCAAATGGACTAAGCAGCAAAGACGAAAGATTGAGGGACGGTTGGTTGGATGGTTTGCGCCGAACAGGAGACATTGGGCACGTCACTGGCCTTCACTACCTCTTCATTTCCAGGGGAGTGGAGAAGAGCCAGGCCAGGCGGGCGGAGGCGGCACCAGTGTGATGACCCGAGCGTACAAGGCTCTTCTTGGCTTGGTTCCCTCATACTTACCTTCTCTTCTCCAGACGACCAACAGCCACTGCTCTTCCATATTCAGCTTCAAATGTGGTTGAAGTAACATGGCGGATGGGCGGCACCGGTTGCACACGTCTGCTGTAAGATCGGCAAGCAACTGCATGCAGCACTTGGGAAATATACACACACCCGCTTAAATATTGGCAGTCTTTATTTCAACAAGACTAAGACATGTTTAATATACATTTTCTCTTACAATTTAACATCTATCTCATCTTGTTTTTTTTTTTTTTTTTCATAACATTTAGGAGATACTCTGACATGTAAAAATCTGGTGTACTGTTAAGGCCTCTTTTAGAGACATCTAAAAACGGCTGCTCTGTATATTTACACTTTTTTTTTTTCTTTTTCATTCTTCTCAGTCGCTCTCTCTCTCTCGCCGTCTCCTCTCGACAGGCGAGTCCTTCTCTGTTCTTGTGGGCCAAAGGCAGGCGGGAAAGTTTTCAAGCACCTTCCCCGACTCAACGTTTCAGTCGCCGCTCCGACTTTTGCTCCGCGGCTTGAACGAACAACATCCGGGAGCTGGACCATCTCCTCGTCTTTCCCCGCCAGCCCGAATTAAAAAAACAAAACAAATAAAAAAACAAAAAAGAAAAATCGCTTCTGCCCTGGCCCGCAAGCACAGACATCTATCACCATCACCCAGAACATTTCCTCTGACTCTCAGAAACACTCGACACAGCTCTTCCACGTGACACAAACACATGCAAAAGCCCTTGTAGAAATGTTGGTAGGACACACAACCGGGAGTAATGCCTGATCGAGCTGCTTGAAGCACAGCTCCATGATTTCATTAAAAAAAAAAAAAAAAAAAAAGAGGAAAGGCTGGAGTATTTCATTCAGGTTGCATAGATGTTTTGTCAAATCCTTCAAAGTCTGATTGATGTTTCTCTCTTCTTCTTTTTTTGGGGGGGAGTGGGGGGGGGACAAACTTAGCTAATCTTACAATCAACCTGTCATTTCCAAAGCCAAACAAAAAGCAAAATAGATTGTTTCTTTAGTTTTCTAACAAATAGAATTGTTTCAAAATGGGTTTTTGTTGTTGAATTTTACAGACTGAATCTTTAAAGCCCCCCGAACAATCAATTCAATAAATTAATTAAAGAATCTCCCCCCGGTTTCCCCTAAAGCGTGCATTTCGAAGTCTCGTGGTTTGCGTTTTGGATAATCTGTCAGTACTAAAGCAGGCTTGCAGTGACTAGAAACTAGACTCATAAGTTAATGTACAACAAGCCACTGAAGGCTGCCGTCACTTCAGAGATGAAACGGCCAGGTGATGCAACTTACACCCCTGATTATCAAATCGGAACGCACCCAAAAAACAAAAAAAAACAAATCTCTTTCGTCGTGCTTTTCAGATGGTAGCGACGTACTCGAAGGAGTCCGAGCTGATTACGCAGCATCTGCGGTCTTTCGTGTCGCCGCGGGAAGACGCTGGCGTACCAAAGAAACGCACGCACCGGACACCTTGCATTGCACTCATTTTGGCAGTAATAGTGACGATACCTGGACGTTCCTCCTGCAGCTGAAATGGTGAGAATGTCAGGAAGAGGATAGGTAGATCAAATCGGTCAGGATGAGTCCATTTATAGTGTCACAGGCCAGTAAAGAGGTACAAGTGTGTGTTGTGGGATGGGGGAATGTGGGTTAATAAAACCCTAAAAAAAAAAAAAAAAAAAAAGGCTTAAAAAAACAAAACAAAACAACTGGACACTGACCAAAGTGCCCCCATCATCTGTGCACATTGTCCTCTTCCACCATCTAAATCTAGCAGTAAAATCCACTGTAGTACCTAATATATATCTTCATACCAAAAATAGCTAAAATTACATCATCTCCTCCACATAAAACCCTGTATTAAAATAATCTTCTCTTGCGTTCATTCGATCACAACACCGTCTTCTGCTCCGGTTCCTCTGGCTGGATGGGCATACGTGACGCCGCCTCTGTCTGTTCCAAAGAGTGAGAGACCGTGTCGAGTCAGACCTTCTGTGCCAAACTGAGCTTACCCCACCGAAAAAAAGGCAAAAAAAAAAAAAAAAAAAAAAAAAAAAAAGGACTTTCAGGACTCGTCAGCTTTTGCCTTCTTCAGGTGTGACGGCAGGGGACGATACCGGCCACGTATCAAACTCTTATCAGACACTTTCCCGCTCCTCACCACCAGAGTGCATTGACAATGAGAGTATGCATGAGGTATGGACTTTACTGTGGAACTGCTTTAAAAAAACAAAACAAAAAAAACAAAAACCCCGATGAAATTAAAAACATTAATGAGGAGATTACGCGTCGGGTTGAAATAATGCACGTTGGCGACGATGCACGTTGTTTAGTCCCGCCGGTCTTAAAAGACTGAGGGACCCTCTGGGACCAACAGAAATGACCTCTGCTGTCCTCGCCGCTCGGCTCCTGACCACACAGTAACCATCCCACCCGAAGCTGCTCCACGGGCCGGCTGATGTCGCGGCAATAAAATACTGAAAACAGCATTCCTCAACCCCTTTATCGCCACGTCCCATGATTCATTCGGGTGATGTCTGGATTGGTGGGAAGAACGAACGTCCCGCGGAAACACGCGGCTCGGGCACGCCGCGTTCAGCCAGACGTCTCGCTTCATTACGTACTTAATCTGATGGCGATCGCTGAAGAAGGCACGGCGTCGGATGATGAGATCAAATTGCCAGAACAAGAACAATTTTATAATGTTTTGCAATGTTGTAAGCGGAACCATAAAGTTGGCATCTGTGTGTGTGTGTGTGGGGGAGGGAGGGGGGGTGGGGGGTGGGTGGAGGTCTTGCAAGGGAAATCATATTGCTGTACACTGATGTCCTTAAAACATACAAATAGTTAATAGCGAAGTTATTGTAATATTAAGAAGAGTCCCGCCCCCTCCCCCTCCCCCCCTCCTCTTCTCCCCTCCAAGACGGACAGTCTGAGGTCCTGAAGGCAGTCTGTTTTCTTCTTCTTCTTCTTCTTTTTTTCTTTCTTGAAAGTCTCTCTTGACAGTTTTACCCCCCCCCCCCCCCCCCCCCCCCCCCACCCCGTTTCGCTTCATTATTTCCTGGTCACTCTTCCTCTGCCCAGCCAGTTTTTATCTCCAGTGGGGGGCGAGCAGAGCGACAGCCAGCCCGCAGAGCGCCAGCGCCATGCTTCCCCGGGACGCCGCGCCGGCCGACGACTTGCTCTGCACCTGGTTCACCCGGGGTCTGCCGGGGCTCGGCGGGGTGGAGAAGTAGATGTCCTGGTCCGTGTCGCAAGGCGGGGAGTCGCATCCACTGCCGCTCTCCTCGTCTCCGCTGCCGTCCTCCTCTGGAAAAGACAAGGCGGCAAGGAGAGGGACACGGAGGTGAAGATGCGCAGTGTTTACGGTGCATATCGTCCGCCGTGCTTCTTGTCAATAACAGTTAAAAAATGTAAGTTTATTGGTCGAAGTGGGTCCACAACTTCAGTCCGGGTTCACAAACTCACCGTTCCACTTCATGTTTTTACTGGAGTCATTAGCCTCATGGCTCATGGCTTAATTATTTCATAAAATGTGATTTAAAAAAAATTAAACAAGTAAAAAACAACAACAAAATGGTGGAAAAGTTTAAATTCAAGGTTAAAAAAATGTGAGACACTTAACGAAAATGAAATAGCCAAACATTAAGCCACGAAACACATACGTTCTACATGGTGACGCACTACGTGACTTGTTTGAATCCAGTCCGAGTGTGGACTCAGCGGCTTGGCGAGGAGGCGGAGGACGAACACACTCACCGGCGTCCACCGAGATGTCGGTGCCGAGGTACGCGGCTTTGAGCCAGCTCGTCATCTCCCTCAAGACGGCGATCTGACTGCGAATCACCCGGTCCGGCTTCGTTATGTCCACGTCCACGTCGGGGTTCGAGCCCTGATTGGCCAGCCCGCTGCCGATGACAACAGGCTCGTACCTGCGCAAGAGGGAGCGTCAGAGTCGAGACGCGGCAACTGGAGGACGGGGTTGGACGATGGGCACGTTTCTCACCTGCTTTTCGCGGTGCCGTTCCAGCACTCGTCGCCCGGTGCAATCCTGTCGTCCGTACACACCGTGTCCGGCAACGTGGACCAGAACTTCTTGGCGAGCCTCAGCTTCTTCTTCACATCGGCCGTCTGTCAACCCACGAGAGGAGCAGGCCAATTATAAGTACGAGTCCAGCAGTAGAGGCACTCATCATCATTATTGTAATGATAATACATGGACGACACAGTGGTGTAGCGGTCAGTCCGTGTTCCGCGTTTTCCCTCTTCTCACCAATCGATCCAGACTCGTCCTGGCGGCGGTGGTCGGTCTCGCATCAGGACTGTATGGACGAAAGCGGCCGGTAAAGGTCGTTTCTTTCACGGAGCGTGCGGAACGGAAGGCCGTGCTCTGCTTTGGGGTCCCGCACCCCTGGAAAACCTGGATGGCAACGAGCACAAAGTAAATCTTAGTACCCTCCCCACCTCCTTTTTTTTTTTCACTCAATCTCCCGTTGCAGTGGCTGGAGCAGAGAAAGGGGGACTGACTTTCTGTGACACTTGCATGCTGTTCTCCTGCATGTTCATGATGGCGTCGGAAATCTTCACGTCGATGGGCTCCACGATGGACTCGAAATTGAAAGGACCTTCGAGCCTCTCGGCGAGACTGATCATGGCATCTGGAAAGCAGCACGTTAAAAGAAAAACTTTACTCGCAATCAACACGTGGGAGACGATGTAAAAATCCCTGGCCGGACTTCACTTCTATACTTATTTCAAACACAAACTGTTGAGTTTGAGTTCATTTATTGGGAGTGAAAACAAGCTAATTAAATACAGACAACTGAAATAAGTTAAAAGAGTAACATTTCCTCTCTCGCCATCCTTTGATAATCTGTCTAATTACAAGGAGGAAAAACAAGCTGCAGAATGTTTTTCACTGTGGTGTGATATTACTTGAAGTTACCACTAGGTGGCGGCACATTCTAAGGAATATATGATGCTGTGCGCTCCTAAAGTGAGCTTGAAGCAGCAGAAGGTGTAGCGCCTCCACGTGCCACTAGACATGTTTCTGCCACCACTCTGATGAATTCAATACACAGTGACGAACAGTGAAAACGTGCACCACCTTGATTAAAACCAAACTGATCTTGGCGAGCTGCATTCATTCTAAAGGCCCGCGACGCGTCCTACTTGTCCCGGACTTACTTCTCCCTTTACCTCGAGCAAGACGTGAATGAAAGGGGAACATGTTCATGCTTGATCTCCCACAATTATCATTGTGCTGTACGACAGGTTGACATTCCTCATTTTTTGAAAATATCTGATTTCGTGCCATTGAGGAAAAGCGCTCGGTGTGGATTACACGATTTAAAAACAACCTCTCTGGAAATATGCGCACGGAATCAAGAGATACACCCAGGAGCAGGAGGTGCTTTGTGAGCGTCTCCCAGGTCAAACATACTGGAGTATTTTAATGGTACGGGGCGGCGCTCTCATGGTCAGGCTGGCTGAAGGGTGTGGTTGGGGGGGGGTTGTCCTTGATTCGCGTGTTGCCCACTTACCGAGGAAATTGTTCCACTCGGTGTCCAAGTCGGCCTGGTTGGCCAAGCAGCCCCGCATCACGTTCAGGCAGTAGTTCTGGCACGGCTTCAGGGCCACTTGGCCGGAGCAGTATGGACAGTACAGCATCTTCGTGGCCGCTCGCACACAGCTGGGCGAGGCGCTGACCTGAAGTGTGAGGGTGGGCAGTTAACACACCGTTTTAATTGGAACCACCCCCCCCGTCCATCCAGCACCAGTTGGGTCAATCTGTTTGAGCGAATGTGTTCACGTTTCATAAGAGTGCACAGAACCGAGGCGCCTACCGTTGAGACTTTGTTGACCACCTCCGGCATGAGCCCCAGGCCGCGGGTGAAGGTCCGCGCGGCGATGAAGGCCCTGGACAGGTGGATGCGGACCTTTCGCGGCACGTCGCCGAACGGCTGCAGCTGCTCCGTGTGCCGGCTCACGCACTCCATGTAGGAGTCGCTGAACTCGTACTGGACGTTGACCAGCCGGAACATCCGCTCCAGCAACTCGGCCCAGAAGTCCGACAGCGTGTAGTCCAGGTTGACGGCGGAGCTGCCCGACACGTAGTACCTCGTCAGGGACTGGAAGAAGTTCTTGAACAGCTCGGCGTTCTGCACGTACATCATGCCGTACGTCCGCACGAACATGCTGTGGAGCGACGCCTCCGCCTTCTTCAAAAGCTCACGGAAAAACTCTGCGGAGAGAAGGGGGAGAGGTTGGCTGTGGTGCCTGAAACCCGCGGTCGACAGAGAGAGAGAGAGGGGAAGGAATCGGTTCAGCGTGTGTCTACGGCGAGGAATCTTGTTTTAAAAGATGACATGAAGGAAATTGAATTTGGTGCAAATGTTAACATCCGGCTGGGAAGATTTACAGAGACGGAGCTGATTTGATCAATCTTCTGCCCGACGTCTACCGATCTGATCTGTCATGTTTTTGGGAGGATGGAGCTTTGTGGGTATGGCATCATGCAGCTTCAGACGGCCCGCAAACACACGGCGAGGTTCAAGTCTTTGAAGGGCACAGACTCCGCCGTGACCATGACGCGTGTAAACAACTGAAGCATTGCTGCTTCCATCCTGCTGACAAAAACCCACACATTTCAAAGTAAAACCCTACTGCCTGAAGCCCATGTGATGTTACATCTTAACAGTGATACGTAGATCCTGCAACCCAAATTTCCACAGGGGGGGTGGGGGCGGACAAAAACAAACACAAAAAAAAAAACTCAACACGCACAAGGTTGCTACATTCTGGTTTGGTTCTGCAGTCTGCTGACAAATCCATATGTGGTATGTATGCGGTCACAGTTCAGGCCGAGCCAAGGAGCTGAAGAAGGAGCAGCATCAAATAACTCAAGGGCTGGCTGCAACAAATGCAACTGAGTGAATTATCCTGGACTGTGGAAGACTTCTCGGCATGTGACGAGGGCCGCTTGTGGCTTTCTGCTGGGACGCTGCAGGCTTCTCTTCCTCCAAACCACAGAAGCTCATAGTTGTTGGAATAAGTCAAACGATCATGAGGATCCTGTCTGAACATTAAATCTTCAATTAAAGGCAGAGGAATGCATTTTGGGAGGTGAAGAAGGGATTGGAGGAGGAGGAGGAGGGAGGGAGGGAGGGGGCTGGAGCATCTCCGTCATGCTCACTTGTATCTGCAGACCCTCCATTCACGGAGGACGTCTCTCCACATCAATCTGCTTCAAACTGACCACCATCAATGGCATTTTTCCGTTGTCACATTCCATTCGCTCTCCTTTCTGGCCGGCTTCTCTTGGACTGTCCTTCAGAGACATTTTCAATAGGATTACTGAATAATGCAACCCCCTCTCCCCTTCCTCCCGTATATGGACCTGTACCCCCCCACCCCCCCACCCCTCAGCATCACCCCCCCACCCCCTGTCCGCTGCTTTCACTTCATCAGTTCCTTCAGAGCTCTCTTCAGTAGAGACAGGGAACAATGACCTACTTCATCCTAAGGAATGTCCATCACCCCCCCCCACCTTACCCCACCCCCAATAATCCAGGTCCCCCCTCTCCCATGGAAACCTCCCTACCCCTTACACGTTCTTAATCTGAACAAAATGAGAATTCCTCAGAGTCTCAGAAAAAAGAAGAAGAAGAAAAATTCACCTTCAGTCTTACATGCGTGCGAACATACACTTACTCCCCCCCCACCACCACCACCCACCCCCCACCCCGTCCTGCTGGAGTGTGTATGTGGGTGCCCTCTGACTGGCTTTGAAATGTAAAGTTCCCATAAATTCGAAGAGAGTCACTAAACACTCGCCGCCACCAGCGCGCGCGCGCACGCACGCACGCACGCACGCACGCACGCACGCACGCCCACACGCCCACACACACACACACACACACACACACACACACACACACACACACACACACACACACACACACACACACACACACACACACACACACACACACACACACACACACACACACACCGAGCAGTGCTGTCACTTCCACTTCAGACTGACACACTAAATGAGATAGGGGAGGGGTGAGCGTGGCTCGGGGTGGGTTAAGTTGAGAGATTTTTTTTTTTTTAACTCCAAATCCCCACTGCGTTGCCAAGGAAACTGAAAACACTGCAGCCCCTCCATCGCCATCCTCCCTCCACTCCAGCACAATTCACGCACACGCAGGCACACACACACACACACACAAACTGGGGGAGAGGGCACCAAGCTCCACGCTCCATTGATAGAGATTAAAACAAAAATGGTCCAGCCCCCCCCCCCCCATTCCTGGAATGTCATAGTACCCACGAGCTGAAAGTCAGTGAATGAAGGCCAATGAGGTGAGGAGGAGGGAGGAGGGAGGGGGGGCATGAAGCATGAGGATAACCCCTAACTTCTCTATTTCCTTTCCACAGTTTATTAAGGCAGTAATGCCTGTATGCTAAACAGATAAACCCAATAATGAGTTTAAGGAGGGAGGGTGCCGGGCAGAATGTGTTGTGAGTGGCGGTAGCAGGAGGGGGAGGCGGCTTGCGGAGGCCGATTGGGGTCTGAGGCATGAGCAGCATTACCCAGGCAGCTTGCATTGTCATTAAAAGCAGTTTATGACACGACGTCGCCTGCCAACGGGCTGCGGAGCAGCACACTCCTTCAGGATTTCTTCTTTTTTTTTTCCGCCATTAAATATGCGCCCCTCACTCACGCCCAATGGTCTTGGGGAAACTGGGTGAAAGGTTACGTGGGAGGAAAGCATGGAAAGAGGGACAACTCCTGCCTCCAAGTTTTGTGTCTTTATTCTCCTTGCCCCTCACCACCACCACCACCACCACCACCACCCTGTCGCTATTTCCACATGTTGCAGAGAAAGCCCTAAATTATGTAGAGTGATCTTAGGCACCAATCCATCACAGGAACAGAGGAGCTGACCCATCTCCTCCCACTTCCTCCGCCGTGGAGCTGCCTCACACCTCCCACCGGCGCCCCTATAAACTCTGCTCCTCCCAGTCCCCAGCCCAGGCAGTAATTGCATCCTATTTGTGCCAATTAGTCCCTGTGCTTCTCCCTTTTCTCAGAGGATGAGATTCTGTCCCTCCTGCTGCTGGTTCTCAGTGCTTTAGATGGATGTCTCTTGTTGTGTGTGTGTCGGGAGGGAAGGGGCCTTAATCCAGGCGCTTAAATCCCAGACGTAGACTTGCTCTGCTGGACAGGGTCACTGCAAGCAGGACAGACGGGGCCGCGGCCAGGACAAACACGCCAGTGACGAGACACAGAGAGGGGAGAACTATTTCTGGCTCGGCTCTTAATTGGCCGTGACTCCTCGCTCCGGGCGCATGATGGGAGCATGCCTAATCACATACACCACTTCCTGAGTTTGTCGCGGCGCAGCTGCATGTTGTTGCAGCTCATCTTGGCCCGTTTGCGGGCGGCGGTCGTCGTCGGTAACGGCATGACGAGCGCTCCCCCCCCACCTCGACTGGAAGTGCCTCCTTCAGGGTGACAACGGGAAATAATAGGGCGGCAACCCGAGCTCGTCACCGTATCCAGTGAGAAAGACGGCGTAATGGCCCAGGTGGACGACAACACAGCGGGCCTTTGTAAAGAGATCCCACATCTGACAGTTCAGAGACAGCAGCGACCTGTCTGCAGGGATGAGGAGGGGGGATGGGGGGGGGGGGTTCTCTGTCATCCTTACAGCTACCCGCCCACCCCCACCGACGGCCAACTAACACAACATGACAGCTGTTTGGCTTTGCAAAAATTCTCCAGACACTAACTTTTACTGGAGATACTTCATAACTCCTCCTCCTCCAAAAAAAAATCTCTCCCGATACCATTGTGTGCAATTTTGGATGTGGATGGTTCACGGTTTCTGCATCTGTAAAAAAGATTGAAATAATTCTAATGTATGCAACATCTGGAATGATCGCAATAAAAGTACTTTTATAGATAGGAGAATATTTATACACCGTTTTATGGAGGAAAAAAATTAAATAGGTAAAGTAAGAAGCAAATCTGATCTATTTGTGACAAGTGTCTGTTGTTACAAACCAGTTGACGTTGAACTGACGTTAAACCTTTTCCACAACAATTAGATCATAAACATTGACACTTTTTGCGTCAAGCTAATAGTTTCGATCACGTCTGGGTACACGTGTGGACGGTTTCCATTCACAGTTACCAGCGTTGACGTCCCCACGGAAGGGAAGAGAGGGAAGGAGACGGATGAGCCTTCATCAAACGTATAAGTACGTGTGTTGCACTATTTTACAGTGTTGCACCAATCCCACTATCGTTTTCAAAGTGACAAAAGTAGTCAGAACGTCCGCTCATTATTTCATAGCTCAGACGTCACACGCAAAATGATCAATTGCCTTTTGGGGTCTCAAAGACACACGTGCTTTTAGCCCACAAATATCTATGAACTTGAAGCCTCTGAGATTTCATTGGTCATCACTGACGGGGTTAAGAGAGGCGGCTCGGTTCCAGTGTCTCCACGGCAGATCATGTGATCAACAAGTTGACCCCCCGGGGGGGGTGGGGTTCAGGAGGAGGCCTGGAGGTAGTGGAACACAAACCAGTGAACCTCTGGTCACAAGGGGTTGCTTCCCAAAACCATCGAGATCGCTGACGAAATTACGGTACGCGGTAACGGGCCACTGTGAACCCAGACTGACGGGCTGCGGTGTTTTCAGTAAGTCACTACCTTTTTTTTACAAACAATCCTCAGGGCTGCGGTTGACCTTCAGCCGTGATCGGCGCACTCACGGCTGTGAGAATGAGCCGGGCCGATTGTGAAAACGGCGATAACCGTTTCACATTCGGGATGTTTGTTTATCAGTCGTGAACCTTTTGTGTACATGCCGTCGGTCTGAATTTGGTTGCATTGTGCGATACTTGAATGGGGTCTTATGGAAAGAATCCTTAATTGTGAATCATTTGTGCAACACAAATCTGACAGGGAAAGAGGCTCTCAGCTGAAGCCGCAATTGTTCAGATTTTTATAACTTATGTAAAACATCTCCCGAGGAAGTTGTCAACACAGCTGTGGCTCTGGTTGTCAGTTCCCGAAACTGTGGGCCGAGCACTCTGCAAAGTGATGTCAAATGTGTTTGACGGAGAACTTTTGTAGAGGGAAAGGCAAGGGTCTGTGGAGTAAAGAGAGGGGAGGGGTTTTTTTTTTGGGGGGGGGGGGGGGGGGTAAAGCCTGAGACGGGGACAAAGGGCAGTTAGAGCAAAGAAAACGAGGGGCAGGACAACTCGAGCAACCACTGCATTCCGACACGTCACATTCCTCTTCACATCTGGCTGCAATACACACGCTCCCCGTTACTGACTCGCCCTCGCTGCCTTTCACAGACACATAAGATCCCAGGGTCTGTGACCTGCATGCACACATGCACAAGCTGAAAACTCACACACACACACACACACACACACACACACACACACACACACACACACACACACACACACACACACACACACACACACACACACACACACACACACACACACACACACACACACACACACACACACACACACACACAATCTCGCTCCACAAGATGAATTCCGGAGATTTTCGAAACTTCCGGATCCGGCATTTCCCCGTTGGTTCCCCCTCTATTCCGAGCCGGCGTCTCCCTTCTACGTTATCTTCAAAAACGGCGCTGCGGCCAAGGCATGGTTGGGTGGCATGCGGGGGATTGGGAGCTGCGTCGTTTCCGCTGTGAGTCAGCACTGTTGCATGTTCCCATGCGCTCCGGCCCTCAGCAGAGAGAAACCCGACCCCAATATTTACAGGCATACACACATGTGCACACACACACACACAGAGAGGAACAGGAAGTACAGAGAAGACTAAATCGGAGGATGTGTGTGGTCCGTCTGAAGTATGCATGTCTATGTGGAGAGCTGGGAAGCTGGTATGGTGGGGGGGGGGGGGGGGGGCATGATGAGGCAGGGAGCTGAGACGCTGAGAGACAGGTGGACAGGGTCTGATGGACACAGACTGACTGTCTCCGCGCCGAGCGGTGCCCTGGCAGGTGGGGGCGTCCGTCAAAACTTGTGCAACGTGGGGGCGCGTGCGGGAGGGGGAGGGGGGGGGGGGGGGTTTGCATGGCGACCGGCAGCACAATGGCAAGTCCTCAAAGTAGTCGGTGTGTTTGTGCAAGTGTGTTTGCTTACTGTCAAAATGTTCGTGCTTCTGTTTGAAGGTGGATTGTAGGTTGGTGCTCTGAATGGAGACGGGCTCTTTGATCTCCGTGTGGCTCTGCTGGCTCAGCTTCTCCTCCATCTCCAGCGTGCAGCAGGAGAAACCCTGCGGACACACCTTCAGGGGGGCTCCTGCAAAACAGGCCGAGAGCGCCAATGTTAATCACCGCACCGACATGGGGACGGAAAAAAAAACAACTTGGCCCCGGGAGGCAAAATCGGCATAAAATATTGCAAGTCAATTGTATGTTGGAGTGAAAAAAAGAAAAAGAAACAAGAGCACTTTCAAACACCTCAGTGAGTCTCTACATGTAATTAAACTAAAAGTATATATATATATACCTTACGCACTTGTCGTGAAATTAATCATGACACAGGATGTTTTAATTTTTAACTGCATCAGTGACGAAACACTCGCACTGGTAAATAACAGGTTCAACCTTCAGCAAATCAAATGCACCTTGGCTGTTAAACCCTCTTAACTGCACTTAATTGCAACACTCCGCTCAGAGCAGTCTTTAGCCGGGCCACTTTATAGAGCCTCGCTCTTATCCTGGCACTCCCCTGTCTGATTGATAGTTCAGTGCTGAAGCCGTCTCTCAAGAGCGCCGTGTCCTTCCAAAACATAGGTTTTTAAGAGGAGAGGATTAACTTATCACCCACTTCGCAGGTAAGAAGTTGGACTTCAGACACAAACACACACACACAGTTGGCCTATGAGTCGAGGAGCATCAAATGTGATTTTTTTTTTCAAAGCGTCATCCCTGGACAATCGCACCAAATCGAAGACAGTGGAGTCGCAGTGGAAACGGCACAGGTGTGATTTCCATACATGACCCCAGGCTCCCGGGTGTCAAGTGGTCAAGCCTTTAAATCTGTCCTTGTAAACCGACACGGGGCTGTGAACTCCTTTCGGTCTTTTGTTAACATCGACGTATTAGCTGAAACGTTCAGAAACCTGACAGGCTGGACAGATGATGTGTGAACGTTTTCCAAAACGCCCGCTGTTCAAATAAGACGTGTTTACGAATCGGGTCCAAAAAAAAAAAAAGCTCAACACAAACTATGCCGTATGTTTCTTTTCCCTCTAGGAAAAAACCTAAACACTCTCTTTGGTCAAACGGCAACCGTCAACATATGTCAAACGCGAGCTTAACGTCCAATTAAAAAAGCGAGGGTCACAGTGGGACGAATGCAAAAGTCGCAGCTGCAATAATGTTTTGTTTTAAACGTGGCTGGTGGAATTTGAGAGAACACAGGGATCCTTTCATTGCGTCTCGGCACCGAAGAGCCTGTTTGGTTTTCCCCGCCGGCTTGCGCTCACGAACTCCGCGAGCGACGCACGCCTTTACTGCTACTGGCAGGGTCCGGCGTGTTGTGAAATGACTCTGGCGTTTGACATCATCTGTGACGTTTTGATGAACTCTTGTTTACAGAATCGCTCGAAAATCCCAGATTAATTTGGTTCAGCTTTGGGTCAGCACTTCATAGTTTTCAGATGGACTTTAGCAAGGGTGGGGGGGGGATTAAGGGATCACAAAAATTCACGGCTTGGATTTTCGCCCAAGTTTGAGTCACCGATTGGATCGCTTTTCAAACGAGTGAAAACAAAACTAAATAATAATAACAACGCACGACCGGGTTTGGGCTGTGTCGGACAAACTGGATTTTTCCCCCACCAACTTTTGAAAATATTTACCTGGAAACCATCAGGATTCCTTTTTTTTGAAATGGAGACGCAAGGTTGTAGCGTTTAGCTGCGCGTTGATAAAACTTGTGGCCGGGACTGCGTTCAACACCGTATCGAGATAAACTTTGCTAAATTAGGCCGCGGTCCACGAGTGTCGCTATAAACTATGGGGTTGGGGTTTGTGTGTACATATTGCAGATAAACTGCAGCCAGTAGTAAAAAAAACAACAAAAAAAACATTTCAAGCCTCATTTTATCGCTTGCTGTTGAAACCTTTAACTTGATAAAGTCAATATGAATGAACCTGCACAACAAGCGTCGTTACACATGATGATTAGAATGACAGGGACGCTGGAAGTTAACTTTCTATTCTGTTGAATTCAACACAGTGGCTGCTCTACTTATGATGACGTAGTTGAAGTCAACTTCATCTAATTCACATTTAAGTGGGACGCTTATGTCCTGCTGGCATGCCAGAAAACAAGGTGGAGAAAGTAATAGTAACTGCAAGCAGACTTTAATGAAGATTTGAAATCTTTCAATCCCTGCACTTGTATTTTGAATCAACCTCCCAGAGATACTTGTCTGACGCGGGCTTGTACAACTATTGGAAAGTTGTTTTTTTTTGTTTTTTAAAAACCAGGCCAAACAGCCAAGAAACAACACCGCCCGAACTGCACACAACATGTTCAGACAAGATCCCAGTTTCTCCGAAATCGTAGCCAAAAAGTTGAACTGCGAGGGTCAGAAGTGTCTCACGGCAATACAACTATCTAAACAGGGCAACAGGGGGCGGGATGCACCATGGCGCCATCAACTGGACCCCTCAGTCTGGGATCAAGTCCAAATAAGCCTCAAATCACTCCTTCTCTCACAGTCCTCTCCTCAAACTCATCTCTCTCTCGCTCGCTCTCTCTCTCTCTCTCTCTCTCCACTCATCCCTCTCCCCTACATGCACACACACATACCCAGGCACAGTTGGCAGCCCCTACCTAAACATATTCACACATCACATCACTGCTCAACACATGGCTCTTTGTACGAGCGTGATTGGAGGTACAGGGAGCACACACACGCACACACACACACACACTGAGGCTGAACCTTTGGGTGAAACAGCCATCCAGTCTCTCCTCCAGCAGCCCCCCCCCCCAGAGCACAGCCGTACAATCAAAAGGGCCTATATCCGTGTGGAAAATGTCGCTCGTTACCAAAGTACACAAATAAAAGTGAGATGGTCAATATTTCACGGGAATGTCTGCACAAATGTCACGTTGTTAGCCCGGAGGATTAGGTCTCTCCGAAAACTGCAGGATTCTTAGCTAATGCATACTTTGTGAAAACACTGTGACAGCCAATTTCTCAAAACCGCCAGGCGGTGGGTGGGTGGGTGGGGGTGGGGGTGGGGGGGGTGGCTGAAACAAAAGGAGGGTCAACGGTGAATGAGAGCAGTCGGATTTCATAACAATTACCAGCACGTGGACGTGTTACTGCCTTGCTCTTTCATAAAAAGGTTATTTGTTTGGGTTTTTTTTAAAACCTTAACTGGCATCAAAAGCTACAGTGTGACGGCAAAGTTGGCTCTTGGTTTGCCTGATGCGAAGCTCCTTTTAAGGACTCCTCCAGTTCAAGGTGTAATAAGTGACAGCGCATTGTTCCGAGAGTCACTTAAGAGGGGGAAAGCTGCCATTTATGGAGGGCAAAACAAGAGCGCGACATCTTGTAAACAAACATGTGACGGTGCGCCGCGAGCATTCCCCCGCCCCGCGCTGCTCCTCGGGCCCTCGCCCTTTGTGGGGAAGGACCACCATCCCCTTTTAAATGGCTCATAAAATAAGTCACTTCCCTTTGACATTGTCCTGCCTCTCAAACGTTTCTCGGAGAGGGGGGGGGGGGGGGGGAGAAGGCCGGTGGGGGAGGTGAAAACGCCTCACAGACAAAAACCAGATTAGACACCTCACCACCCCCTCTGCCTCCCATCATGTGCCCCTGAACCAGACGGACCTCAAAGCACCCCCCCCCACCACCACCACCACCACCACTCCCCACCCACCTCAGCCTCGCCACCACCCTGCAGGCTTAAGCAGCGAGGTCAGGGGTTAACAGCAACTCCTCTGAGAGAGGTCCCGTCCTCTGACCCCCCCCCCCCCCCCCCCTCCTGTCCGCCGACCAGCACATCCACCACACACAGTAACTCACGCCCCAAAAGCCCCCAATAATAACATCACACACCAAAAAAAAAAAAAAAAAAAAACCCACACATACAGGCAATTAGGAGTTGTAAAACTCGCAGACACTTGCAGAAAATATAAATAGGAAACCTGAACAGTCGTACACTGAAGTCCTGAAAGGTCCCTCGAGGATTATTTCCGTGCTCAACGGAGAGTTGTTTACAAGGCCACGAGGCGCGGCGCGTCACCAGCCGCCCGCCATCTCGTCCAACCCTTTTTTTGTATTCCACATTCGGAAAAAAAACGGCGAAATGATGGGACCGGGGGCGTGCACGCGCATTAATTCAATCCCAGAAGAATTGCAGCTATTAGAACCTTTGGTGTTTTTGGATTTACAAACGCGTCAACGAGATTTCAGGTTCGCTTTGATTTATCTCCCGACCGTCTGCAACGGGAACAAAGCAACCGGCGCGTTTGCAGCCGACTCGTGAATGTGAAGCAGGCCCCCGTGAACGCGAAGGCTGACTATTAATTGCCATATTATTCTCCCTGCTGCAACACGTGCAAGAGCAGAGCGCTGCCAGTCTGCGGAGCATTGCTCACGCAGACTGTTGTAAATTTGCACGCCCTGCAGCCACAACATTCTCCTCTTGCTCCTCACCTCCGTCTGGGGTGTAATTACCCCGGAGGAGGGGGGCGGGTTTAGGGATCGGTGCCATTTGTTGGCCAACTTTCTTTTTCTGCTCCACTTCCTGTCGTGCACAATCGCAACGAGCTGAGGCCAGGGTGGACGATTCAAACCCCGCTGCCTTTTAAAAAAGGTGCGAACGCCTCGCTTTGCTGAGCGCGATGGCTCTCACAGGCATAATTCAATTGTCTGCGGGTGCGAGGGAATCGGGGGGCCACGATGGTGAAGCCGCAATTTTAAAGGCGAGATGAAACGCTCGGGGAAAAAAATAATTTCATTTCAGGGTGATTGCCCTCTCCCGAGTCTTTCCCTCCTGTTACGGCATGTTGTCAAATCACACCTCTCTTTTATCTCACAAACCATAATGGCTCTGGTGTGTTCCTTTGACACACTCCCCTCTTTCAAAAATACCATTTATCCGTGAAAAAAAATGACTTTGTAAATTCACAGACCATTCCGACAAGTTCGTCCCGGACCGTCGTTTTAATGTTGAACGCTCAAACTACATACCTTCTATTAACTTTGGAAGATGGCTTGTGGAAGCCAGTGTTTTTATCAAATGCCGAATGTGTCATTTTGGAATTAAGGCCTGGCATCTCCTATCCAAAACCGTGGAATGAATGCGTTCAAGGCTGCGTAATTATACAGGATTTAGGGATGGAATCTCCCGCTCGAGATCAGTCTGACATTAAGGATAACAAAAGTCAAGCTATGAAGCAGAAAGTACAGTTTCTGGACCGCTGCCGTCTAATTTTACACCACAACTTTTCACAGCGCCATTAAAAAAAAAAAAAGTCTCTTTTACAATATAAAACCCCTCGGCCGTCCTTTCAAGAAGCCCTTTAACTGGGTGAGCCCAGTAAGACTCTTATTTACAACATGGAGGAATGAATAGGGGGGGGGGGGGGGGGGTTGTGGGTGAACGGGAGGGGGCATTACAGTACAACCGCAGACTCTGGCTCAAGGGCACCATGCCAGTGGTAGTTTAGGGAGGAGGAAAAGTGTGTCTTGTTCGTGTTCCTCCATCCAGAGTTTCCTCGCTCCTCTCCAAGGGCTTTCTCAGTGATGCCCTTCATAACCCCCCCCTCACCCCCCCCTTTACACTTGGGCCATTAACACACAGATGTACCGATATGGAGGGATAGATGGAAAAGGAAGCCAGAGAACCGCGAGCGCATTTAGCACTCCGGCATTTCCAAAACCGGGTGAAGTAGAGTCACGGTTAGGAGCAGGAAAAACTACTTAAAACTGCAGTTTGGAGCCCAAAATAAACGCAACCCTCGTCCGTATTTCTCTCACTCTAATAACCTGCGTACACAGTTTTACTCCGAGCTATGGCCGGATCGCCGCAAAAGAGAAAAAGCCGCTCAACAACATTACGCTGTAAGCGGAAACCATTATTAGAGGCCGGGGCTGTTCATATGGAGATAATCAGGGGCTGGGCAATAGTTCCACCTACTCTTTTTTTCTACACTTCAGCCCCTTACAAAAATAGAGTAATGACAAGTTTATAGCAGCTCTGGCCAAACCAATAATGCTTTTTAGGTTGCCGTCTGTGAGGCAAATGGAAAAGAAGCAAGAGTCCGACCGGAGAGCCTCGCCAAAATGGTGCAACAAAAGATACCGACACAATAAATAGTGTATACACTGAAAACTCGCGTTTAAAATAATCTATTCTGCAGGTGTCAGAAGGGGATAATGCGATCATTTGTTGCAGTGCTGGATGTGACGGCTAATCTAAGGCTGGCCGGTGTTTACGCAGACGGCCGGCAAAGTGCAACATTCACCTGAACGTCAGATCTGAAGCATCAACCTCCAACATTCTCTTCAGACGAGTTTCCAGACTCCAGACAAGCGACGACTCAGACAACAACACCACCTCCCATAACCGGCCTATAGCTTGTAAAGGATGCAAGTGGAGTGGGTGACCGCTTTTAAATTCAAAGTTAAGCCGTAAAATCTTTCATTGGAATAGCTTGAAACTGTAACCTTAACATCTGCATGTATGCCTTAATTAAAAAAAAAGTAAAAATACCCCCAAAAAATCTAAATTACCAGTTGAAAATGGAAGGTGTTGCATCATCTGGGTCACGTATGAGTCATCATAGCTGAAGGTAGAACAAGAGCAGATTAAATAAATATGGACTACACCTACAAAATCTAATTTTCCCCAATACGATCATCACATTTATGCCTCATGCAACAATAAATTAATACTTTCAGTTGGATGTTTACACTAATCCAATGATGAAGGGAGTCTACAGACAACGCATTACTGTCAATCACGCTGTGCTAAAAAAAAAAAAAAACTTTGTTCATACATGTTCCAACAGATGTGGCTGTCTGAGGCAGAGAGAAGAGAAGGAACTCCACTGTGGGGGGACAGCAAAGAAATACACGAGGCGGCTTGAATAAACCTTATTGAGGCAACTAAACGATGAGCCAATGTGTATAATCAAAAAAAAAAAAAGAAGAAGATAACTTGATGCAATCAGCTTCGACCTTTTCAATCAAGGTAAATGTAATATCATGATACTGATTTTAGTTCTAAGTCTATTTACTTGCTATATACGAGCTGTAAACTTTGGCTTTACTTATACATGGTAATTAAAGCCCTTTTACATGATCGCCATTTTAAAATATAAACCAAAGAGTTACTACCCCATGTCTGACTATGGTGAAGGTCAGTGTAGATTGGGTTTCTCCAAACCCTGTTAATTTTGGTATTTTTGTCATGTCGTGATATATATAGTCGCTCTTAGATGGACGATTGCATGGTGGAGCTCTACAGCTGCAAGTCAGCAACAATTACATAACCAGCACATGATGGCCGCCCTCAAACTGAGAGTTCTATGGCTCCACTTTCAGTACCGGGGGGGGGGGGGGGGGGGGATGTAGGGTTACGCGTCCGCCTTGCAACTATTCATTGTGTGTCTTGTCACTCAGTATGCGACCAGCTGATCAGAAACCACAAGCCCCCCCACATGATGAGTCACAACACTATTGCAGGACTGGACTCATGACTCAGCATCGACCAAAACAAGTAAATCACACAACAGTTAAGCTGTCTGGTGTAAAATGTACAGTTCAGTGAAATCCCCCCCCCCCCCTCCATGTGGCGACGGGCACGAGAAAGATCCATTAGCGTTTTGGGACACGAGGCATTCGCTTCAGTCACAAGAGGAAGGAAGCTCTGCGCTAAGAGCGCTTTCTCGAGCGGAGCCGCGCCGCCAGCCACGGGGGTTTCGGAGGATATCGGGAGTCGAAGGATGTTTCCGCGCAATAAATCTCAAATTAAAAAGCTGTTCCGTAAACGCAGCTGTCAAAACACCAAACTGCCAGAAATCTGCTTGTCACATGGCGTGTGGATGAAGAGGAAGGAAAGCGTGTCTGCTGAACTCCCGACGCCGCGATCCCTGCAGCATCAGCTGCTGCTTTGTGCAGCAGATGCATCACCGCAGGAAAAACTCCAGCGCCGCTTCCTTCTTATCCGCAGCGAGGAGTTTATCACATTCGAATGGCAAATCGGAGCCAAATCTAACACTTTTCCCCTCCGGTGTGTTTCTTAATTTGTGAAACTAGAAAAAAAAAAAGACGCTCGATCTTGAACAAACAAAAGCACATCCTGGGAGCACATGAATCTGAGCCCTGCAGCCACCGCCGTCCATTTCTGATTGCTAAACCAGCCGGGGGCCTCAGGCCAATTAAAACTCACCATTTGTGAACATTCCAAAACGCTGTCATCCATGAACATTTTACCCAGAAGCCCCTGGGGAGATTCCACAACATTGCCCCGGCCTCTCGCTCTGTCCGTTTCCCCCTCTCCCGTCCCGGCCCGGCATCTCCGGCTTTGTCTGCCCACACAAAAGCTCCCTGCCTACACCACTTCCCAGGTCACTGCTTTGTCAGGGCTTCAGCTCGCCTGTGCACTTCCACCAAGTACGTTTAAACAAGTCAGAAACCAAATTCCTGCCGCGGCGGGGCCGCGCCGCGAGTTCACCTGCCGGAGAACTTCTACAAACTCTCCGGTGGTCAAAGAGAATCTGGAGAGCTGCTCTTCGGTGCTGACCTGTGGAGTGAAATCATCTCGGGGAAGAAAGAAGAAAGATGCAAATGCGTCTAAAAAATTTTTTGAAAAAGGCTATTCTTATGAACTTGAGCATATAAACAATTCAAATGAGAACAGAAGGCCGTGATCCAGTCTGATAGGGGTCAAGTAATATACAAACACACTTGCAAAAACACGAGGGCAGACCAAAAGGACAAACCGCCGAGAAGCCATGATTCCTGCTAACAACGCCGCAGGGAGCCCAGACTTCAAACAGAAGTGGTTTGTCTCAGGATGTAATTCAGTTTGGGCGACTTTCACACCCCGCGCCACGCAAACTTGGAGCTATTGTTTAAACTTCCTTCTGGTAAATAAATGACCCACTGCTGTTCGGCTCCGCTGCCGCTCAGGCACGCGGACCTGTGCAGTTTTCTGAGTCGGGGTAATGTCCAGACAACCGTTGCAGACATGAAAGGCAAAAAAAACTCGAGTAAACTCTTGCAAGCAAATCAAAGAGCGATCCTCCTCACGGTTCCCCGCCAGGAATCTCTTCTCAACGACTGCTGGATCTATCAGTGGGAGATGATTCATGTTAACAACTAGTCTAATCTTTCACCCCTTTCCACATCTTTATTTCAGCTTACACGTCTTTTGATGAGCCACATATTTGCAAGCGTCCGACCTGCTTGCTTTTTACAACAGATCCCACCTTGATGCTCCCGTCTGTCAGTGTGTGTGTGTGTGTGTGTGTTTGAGATTTGCAGAGACAGGCAAAGAGGTTTCGCAGAGAAACGGAGCGAACAAGTTACAGCACAGCACGATTATCACAAGAAGAGAGAAGGAGGGAGGGAGAGAAAAAAAAAAAAGAGCCACAAAAGACCTTCCTGGCTTGTCCCTCTGCACCAGTGCTCCATCTTTCCACTGACTCACGGCATACAAACGAAAACAGACTTTTAAGAAGAAGATGAAAAACACCCTTTACTTAAGGCCAAGTGCTTTTTACCATGGGGCCCTGCAGAAACGCTGCAGTGCTGTCAGAAGGGATGGACTACTGTTGAGCTCACAAACAGGCCCTCGATAACACGGGCCCGAAGCACACGCTGCGCGAAAGCAACACACTTTAAAACCTAAGGGGGGGGGGGGTTTACAGCAGCCTGGTCTTGTCGTTTGCGTCGTCCAGCCTCATCTCGAAAGAATTCACGAAATCCACGTTTCTCGAGACCTAGAAAAAGGCCTTTCTTCGACTTCTCCAGCACAGAACACTTTTCCTACATTGCCAGTAGAAGCCAAGGCAGCTCTCCTAGGGACAGGGAGCTCTTTGACAATGTTTATAACAGACATCCAAAAGCAGCTGAAGTCCACCAGATGTTGAGGCAGGACAGGGCCCGGCGAAGCCCCCCCCCCCCCCACCCGAGGCAGAATGAGGTCAGGTACAAGCTCAGGTTTCTGGAAGCTCAGAGCTACAAAAGGGCAACAAAGATTCTGATATACCTGTTGGGCCTTAGGAAACCGGACACCGGCGGAGGGCGGTGGGAAGAGAACCTCTCGTCGCCGACTGTCAAAGGGAGCAAGAAAGCCTAACCCTTGCGCTACAACGGTTTAATGGGCCTCACGGTCCTGGACGGCGAGTCTGTTCCTGATGACGTGCGTCAAATGTTTCGGTAAATCAAAAAAAAAAGCTCCCGACGTACAATAATTGAGCCTCAGAACAACACATTTTTTACCCGTTAGGAAAGGCTCGCCGGACAAATGATTTGCGGCTCCAGAGACGACTGCAAAAATAGTTGAATACTCTTGTGTGTGGTTGTTTTCTTTTCCTCCGTTATCGGCCATCGGCCAGCAGGAAGGTCTGCCGTTATTTCCTTTCTGGCTTAAATGTGAGCGTCGAGGACCTGCTTTTAACACATGGCATCAACTCATCAAACTCGCTAAACCGCGTGAAGCAGCCAAAGACTGCGCTCCCGAGTGTTGTATTGTATTTGACAGGAGGGAAATAGAAAGACAGGGGATTTGGTCTCAAACAATGTAATTCATATGAAAATAAATCTACGCGCGAGAAGCACACAGAGGAACTGAGCAAATATTAGGAAACTTATTAAGCTAACTGCAGTTTGGAAAAGTGAGCTAAGTGAGTGACTGCCTTGACAGTGGGAGTCTCGATGGAGGCCTTGGGAGTAATTAGCTGGGATTACAGCTCCTCTGGCCGGCACCCAGCACTGGGGTTTCAGTCCAAACACCCAGGCAAGTCCCTGGCTTCGCTCCCTCGCTGCTTTTCCCCAACCACACGGGCCTCTGGCGGCGAGCAGCGCGCATTCTAATGATGATCACGGCTATCAACGTGGACTCCAACCTCACTGCGGCTGCATCGGGAATCAATCCCTATCGACTGAGTTACACCTACGTCGTAAATACACTTCGGACGCTCGCCGGCGGCTCTGTGGCGAGCGAGCCCGAGACTTTTGGTTGTGTCGGGAGGAAAAAAGGGGTTCAAGCTCCCCTGCAGTTTGGGATCAGGGCTGCGGGGGGGGGGGGGGGGCTTTGCCACACTCCTCACCGCCAGCTGAGTGACACCAGCACAGCGGTGGCTGACACACGAGAGGCGAGCATCTCTAATATCAGAGGGACAAACAGAATTTACACGACGGAGCATCAGGTGAGCAGAACTTCTGCCGCCTGGGGAGTGGGATGTCGCCGAGAAGCGGAGGCCAACGCACAGGAGCAGCGCTTGTGAAACAACCAGTCTGATACTGGCTGGCTTATAGTCCTGAGCCTATACTTAAAAGAAGTTTCCAGCGGTGTAGTGTTTACAGCTTTCTTCGACCCAAAGCAAAGGTGTCTCACTTGACATTGTTCCTGTTATGCAGCGGTATAGTTCAGTCATGTAATAATCCGTACCGATCATCAAAGGGAGGGAAAAGGTATTTGTGACTCCCCGACTATGAAATCTGAGATCAAAGCTATAGGGAGATGGATGTTAACAAGAGATGTGGTCAGGACTTGGCTCGCACATCATCTAAAAGCCTGCACAGAAATAAATAACAAAGGGCAAAAAAAAAGAAAAAGCAGACGAGACGGGAGTGAGGTGGGCTGAATGGCAGTGGAGTGCCAGTAAAACCACCACGGACAGTGAAAGGGAGAGGAAATCATCCAGGGATGAGGGAGGAAAGAAAGAGACTCAGACTGAAAGAGAACCTCCCAGAGGAGCTGCGAAAGAGCGAGCAGCCAGAGAAGAAAATGAATCGATATGTCAGTTGGGACATAACAGTGGTGGGGGGTTGGGGTGGGGGGGGGAAACATCGTGACTCTAACTGTGTGCAAACAGGATGTGTTAACAAGGAATTTCAGGGGGTCGCTCCTCCTAATCTCGAAATACAGAAAGCCACAAAGTCAGGATGAGGATTTCGCAAAGTTTGCATCAGGTGGAGACCCAGGCAAACTATTACAGGCATGTTTCACCGACTGCTTGTTTTGTGTTCGGACATGTACGGTCAAGAGTGGCCTGCACGTACAAGCCTCCGTGGCCTGCACGTACAAGCCTCCGTGGCTGACCAAAGATGATTCACAGTGCATGCATGCATCCAGAGACGTCCCAAGATTCCTCAAGAGTGTCTCGCACACTCCCACTGCCTCCTACCAAGCCCAACACTCCTGGATGGTCCCACATCGACCTCGGTACAAAACTCTTTCCTGTCAGTCAAATCCCCTCTCTTTCTCTGCATGTAGTCAGCCCCTCCAGCGCTCTCTTTGTTGCCGTGTGTTCCCAGCTCCGGGGCTCCTGTGTGCAGGTCTTGGTGGTCCAGTGTGGAATGTGGTGAGGAGGAGGAGGAGGGAGAGGAGGGAGGGGAGGTAGGGGGGGTCAGTAAAGCCGGCCTTAAAAAAAAAAAAAAAAAAAAAAGGAGGGGTGCTCAATTGTTCCCACACAGAGCATCCACCCCCCACTGATCTGTCGCTCATTTGGCCATTGGAGGAGGAGGAAGGGGGGGGGGGGGCTACAGGCCGAAGCAAAGGATGCAAAGTGATGGAATCGCAGACGCACACACTGCCATTGAATTGATGCGACACTCTGAGCATACAAAATGAGCACAAGAGAGAAACTTAACATTCCACAGTTGTTGAAGAGGAAGGCAACTCTGAAACTAAATCGAGGCCGCAAGCGACAAAATCACCTCCCTCACCAAACATGGGTCCACTGAAACGACCCGTGCACAAAGTATCGCCACTGTTATTGCACTTCCTTTGAGCGGGGAGGGGGGGGGGGTGGGCTACATTTTTTTTTTGCACACACGGTGATAAGCTGATTTGTTTTTTTTGGATAAGGCGGTTGTTGCTGGCAGAGCGCAACGCCACGCCACACGAGAGGCCCCTGACGGCAGACCTGCCCTGCCGCCGCCGCCGCAGCAGGAAACTGATAAGAGGTAGCGGGCACGTGGAGCCGCCGTCTCTTCCTGCCCCGTTTCCCTCTGGCCACTAAAACTCACTGCCGGGTTCATCTCCTCCCCCTGGTTCACGAGACCCAAAACCTCGTGACACCTCAAATCAATTATCCCCTGAGGGCCGATGAGGAGATATCACACACTGCGGGGGCGGCAGGAACCTTCGCATTATCGCTGCATCTGACCGATCTGCGAGGAAGCAGAGGAGCAACAATCTACCGAGCGATTAGCATATCGCAGACGTGAGCCGAGCACAATCTGGAAGTCATGTGTCCCGCCTCCACATCCTCATGTAACCGAACGCAGGCATAACAAATGCAGGGGTCGGCGGTGGACGCCGAGGAGATGTTGTTGTTTTAGATCCTCCTATTAATACTGGAATGCAGGAAGAGGGAACAAATACTGTATCCCCGGGTCTTTGGAAAAGGTCAAAGAAGCAAAGAAAAAAAAGAAGTGCTGGGAAAGTTTTGATTTAAGATGCTGAAGTAATCCACTCCATCGCTCAGGAATGTTATTAGAGATTATTGCACATGCTTTGGTTTAATCTCTACATTCAGGGATGGACAATATATCCCAAATGTATCGTTACTGCGACATTGACATATTGCAAATCACCGACTTAACCGCGATAAATAATGTATATGTAGGCTCCACATGTTCAAATGCTGAGAATTCAAATACGAAAGTGTCACACTGTAAAGAATTATTCTCAGAAATTGTGTGAAACCTTTCTTAATTAATTGACAACTTTAATTATCACACAGCTAATGGTCATCAGAAGCACAACAATCAGGGAAAATTACTGAAAAGTAAAAAAATAAAACTACTCTACTTGTGAAAAGCTGCTGTTGGAACGTGGAGATAAAAAATGTGATGACAACAAACAAACAAAAACACGACCAAATCCCAGCTGGTGTAAATTAAGGGGAAAGAGGAAGTGCACATTATTTGTAATTATCGCAAATCATATCATTACTGCTCGTCAACGTAACGTTTTTCATGTGTTACCTCAAATTGTGCGGATCGACTCCATGTGCATCCACTCCCACCCATTTCACTTTTTGTGCAAAACAACCCTATGGTGAGCTTTTCATTTGACCATAAATCCTCCGAGCAGAGGACTTAACTACTTTTAATTGTCACACAAAATGGAAATCTAACCCAAAACATGGCTTTGATATACTGCGAGTCGTTCGCAGTCGCAATCATGAGTCAGACGCCCACGTGTGAATTATCCGTTGGTTGCGACCACACCTATGGGTGGGTCTGAGGACGGCTCCTTGGATGACGCATCTGCGATGAGCTGGAGCCCCTCTCATACCTGGCGGGAAACCAGCTTGGGATTAGAAGCGCAGTATTTCTCTCATGTTCCGATTAAGGGAAGAACAAAAGCTGCATTTAAGTGTGCTGCAGCTCTCGGAAAGATAAAGCCCACAGTTACAAAAACGAGAGACAAACGTGTACATGGCCTGACTACCAAAACGCCCCATTGAACTGACTTTATTTCATTCCCAGGGGAATCTATGATGTTCGACTAGCGTGTGAAGACATAAAACTGCAGATATGCAATAGCAGTATCTCTTGTGGCCTTGTGCTAGACACTCTCTCAATCCCTGTTACATAACATGGACCGTTAACAAAGATCTCAATGTCTAGACTTTATGTGATTACACAAACAATATCCTTAAAGGCCCTGTGGCTTTTTCTGGGAACACGTCCCTCTAAAAAAAAAAAAGTCTGCTATTGCCTAATTTAGCATGAACTCCATAACATAAACCACTCATCATCAGCATGTCAGACGTAGGTTTAATAAATACTGGTGTTCTGGACTGGGAATGTCTTAAGTCTTCCCCTCTGAGAGGCTGAGGGTGTGAATAAAACAGCAGATGAGAGGAACTAATCAGAAAATACACTCTTCAAACTGTAACGGTCGAGTCTCAGCAGCCTGCTGTACATTTTCCTGTGCAAACTTTGTACTACAACCCCTTTTTCAAAGTAATTAAACGTCATTACAAAGTTCACCAAAGCGGTGACTCCCAATGATAAGACTTGTAAATGATTTAAATTGACACAGAGACACTTAGGGCGCATCCACAACAATCTTTTTTGTCCCCAAGCCTTCGCCAAAAAAATTCACTACTAGGAACACGGCTCAACACGAGGCTTCAGGGCATGTAGTACACATGCCAGGCCTTTAGAGGCGCTGTGACTTACTAAATACACCACAAACGCAGAAGAAGACAAAGCACATACAACTTTAGAAGTAGATTCCTGCTCATAAATCCCTATATAACTCTAGTTCTCTCGGTCTATGGTCACGCTCTTCCTGCTGTTAGCAGCATGTAGCTTTATGCAGCTCCACCGGAGCTTGTAGTCCCTGATTGTTGTGGTTGTTTGATGACATTGCAGACTGCAGTAGAGAGGGGGGGGGGGGGGACATAACGCCATCTTTTTTCCACAGATGATCGTCTTTGCAGTCTTTGCCGTCCACATCTCGGGGGGGGGGGGGGGGGGGGGGGGGGGATTGGACGGCACGTCAAATTTCCCCATTCTGGGACCCGTGTTTAAAATTTTAAAAAGGCTAGGCTAACCGGTTTCATGGTGTAGACGGCCCCCTGAGTTCTGAAGCACAGACCACGACGCAGGACAGTTGACTGAAGAGTTTATTGGTTAATAATTGCTGAGCTGCTCGAATGTTGGTCTTTGAACCATAAAAGTCACAGACGGTGTGTGTGTGTGTGTGTGTGTGTGTGTGTGTGTGTGTGTGTGTGTGTGTGTGTGCGTGTGCCCCAGTCCGCATGCCCTTATCTTATTTGCATAATGTCCCTGCAATGGCAGAACCTGTTATTTCCCCCAACCGTTATGATGCACGGCTTTCTGCCACCAGCTCGGGGGGGGGGGGGGGGGGGGGCGACGGCCCTCACAGCGCCAGACTGCAGCACGTCTCCAGCTCTCCAAGAGGCCGAAGCGCTGAGGTCATGCACGCTTTAAGTTTCAGCCATAATGCCCTGAACTGATTATGTACGGGGAGATGTTCCACATGCAGGAGGCCGGCGAGCCCGACCCTCTCGCCTCTTTGATCTACTCCCCCGTCCCGTACCTGAAGCCTGACATCGAGTCGGCCCGTCAGGAATAACCCGAAGCAGATTTGACTTTCCTCTTTGACCAAGTGTAACGTCCAGCCTTGCAGAAACTTATTTTTTTTTCTTTCTTTCTTCCAGGCAGTGCCTGAAGAGGAGCTGGTTCTTGTTATGGCTGTGCAGCACATACCTTCATCCACAGTACCGAATATAAGCATTCAGAATAATAAACGCCACCTACCATTAACAGATCAATTCGCACAGTAAAACCACAATGCTCGGTCTGGAGCGCTCCTCGGATTATTTACCTGTCACCATTAGATGGTTTAAACATAATTTATTTCCCATTTAAGTGTAATGTTCGACCACAGGCCCTAAACAAACCCATCATTTCACAGAGAAGGAGGTGGAGTGCTGAACTTTCTTCCACCGGTGGCAAACGAGTGACAGTGGAATCGAGGAGGAATTTACCAACGGAGACCGACTTTTTACTGTTGCTCAACTCTGCCGACGCAACCAAGGTTTCCATTTCACTTTTACTGCGCTAAAACATCTTTATTGAATCTCAAGTCTGGCCTCAGCTGAGCCCGTCTGTAATTTTAACTCTTTAGCAAACATTCTTATCTCTCTGCTGCCAACAATAACACAAGACGCGGCGGTTAGAAAAGTCTCAAATCTCGTGTCTCCAATAAGTCTCACATTCCGCAAATCTGATTTATGATTCCTGTATCAAATGAGGTAAACATATAAGCTCTTTATGTGTCAACTGGCAAAGAGAATGTAGAATTTTTAAAGTATGTCACATGAAATCGCAGTTATGGTGAAAGCTAAGGGACTTTGAAACATCCTGGCGACAATCCCTCCAGCCATGTGTGGAAAAACAATCCCAGCAACATTTGCATCGTGCACAGATATTCTAAGTGAAACTGCTCTTCCAGCAAACTGTCAGCAAACTTGATTAATAACTGCCAAAACGGAATATGTGATACGAGCATGCATGTAATTAATGGTCTGACCCTTCTGCAACCCAACATCCAGTTCAATTTGATCCGAGCGATTCAAGTCCGGCCGACTACCAAGTATAGACGTGAAGCTTTGACACATTTGAGTGAAGTTCAAGCAGACTTACACATCTGGGGTCTCTTTTTCTCATCGGCAACATTGAACATTTCGAGAAGCTTTTGTATCCGGGAAACCCCCCCCCCCACACTCTCTTAATGACAGTAGACGTTTCTATGGATCAATTATCTCAGTCTCCATTGATGACAAAGAGCAGCTCATTGAGTCCGACCCTACTTAAAAGCCCAGACATACACCAGCAATCTATTGTAAGGACGAGGCACGTGCATGCACAGCAACACAAACCTGCACAATAACACTGGCTTCATTCACGTCCTCCTTTCACGAACCAAGAGATGCGAGACAATCAAGTCACACTAACACCGACATGTTGGGGTGCTCCCGGTGACATTTAGCATCACAAAGACATACAGCCGGGAAACAAAAAAAAGGACACAAGAGATTTGTGTGAGATGCAGGAAAAAAAGAAAGAAAGAAAAAAATAACAAGTCTTCACTCTCTTATGGACAACCGAGTCTACGCCTAATTGTGGCCTTAAAAGAATAAAGGGAGACTGAACACCCTCTTATGGTGCAAAGGAAAACTCATAAATGTCTGCGGGACAATAACAGGAACACATACAAATTGGTCACCCTTGTCAGATAAAGTAATGCTGTGAATACTTTCCCAAAAAAGGAGCTGGTGGCAGAACGGCGAACAGACCTAAAAAAAAAAAAACTGTGGCAAATCGTTAATTAAGTTTAAAATAATCTGTAAAAAGTACTGAAATATGACAGGGGCCATATCTGGATGTCCTACATATTAAAGTTTCAGATAGCAGCCAGTCTAAAACTGACAATTACACTGAGGGGGGGGCCTTCAATACATAATACATATTGTATATTTACTTTAACCACCGTGTTAAATTAGGAAAATTAGAGGGGGTGGGGTTAAAGTATGCAGGGCACATTGAACCCCCCCAATCCCTTCCTATTCCTAAATCAGTTACTTTTTCTCACTTTAGCTCATGATTAGCAGAACTAATTTGTCTTCTCTTCTTATCAACATATCAGTTCTCACTTACAGCCAAGCAATGTTCATTGGTGCATTACATCCTGTCATTCAGACTAGTCCAGGAGTCAATGCAAACACTGCTTAAACCACAAAACAAAACTAACCCGGCGTAAGAGGAACTGAGAGAGAGAGAGAGAGAGAGCGAGAGAGAGAAAAAGAAAAACATAAGCCTTGTTCAACAATGCACAGGAATGTTTACTAAATCACTGCCGGGTGCCTGCACTTCACAGCCATAGGAGTCGCTAACTGAGGAAGCTGGGAAATAAACACAGGCCTGGCTTTTTTTCAATGGGGAGCGGAGTATGATGTGTTGATTATAGCTCTTTATTGTTATGAATCACCTACAAGTATTTCCTAAATGAAGACTATGTTTACCCACCGGAGCGCTCCAGTGATGCCAGCAACACATACCAATGGTTCACTGCTGTAATTTCCTCCAGAGTTAATGTGCTGAAACTTTTCTACAGTGTCTCTATGCTGACTTTTACTGGAACACACACACACACACCAAAAATCTATTTTCTTAAGTGACAGTTGTACTAAGTTGGAAAAGTTATCTGGACTAATGTCCACACAGTCACGTCTGCATACTTTAACATTGCTCAGATTTAAAAATCCCTTTGGGGAAATTCCTTGTTTCTGGGATGTGGTGGGCCGCCACACTACGACACCCCAGGGAGCTGATGGGGGTCAAAGGTCTTCGCTCAGGGACCCACAGTGGTGACCTGTCCCACTGTCGGATTCGAACCCGCAAACTCGCGATCCAAAAGTCTGCTTCTCTCGCCCCCAAGGCCACCGCTGCCCAAAGAGAAGTGAACTTGGGTATCAGGAGTTAACAGGTTTGAATCCCACAGGTGACAGGTCACCACCACGAGTCCCTGAGCAAAGACCCTTGACCCCAATCAGCTCCCCAGAGCGTACTAGGAATAGGTGTATACGGAAAAAGTTTATAAGCCATGTAGATGTCTTCCACTGATGCCAGCATGAAAATCAAACACAATAATAATAATAATAAAAACATGTAAATTAAATCTGGGAATGTAAATACAAACAAAAATGTAATGAATTAATCAAAATGAATAAAGCAGAGTTATTTAAAGGGTAGCATTGGGACCACCAGGACACTTCTCCACGACATGTGTGTGTGTGTGTGTGGGGGGGGGGGGGGTCCACGACCCCTACTTTAACACTTTAAAAACATCCCCCAGGGAAAAAACGAGTGGATAAATAAGAAAAAACCTCTCACCAGTGATGCCTTTGTTGGGCACATCGTTAACGTTGAAGCCTTTGGAGCTGTACGCAGCGCGGACTTCGTTACAGTTTTTTAACTTTTGCTCCGCGGCGCTCGAGACAGACAACACAACCAGCGTGCTGACGACACACAGCGCGAGCAGCCGTTTCATCTCGACTCTTTGAAGGGGTGTAAGAAAAAGAAGAAAAAAAAAACTACCGGGAAAAATGAAAATAAAAAGTTGTTTTTCTTTTTGTTTAAAAAAAAAGAAAAAGAAAACCCCCTCAGGTGTGTTAGAGCTGTGAGAGAGTAGGAGCTCCCACGCCGAGTTTCCTCATGGAGATTTTCTTCAGCGCAACAGAAACTTCATTCACAGCTGCTGCGGCCAACTCTCCACAAAACTGCGAGGAAAAAAAACTAAAAACTTGCAAAACACCTCCGTTTTTAAGTTACACACCGGTATGCTTAGTGACGAGTTCCAGACTCGATTGAAAACGGTTTTAAAAAACATGTAAAAGAAAAAGAGAGAGAGAGAAAAAAAAAAGTTTTTCGGACTGGAGGACAAAAAAACAAAAAAAAAACAATCTCAGAGTCACACTGTTGCTTCGACGGAGACAGAAACGAGAGTAAAACCAGGGCAGGACGAAGTTGCTTGGGAGAGTGGGGAAAAAAAAGTTTTGTTGCCTTTGTCCTTATTTGTCTTCTTTTTCTTGCTTTCTCCTGCAGGAGTAGGAGCAGGCCGTGGTTTCGGTGGGACAGGACGCGGGGGCTGCTTCGTACTGGGATCCAGATGCGAGCTAGAGGAAGGAAAAAAAAAAAAAAAAGTCCTGGTGGACACCCAGGAGTGAGAGCCAGTTCCGGGGACAAAGACCTGGAGATCAGGAACACCAGGGGTGGAGCATGGAGCAGGGACTTCCAACCTGGATCTCTCCTTCTCTCTCTCTCTCTCTGTCTCTCTCTCTCTCTCTCTCTCTAATGTCTAGACTGGAGGCAACTGCTCCTGAAAATCAGGACTGGAGCTGCAGGGTGGAGTTCTGCACGCTGGCATAACATGATACTGTATAAGGGGAAAGAAACATTTGGTGCACAAATGTCATCCAGACCACAAATGTTGGTTTGTTTGTTTTTTTCCCATTGCAGATTCCTGCTACGATCTTATCTGCTCTCAATTGTCTGCGTGGAGATAACAGCAGATATAAGCCTATTTGGTCTTAATGGACTTTCCTCATCTTTCTCACACAATCATGACAGAGTCAGTAAAACAGTCAGAGGCAACGTGTCGCTTAATGACCTCGAGGAGCCACCCAGAGCTGAAAGCCAGTACATTCACGACAGGACAGCGGAAATCAGATCATTAGGCATTAAAACCATTAAGGTCCTCACATTCTTTACCGGAGTAGAAGTACAGTGTGTGCACAATGAAATAATAAATGCACAATAAAAGTACTGCTTGAACTCCCGTACTGAAGCAAAAGTGAAAAGTGCTGGTTTCCGAAGAAGGCAAAGGGCTACAATGACATTTTAGCGTCAGTGTTTGTGGACGCTGGGCGGTGGTGCAGTGGTTTGCACCCTCCGCTCACAGTAACACTATCATGGGTTCAAGTTTGTGGAGTTTGCATGTTTTTCCCTGCATGTATGCGGGTTGGGCGTCCTCCCACGCTCCCAAAACATGCATGCAAGGTTAATTGGTGACCCTAAATTGTCCTCTAGATGTGAGTGTGTGTGTGTGTGTGTGTGTCGTTGTCTGTCTCTCTGTCTGCCCTGTGATGGACTATTGACCCGGCCGTCTCTCGCACACAGTCAGCTGGGATTGGCTCCAGATAAAGCTTTCTGTCTATTCATGTTTTTTCCTGGGTTTTCACCAGGTGATAAGGGTTCCACGATCCAAAAATCTGTATTAAAGCTCAATCGGTGACACTGCATGTCCTGTACATGCACACTTAAGTGCGTGACTCTGTCTCGGTTGCCGTTTTTACATTGACCTGGTACTTTTAACCCCAACAACCAAGATACAGTGACCCAAGAGCCACGTGTTTCACAGGTATTGCAACAGTGTGAAGCGTAGACCGAGGGCACGCCGACACAGTTCAATCACAACGACTGTTTTTAATAGAAACAAGAGCACAAGAAGCAAGCGTATTATGATGGCAGTTCAGCAAAGATGGCAGTGAACTGGCGAGACAGAGAGATGAGGAAGGTTGCACTGGGGGTGGGAGGTTATAATTTTATATAGACAAACCTTAAAATTTGCTCATGAGGTGTTGAGTTCACTTACAGGTTCTTGTTGCTGATTTGACACGACATGACCCATGTTTGTGCTTCCCATCCGCTTTTTTTTTTCCCCCCGACAAATTGATTTACATAACAAGAAAGCACATGACACAGAACATGTTTTCATCCAAATGAGTTATTTCCGTCCAAACCTTATAACCCACTACATCCCAGTTTGTTTAAAAGCCCCAGATCAAACCCTTGCCAGTGTTTCCGTAACCATAGAGGCAACGAGAAATTACAGGCGTGGGCCCTTCTACAAAACACAGGTCGGTCTGGTCCTGCTCGCACCGGAGTGCCCATGTTTGTAATATGCAGCTGCTGAGAGTGCAACCCCTACAGTAAACAGGCTGCTGGATACACGGTGGACCTGTTCTCAAGGACAAATATTACGGTTAGGAATAATAAAAGGTGTATACGGCGAATATAGATCAGCCCATGCTTGCGCGTTGCTCTTCGGTTGCTCAGAATAGAGGGAACCTTGTGAAAACCACTTTGTGGCTGAAAACTCTCCAACAGCTTGTGGCCTGATGTTGAATAATGTCAAGGTATACACAAATGTTGTCTGTCATCTATTTTAAGAAGCACTTTGTTCTATTTGCAGTCGTCTGCTCTTCTGTCTCCCACCCTTGCCCCAGTTGCAACAGCAAGTAGAGATCATTTGAGATCGCCTTTGTATCGGATTGAACGAGGCGAGGCACACAAATATCAAACAGATGATTTCACACAGTCCCTCCTGAGCTGCGTCATACCTCTTAAATTCTAACGACATATCAAACACATGGTTATTTTTATTGTGGAAGATAAATAAAATACAGTGTTTTGAATTTGGATCAGGTGTGTGGAGACTTGGAGGCAGACATTAAAGTAAGGTGAATGCTTGTTTTAATGTGAGACTACGGTTATGATCATTATTGGGTAACTAGTGGTTATAGTCTCGTCTTCGTAACTCTTTAGAAAATAGTTTGTGTGTCTCTAATAGACCATAAAACGCAACAAGTGTGTGTGTTTGGACACGTTTTGTAAACGTTGTGACCTCACAGCATGGAGACCTGGCTGAAATAAGAAGACGTCAGTAAAATCTCCATAATGTAACTAATTAGATTTTGAGATTGAGATAATTAGGCTGAGCTTTGTGTTACGTTAGATTATTGGCTAAGTGTTAAAGATAAACAATTGAATGTTATGGTTAAGATTAAGGTGAGTTTACACTGCTGGATGTGAATGTAAGTCAATGCAACGTCCCCTGAAGTTATGGAAATGTGGTGTGTGCGTGCGTGTGTGTGTGTGCGTGTGTGTGTGTGTGTGTGTGTGTGTGTGTGTGTGTGTGTGTGTGTGTTGTCCCTCGGTTTGGGGGGTAGCACTCGGGCAAAATGACATTCCTCCCTTTGTGCTCGCATTCCTCAGGCGGCTCCATTCATTCTGTGTGACTGCGGCGGCTGCAGGGGAATCCAGGGGTTTGTGAGGAGCAGGAGGAGGATGCTGGGGCCGTGTGCATGGGAGAGCGTGGGCCCGGCGCTCCTCAACAAAAGGTAGGAAAATGGTCCAGTGCCATGGTAATTAGACGTGAATGAGCTTTGAACGACATGACATGTCCCAGGCTTTTCTCTCTGTGGCAGAGGAATTTTAACGTCCAGCTTGGTTAAAAAAAAAAAATTGGGGACTGGACTTGGAGAGGGGGGGGGGGATTGTTATGGGTCCGTACGCTCCTGACCACCTGAGTCACATTGTTCATTTAATTTATATGCACTGTTTGATGAGCCCTCTGACTTGTAAAGGTGCCCAAGCCCAAACATCTGAGCATGACCATGAAGTGAAGCTGGAATACATATTCATAGGCAGTTTATTCACTCGGGCATAAAACGCAAGCGTTCCTGGTCCCGTCAGCTATTCTCAACTGTTCCTGCTGACTAACGTCAAGCTGACCTTTCACTCTCATAAGGCAGCCTCCTCCAACATTGCCCCAATATTACCCTAAGAAAACACATGAACTCTGCATTTCAATGGGCCTGTTTGCCCATTCTCCAGCCTCACATTAGCATTCAGGGTGTCACCCCCCACCCTATCGAGGGTGAGCTGCTGCTTTCTCTGCAGCCACTGTTTGCTCATCTCCTAATCAGCCTCTCTCTCTCTCTCTCTCTCTCTCTCCCCAACTCAAAACGCTGCATTTCCAGCTCAGGAGAGAAAAGCACAGCTGGATAATGGTGGAGGTTTTTTTTTTTTTTTTTTTTAACCTTAAACCTGCCAAGTGGAGGGAGTGTGGGTGTGAAAAGGTACAGCGGAGAATTGGGACAGAGGAGACGGGTTTTGAAGTGTGTTTGCTGTGACAAGCGTGGTATGTGAGTGATTGACCTTGTTAGGGGAGCAGACAGGCTTTAAATAAGGCAGACGAAATGCAAACAATTAGGACTAATGAAGCCGGTTTCATTGTTGGGGTCTGTTACCTGGCCGATGTCAAGCCTGAGGGGGGGGGGGGGGTTGAGCGGCGGTACATTGATTGAGTTGAATGTGGAGAATCCCTATGGAGAGGGGGCAAGAGAGGAGCAGCTCATGCCCAGAGTAGTCCATCATCTGCTGAGTGAGAAATATGGTTGAGAGGAAAACACACATGATTCACGTGTTGCTTGGGGGATTCAGAGAACCGCGAGCAACGTCCAGAGACACATAAATTATGTGATTCATGAAGGCCTTTGAAGTGGATCAGACTGTGAAAAGCACACAAAGTAACAGAGACAGTATACTTGCAACACTGTGCCCCCCCCCCCCCATTCCTCACCTCTGTGGTGCGCCACCCATTTTTCACCTCACTGGTATTCTGGAAATCTTCCAAATCCGTACCCGTTACTGTGATGTGTTTCTGAAAGTTACTTTGAATTCTTTCATTTCTGTTTTTTCGTTAGCTTCGCCAAACAACTGCAGGGAGAAAATAAAAATATGTTTGCTTTCTTTGAAACAGGTTCGTTTTGTTACTGTACTTTCACATTTTCATCGACGTTAAATGTAAACTAGCATCAGTCAAATGAAATCCTGAGCTCATTTCACCTCTTCATTCAGTTTGACAGTAGCTGTACTTCCCCATAGATAGATACTAGCTTTTTGCATTTTGAATTAAAGTTGAATAATACCGTTTGAAATATAGCATCATTAAATGGTTAAGTTTGCATTCATGTAAACGTCTGACAGAAAAGTCCTTGTCAGGATATGAACTCAATGAATTCAATGTCAAAATACACTCAAGTGAAATCTAAAATAAGATTTTTATTTTTTTTAAATTTATCAACGACACATGTTCATACGTTTTCCATGAAGTGCAAGATGCCGTTAAAATATCCACGCAGTAACACTCGACACAAAACCTCAAAACAATGTTCATGTTTATTTTTACATTGTACGTCGATCAACATACAACCGAGAAAAACATACAAACACCAAACTGTGCATTAACGTTTCTCCTTCCGTGATCCCAGGTCTGAAAACAGTGTGGGTCTTTTTTTTACTGATCGTAAGCAGAGCTTAAACATGACAAACACATGGAACTAATAAACATCATTAGACTGGTATCTGAGTCAGGATCTGCACATATTTCAGAGCACTTAAGACGGCTCAGGCCCGGCACACACGTTTCCCCGGAGCGCACGGCCGCACATGTTGAAAACAAACTGTTCTCACCAAGATGTCAAATTTATAATACATATTATGATCGTGACCACCATCTCGTCTAATTTGTGCATGCCCAATGGTTCTTTGAGGCTCGCTGACCTGCAATGGTCAGTAGTTTGAATGCAAACAAAAAGTAGTCATTTTCAGTACATTGAGGATCGATAGCAACGTGTTTAGCAGTGAAGGAAAGCATGTGAAATAAAAGGCATATTAAACAGTTTTTTTTTTTTTTTAATGAAGAACCTGCAAAGATACAGCTACACTTTACTTAACCCCCTCACTGTCATCAGTTTCAAGTTTGGAAGAAAAGACATTCACAATCATAACAATCTAACTTTATTGCAACCTACAGGTCCGACGTTACTGTTTTCAGTGACTAAGGTCACTTTTCCCCAGTGTAAAATATCAAAACACGATAAAGTCAACTTTTTGATAGGTTGAAATTTATGTTGCTTTGGATTTTTTGGAATAAATACAAAAACACTTCTTGAACATTTCATTGCAGAAACTCATGTTTGATGACGTTGGAACAGGAAAATGTGTCTAATCTCTTCTTCTGGTGCCAAACTTCTTTAAATATTTGAAATTGTTCACCATTTCTAGATGTAGTTTTATGCTGGTTGGTGAGCTTCTGCGTCTCTAAAATGCTCCTTTTGTACCCAGCGTAATGACTAATTTGTTATAATCCGATGGCTTAAAGAATGCTCCCTCTTTTTTTACCACTTGTCTTTTGTCAATGTCCCACAATGATCAAATCATGAAATTATTATTTTTTTTAATTGCTCACACTGCTGAAATATTTTTTGAATCGCAGGGGGAAAAAAATTAAATTGCGCAAATGAAGGGAATAAAGGGGGAAATGAATGTAGGGGGAAAAAAAGTGCGCATGTGTTGCGAGTGGAATTTGTTAGCAGTGCGGCTTTCCATGAAACCGAGCCATCAATGCACCTGATAGGACGGGCCAAACACTCCCAGCTGTGCAGTCAGCTGGGTGGCAGCGGCAGCTTTTAATGAGCGACTTTCCACACATCCATCACACGTCCTCCAGTGTAAATAACAAGGGAGCTGGACTTCATCTCCCGACCACACTTCATTTTGAAAAACCAAACAGAATTAAATAAACAATAAACTGACTTCTGGTTTTAAACCGAGAACACAGAAGCAACAAGTGATTAAATACTAAGGGCAGACTTTGAAAGTGTATGAGCCCAGTGCAAACCAACGTACACACAATTTTTTTTTACACATTATTTATACTTCATTTTACTGCTCACTTTATGCACAGTGCAAAAAAAGAAAAAAGAAAAAGAAAAAAAGTACCAGTTAGAAATTTGTAACAACGCTTCATAGTCCATCCAAGCGTTTCAGTCCAGATATCAAAGTACCAATACTGCAAATAATCTGGATTTGTAAACGTGGTACCAACACGGGGGAAACATAGATCTGTACACTTATCAGGATGATATGGAGACTGATGCTGTAGTGATAGCTCTTGAATCTTTTTCTTTTTTTAAATTATAGGGCTCTGAAGAAATGCAGCTCTGAAAATAAGAAAATGATGATGGTGGAAGTGCGAAGGAATCAAACTAGTTGCAGGGCATTTCTAGAAGCAGTGCATCTTTAAGTAAGTGATTCACCTCAGCCTTCAGGATAAAGAACTCACAAAAAAACAAACCAAAAAAAACAAAACAACCCTTAGTCCAGTGCTGGCAGGAGATCATTCATAACCAGGATGGAAAAAATAGTAGCAGTTGGTTTCTTCTTCCCCTTCCAGCTTGTTCCTGGAGGGCAATAACTGAGCGCAGAGTCAGAGTCAAAGCATTTGGAGGGAAAAAAAAAAAAAAGGCCTGTTTTGTGTTAGATCCTCAGTTACAGGTCCAGAACAAAACTGTCCAATGGTGTGGATCTCCATCATGGTGTTGCTATAGAGAGGGTGGCGAGGCAAGAGGGCACCAAGTTGAAATAGCTGTGGTGGGAGTGGACTGGTTGGTAAGTTTCATATTTACACAATTCCGAGGGTTTTATTTTATTTTATTTTTTTCTCTAGTGTGCTTTCAGAGGTTTGGTGAAAAACCATCTGCTGACTCTGAATAAGATGAAACAGGTTTATTTTGTACGGGATGGAGAAATGTTATGTTCTGTATTCCACTGATGAGCCATTGTACTGGCTAACCAGAGCCGGCTTGTCACCGTCCGCACAGCTTGGTGGTGAAGAGGTGAGAGAGTGGGACGGCGTCAGTGGAGACGGAGCAGGACCAGGGTGAGTGTCGCGGGGCCGGTCAGAACCGCGTAGCCCCTCCGCAGGTCGGCCGCCGGCGAGGAGGCGCCGCCGACCCCGCCTGTGGCCAGCCGAGGGGTCAGCAGCTGCTCCTGGAAGGTGAAGTCGTCCACCGCCAGGTTGTCGGACAGGTCTGCGAGGGGGGACAGACGATAACGGGGGCACGGTGAAAGAATGAAAAAAATATGAGAGGCGGGAAAAAAGGATTAGAATAAACACTGTGACAGAATCTGAAAAACACATGTCTGTCCGCCTCTCGTATCATGTCTTGCGCAGCTGTGAAAACAATGTTAGATGGGGAGAAACCCAAGTCCCTCATATAACCAGATGTTGCATGTTATTGTTGTCGACACATGCTGAATCACGCAGACATAAATTTTGCTGAGAGTGAGTGTTGAAATGCCAATTCGAGTGGTGAGATGCTGAGGACCCCCCCCCCCCAAAACAAGCTGCTGCATGACATCACGTCTGAGCGTGTAACACAATCAAGACATTTGACTGACGTGTGTCATCGGTCTGATCACACAGATTTATGCCTCATCTGAACTTTTCCTTTTACCAGCGCAGCTTTCTACTGAGACAACACACATTAGCGTCGTCGGTGCGTTGTAATAGTCCATCCTTCTATATTCCCCAAGGGAAGAAATGTCTTCAATTAGATTTATAAACTATGATTTCTTCTTTTTTCTTCAATACCCACTTAGTCTAAGTGGAGGGTTGCAAGGGTCCCGGGGTCGATTACATTTTATCTATATGAACGTCTTGATTGATCATCAAATCCACCTTAATTATTATTCACAAAAAGATTCCCAAGGAATGCACTGAACTGTCAACTTATTATGCAACGCTGGAGACGTAGTGTCAGCTATTGCCTCTTCCATTCAGAAAGTTCAGAATAGTTTCCATGTTGGACCAGTAGTGGGTGCTGTGGTTCATTTTTCTAAATGAAACCACACACGTATGCTTTAAACATTAACAATGGCGAGCACACAGACGTTCATCTGGACAGACGATCAAGTTGGATTGTTATTGCGGGTGACTGAACTATAAAACGACCACGTCCCAGGACAATATGAAGTGGGAGTCGGGACACTCTGGATCTAAACATTGTTATTATTGTCCATCTCCTCGTGCAAGTGCAGTCGCAGCATTTTCCTGTTTCCAGGGAGACGTAGCATTTAAAAAAAAAAAGATCAATTTTAAGAGCAGTTTTCCAAAAGTTGTATTTTCAGTGATTTCCCTGATGATCGACATCCATAACACTTGGAAATGTTTGTGTGAATGTGGTCTAATATCCGTCAGTGATAACACCTGTATTCATACACGTATTCAAACCCCAACCGCCTCTTTAAATGGATTCTACCTCCGACACTCCATCATGCTCCTTTACATCACAATTAATCCAATCAGTAAAAAAAAGAAAGTACTGTCTAATACACATTGTGTTACCATCTCCATTTTTTCCCCCCCACAAAGAGGACACACCAAGACACTAAGTTCAGCGCAGGGAGCCTGGAAACAGTGAGCTGAAATGACAGAACGCCATCGAAGCTGATTTTTTTGTTTTTCATGCATTGTCAGAGGGCCGCACACTGGTGTAGCGGTCAGTGGTTTCGCCTCACAGTGAAAGATTGATGGTTCGAATTTGGTTGGGGACTTTTCATGCTCTGAGTTGTCATGCCTGGGGTTTGGTGTCTCCACTTTCCTTCAGACCAAAAACATGTGCTTGAGGTTAATTAGTCACTTTAGATTTGCTGGTCAATGTGAACGCGAGGGTGTTTATCTGCTTTTTCCCCACAGTCAGCTGGGACTGGAGCCAGTGTCCAACAACGCTGGATAAGATGGATGGATGAACACTTTATCAGAAAAGTATGTGATATTGTGGCAAAACCTAACATGAAACAAGTTTCCTTCAACTTTCAATCAATTGCCTGTTTTCATTTTTACCCTGAAGAACATCTTGTTTGCATTTTTTTTTTTTTTTTGGTGTGAAAGGAAAGAAAAGCTGCAAAAACATATCAAGGTTGAAATCAGTGATTGAAGCGATTAAAAGAGTCAGTTCTTCATCAGCTTTGACGCTACTATATCTAAACAACGTATAGTATTTTATTTGCCGAATGTCAAAGCAACTGGCTTTTTGCTTTTGGGAAATAATGTTACGTAGGCTTGCTGGAAAAAGCAAAATGATTGCCCAAGCACAATCAATAGAAACACAGATAGAAATCAGTCTCCTAAGAGGTCAAAATAAAATCTTTTGAGTTGCAACTTCTGGCTCTAAACTGAAAATCATGCTTCACATATTTGTAATATTCCCTTCTTGTATTCAGCTGCATCTTTATATTTGTTGTCTGAAATGTTTGGCATCTGAAATGAAGTGTAAAAGAGATACTTATGTCCGCGCGTGAAACTGGCGCTGCTGTCATCTCCCCCTCCACAGCTGTTGTAACGGCGCCCTAAAGCAAAGGCACTCAACTCATTTGCTCCAACGGGGCTGTTAAGGGGGGCTGTGTCAGTGCGCTGTGGCTGTGAGGTGGACTTTTTGTTGAATAACGACCTCGAAAAAGAAAAAAAAAAAAAACCTTGTTTACATTAATAAACGTTTCTCAAGGCGAAATGTTTCACTCCCGTCTCCTCCATCTGTTTTGTACGCCGCAGTGACTTCATGGTCACCTGCTGCTCTGCTCCTGCTTACTGCTGCCTCACTGCTCTGCATCCACAGCTGTTCCCCTCCTGACGCTGAGCAGATCCTCCTCCCGGTGTGTGTGTGCGTGTCTGTCTGGATGTGTGTGTGTGTGTGTGTGTGTGCGCGCGCACACGATGTGATCTGTGCTGCTTTGTCTGGCTGAGAGCGGCGAGCGAGACCGAAATAAAAGGCTGAGTTATGAGAGAGGCCAGGAGGATATCAGTAATAAAGCAGCACTATAGTTAGGAACGCCAGCTATGAGCTGAGCTGTCCCTTGTCAAGCCCGAGGCAGAGCACGTCTCCACACGCACAGACACACACACACACACACAACCAGATTTTGTGACAACTGAGGTCCTTGAAAAAAAAAAAAATGTCGCTCCTAATTGAATTAGACTGTTTCATCTGATCTGTGCACTGTTCTCCCTCATGGGAGCGATCCATGAGGAAGTGGCCGGTCCGAGCCACTGTGCGATCAGTGGGAGCAGCCCGGGGTCCGGCGCTCCACTGGAGTAGGAACGCAGAGCGCCAGGGCCCCTTCCTGCTCAGTGTCTGTGCCCTCGGGCCGCGACGCTGCCAGGCACCGTCTCAAGCGTGGGGGGGGGGGGGGACGGGGCAAATAAATAAACCTCCAAAGCGTCGGACTGCATGTCCGATGAATTTCTTTACCGTTACGACATCGTTTGAACGCCGGCCAGGGGACAATTAACTTTTCTTTTTTTTTTTCTTTCCTCCTCTCTGTGTCGTCTGACATGGCAGTGAGGCAGACATTCTCTGGGGCCCTGAAAGAACGATTTGTCACTGTCGACAGCGGCGCACTGTACTGCCGAGCCAATTAAGCTCAAGGTGCAATTCGATACAGCTTTTATATACACTGTGGATAAGAGGCAGGGCAGAGGGACGGGGGGGGGGGGGGGGGGGGGGACGGACCCGCGCGTCTGCATTTGTGTGTTTGCGGGCGGATGATTGAGTGGGGTGTGTTCGCCCGTCCCTGTGCGTGTTTGTTGAATGAGAAGGGGACAAAGTGGGAGAGCATTGTGTTAGTGTGCTTTACAGCGGCAATAATTTGAGTGAAAAAAAAAAAAAGAAAAAACAAAACTCCAAGAAGTTTCAGGCTCTGAATGGAAGAAAAAAAAAGAAGAAAAAAAAACTCCCAATAAGCTGGAGAAAAGCAGGACTTTCTAACCGGTTTAAACACTTGGACATGAGCACCACAGAGGGGCCTTGTTCTGCAGGATTGAAAAACAACCCAACTGGGACTGAACACTATGCAAACTTAGATCCCTGACAGTCCTACACAAGGCGAGGACTAATAATATCCTGGTATAATTAGTGATGAACACCTGTGCCTCTGTGTGCGTGTGGTAAAGTGCAGACAGGGTGAGAGTGAGCAAAATGTAAAACACAGACAGAGGTTACCCACATTCCTTTTTCCTCTTTTTTTCTTTCAGAGGAGAGCCGGGACAGTAGACGGACAGAGGCAATTAAGCAAATAGATGGATGCCTCCCGGCTACAAATAGAGCCGCAGACCCAACTGTGATTAATGTGACCAACGTGGGCCCTTGTGGCTTCCATCTCAAACAGAGCCCTCCTCCTGCTCGCTCATTCAAGACTTCCATTTGCAGCCGATCACTCTGCAAAAGACACCACCTTGCCAGCGTACCCCCGCTGGCTTTATCGTGGCCTTATGAGCTCCAGTTACGACCCAGGGGAGAGGTCAACAGTCCACCCATTGATTTGTAATGCTCAAGGCCCGGGACCATGAATGAGCAGGCCTGGCAGTCACATGCAAGTCTACAAACCGAGGCAGAGTTTAGCCTTTAGAGTCTGTGACTGAGGATCGAGTCGAGAGTACCGGCTTCTCGATCAGCTACCTTGAGAATGATCTTAACTTTGATTTGGTCATGTCATAAAAGCTAAAGGGGGTTCCACCACATTTGGCTTCTGCATAGTCATAAGCATTGATTGCACATACTCTTTGCAGTACTTACAGGCCACTTTGGAGTCGCGTTAAATTGGAAGTCAGACATTGCGAGGAGAATCCCGTTAACCTCCAAATGCCCCTGTCAGTAATGACCTCGACAACATTGGAAGTGACATAAGTGAGCACAAATTAAAAGTGTTTCGTTGCACTGATTATTTTCTATTGTGACTTATTAAGTTGGTCCAGTCACGTTAACTGCAGTAACAGACTCAGGAGACCACACAACAGTTTTCTTCCCCGGCGAGTCCTGTTTGATTCTGTACAGCTAATATTCAGTTTCAGTGTTTCTTCTTCCTCCCAGGGCGCTGCTTGTGTTTTAAAAGCTATTTTTGCTCAGAGAGGCCATTTTTTTTTTTTTAAGTATTTTCTATCTCAGTGTTATGATGCAAAAAATGTTGTGCTTTCACTGTAATTTAATTCTACGTTTGCAGCTTGTATAAAACATTTGGTAAAAAGAATTGTGTGTGTCTGTATGGGCTTCATTACATCGAAAAAAGCCAACATTATTCCATTCTCGGCAGGTATCACATTATCGGTTGTCACAAGGAGGCATCAGACAATCTATTTCTCTGTAACAAGAGAAATATGTCACGAAATTGTTGCTGCGAAACAGTAACATGCCATTCACAACTCTTTTATGCCATTTTTCCTTTTGGAAACCTTATTATGATATTTACAGCTTACCTGTTTATATTGGTCAAATAAATGTCTATTTTCATCCACAGCCTTTATTTCTAAACTTCATTCCAGACATCCGTCCCCAGTAATCAACCAAAGTTGATTATATATGCTTAATGTTTTTGAGGCGTGGTTCTATCCTGTAAGGCTGTATTAGAAATTGTAAATCTGTTGTAGAAGGGCAACAAATCTACTGGATGAAGCTTTTCCTTTTGAGCTTCATGTCTAAACACTCCCAATGATTCACACAATAGAATAAAGTTTATGTCTTTATGGTTCTGAAACCTAATTTTACACTGTTTTACACTTTTTTCCCCCAAATCATTCAAACTTGGGTGAGTGGTAAAAAAGATTTTTTTTTTTTTTGTGGCATGACCAATTCAGAGCACATTTATTTCTGCTTTATGTGGATTTAAACCTTGTTTTCCTTTGTGACCAATTCTCTGGAGAACAGACAGATATATCCAGACACTGTGGGTTTTCATGGGGCAACGGATGTTTGTTTGGATTCCCCTCGCAGGTCAAACAGTGGCTTGAGTGTGTGTTTGTGTGTGTGCATGTTTATGTGTGTGTGGTGTTTCTGTCCGTCTCCACAAAGAGGAACAGGGCAAAAAAAAAAAAAAAAGAAAGGAAAGGGGGGGGGGGGGGGTGAGAGAGAGTCTGGGGTTTGGTTTTGAGCAGTGATTGGTGCCTGAGGCTTGTCGTTTACAGTTTGCAGTTGTCACAACAGTGAAACTATGTGGAGAAATTGGAAGAATGGCTGCATTTTCCCAGACGCACCTCAAGTACAGGCGAAGACTGCAAGAGACAGAAACTGACATTAAAAAAAAACCCAAAACCAGTCAGTTTGTCCTGCCTCACACTGTCAGGAAACGTGTTTTGTTTAAACCGTGGCAGGTCTGCTGCTCACCAGCCACTTGACACATTTCACCTCCTCTGGCAAGCGTCTACCTCCGTGATGAGGTACAGTTTATGTGGTACATGTGTGCTCCGCACAAAGGCCTTTATTTGGTCAGATAAGAATGTGGAATGTTAAGTCTCCAAACACAGGTGCTTCTTATGAAACAGTAGAGATGGTTTAAATTGCTGCTACATTGGCAGGCGACGTGTGCACATTACACACCTAAGCTGGTCAAATTTGATCTCAGTTTTTAAGATTCGACAGCTTAAAAGATATTACGGTTTCCAAGGTAAAGCAAATATTTTATCACTTGTCTCATCTCCGCGGAGAAAAACGTTCAATTCAGCAGCTTTGGAAAAAAATGCGAGGGGTTGGTGTGCTTTTGTGAGGCGCCGCCTTCCAGCTGCAGAGAAGACAGTGCTTCTGTGAAAACATGATAGGAGCTGCTGAATTCGCTGGCTCCATATCTGGCAGAGTTAACTGATAACAACTGTAATTATTGGCTTCTCGGTCACATTCTGTAACTCCGAGGGTTGGCCGGGGCCGGTCCGTCCCGACTGAGGGCCCGGGAAGGGAATCGAGGGGAGCGGCGCGGGATGCCTCTGTCCATGGGTTGGCGGGAATGTGACTGTCTGCCTCCACACCCACAGGCCAACCACAGGGGTGCTTCGGAGAGGCTGGGAATGTCGGGCCAAGACAAACGCGGAGGCCCTGCCCCTGGCCTTCGCAACAGCGCTGCACTCTGAGCCGCTCCGGCCTCCCGACTTCCACAGCACCCACTGTTATTGCAGGCCGAGGGACCCTCCCCTACATGGAGGACAAGAGCCTAAGATATGAGGACTCGGTGCCAAAGAGGGCCGAGAACAGATAAAAGAGTTTGGTTGTGTTTGAAAAGGAAACGTGCAGAGATGATTACATGGAGCTTGGAGATAAACACAATAAAGAAAACAGGAAATAGTGAGGATACAAGAGACAGGTCTGCTAACGTTCGTGTGTGTGTGTGTCGACTCTGATAAGAAGGGGATAAACCCCCGTCAGAAAGGAGGAAACCAAACCATCACAGACACGTTCTAAGTTCTGGCTTATGGGCCAAATGCAAGTCAACACCTATTAATTAAAGCGACCAATGAAGGGAGGTGGTGTCAGTGAGGGGGGTGGTCCATTGGTCTCTCCCTGCTACATACAAATTAGATGAACTCCAATGTATTTATAGTCTCCACTTCTAGCAACCGCTAATATAATCATAGGAAGGGCGAAAGAGAACGGGTTCGAAGAGGAGCAACAAGAGCCCAGGACAGAGGCATAAATTGTAGCTGTGAATTCCTCGTAGCGCCAGTGCGGTGAGGGTGGAAAGTGTGTGCACAAGCCAGAGAGGTAAAAACCATAACAAATCAAACATACAAAGAGTGAATTCTGTGCTGAGGGCGAGGGGGCTCGTTCTGGGTGGGGAGCTCCGCTCGCGTACAGAGGAGGCCTGTGAACCAGCTCAGGGGTCAGTGCTGACGGAGGGTCAGAGGTTCTCGGGGAGAGTCGTTTAAGGGGCCGGACAATGGCGGGCCTTATCAGGGCAGGACAGAAAGATAGAAACTGATGTCGAGGGGAAGCAGGAGGGGCTGTGCACTGAAGCTGAGCTTGACGACCAGCGGGATGGCGTTCAGCTCGAAGGACGTTCTGATCCTGGACATCGAACACATTCTTCAAGAGCTGTAGCTACAATGTAATGGAGAGGGAAGCTGACATCCCACACATTGTGTTTGCTCCTGCTGGGTCCAGTAGTCAGTGCAGCAAAGGAAATGTAGCTGGCAGTTTGAGATGTGTTTGCTGTGCAAATGTCCCTGCCAACAAACAAGCACAATCCTTCTGACATTCCTATCTTAGAAAAGCTGACTCGATACAGCCAAGAGTGACAATTTGGCTGCTTGGACTTCACACACAAAGAGCTCCTGTTGTTTGGTTTCACTATCTGTCTAAGCCCTTTTTTTTTTTTTTTTGGTAGTTTGCCTTTGCTGTCCCCCAACAGCTCAGAGCCCTTTGACAGCGTGGCTCCCGCAATGCTGGCTGCGCCGTCGAGTTACTGTTGAGAATGAGCTGGAAAAACAGAGCGAGAGCCGGCCAGCGGACGAAAGGACGGGACAGAGGTGGGAGAAAACTCAATAGACGCAGGTGAGAGTGGAGGGTTAACATGTAAAATTCAAGCCACGAAAATCCTCAACCGAGCTTTTAAGACATTCCCACAAAATGGCTTCTGTGTGTCACTGTGGCAGCGAGCAGCGGAGCGCCGGGCCTCGAGAAAGGTCCCGCTGTGTGCAGAGTGTTTGTGGACTGTGGCTGAGCTGATGGACACGACCCAGGAACGGGCCTGGAATCAATTTGGAGCGTCCAAAAAGTGCCTGCGAATGTAAATAAAGCTCTTGAGCAAACAAACGCTTTTCCAAGAAGCACACACAAACACAGAAAAATGCACGGGCCTACAAAATGAATCAAATGTCGAATCTCCCCTCACCCCCCCTCCCCTTGCCTGCAACCCTTCATATAGTTGATGAGAAACCAGGCAGAACTGTGTGCTTGTACCCACAGAAATTAAACTCCTGGCTCTTCGTCCTGACTTGTGCTAATCTTCTGGGTTGTATCCCTGGACTGATTTGAGAAAGCCCCACGAAGGAAGACCAACAAGAGTCCAGTAAAGAAGCCAACTCCATCCCTCCTTTTCCTCTCTTTTCCCCCCCATCTTCCCTTCCACCGCCACCCTCTCAGGCCCAGTGGCCGGGCCCGGTGAGAACAAGGCTACAACTCTCACTCGCCAAGCCTGTTTACACAGATGGTGGCAAGCTTCATTATTTTTGTGCGGGGCGTGGAGGAGGCTCGGGGCAGAAGGGGGATTGGCCGAATTTACAGAGGTTGTTTATAAGCTCAAAGAGGAATGGTCGTAGAGAACATTGGGTCAGAACTTTTTTCAGTGTGTTATTAGCTTTTCTACCACTGCCTGCCCCCTTCAACACCTCCTCTGTTTCATGTATTTTACATCATCATCAGTTTTAGACTTCGTCGCAAATACATTTTTGGCCATCAGTCAATACCTTTAAGCTCATCGTTAATCATTAAAAACTTTAAAAAAATAAATACATTTGTTGACGTAAAAGAAGATAGTCATGATGAGCGATTGAAGCAACAACGAAAGTGGGAAGCATTTTTCCCAAGTCTGTTTGGATTGACTTGTCGATTCGCAGCCAGGCGGCAGATCGCCTCGGAACTGAGCAGCAACATCTGCTGCCTAATTTGTATCCCGTCTACATCTCCGAAAAACAAAACAAATCATAACTGGGCTCTTTTGCAACCACACTTAAGAAACATTCCATCAAAACCCAAACTTTTCGGAGTTGGAAATATTTGAAGAGTCCTGATTGTTTACTAATGGTTTGCGGTCGGCAAAAATCAGAGGGCAGAAAGAAAAAAAAAGAAGGGCTATAGTTTAATGCTCTAAACACATGGTCTCAAGAGCATTGTGCAAGTGGTTTTAGTGCACATTGAAACTCACTCTGTTTAAAAGCAGATATTTTGAGTCAAAAGCGACGTGTTCCCTGAGTCATGGTCATTTATTCTGAGTTACTAAAAATCAGTGATTCATTGCAGTGTGTGGTTTTGTAAAATATAGTGCTGTGACGTTTGTAGTTCCAGCAGAAGGATACTTGGAAGTAAGTTTTGAGTTAATTCTGCCTCTGTTATTTGCAGCTGACGTGACTTATAGTGTGACATTTGTCATGACGCTGTTAGGAGCCGTGAGTTAGTTCAAAATTAATGCTCGTCATCAAGGAGTGAAAAGATCAGTGCGCAGGACATTGAGAGACAGCAGCTCTGAAAGTCGAGTCTATTTGCCTTTTGCCCACAATACTTGTGGGCCTTCGATGTGGTCTGTTCAAGGATTCAGTGTGTACAGATGACGGCACGAAGTTGAATGAACCAATTAATGACGTCTCCCACTCACTGCGAGCAACGACACATATTGCTATCCTCATGTACTCCGAGAAACATACTTCAGCAGTGATGGAAGTTTCACATGATCAGTTTTAGAATCACATTCAGCTGCCTTGAGAAAGCAATGCGCCACCGGTCCACTCGACCGCACCTTCAAAACTAACAGTGCTCAGATTGGTTGCAAGTGCATTTGCTTTGAAAACAATGTAATACGGGATGGGGAAATGACAACTGTGTCGGTGCAAACACACTTGTGTTACACTCGCCAGCACTCAGCAAACTGATGTAAGATAAAACTCCAGCTGTGGCTCTTTGGGATCAAGTTTTAACGGACAAGTTTGCAAAGTATGTGGTGGCTACCCGGGCCGCACAGTCACTCAGTGGTTGGCACCGCAGCAAGAGAGTGGTCAAGGTGGTCCGTGTGGAGTTTGCACGTTCGACCTGATTTGTCATAGAAGACAAAGTACAGCTGAGATTAATAAAGCATTTGGTCCCTATGCAAGTTTGTTTACAATCCCATGGAAACGATGACTTGTTAAACGACAGCTGCATAAAGTCCTTCAATAGGTATCATCCACAAACGACTCTTACCTGCTGCTGCTGCTAACCAGCCACGCTCAGGCCCGTTTGGCATCTTTTAAACTCTTATCTCTCCTGGTTTGAGAAAACAATGTATCTTATCACAACACTGACCAGGCAAAGCCTTTATCCTCCTAACTTACTTGAAGATAAAGGCTTCAGGAATGAGACGTGTTGAGCTTGAGCAGGAATGCAAAATGATCACTTCCAGAGTACACATCTTATTTAAGGAGCATTTAAAAGTCCATTACAGTTTGTTGAAGATTGTGATTACAAGAGTGTGAAAGGACTCCTTATGCAAACAATACATTTCAGGGACAATTTAACTAGAAATTCAGCATCAGTTTTGATTAACCCTGATCTGAGCTTTGTCCTTTCTTGAACACGAGTCAATTTGTCTGAATCCAACTTTGTGTTTAGTTAACAGAGCAATTAGGCATTAAAGAACACTTATGGTAAATGTACTTTTACTTCTAACCAACGGCCATAACTGCGGTAATCAAAGTGCTCCCACGTCACTAGGAACAAGGGAGCGTTTAATGTCTTGCTGAAGGACACTTTGACACAGATACAGGAGGAGAATTGGAAAAATTGAACCAGTTGCTGAAGCTGCACAGATTTGGCATTGTGTCACTGACCTGTTCCCCCTCGACTTCTACATTCGCTTGATGATTGACGGAGGCCTCAGATCTGTGACTCTCCGCTGAAGTTTGCATGTTTTCACGTGTTTCTGATAGTGGTCTGAAACCGCAGGAGGCTCCGTCCATATGGGCGCCCAGATTCTTCCTCCACCAAGACACCTGCACTCCTCCTCGCACATCTGCATTGTCCAAAACATTCTGCCAGCTGTGGCACGCAAGCTCTCTTACCAACAACCACATGTCGATGGAAGTTTGCGCTGCGAGTACATTCCGGCCCTGGCAGCTCTGCCCGTCGGTACCGTGAAACTATACGAAGCTTAAACGGGGAGGAAACTGCATACACGGCGGATGTGTCCAGTGCTGCTAATGTCAACAGTGTCTGGATCATGGCTGCTTTGATGGAGACATGTGGCGAACACTACTGTGCAGCGCCGGTGCCGTGTGACTCACCTATCAGGTGTAGAGGGTCAGGGGGTGGCAGCTGCAGTTAATTAACATACCGCGTCCTCGTGTTTGGCAGCGCGTACGGCTGTTAATTCCACCCACATACAGAGTAAAGAATGTTTAGGTTTCCCCCAAACGTATCAACCTTTAGAGCTATCAAAGGTGTTTTTGTCTCTTTCTGTTCTTTCCCCACATTCTTTCATCGCCTGCTTCTTTCTTTTTCGCCCGCTCCTTTGTTCCAGCCACGAAATTTGTAGCAGACCTGAAAGGTGAGCCCAGCCCGAGCCTCTCATCGTAAGCCGCGTGTTTCACATTACAGGAATATTTTCACTTTGTATTTTGCTAAACCCCCCCCCCCCTCCCCAACGGTGCTGATAAAATGCTCACAAGCTCCCAAAAGAGCAGCCCTCCTTCAGGGTGCTTACAGTGACCGAACGTCTGAGTGCAGGAACGTAACAAGAGGTCTATTCACGCGGCTCCTGCTGAGCACGGCGAGGGCGTAGGGAAGGCCTGTATAGCTCAGCAAGAAACACATGAGGCAGAGCTGCCGAGTCCAGGTGGAGCCCACCAACTGTTCGCTTGCAGACTACTGAATGTTTCCAAAGAGCTTTTAAAAAGCCACTTTAACAAGTTATGTAGTCCAGCAGTTAATGTCTTAAATAACCATTTTAATAGTCATTTAAACTTGAGTAGTCATGCTCTTGTTATAGAAAAAGACATTTCTTTGGATGAGGCTCACTTCCCCCCCCCAACGGGAACTGCTATATTTTATTGTGTTGCCTTTTTTTTTTTTTTGGCAAAAACTTCAAGAGCTGAGTACTCCAGTTGTATGACTTTATATGGTAAATTACTTAGTATTTGCTGGTGTCCTGGTGAGTCTGTATTGTCAAAATATAACAAGCAATCTGACGTGGCAGAGGAGTACAAAGAGGAAGTGAGCATGAGGGAATGATGAGAGGCTCAGAGAAATCTGTAAGCAGGGTTTTTGGTTTTTTTCCCCCTTCTTTTTACAATGAGGGAGACTCTGTGTTTGTTCATAACCAAAGCTGTACGGTCAGAGGCCAGGTGTGCATTAAAGCAGAGAAACACAGGTGAACCCTCATCGAAAGGCAAACACAAGTTGTGCAAAATCCAAGATTAAAGGAACCTTACATAACTACGTCACGGACAGAACTATACCCTCCCAATACATATTACATAGGGGTGTATAGGGGTGGCTGTGGCTCAAATGGGAGATCAGGTATTCTTACAATGAATGTTGAATTGTCCCCGGTCAAAACTGTGAACACCAAGTTTTTTGAAACTCAGTTGTTGCCATTATTGTGACAGGCACTTTGTTATATTGAAATTATGTGGATGGATTTACAAAGATCCAGCAGTGATTGAGTTTGAGCGTATGATAGTCTAATATAGAGAAAAGTACATAACATGTTCTGTTGTGGTATCCTGAGCCATCCGGTCTGTCTGATGGGGATCATACATAAGCACATATCCAAATAATCTTTGTTTTCTCATTTCCTTATAAGTGCCGGGTGCTGGAGTTCATCTGTGTTTATCCTGCTGTTTGAGTATTTAAAAAAACAGAGGAAAGACTTCAGATCCTGATGTTTTCGTCAAACGCCTGTGTGTAATGAGGAGATTGTATGTTAGTAAGGAGCCACTCCTCTATGACGTTATCCTATGTCCTTAAACTGAAAGAAAAACAAACTCTGACTTGAAGCCTGGTTTTAGCAGGTCAAAAAAGCAGTTGCTCTCTGCCGCCCAGAGATGCGTCACCACTGCTCCTGACCAAATGTGAATCCAAGTACTGTCGCTAATTCAAACAGCATGAATGGAGAACCTGTCAACTGTGTCAGTGTGGAACTCACAAAGGCTGTCATGATGTTCTTTGATCTGCTTTTGCAAAGTGTGTAAGATAACAAATATCAGCTTAATTAATTATAATGTTGAATTCATAAGCAATGAAAACACACTTGTGTAAGCCAATAAACTCATAAGTTCTGCCTCCGTCATGGCCTGTGGATGATGTTCTTCATGTCCGTTCTCTTTGTGACTGATTGCGTTCAACTATGTGCATAAAGTCAAATGACCAGTCTTATAATCGTTTCACCACGAGTAACTGCATCGCATATACAAAGCTGCAACTGTTGCTACAACAGATATTTCATTGTTTAAACAAAATATTTTGAGAGGTTTCAAAAAGTGCAACATTTTCAGTACGGAGGTCAGGATGAAGCCAGATCTGTGTCTCTTCTTTGTGAGCTCTCACCACACGTCCTCTGGCTGCTCGTCTGACTTTGTAGCGACGGGGGTGGGCGGTGTATATATGTGTGTGTTGGGGGGAAGGGGTGAGGTGGGTGGGTGGGGGTGGTGGGGGTCTCTGTCCTGGAATAGCTCCCCCGGCCTGGAATGCTCTGGGGAATGTGTAGCATGGGGTTTGATTGGTCAGGAGGGGGTGTGTGTGTGTGTGTTGTGTAGTGAGTGGCATTAGTTATCAGAAGGTTATGGAATCTGAGTAGAGAATGAGCTGTGAGAGATCAATCACTAGGCCCGTTTGAGAACATCCTCTATGCGGTGGGCAGGTTGACAGCCGGGCCATGTTGGGGTCTCAGCTCTGCCTCGGTCCTGTCTGCACCTTGTTGTTGTGGCTCCCGCCACCTTTCCCCACCTCCTGTGTGTGCGTGCACCACCACCGTCGATCTGCGCCGGCCTTTGTGAAACCCGATCCCTTTCGTCCATCTCGGAGCAGCGGGAGCACAGACAGGCCGCCCATTAGGCCTCGTGCTCGGCAGGTTGACCTTTGAACTCAGTGCCCCGTTTGACCAAAAGTGGCCTGGGCGACCGTGCTAGGTCAGCGTTTCGCCGGGTCATCGCGGGCTATCAGCGGCTATCTGCCGTCCTGCCAATGAGCAGGGACTCCTCAAGGTCTGCAAACACTGCCGGCTCGTGTACCAACAAGCACAAACAGACGTATAGATGTGCCTGCAGACACAAACACACACACACTCCTCAGGAACACAAACATCTAATCTTGTGATTTACAGAGCAGATAAAGGAAAACTGCTGCAATGCTGAGACTAAAGTGAAACTTCCATCAGCTTGTGAGCCGGAGGAGACAGTGTAATTACTCGGTATTGTTGTCCACTAACAGGAGCATGTAAGAGAGTGCAGCAGGCTGTCATGGGCCAGCCTGCTGCAGGAGAGAGAGCCCCACAGGGATCCTGTGTGAACCCGGGGTTCCTGCTCCCGCTCCCAAACCCAAATCTCTGCCACAACATCCCCGACAGGAGGACAACTCCCACCGCCATGTTTGCTCAGCTGCACGGGCTTTGTGTCGGCGAATCAAAACCACTTGTTCCTGCTGCCTGGCTGTTTTTCTCCCTCTTCTTGTGTTTGGTTTCTTTTCTTCTAACAGTTTGTATCTTATTTTGTTCCCTGTTTGGCTCCTGGGGAGCTCGTCTGGCATTTCCATGGGACTGACATGGATAGAGGTCAAGAGGCTTTGGTCGTGGGGGGGGGTACCTGAGGAAGTCTCACGTCTCCGGCTGCATAGTGTCACAGTGGTGTCAACATGTACAGTAGTCATGTAAACACCTCTCTGCTGTGCCCACAGCTTGGGTTTGGACTGCGATGGTTCTGACTCACTGCAGCGAAGGCCAAGTGTCTCCATGCACATACTAATTTTTAAGTAAATATCTCCAGTTCACAGAGCGGGCTTCGTGATCCGGGTTTCGTCTCACCTGCGAAGATGCGTAGCCGTTTGCGCCTCGGCGGCGGGCCGAGCCCCGACACCCCGGTGCACTCGTCCTCGTCGTCGCAGTCGCCGCTCTCGAATCCCTCCTCCACCTCGTCCCCCCACCCATCCGCTCCGACTCCACGCGACCGGGCTCTCCACCGCTTCTCAGACACCGTCACGATCCGCAGCAGCTGTGGGGTAAACAGGACGTGGTTAAAGGTAATGATGTAAAAACGCTCTCAGCCCCTCCGTGAGTCACTGTGCGGCTGGAATGTGCCCGTACGTATTAACGGTTTAGCAGAGCTGTGAAAGTAAATAGGATGTGTCCTTTGATCCAAACATGCACCGTGTGATTACGGCAATATGAGGGGAATTCCGGGCAAAAAAAAGAGAGATCTGAAAGCATCGCTATTTACAAAACTCTTATTATAATCACCAGGCAGGAAAACAGTTTTGTTATCTGTGCCAGTTTTGTTATTTTAGTCCAAACGTGAATCATTCAAAGAGCTGCGGCTTTTTGCCCCATGTAATTTACTGGTCGAAAAAGAAACTGTGGGGTAAGCAGACTGGTGCGATTGTGTTGTTATTGGCAACCGTCATTGTCTTGAGTGGTTGTCTTAGAGCAATAATACCACATGACAGACTGCCCCAGTGGAAATCAGCCCCCAAGATCCTAAATTTAAAACGCCAGATGACAGATGGAAAATGAACATTGAAGCTGGCCTAATATGTCTTTTCTTTATTTTCTGTTCAAGTTCGTGTCAAAATGATGACGTTAAACACATATTCATCGAGGGTGATTCTTAGTGGTGGTGCTCTCCATAGAGGAGTAGTTTACAGTAAATAGTTTAAAATATTGAATATTAGTAATTACACGGAAAAGCTTCACTGTAAAAAAAACGCAATACATACACAGAGACGGACATCGCAGTAAAATAAAAGAACTATGTCAAAGAAGAGTTGTGAAATTTGATGTCCATATGAAGAAAGGACATCTTTTAAAGGTTGGGATTCATAGTAATGGAAGTTAGGAAAGTATTCTCCTCTCTGCGACCACCAGCACAGAGTCCATATCCACTCCCACTGCGTCTCTGGGCTTTTCAGTGACTCTATTGAGACTGCTTGAACAGGGGTGTCAAACAGGTTTAGTTCAGGGGCCACATACAGACCATTCTCATCTGGACAGGTAAAATAGCTTCACAATAACCTTCAGATTGAAATGTTTCTTTGTTGTGGTGCAGAGTACAGGTGATGAAAATGTCCCTATTTTCACACAAAAAAAGAACCCAAACAATTACTGCAGAAAATGACTACATCCCAACATAAAGTTAATCCTAATGACGCCATCTGCTGAAAAATACTGTGAAATTACAAAAACAAACAAAAAAAAAAAACACAAAAGTTTTCTTTACTTGGTGGTTTGTGGGATGGGATTGGAGCGTCTTGCGGGACGGTTTTGGCCCACGGACCTTATGTTTGACACCCCTGGCATATAAGATAGCAGTTGTCACCATCCTGCATTCTTTAAGGTCTCTCCCTGTGGTAACTTGGGTTTGTTAGGATCTCGGTGAAAATATGATCATTCGATTCAGGTGTGTCGATGCAGGAAGCAACCTAAATTCCAACCATAGAAAATAGAAAAGGCTTGTAGAGGGCGACGGTGTTCCTCCGGTCCCAGTTCGGTTTATTGTCAGTGTGCATCCCAGAATAAGTATTATTTGTATATAAACCAAAATAAATCATCACACCACAAATGTCCTTGCTGTGAAAGCGACGGTTTCACACATTTTATTGAACATCACACTACTGTATGTTGTGCAACAAATACCATAAGTATTTATGGAAAAGTGTGAACTCATATATAAAAAGTCAAACCACTGTAAAAAAAAAAAAAAAAAAAAAAAAAATGTTATTCCTTTCTCAGCGACTAAAACAAAACATTTAATACATTAAATCACTAAAATATGAGCCGACCATGGCATCTCAAATGATGGAGGAAACCTTGTTCATTACATTTTATTTTTGATTTCATAGCTGTCGGTCAACTCTGAGATGAAAAAATTAAAACAAGTCTTGTTGGTCTTGTATCCACGGGTGAAAAACATGTGTGTGAACTTGGAGACAGCCTCCACAACCACACTGTGACCACCTTTCAGGCTCCAAAACATCGCACATGATTGAGAGCCCTGCCAAACTAACAGATGTGCTAAATTCCAGCCGCCTGCCCTGCGAGCATCCTTTCATCTCACCGCTCTGCCTCCTTCTCCTTGTTTGTGTTTTATTGATTTCCTTCCTATCTGTGTACGTCAGCATGCATTTTTTTTGGGGGGGTGGGTTGTTGTTTTGCGCTTGTTTTAGTTGTCAACGGGAGAAAATTGGGCTCATATGGGCCTCGTCTCAGGTCAGCTGCGTGGGCCCAGACTGCCTGCTTGTGCACCCGCGATAGAGAGCGGAGGTATAAAAACCCCAGCGCTAATCACAGAATTACGTCAGTTCGAAGATAAACAACCCAGTTCCCTTAGCCCGCATATACAAGCCAGTCAATCTGGGTTTTACAAGTGACATAAACTCTAAAGTTTGGAGAGGGAAACACATATCACCTTGTTCCCGGCGCGGCCGCTCAACAAACCCCCATTCATGTCTCAACATTGAGGCCATACATGGACGATGACCACAACATTTCTAAAAGCTTGGTCACTCAGACCCGGGGATGGACGAACAGTAACTCACAGACAGGATTCACGAGAACATTTTTCACTTCAAGTCTGACGGGCCCGCTCAGCGGAGCGCCACCTGCTGACGGAGCCGAGCCCACCCGGGTGTCACATGAAGACAACCCGGTCATCTCCCCGAAATACACTCGCCCCCAACGATGAATGGGGCTTTAATGTACTCAACTGTTTTGTCCAAGGCAGAAATGTGTTTGTCTACATTTAGCCGAGTCCTCCATAGATTTACTGAGGTCCTGAAATTCCTTCCCATGGTTTGTATCCTGGCAACTCGCCGGGGTCTCTGGAAAGAGGACGGACGCCTCGCAGACCTCGTTAAAAGGCAAACAACCACTTGTAAAGCGCGGGGAGAAAGATGTGGCTCGGGGTATTTTAGAACAAAACCTAAAAAAAGGAACAGGGAGTGAGGGGGAAAAGCATTGACACAGAGCCGCTCGGCACCTCTGTTTAGACTTCAGTCTGCGAACGCCGCCATGCGGAGCACACCACCTTCCAGCAAGCACACGAAACTCTCCTCGACACATAAACAGACACACTGTCGTCTGATCCAGTGCAGACGAGCGCAGGAAAAAAACAAGTCTCCAGCCATGTTGGCCGCTTTGTGTATACAAACGCCGCAGTGTTTTGAGTTGAAAGACAGTGTTATCATACTGACTATTATTCTGACTCACTTTATAGGGATAAGAAGCAGCGCATTTGTATAGAAACACGGGTATGTTTGTCTCATTTAATCTTAGAATGGCATCCGTGTTCTTTTCTGCATGTAATGCAGTGGTTAGCACTTTCACCTAACAGCGGGAAAACTCCCGGTTCAAGTTCTGTATGGACATACAACCAAGTTGCTATTGCGAGTAACTCTCAACTATAACACCACCAAGTCCCAGGAGAATATGGACTGGGAGTCATGACACTCTGGGGGAAATGTTGTTATTGTCCGTCTACTCACACATGTGCTGAAGAACTATTTACCACGGCCGTGGTGCGCATGGGTAGTGTAGCAGCATTTTCAGTAACTCCGAGCACCGATGTCATGTAAACAGACACCCAAGTCATGATGAACATTTTCCATTTTCACTTGTCGTGACAACAGGGTCTATGTTATTGTGTTAATTAAAGTTTAACAGGTCAGCTTACCTGTTACCTGTCCAGGTTGTGACCAACTTAGCGAATACTTTGAGAGACATGTGAAAGATTTATTTAAAAAAAAAAAAAGATCATAAGCTGTATTTTATGTCACTTAACAAAACATAAAAATGTATGAATAATAATACACAATAATAATAGTCAGAAATACATGAATGAAAATGAAACAACGATAAGAGGTGGGAGGCTTAAAAAGCTCAAATAATAAAATGAATAATCTATTGGTACTTCATTTTATGACACTCATACATGTGTAAAGTAATAAAAATCAGACTAGAATACACAACTAACCGACTAATTTTAGAACCAACTAAGGTTTTGGCAGTATAACGTGACACTTGATAAACGATACAAATAGTAATATGAACAGCAGATTATACACTTCTCCTAATAAACATGTGTTTTGAGAACCGAGAGCTACTCGTGGCCATGCCTTTCTCCACAGATGGGGCAGTAGCAGGGCAGTAACTCTGTGGGCTGCGGTGGCGGGGAGGGGTGGGGTGGGGTGGGGTGTATGCTTGTGTCGAAAGTGACGCTGCGCTTTTGGCAAGGCTGAGCAACAGCATGAAGCGCCAGGTTTACCACAAGAGGGAGAAACCTCAAACTGGTATCTTCAGCAATAAAAAAAAAAGAAAAGAAAAAGCAAATGGAAACAGGGAGGAAATAAACAATGCTCAATATGTTTTCTATCAGGAGAGAAAATCCGGCACTCTCGCTCTCCTCCCATTTCTCACTCTGCGAGCTTCATCCTGCCGTGCGCAGATCGCGAAGTCAGCGTCGCTACAGGCATCCCGCAGGCCACAGGGTTCACGTCCCTCCGACACAAAAGCACGAGTCGCACCAAGGAAACGCGGGCTCAGAGGCTGCGCACAAAGCCCAAACATGTGGCGGATTGCTCAGCGCAGGCCGGCCCAGACAGAGACACCGAAACCACAAGTCTGTCACTGCCTCTCTCACACACGTGACGTGAACTCCATACAGGGTCGGCGTTCGACACGACAGCTGCAGCTGAGCCTCAGAGCCACCGGTTTGACCTGCGCTGATCAACCTGCACCCACCGATCATCGGCTGTGGTGTTTTTACACCAGCTGACAACAGCACAGAGGAAATTCAATGTATACAGTGATGCTTCCCAAAAAAAAAAAATGAAAAAGGGGCACAGAGTGCATAGGGAGGGGGAAAAGGGACTTCTTGTCAGCATCTGTGATTGGGATCAGCGCCGTGTTATGTCCTCCTTTCTGTGCAGTCCGACTTGTCTGGGCAAGTCCCTCATGACTCGGCCCAGACGGAATCTGCTGCTCCCAAACTTTCTACCAGCGCCTCAACACATCTCATCAAATCTAGGACCCAAACCTGACGAGTTCGCTCACAACACGGCACAGCGCATTCGAGCCATCAGACAATTTATGGTTTTCCACAAACGTTGAAGGCTTTATGTGCACAAAGCATTTTAAATCTTATTTCAGTCATAAAAAGCCTTTAAAGCTGCTTTAATCAAGCGGTTTGTATCAAAGGTGGAGCTCAGCGGATCATTGACACCAGACGCAGTGGTTCTCCTTTTCCGCTGTGGAGCCTTTCGGTGTCCTCAGGAGGGAGACCTCAAGTCCCACTCCAGCTCTAAAATGTTTTCCCCTCCTTCCTGTGGTTGGATGTTTCAGCTTCACTGTGCACAATGATGCATGTGCAGGCTTTAAGACTGGAAGAAGAGGAAACTGTTAAATCTGCACGTCAAGCGTCTGAAGTTAAAGTAGTGGGACCAAGTGTGGGCGTTTGTGGCGTCACAAATACTATTATTTATATTTTATATTTATTTATTATTATTTATATTTATTTATATTTTTACCTATGCAAGTTATATTCAACTTGCATAGGTGTGTTGCTGTGGAAATGTAATTTTTTTTTTTTTTAAAGTGTGCAGATGCAAAAGAGGAAAGCAGCAACAACCAAAAATTCAATGCTTTTTTCCCCCCTAACAACAAGAGATAAAGAAGAAACAGATTTTAATTGAAGAGCAAAAGAGACAAATCAAAAATGATTTTAAAAATAAAACTTTGAATACAAAACCTATAGTTTAATAGTTATGACGGTTGCATGCTACATATAAAGGCCCCATTGACCAGGAAATTTAACTGATTTTAAACTCAATCTTTTTTTCAAGATGGCGTGCTGCATGTTTTTTGGAGGAGGGCTGTTTTCTGTTCCACCTGTTCTATTTTTGTGTTATAGCCTACTTTATGGCCTTTGATTTGTCTTTACTACAATCATGATAGCACATTTTACCTACAGCACCCAGCTTTAAAACTGTACGTTTTAATGAAACCCAGTTTTATTGCAGCCTCTCTGTTTAGTTAACACCCGTCACTAAATCATGCCCCGAGAACATCTTGTGTTCTGCAATAAAAACTTCATAAACTAAACATATTTGCATTTTCATACATCCTGAATTTTTTATTTTTATTGAGGATTAGATCTCATTTCAACCCATTAAGTCCACACTCTTAATTTATGCCTATCCGTTTATGATTGTTTACAACATTTGCATGCTTCTCTCTCTTGGAGCTGGAGGCAGCATGTTTTTTACCTTTTTCCCAACCACATGTGGTTCTGCAAATCATCATGCAAATCACTGGTCATGGCTCTTTATAAACCGATGGCATCATTTAAACAAATCTATGCTGCATCTGTCTGCCGAGGCAGGATTTGAATACGTGTTGCTCCAGGTTGTGGAGAGTTAAGAAGTTTAACAAGGTGACGTCAGAGTTTTTCCTTTAATTGGGGGGGCAGATAAGATCAATGTTACAAGCAGAACATTTGTCTTTACACGTGTCTACGGGGCCTTCTTTCAGCTCATCTGCTTGATTTAAATATAACTCCAGCTGAACGCTTACGGTTTCAATGTTTTACATGTGCATTTGTGAGTTTTCTTTGGTCCACAGTCCAAAAACAATCTTTTTGAGGTTAATTGGTGACTCTGGAGTGCTCATGGTGGGGTGGGGTGGGGGGGTGGGGGGGTTGTCTGTCTCTCTGTTGATGGACTGGCGACCGGTCCAGAGTGTAACCTGCCTTCAGCTCATAGCCGTCAAACAGAATCCAACATGTATGGATTGATCATTATCACGGAGTGTCGTCTTTTCTCTAAATAGCACAGTGGTCCTTATTTGGCTGACTCAAATGTTGTTTGTCTCATTCCTCTTATAACACGGGCCACATAGTGGTGCAGACTCAAGGACCTCTGTCCCACAGCAAGAAGATATAGACTCCCTCCCCATAAGCTAAAAAAAGGGTAGGAATCTTTTTATTTTTTTAAAGTACAAACATGGTATATTAGGATTGTGGTGTTTATTTTCTTTTATTTATTCATATCAAACCAAACATTTTTTTTAATCTTTCTTTGTTGTTGATTAATGACTCTTTAATGCCTGTGTGTGTGACAATCTTTCTCTCTGTGTTGGCACTGTGAGGGTCCTTCCTTACCCCTCCCTCCTGCTGTGACCCCACCATGGATAAAGCAAATATTAAGATGGATGGATGTACTGAGCTATTACAGCGGCATTATTGCCAATATAAACTGTCCACAAAATAACGTAGATACACATGGTAGTAAATTCTCTTAAATGACCATAGAAGGAGGTTGGTTTTTTTCTATTCTATGATGTAGTAGACATAATTCCAATGTGTATTCCAGGCTGGGGGGGGGGGGGGGGGGAGACATATTAAACTGCTGCATTTTACACTGTCTCTAATTGTTTTTCTATTTATATCGGAGCTCCTGTGAAACCGAAAACGAGCGGCAGTTTTGAAGCGGCGCAGGAGTGGATGTCAGGGTCACTGTGTTAAACACACACGTCACACTTTTCAGGGCAGACTGTTTTTCCTGGAAAAAAAATGAAGAAAGGGACTTTCCTCACACCTAATCCCCTGCGTTACTCCTCATGCCGCCGTGTTCGCATCACACTGGCAGACGCTTGTGTTTAGATCACGGGGGGGGGGGGGGGATGAAAAAGGAACATGATGGGAGAGCAGATAGAGAGACAGATGGAGGAGTGACAGGGGGCACTTTCCACCGAGTGAGTCATGGAAAGCTCCTCAGCAGGCAGAGTGGCGTTCGGGTGTACAAGGCCGGCCCTGCGTTCCCACCAGGTCTCCTCCACTCGTTACTTCACTGTTATTGAATTTGAAGGAGAGAAAGAGAGAGAGAGAGAGAGAGAGAGAGAGAGAGAGAGAGAGAGAGAGAGAGAGAGAGAGCGCGAGTGTGTGTCTGGTGCCGTCTCATTCTTCTCCGTTTCCTCTCCCCTCAGACTCTGTCTCCCTCCATCTTTCCGCCGTCGAGTATGTCACGCAACGGGAGCCCAGCCTCAGACAGTTAATGCAGACAAGATTCATTTCCTGATGTTCATTCCAGTCGGAAACAAGGCGCACAGAGAAGAAAAGTAGCTCTCTGGCCCCGCGTTAAACTGGGCGTGTGTCCACTCCACCTTTCTGACTAAGCCTTTAAGTCTATTTCCAGATTTCTCAAGTTCAGACTGAATCCTGATGGATGTTTAGACGTTGTTGGCAGGGACTTTTCCCCGCCAGTATATAATTTCTAAAAAGCTAATAAAAACTCGTAATCCTTGAACATACACATTAGGTTAGCTGTGAAACTTCTGGAGCGTCGGGTTCCAGCACAGATCAAGCCTTAACTCCCTCAAGTATCCAATATATCAGGTACGACAGTAATTTTTGCGAACTTTTCTGAGGCTAACCAAATGAAAATCTTGACTTATGTCTATGAATGTGGCCGATTGTCTGCGCTGAGGTTTAATAGTTTAAAAAGTTCCATTCCTGCGCAGGCCGCTGGTCGTCAAATCAGATTACGCCGATAGAACAATCCCTTTTTGTCTGCTGCTCTTCTGCTTTACACGTTATCGCCGTGGTTTGCGGAGTCATGTGTTGCTAAGGAACCTCTTCATTTCGACATCAGCAGACCGTTCGCCGTGTGTCCCATGATCGCACCTAGCGGGGAGCTGGCTGGCGTACGTTGGGCGGAGAGGCCTGGGAGCTCGGCGGCGGCTGCTCTGCTGGCAGGGGAGCTCGGCTTGTGACAGAGAATTGCCAGAAAATAGCGAGAACGTGAGGTAGGAGGAAGGAGTAGATGTAAAACAAGGAAACAGTGGAGTAACACGAACTGCAAAGAGATAAAGGCAAAAAAAAAAAAAAACATGTTGGAGGGAGGGGGGGGGGGGTGATAAAGTTTGTAGGTGTTAACACTTTGACAGGTCCGGGGATGTGCCTCAAACTGTGCTGCCCCCCCCCGGGGCAATGACGTCGCAAACAAAAGGCAGGGGAGGAACAGAGGAGGTCTCTGACCCTGACACGGAGACCCTCTGATGACCCAGTGGAGACAGGAAACAGGAAGTGTGACCCCTGACCTTCTGACAGGGTGGTGGAAGAAGGGGGAGGGGCGGCCTGCTTTACAGCTCCACGTGAGTGTGCCCGGTGACAGCCATCCCTTGATGTGTGTGTGTGTGTGTGTGTGTGTGTGTGTGTGTGTGTGTGTGTGTGTGTGTGTGTGTGTGTGTGTGTGTGTGTGTGTGTGTGTGTGTGTGTGTGTGTGTGTGTGTGTGTGTGTGTGTGTGTGTGTGTGTGTCAAATCATAGCCTGAAGAAAACTGAGCAAAAAGAAAGGAAATAATATATTGAGAGCACAAGAAGCGGGTAAAGAAATACTGCATGCTGGAGAGTCTGGTTAGAGAGGCGAGTGCCTGGCTTGTGCTGTAGGCTCTTTATAAGCCGGGTGCATAATAATTATACCCAGTGGGGTGGTAGAGGTGTGGGCTCGGAGGGGAGGAGAGGGAGAGAGAGAGAGAGAGAGAGAGAGAGAGAACCCAGTCCGGGCCTCAGGATGGATGATGGGAGGGAGAGGTGGAGGTTAGGAGGTATGGAGGAATGGATGGCAGTGGCGGAAAAAAAAGATGGTTGAGCCTCATTAGCAGGCAGACTAATTGGAAGGAAAAGGACCCTCACATGCTCAGTCTGACCTCCCAGCCAGCAGGGGAGAAACCCAGTGAAGGAGAGGGGTGTGTGAAAGGAAGAGGGGTGGGACCTGTTCACTGGATTTCTACACTTAAGGAACCAGTACTCCCCAAAATCTCTACTTGCTGTGAAGTGGCAAGTTTCCGGAAAACAAAGGAGGTAACATGCGCTCTGCTCCGATAGGAAAAGAGGAGGAGAGGGGGTTTACACACTTGGCCTACGCAAAATGCCCCTTGGCTCCTCAGAGGTTTACACCAGGTGTCACACTTCATTTAAAAAAACAAAAAACAAACCCTAGTGGCTTATACCTGTAAATATACGCAGCGTAACAGCCATTCTTCCTCCTCCTGCTTCCAGAACGAGCAGGGCGAGAGGACAAAAGCCCCGAGGGGGTATATTAAATAACGCTTCAAAAACCCTCAGTAAATAACATCAAACAGGAGTCAGCCTCTTTGACTGGAGCGAGCATAATGACTAGGTTAGCAAGTGTAAGTTTACAAAACAGCAGGCCGAGTCTGACACCCATGGTGTCTATTAGTCTGATTGTAAGCACACCCTTTAGGAAAAAGGGCCACCGCACGCTGGCCTTGTCATGAGGCGGCTTCCATTTTTATCTCTACTGTAATAATAACAAAGGTATTTCATAACAGCTCACCAACTGCATTTCAAGTGTTGCTTTATTTTACAGCCGCTCGGATGCGTGTAAATCACCGCCGCATATATAGGCTGCGGTTTTATTCCTGCGTGTAACAGAGATTAATCGCTGCGAGCGTGCGCGGGGGTGAAAACCGTTGTAGCTTAAGTGTGCGAGCTATATATTAAAGAGTGTGTCCCGGGCAAGCACACAGGAGGTGTTGAGCGTACGCTGCCCAGGCGCTGGTGGCTCGGAGGAAGTAAGACTGCGTGATGGAATTTGTGGCGCTCGGGATCTGGTTTATTTTCCACACCCGGATTCCTGTCCTACCTGCAGGATTTTCCCAGGTTCTGGCTTCAATTAGTCTGGGAAGCTGCGAAGACGAGAGGAGGAGGAGGAGGAGGAGGAGGGGGATCGAGAGGTTTAAGACAGGGGGAGAAAGCAGGGGAGGGCCGGAGGAGGGAAGGGCGACAGCGCTGGAGTCTGTCACACACAACTCAGCACAGCTGGGGGAGACGGAGAGGGAGGCAGCGAACAAGGAGAGGGCACACAGAGCCAAAACATGGAGTGTAAAAAAGAAAAAGTGTTGGCTCGCGAGATGAAGACGTTTGTTATTCTTCAAATGACAGAGCAATTTGAACGGCGTGCCATCAAACAATTGGGTGTTTTTTCTTTCCTGCGACAGATGGAGGAAAATCTTCAACAAAGACGTCTGGCTCTCAGGAGCGTCACTTAGCCAAGAAGCAGAATAATCCCAGGAGCTCTGACCCTGTGAACGGCGAACTGGCCCGGCAAATGAAACGCTCTGTAATCAAAGGCCAATCATATAATTGCTCTATTTTGCCACTAGCTCAGCCATCCCCTTTGCCAGATTAGTTGTTCGGAGGAGAAACCCGATACTCTGGGAAGTCAAACAGATGTGCATCTCTGAAGAATGAGGACACATCAGTAAAATATGTCCACATTTAAGAGCACGGACTCCAAATATGTGTCTCACTTCAGGCTCACTGGAGGCAGAAGAGCAAAGTCACGTCCACCGTTCCACAGTCGCAGCCAGAGTGTCGTCAACTTGACGTCAGGGACGAAGGTGGGAAAGCAAGCGACGCGCACTTGTCTTTATCGGCTTCTGCATATTGCATATACAGGCCACAGCGCTCAGACGGGACCTCACACAGGAATGTGTTACACAGTGTGCTTGCATGAAAAAAAAAAATGTCCACGGCTCCTCGCAGTCCTGCACTGTTTAAAGATTCCAGGTCGCATTTCTCCTCATCCATTTATAGTGTGCAGTTTGCTTTCGGCTTGGCCCCTGCTCAGTCATGACATCAACTGCTTTAGGCGTGAGAAAACGGTGTTTTATAAGCCGAGGCGACGGGCTGAGATTTTTTTCTTCCCCTTATGGTGTTTAGTTTTAGCCTCGCAGAGGCACAAAGGCGAGGCCACAGCGTCTGTGTATCTGCAGATACTCTGATCAACACTGACAACGTGAGAAATGACACATTTCCGCTGCATAGCTGCATTTCGCAGGGCCATCATCACAGAGCACTTAGGAGTGGAGGAATGAAACATCGGGGGGATTAAAGTTGGAAGGAAGCAGATTGTTTGGAGGGGTCCCATGTTCCCCCTCGCTGTTAGAGAAGCCCCCACATTTTATGACACGGTCTCGCATGCTGTCGTCTGGGACTGATTCGGGGGGTTTAAAGTGGGTCAGTCGAAGCCGGAGGAACCACTGATTGCATCTACAGTTTCAAGCCAAAAGGAGAATAATGTTCAACCAATTGGAAAATGAAATAAACGGGTCTTACAGGAGTTGTAAAGACTTTCAGTCAAGGTAACTTGATGCTGCATGCAAATAATACACAATAAAAGACACGGTCTTCAGCCGCCACAGAGGACGGTGAATCACACGGACGACATCATGAGACTGGGTTTTTAATCGGCGGGGCGCTCTGCTGGTGGACTTCCAGGAGCGTTACACACACACTATCTCAGCGTTGGCCTGTCCTCTTACACCCTGCACATAAACAGGGCAGATGAAAGTAATTACCTGTGAGCTGTGGCCTGCTCTCTCGCATCAGATGCTTAATTAGTCCATTTGCTTTCTAGCTCCACATCATCCAGAGCCGCTGGTCTTTCAACTGCCGGGGAGGCGGAGACCTTGTAAAAGTGCTTTTAACTAAACAACATCACTTTCTCCGCCGCTCCCCGAGGTTGTTTACAATACGAGGGCTTGAGAGCCGCCCGGGCCATGAAATACTTCGGACAGTCAATAAACATTTCGCAGGATTATAAAGTGTGTTTAAGGTTTGGCGAAATGTGACATCATGCTTTGCTCTTCGCAGAGATGTTTTCAGCCAACGGCCGCTTCTGGGACGGGGATGCCCGGCGAGTCGGCCTGTCTGCCGTCTTGTTCCAGACTGAAACGTCTCGAGGACTGCTTCGTATAATCCCTTCACATTTCACTCAGACATGTGTGATGCCCGCGGGAAAGGTCCCGCCGAGTGCCTCCCCAAATGGAGACATTGTCTGACCAGTCACGGATCTGTTGAGCGAACGGCTCTTGTCAGAGCAGCGGGGTTAACAGTGACCTCGAGTGGCTGATGCGGTTAAGAAGGGAACGATCCAGAAAATCTGAGCAGTTTGTTGAGGTCATCAGGACGAACAGAGGATCCTGGCTTCATTTAACTTACATATTTAAACTGAAACTGTCATTTCCCCCCCCCCCCCCCCACTGAGCTGAAGTTGGACAAAAACATAATGGTTTATGTGACTTATGTGACATGTTTGATATTGTTGCCTCTGCAATGTTGGAGAGGCGAGTACCCTTGCCTCAGAGAAAGTTGTAGATTTGAGAAAAAACATAAATTGGTGACTGTAAAGTGCCCGTAGGTATGTGTGGCTGTTGGCCCCGGGACCCCGAGCTACATAAAGGAGGAAAAAGATGGATATATGGATTGTGCAGAACCACAATGTTTAATCTATTTAATGTAAAAAGAAATTCAAGGGTGCGGAAACAAGTCTACATTCTTTCATGAGGATGAGTTGGGAAGTTAATGAGCCATTTTAATCTGACTTCACCAGCTGGTAAAAAAAAACTTGAACTTGGGGATTAAAGGTATCTTGAAAACTCTGGTGATCGTCTTCCTCGCTCCTTGCCCTCTGGCACAACCAGCGGGTTGACTTATGTGGTTTTGAATAAAATGTCTGAGCTGTCACTGGGTGCATTGCTGCTAAATTTCCCCCAGACATTCATAAATCCCCTCAAGTTGAAAATCTAAGAACTTCCCTTTGTGTGTGTGTGTGTGTGTGTGTGTGTGTGTGTGTGTGTGTGTGTGTGTGTGTGTGTGTGTGTGTGTGTGTGTGTGTGTGTGTGTGTGTGTGTATGTAACCCAGCACTCCCATCTTTATAAGTTGCCCAATTCTTCCCTAAATACCTTCATAACTTTCTCATTAGCCGCTGGCAAAGTGAGCACTTTGGCCACAATTGTATAACACAGTAAACTTCACTTAATTCATTGCAGAACCGTCTCACTAGATTGCGCAACACTGTAACTTGTCCCTATCATTTCCGTGCACCGCAGCATTGTGATGATTGGTTTTGAAAATATTAGAATAATCTGATTTCATCACGGCTATGAGCCATAAACACTTTTACTGCACATGAAATATGCAATCAAACACAGTCGTGCGCTCGTCAGATGTTAATCCAGCCCATTGAAGTCGAGATCTGAAGGGAAGTCGAGGCTGCAGCAGAAATGTGCTCCACTGTGCTGTATGGTCATCAGATACGAGACTAAAAGCTCCCATGTGAAAAGTCAGTGTGCATAAATATCAAGAGTTTTTTCTTAAAAAAAATTTTTTTTAAACACAAAAAGAAAACAAGGAAACACTGACGTCCAGGTGTGGCGCGGACCACGTCTACAGCCCGAATGGGAGCCAATCGGAGGCAGAGCGTTCGGTTACACAGAGCATCTGATTTGAACGCGTTCCCGTTTCTGAGAGAGTGTACGAATGTCTTTAACACAGTGAGCTCAGTCAGCGCACTAAACTGCGTTTTCTAGCTGAATCTCATCAAAAGCCTATCGGGAACTTGATCCCGGCGGTAAACAGTCCACGCTGCAGCAGCTCTGACGTGCGAGCTGCTCAACCTCTATTGGGGGCAACATATTGAAATATTAAAATGAATACTTGGAACCACCAAACCTGGAAAGTAAAAACATTCTGCCTGACTGGACCACACATGCTAACACTCCTCACGTCCATGGACACATACATACATTATCCTCGTGTCATTTTTTGTTACGTTTGCTCTCTTCAGTGAAACAGGCTATATATAGTTTTTATAGGAATGGTTCTAACAACTGGTTATGTTCGCAGCAGAGAAAGTAATGTCTTCAAAGGAAACAAGCATAAATGTACTGCGAAATGAAATGGTACATCCCAAAATTCACTTAATTCCTCCTTCAGCCTGTTTTTCTCTTTTCTGCACCACAGCTGTTATCACCATGTGAATGTTGTAAACTGGGAAATCAGACCTTCTCTGACTGGTAACTTTCCCTATTATCAGCTGCATTGACACACAGCAACATATAGAATTGTGTCCATCATATATCTAACTGTGAAAAGTTGAACTGGATTGTTTTTTTTTTTATTATCTGTCACCTGAACAGATCCAGAAGAGGAAAAAAAAATTAATGTACACAAACTCTCCATTACAAACATGCATCGTGCTCTATAAACATCCTGCTCCGGATTTTGACATGTTTGCACACAGTTTTCTCTCTGCAATGATAGATTGTCATTGACATTTTACACACTCTTTTAGTTTTAGTGCCACATAAAACACTCCTTGACAACTCGGCCAATCAGTTCACTTGTTTCTCTCCACAGTGAACCTGAGGAATTTGAGCTGGCGAGAACAGCGTCTTCATAACTGACAGATGATGATGATGATGATGATGATGATGATGATGATGATGATGACGATGATGACGGCCAAAACTATAAAAGTAACAGACGCTGTTATGATATTGGAATTATCCTTGAAACACTCATGTTTGGGTGTTTTTGAAGCCGGCAGGAGGTGCATGTAACACACATGCATGAGGTAATGCAGTAAAAGTAAATGAGAAAATTAAGTCTAAACCCACAACCATTCAGTTTTTACTTTTTTTTTTTTTTTCTCCCCTAAAGGGTCTGTCAGGAGGGAGTGGAGGAGGGCCCACTGTTGCTCTTAGATCTCCCAAGTTGTTTAAACAGAGGAAAAGGAGACTGTAATCCACTGAGACAGGTCTGCAGTGCTCTGAAACTCAAACACACACAAGCAGACGAAAACACACACAGTGGGTGTGTATGCGTGTGTGTGTGTGTGTGTGTGTGTGTGTGTGTGTGTGTGTGTGTGTGTGTGTGTGTGTGTGTGTGTGTGTGTGTGTGTAGGCGGAGGGGTGTAGGTGGTCAGCTGGAGGCACTGACAGCTCCAAGTGTAACCACCGAGAACCAGGAAGTGTTCGCTGATCGGTGAGGCTGACACATTGATTCTGGGTGTTTGATCCTGCGAGCATCTCTGCACTGCAAAGGTGGTTCAGTGATAAATGAAGCAGTTTGACGGAGAGAAAATACGAATGTGGGCATTGGCCTTGATGACAGATAGGGCTTACTGTACCATCTGAACAAACCCACTTACACACAGGAAATAGGTCATCCTCCGGCTGGAACTCTGGAGAAACTGTTTCTGGGTTTTTTTTGTGGTTGTGCAGACGGACCTTCGGTACTCCGCAGTCTTCTGCCGTCTGAGAATCGACGTGATCCCAGAGGCAGCACTAATAGAAAGGTCAAGTCTCACGTCTCCTCTGACGAGAGACTCTCATTAATTCAAATGAAGATGCAGCTCACCTGATTGATGTGTTTGAGTTTGTCTATGATCTGGCTGATGACCGGCTCCGGGGGCTTGTTGCTCTTCGACTCGGAGCCGGGGTGCAGCCGTTTCAGCCCGGGTCCGGGAAACCTGACAGGATGGAGGAGAAACATTTCAACAGATCTTGTTGAGAGGCCTCAGGGAGCTCGGAAAACACCAAGCGTAAGCTACAGATGTGGAAGACATTATAAAGTGACCGGCGCTCAAACCACTCCCAGACAAGGGGTTTATCACCATCTAGTGTCCACACAGTGAATGGCAGGACGGAGTTTTCAGGAGCCAAACTGCAGAGCTGGGAGGCTCATTTGTAACTCAGTATTCAGGGCTGGACTAACTTTTTCCATCTTTTCTTCATTTTTTTTAATGAATGTATAAAGCCTGTATGCATCTCTGCAGAAGTGAAACATTTACTGCATGATACCCTGCCCAGCAATAGAAAAAAAAACCATTTGCATGAGCATGTGTAGCAAAACTCAATAAATTTAACTTGAAATAAAGTCATAAATATGCTTTTAGTCCCTTCTACATTTGCATTTAAGCATGTGGGCCTTTTCCAGGGAGCACCTCCATCCTCAAATGTGTAACCATTATGCAAAGTTTTGGCTGGTGATTAAACTCCTGTGCAATTACTGTCTTTTAAATCACCCAGAGTTAATAGACAGCACATTAGCAGAGACGTATTTCTGTGCTGCTTTTGACTCAAGTATAATATTTAGGGTTGCGCAGCAGGCCCCCCCACAGGGCGGGCGCTCACACGCTCCCACGCGTAACTGAGGAAACGCCGCTCTGTTGACACTTGTGTATGTTATCAAGAGGAGGAGCTGGCGTGTCTGAAAGGTTGATTTCCCTCCACTTTCATGTCGACACTTTGCTGCAGGTGTTCTTCCACCTCAGGCGGAGCTGTGAATTCTTCACCCCCCCCCTTCCCTGCACACCGTGGCAGGCCCCGAGGAGGAGACTTGACTTTACTGCCGCAAACACGAGACGGCCGGCTCAAAACTTTATCCCCACCAGGCACCACGGTGCGATCAGCGCTGGCAAGGGCGCAAAGGTTGGATCGCAACGTAAATGTCACCTTCGGTCTTGCCGTAAATGCGGGTAAGATGAAGGACAAGTGGGCTGGAATGGCAGAAATGTGCTCGGTGTGAAGGTTAGTGGGATCCTGGGAGGAAGAGGGGCCTTGAAGTCAACACTTGCACGTGCAAGTGGCTCTGCAAAGCATGAGGTCATGCTCTGTACTCGTCTCTGTGACACACACACACACACACACACTTTTTACAGCTGCCGTCTCCATTCATCAGTCTTTTTCCTCTCAGACTTTTCATTAAAATCAAATTACATTCCCCCGGTTATTTATTCTTCTTATTAGCCATGATCTCATCCCCTCCGCACTCCTAATTATCACATTAATAATGGAAAGATGTGTTCAGGAGAGAGACAGAGGAAATGTGGGTGGAGGAAGTGGGATTAGAGGGAGGGAGATTGGGGTTGGGGATAAGGAGCTGCTGCAGGTTAGTGTTCCACCTGACGACTGTCAACATGATCATTTCGCCGCAGTATAATTTATCGTGCATCTCTGTGAAACTCTCAGAGATCAAACCGTTTCTTCGCTACTATTTGCTGCCGGCGGAGCCGGTCGGTCGAGTTAACTCTGGCGATAACTCGACGTAATCTAACATCAATTATCACGCGAATTCGGTCCAGTCTGAATGAGATGACTGTTTTTCTCACGTCACTGTAAATAACGGGAGAGGGAGAGGTGAGGAGGTGAGGAGGTGAGGAGGTGAGGAGGTGAGGAGGTGAGGAGATGGAGCACAGGTGGTGCAGTCGGCAGTGTTTTCACACCATCTGAAGGATCACACCTCTGGTCCCACGCAGCCGGTCAGAGGTCAGAGCCGGCGCTGTCTTAAAAGTCACAACACATGAATGTCCACTTGAGCAAGGAAGAAATCTAATTCAGATGTGATAATTAAAAAAAATAAAATAAAAAAATCCTGTTTGATCTGCATAATAGCAGGGTTTATTGTTTGCATGTTCCCCTTGTTCTCCCACAGCCCAAAGACATGAATCTAAGCCCTCCACTGACCACAAGTGTGAATGAGAGTGTTTGTCCCCCAATGGACTGACAACTTGTCCTCCTTCAGTCCGATGGAAACGATTCCAGTAACTCAAGAGGCCTGGTTTGTACCAACGGCTATAAAATACAAAGTTCCTGATTAAAATGCGTCACTGCTTCACTGTCAATGACTTTGAGCTTCTCAGATATCCCTGGTTCTAATGTCAAATGTGTGGACGCTTGTATTTTAACTTTCAGTGCTCTCTTTAAAAAGAGATTCTGTCCTCAATGAGGTCTTTTAGGATACTTTTTTTTTTTTTTTTTTAAAGTGACCCTGGTATTTTATGTCATGCTTTGTTTTCGGTGTTCCATGTGTGTGTTCCATGTAGTTATGGTATTAGTTTGTAGTTATAGACCATGTCTGGTTTGGTGCTCCCTGCTTGTCCTCAGTTCAGTTCCCATCACGTCACATCTCGTACCCTGATTATCCTCACTGTTGTCAGCTCTGGCTGGTTGTCTCCTGAGTCCCACTGTGTATTGATATGCCATCTCCAGACTGCTAATTTTCCCTTCTTGCTCCTGTTCTGTATTCATTTCTAGTTTTTCATATATTTTTTTTTTTGTTTTAATTGAATTTCCTCTTTATTAACCATGGCCTTCTGGTTTTCCACTCTATCTGCATATTGCGTCTTTTATCCACATCTCAACAACATTTCATTACTTTATAGCAGCTGGTGTGGATGTCTGTCCAGATCAGACATGCATAGATCCAAAAACGCCTGTTAGACGCACCTCTTTCCTGAGGCGATGGAATGACTGAAAACACCCGACGAGCTCATTAAGGAGTCGACATCAGGAGGAAAGACATTTCCTTCAGATTTCCTTTAATCATCACTTTCTCAAAAGTGGAGTAAACAAGGTCACAGAACTTAATCAGCCCACCGTCGATCATGAACGTGCCAGAAGATATTACATTAATGAGAATGAGATGGATGAATCGACAATACGACGCCTCCCGTCCCGTAAAGGGCTAACTTTCTTAAGGTTACTTTTCAACAAAGAACGACATAATGCAGCATTAATACATGATTAAACACCTTGTTTTGCACTGAATCCTTCTCTTCCAGTCAGTTCATCTTCTAGAAGCATTTAAATTGAAACTATAAATAAACTTATGTAAAACTACATGAGGAAAGCAGTTGACATATAAAATTACTGTTTTTGTGTAAATGATACACGATGTTTCCTTTCGATCCAATGAGAAATTGATCCATTTAGAGATTTTTTTTTTTTAAGCGAGATGTTTTTAACCAGATGTTTTGATTTTTGGTCACTGTAAAGCTTCTTAACATGTGTCAGTGGCACAAACATGTATTTTTTACTGATGTATGGGGTATGGTGGTATGTTAATACATTTAGTATAAAGGGTAAAATTATTGATTCATTCTTTTTATATATATTTTTTTAGTTCTACCTGAAAGATCTTTGACCATTAAGGAAGTTGGAGAGGGGACGTAGCGGACGTAGTGGACGTACTGGACATAGCGGTTAGCAACCAGCCCTGAAATACAATCAATAACCATTTTACTTGAAAGCCACTGTAAAGTGTTTCTTATAATACCAAAAAAATAAGATCTAAAATCTATTAAATAAAATATGAATAAACATCTTGAGATTCTGTGTTTTTTCAGTGACTATTATTGCAAATGAAAGAAAAAATAAATGCTTTCTATGTGATATAAAGCAAACATATAACTAAACATAACTGTGTGGACCAAGATATGGTGAAAATAAACTGAATTTTAGCCTTTTGAGTTGCACCTGAACAGAAGGAGTTTTTCACCCTCAGTAACAGTCACATTTCTATGGATCTGCTGAGAAAGACGCTCGCTCTCCTTCTGAAGCATGTCGGATGCAAACGTCTTTCCCAAGGACACCGAACAAGAAGGTTATGGGGATCAAACCACCAATCCCAGAGTGCCACCTGAGCCACTGCTGTGCACTTCAGTGCTTTCAGGTTGTGCAGCCTCCCACTGTATGACTTGAATGTTAACATTATCACAACATGCTCAAAAGGCTTTGTGTAACCTTTAAGTTTTTAATCTAAATACGATCGCATATCTCTTATACATTATATTTATTGTAATTTGCTTAAAGTGATTTTTGACGGTTGTGCATAGAATCCGAGGCTGAGGTGCCACTGAGTACTGATACGTTATTCAAATTGTTGCCAATTACAAATAAGCATACTTTTAAATGTGTGTTTGATTAAATTAAATGTAAAACATAAAGAATAAGCACATTCTTCTTATGAACTACTCAGAAAAACTACAGTTTGTCTGATGAATGTGAACATTCGATAGTGTCGATATAAAGGTTGGGTATAAACATGTAGATTTAAATGTAGACATATGAATTCAGACTGTAGACATTGTTAGTATTAACCAGTTATCTTTAATTCCTGTATATATTAAGTATCAAACTAGATTGTAGAGTGTTAATTCAAATAGCATTTAATTATACTAATGTTTTTTGGTTGTTTTTTTTTATTACTTCATTGAACGGAACAGAATGTTTAAATTTTGGGGAGTTTAATGACGCAGTAGAAAATATTTGCAGGATGATATATCATTCATCCATCTTCTCATCAGCTACATGCAACACAGACTCACATCTACAGCCAATTCAAAGTCACTGACAACCATTAAACACATGGCTGGAGAAACAACAAGCCGCTACAAGATCAGGTATAAAGTCCTAGTGAAATGAAAATTCGACCTCCAAAACACTGGCTATCGCTTCTAGGGACATTTTTATGCCAACTGGTCAAAGGGTAAAATGTTAAAACACGGCAATCTGCGAGAAAATAGCTGATAAACAGCGGTATTTTCGCTGCTCAGCGGAGCTTCTGACAATAATAGAGTGACGTCACGAGTTGTGCACGCGCCCAAGTTGTGTTTACATTATGGAGGATCAGAGTTTTGATGACAAAGAGGCTGAATTTAACGATATTTCATCATCATCGGGCATTTCAAACCCAGTGATTGATGAAGAAGACACAGAATGGGTCGTTCTGCCATTGGTGACCCCGTTTTTAACATGTTTGAGGAAGCAGAAGACTGTTCGTCCGCGCCTCAGCAGCCGCGGCTTTGAGGCTTCCTGACCCGGCTTCGTGGATCATGTCGAAGCGCTTTTCTGACTGCGCAGAATCACCGAAGATGAGTCCAGGCATTACTTGATCGTCTACTAGCTGCCCAAGCTAGCGGCTCCCGCTAGCCGCTAGCCACGCGAGCTAGCGGCTCCCGCCGCCTGTGCTCCTTTTCTCCTCTCTCGGGTCTCTTCCATGCTCAATCTTTCGTCAAGGCTCATAAAACACAGACTATAACTTCAAAACACTGTAAAAACTTCGATATTTAAGAGGGAAACAACGCAAGCCAATATAAACACAACAGATCAAGATCTGCACAACTCTTGACGTCACGCCCACGAAGAAGGATTCCCCCGACTTCGTCGGCTGGAGATTCAAAATTCAAATAACTTTGTTATGCGACAACAGTGGTGGGGCAGAGAGAAACCTTATAAGTAATACCCCAACTATCGTTTTTTTGCAAAGTAGTGTTTTACATTTCACTAGGCCTTTAAGTAACTGTAAGAGGAAAAACTTGAATTTCTGAATCACGCCTGCCGGGACTCTGTGTACTACAGACGTAGTGTAAACTGTCACCTTAAATATTTACAACAACAACAAAAAAAAAGTCACTATATCTTAATGTGAATGCGTGTGAAATCTGGAGAGAAACTCCCCCGAAGGCTCTCGGGAGAAATCTCGTTAGCGAGAAACGAGAGAAATAAACCCGGGACATAACGCGTCCTGCCACGGCTGTCACCAGCGTGGAGGCTTGATCATAATACTCCCTCTAATTTCTGACCTCCTCTTGATTTTCATAGCTCTTAAATGAAACGTTCCAAGCTGACAGGGGATCTTATCTATCGTCGTTCGACGAGCGGCATGGCTTTACACTGTCATTAGATCCCAAAAAGAAAAGAGTGGTGGTGGGGGGAATGTTTGGCGCCGATGCGCCGTCTTTATCTTGGTTATCGGTGTGACGCTCTTTGATGTGGCGGAAAGTGCTGCTCCTCTGATCTCCGTTCCAGGTGGGATTGTAAACACGGCTGATAAAAAAAAAAAAAAAAATGCGCCTCATTTAGCATCTGAAAGATCACTCCTCAACTATCTGAGACGCTCGGTGCCCGACCTCCTCGGTGCTTATCCTCCCACGCTCCCCCACCTGATCTAAAATAAACCCGCGCGAGGCGGCGCTCTGAATGGATGCCACGTCGGGCAGCGGAAGAAGAAGAAGAAGCTCCTATCTGGTGAGATAATGGAGGACGATCCAGAACAAATCTGGTGAAAATGTTCTGGGAGTGTATTTGCAGGCGCAGGCACTCGCGGATGACACCGAAGAATTGCCTGCTGCAAGACGTGGCAATCTCTCCATCGTTTTGTCCTCCTGCCCGGCTCTCTGCACCCTCCTATCTCCGTGCTCGGTCCAGCTTGTAATCACCGCCTTGGGACAGCTCTGCCCTCATGCCAACCTGATGTCTGCTCCTCAGAGTGAACCCCCCTCCCCCCCCATCTATTTTCCATTTTTTGTGACAAAACCTTTTTTATTATTTTCGCTGTAGTTTGAGAGACATTCAGTCTCCATCCTCCTTGGGAAGGAGAGGTACAACATTAACCTGCAGCACTTCTCATCTGGGCTGTCTACTTCTGTACCGACTTCATTCCAGACATCATTTAAAAAGACAAAAGATAGAAGTTGATCTCTGTATCTATCCGCAGCCAAATTGAAACGGTAGCCCGGCTGACAGCTCAGGCCTGAAAGAGAGAGAGCGAGAAGTTATGATGTGTGAAGCCAAGGGACGGGGGGGTGGGGGGTGAAGTGAAATATGGGGGGGGGACAGAACGTGGTTCGGTGGGGTGCGCGGGAGACGCTGGGGGAAAAAAGGAGGCGAGAATGAAGATCGAAGCAGCAATTAACTAAAGCGAGAAGAGGTGACAGCGTGCCTGACATTAATAACATCCCATAGAGCCAAAGTCAAGATTTACACTGGCACTCAGTGGGGAGAGGAGGCCCTCGTGTGAAGCTCATCAGCTCTGGACAAACCTGCCCTTCAAATCACCTCCACTCCTGGATGTGAGTTTACGAACCACAACTGTAGGCGAATCTTGGGGGGGGAACTCGATGAGCGCCGAGCAGCTGTGGACTCCGGGCGCACATGCGACTCCAGTGTGTAAATCCAAACATGCGAGTCACTGCTGTACCTGTCTGTCATCTCCTGCCCGTTCCAGCAGAGGGAGTCGTTCGCAGGAGCGGGTTCACGGCTGCACAACGCCTCCCCGAGTCCACTGTAGAAGGAGCTGAAGCCTCTCAGGCTGGCAATGAAGTCCCTGAAGCAGGCAACAGAAGAGAACCACTTCAGTTCGGTTGAAAGGAAGGAAAAAAAGAAGGAAATAAAGAACGAAAGCAGAGAGGGAAACTTTTGATAGAGATTTTTGATGTCTTTAGGTGTTTTAGAACTTTCTTACTATCTGGATCGCGGTCATCTGTGTGTTTATCAATCAAGAAGAAAACTGCTTGATGAAAGAATCGACCAACAAGGAAGCAATAATTCAGGGGATGTTTGCGAAAGCTGGTTTATAGATGGCTGGACGAAGAGAAGAAGCTGATATTGATTGGAAAAACAGACTATTATTCTCTTTCCCAGCATGCCTTCTTCCACTTTGAAAGGAAATTCTGGCAAATAAAATGTAATTGCACAGTCGAGCCAATATTTATCATTAATATAAGACACAATCCATGCAAGATGCCATTTAAAAGGTTATAAAATAAGCTATATTGTTAAACCCGCGGGTGTGAGAGGAATGAAAGTGGTAGAAATTCCGCACATATTAAGTCATCCGCCGCTTTGCTTCAGGATCCCTAATGTGGGAAGGTGTGCGTCGAGCAACAGACCGCAGCTTTGTGTGAGAAAACACACGGGTTTAAAATCAAATGCCTCGCTCTCGGTGTGAGAGGAAGCAGGAGAGATACTATGGTAGAGGGAATTCCACTTGATAACAGCGAGAGTTAGTCGATTAGATCCCCCCCCTCCGGAGAAAGAGTGTGTAAAAGAAGCTAGAATAAGCAGTGTCTCTCTTCCTAATTGACATTAATCTGTCCATTGTGCTGCTGAGGCCAGCAGCCCCGCCGGGCATTATCACACTGCTCATTTAAGCCAGTTACTGCATCAGAGGTGTGAGAAACTCTGGAGTGAAGAGAGGCCGAGTGTCACGGCGAAACAGGAGGGAACCTGTCCACGGTGTCGGGGGCAATATTTGTCTGTCAGACATTGAATTGCTCCTGCAGTGCTCTGGAGAGAGAGAGAGAGAGAGAGAGAGAGAGAGAGAGAGAGAGAGAGAGAGAGAAAGTACACCTCCATCATCCAAGCCAGCCCTTCTGGACACTCTCACCTGCGGAGGCCTGCCAGAGTCTCGTCAGAGTCCACAGACAAAGGCTGGATGCCGCGGGCCGCTGCCGCCGCCGGCCGCGGAGGAGGGGATCCGACGGAGCGCGAGGCCCGCTGAGGAGTGTGTCCGCACATCCCGCTCACCTGCGCCGCAACGGAAGAGAACAAGGGGAGGCACGTGAGCGAGGGAATTCACCTCTTAACCCCACTCGTGTTCCGTGGCACCATAAGCCTGTTTATTCCAACTCTTCACGGCACCGCGGGCGCTAAGAACCTGTCAACTGGCAAACTGCAGGCCTTACTCAGCTGAGCCCCTCTGCAAATTGTCATCTGTTTTGGGTTTGTTTATTTTTGGGAGGGATGAAAGCAGGAGGGATTTGCATAACAAACAAGTCATTGTATCCTCTGCCAGCCTTGTTCGAATTTGTAATCATAACACTCCAAAAAAAAAAAAGAGAGAGAGAGAGAGAAAAAAAAAACGAGAGTGTGAAAATAAGGCCTCTCGTTTGCTTCTTTCTCCATATAAATGCCATTGTGTTTCCACACGGGACGACATAACAATAATAAATAAGGAACCCCTCTCTGTCTCCCGGAGATAATGGACCTGGCACATTCTTTTCAGGTGCAATAAAAATGCAAATGGATGTTAATGTTTAGCTTGTGGTTTAATGATTTGCCGGTGGTTTAATTTCCCAGGAGGCCACTGGCTGAGGTTGAATTCTGCCATGTAATGTTAACAGCTAATTGTGGCCGGCTCCTCTATAAGTGAATGGGCTGCAAGCACCGGCAACCGAATGCTGATGGGAACTGATGGAGCGGCACCGGACATCTTCATCTGGTGCTGACCTGGAACACACACACACACACACACACACACACACACACACACACACACACACACACACACACACACACACACACACACACACACACACACACACACACACACACACACACACACACACACACACACACACACACACACACACACAAATCCATATGGGGGCAACCCAATTGGAGGAATTTCAATAATATGAATGAGACCATAATCACAATGCATGTAACACAATTTATCCGTCATTTCTGGTTTTGTCACCTGAAATTCACACACGTCCCTCCTCCATCTATCCATCTCTTATACAACCAGAGGGCATCCAAGCCCTGGAAGAATGTGCAAACGGCACTGCACAGCCAGTAAGAGGGAAAGTACGAACCACTACACCACCACATGTTCTGCCAAAATCAGCCAAGGTCAAATATGAAGAACACGTTGACCGTATTATGAACCAGCTGGACTCCGCCTGACCAACAGTGGCAGAACTAAATACAAACGCACACTAAAATTTGAATTGCCGTCTTCACAGGCTAAATAATGATTTCCGTCTGAAGGACTGAAGCACTGAGCTCAACATGAACCCTGAGCCTGACGTAGATACAGCTTTTTAATGGGACGTGACCAAATAAGCTTGATGTATCATCCAATTGGGCTTCCATGGTCTGAGTAAAGATAGCTTCACAAATACACACACACACACACACACACACACACACACACACACACACACACACACACACACACACACACACACACACACACACACACACACACACACACACACACACACACACACACACACACACACAGATTGTCCATGGTAAAGAAAAATAAATAATTTCGTATAGTTATTCATTTGAAAATAATGCACATCAGCCCATTAACATGATGAACACATGCTTCAAGACAATACACACACACACACACACACACAAATACACACATGCGCGCGTGTCAGAAAAAATGCTGATGCTAAGAAATGCTGATCAGCTGTAACACAGAATCATCATAGTTAATCAATAGAGACTTGTCATCTAAGCATAGAGCCAGTTTGGAGACACACACTCACACACACACACACACACACACACACAGATGGTTGAGTTCTCCTGCGCTCTACATTTAGCAGCACCCCCAACTAGCCATTTGCACTAATTCACCCCTGTCGTGTACTTGGAATAACACACACACACACACACACACACACACACACACACACACACACACACACACACACACACACACACACACACACACACACACACACACACACAATGGCACGCCATTCTCCTCCTCCTCCTCCTCCTCCTCCTCCTCCTCCTCCTCCTCCTCCTCCTCCTCCTCCTCCTCTGGGGTGATCCTTGCAGCCTCATGTGCCTGCAGCAGGTGCCGGTGCTCCCACAGGCCATGATTAATGTGATCGGAGCCACTTTCCCCTCCATTTTTTTTTTTTTTTTCCTTGTTGTTTGTGCATTCCCGGGAAGCCGTAGGGGAGTTGTGGCACAAGGGAGCGACTTGATTCAGCACACATGTCCCCCCAGCCCAACCCCACCCCTTCAATTGTTTCCGATTTTTCTTCAAGGAAGCGGCTCATTAGCGGGGTATTAATATCACCCAGGGCTGGACTAACACAACCAACAGGAGAGGGTGCAGATAAAGCCCGTCTCAGCGTGAGAGCACAGAAAAATATCTGTACACTTTTATCTGCACTGAGCAGCCTGCATCACTGAGGGAGAGAGGTGCTGACAGCCAGTAATACAACACACTCACACACGCTCACACACACCTGCATCTCAAGTTCTGTGTGGGACTTTGCTTGTGCCAACACGCTGCAAAGATAAACTCAAGCCATTCAATAGAAAATGCACATTTGTATGATCAGACTTTTGCATTCATCTCGATCACAGAGTTTCCTAAGGAGCCGGAGACTTGATACTGTCAGCAGTGTGGCGGTGGCAAGGTGCCATGCACAGCAGCAACATGCTGGAGAATATTTGGTGAGTAATCTTTGTGTTTCAGGAGAGTCAAGGCTCAGGGGAAAGACTGAGTCAGCATTCTCCCCTTCTTGCTCTTCCTCCTCCTCCTCCTCCTCCTCCTCATCTTCCCTCTCGCTGGATTGTTGTTCACCACCATATGAACTGACTTCTGGTGAGATGCACACATTGCAGACAGCCTATTTCAGCTGCAGCGCCTTCAGATTCAGCCAGTGAAATGGGAAGGAGGGAGAAGTGTCATCGCGGCGATATCTCCAGGAGATTGTACTGTCTGGGTTTGAAGTGAATCTTTACGGCTCAAATGAAGCCTTGCACTTCCAGATTTGAATAATATTACAGTACTTACCAGTGGAAAACCAACCTCTGTTTCTGGAAATTTGGCCTTGAAGGACCCGTCAGCCCATCACAGTGACTTTTACTTTTACCCTTCATTTCAAATAAAAAAGCCTTTCTTTTCAGACACTTCCATGCACTAGCGTTTTCAATTATCTTGTCTCTTGATCCGCCACTGAAATAATTCTCATTTTAAAGCAGATTTATATTCCTATGACGATTGTGGGGTTTCGTCTATTCATTATTGTGTTAAATATTTTATTATTTCAACTTTATGAGCTAGGTCTGAATACCAGATTTAAAGATAGTGTCCTCAAGACTGAATCGAGCCTATTCACCACAGGATTTAATGTTGTATTGAGCAGGGAGGTGAAATCAGGTTACACATGGAAGAAAAAACACATTATTGTATTTTCTGCTCAGATAATAAGCGTCTCTAAATGCTCAATGGAAGTCCGGTTACACATAAGCTTCACGTGCGTCTGATGCTTTTTCAATATTGTCAATGTAATGTGCTTAGAACTCGACTTGTTTCCAGGGAGAGATTTAGTTCTGGTGATTTCACAAAAAAGAGTAATGGAGGCACGGAAGGTGAGGGAATCTGTTTCTTTGTCCCTGTAGAGGGCAGTGCTGAGCAGACAGCACTAAAACCAGCATGTATTTGATCAAATAAACAAGTGTGTGAACTGAGCACGAAATGTAAATCCTTTCGATTGAAAAGCTTAGAAATGAAAAAAAAATGGGGAGAGAGGGGGAATAATTTAAATCTATGGTTTCTTAAGTCAAGCCATATTACAAACAGCTAATATATTTGCTTAATATATTTAAATACCAAACATGAAAACATGAAAAATGACTCGTGTGAAAACCGAGTTTTCTTTCCAGTGCTACTGGAAGACTTGGTATGTGGAGTTTTCTTAGTTATAGGTTATAGGTTAAAACAACCTTTTTCTACTTTTTTCATTTAAAAAATAAAATAAAATCATGCCAGGATTTAGTCATGTTCTATACTTTCTGATTACGTTGGTGAAATAATAAATGATGGCCACTCATGAGACTGACTTGTGTAGTTTGGACCTGCTGGTCATCACTGTGTTTGAAGACCAGACCACAGCACATCTGGGATATTTACTGAACGCGTCACCTCAAGTGCAGCAGGAGAAGAGGAGGAAAGAAACGACTCGGAATGACTGGATATTGAACTTGATGGCTGCTCTGGGTGCAGAACTGGCTGTTAGCGGCAGCTATACAGTCGGGAGCTGGATGGTTTTGAAACTGCAGGCATAAACAGTCACACTGTAACTCTACTGTTAATAAGAGGCTTGACATGCTTTCAAAGTTTTCGTTTTGGGAACCTGATAGAAGCAAGCTTCTGGCCTCGGGGTGTTGTTTTGCTTTGAATTAAACCGGGTGTTTTTGAGTAGGAATCTACTGCAGGTAAGTTTGCTGTTCTGATCAAATTTGTCAGGATTGTTAGGAGGCGACGCTTCGCCTCGTTACTGCTGCAGTAACGGAGCACAGTCGGTGTTGTGATCACCTTCAATGCTGATGTTACAGATATAATAACCTGATACTCTTAACTGGCACCTCGCTTCGCCAGCAAGAAGTTTTTTATTTTTATTTTTTCTAACACTAATCGAGTGAGAGAGGGGGGGGCATCTTTTAACCTTTCCTGTCAGATGGTGTTGAAGTCATTTCCAGGCTTACCGCCGAGCCGACTATGTGGTCTGACTTGGCATCATCACCTGCCTCCACCTGCATCTTCTCACGCTAATACGCGTCGCATTAGCCGACTGGAGCTGACAGACGCCTGTCAAAGGCAAACTGTGGTTTTTTCAGGCTCCCGGCGAGCTGCTTCAGAGGTGAAAATGTCCTCGCGCGGCGTATTTTTTGTTTCACACTTTGGAAAAAGAGGTTTTTTTTAAATTAGCTGAGCTCTCCTGTAAAGGCAGCCTCTGGCAACTCCAGAAGTAGCCCCCTGGGGTACGCGCAGCCTCTGGGTAGGAGTTGCCGAGCTGGAGGTAAAGTGTGAGTCAAACCCCGACGTGAGGACACGGAACAGCAGTACCGCGCGTCAGCGCGGCTTTACTGCACTCCTGCGTCGTCACAGGTAGATTAAGTCAACATGAGATGGATTGAATGCGTCGCGGTGAAGCCCGAGGCCTAATAAACACGACTTCCTTCGAACCGCACAGAGGAAGATCATTTCATAAAAATAGATTCTACTGAAGTGTAATTTAGAGGGATGCAGTAGTTCCATGTGCTGCTTGGATGTAAAGGAAAAGTGTAAACCAGGACCGAGGATGGTGATAGATGCCCCGACCAGCTAATTGCCTGCACTGGGAGACCAGCAACCCTTTGATGAATGGCCTTTTAGTGACAGGAAATATGTGACCTAACGAAGAAGTATTACACTACGTGGCATAACATCAGACGATCAGTAATTAAATTAAGCTCAAGAGTTGAGTCCTTCATTAAAAATGTGTTTTAATAAATCTTTTTTTTTTAAATATGTGAAAGAAATGTATTTTTTTTACAGGATATTCACGTTTACCCAAACAAATGAAATTACTTTGCATCATTACCATTATCCCAACAAACACACGAACCGTAGAAAATGATACATAATTGAAGTTAAACACAGCTTGAATGAATCGCTGCACTATTTATACATTTCTTCTTTTGCATGTTTGACAGCTGAAGAGTTTTTTCTTTTTCTTTTTTTTGCAGTCTCAGAGCTGGGTCAGTTTCCGGCGTCTGCGGCTGCCGACGTCTCGGAGAGGATTAATAACTCATATAATTGCAACAGAGATTTAATTAGCGCTCGTTTCTGTCAGTGAAGCAACAGTTTGAGCCGAGATATTTCCGTGTAGGAGCCGGGAGAAGCAGAGAGTCGCGACGTATCGATGAGGAGGCATCGCAGAGACGGTTTTTGATCCGTTCATTCATTTTTCATGGCACTTCATCCGAGTCGGCGTCACCTGTGCTGGGCGGTGTACGTCAGGTAGCCTCAAATGCGTATTTGTTTTGGAACTGCAGGAGGAAACTATGTTGAGGAAGAACATGCAAACCTCACAGAGACGTGCACCCAACAAACTCGTGTTGCTCTTGTAGCCACGACGCCTCCTAGCAGCCCCCCCCCCCCCCCAGTGCTTGATGAGAGAGTTGACACTAAGTGCCCAGCTGTGTAAAAACACATACATGCGTCGTGTCCTCTGCAGCAGATCTCCTCTAATCCTGCTCAGATCCATCATTTTTCCGTCTCAACCTACTTCCTGTCTTGGTTTTCAGCCGAGGGGTCGCGGGGTGATGGATGTCTCCTTCACACTCTCTGTCCTCCTTCCCCTTGGGTTTCTTCTTCACACACACACACACACACACACACACACACACACACACACACACACACACACACACACACACACACACACACACACACACACACACACACACACACACACACACACACACACACACACACACACACACACACAAAAACAGATGCAGACACACACACACACACACACACCTCCCTCCCCCATCTCTTCTTCACTCTCTCACTTTCTATCCCTCTCGTTTGTCCCTCTTCCTCTCCTCAGTAACCGGTAAAAATAGAGCTTCATAAATCATGCATCTTCTCTCACAGCAGCGCGTAAGAAGGAGAGGAAAGAGAAATAAATGGAGGGGGATGAAAGAGGGAGAGAGAGAGAGAGAGAGGGATGTTGAGGAGGAGATGTGGAGACGGAGGAGGATGACATCAAACTCCAGGAAAAGGGTGGGAAGTTGACAGGGGAATAGATTCGAGCTGCAGGGCTCTTGGCTGCCCTCGCCGTCTCTCTCTCTCTCTGATTCACGCCGGAGTTTGCACCGGATGGAGGGAATGAATGTTAACATGCCAGGGGAGCGGGGCTGGCAGGGCGCTGAGTGGTCATCTCGCCAGCGAGAGCTCCACGCTCTCAGGACGTCTGGAGGAAGACGAACCTCCGTCTGTCACCCTCGGTAACAGGGGTCTGCACTTTAACTGGAGGGGAGCTGAAGTGAGAGACGGCGGCCGCGGCCGCACCGCAATCCCGATCACAGGAAACCACAGAACAAGACACGGTACACTGCAGCTCCACTATGCTGCAAAACACTGAAGTGTCACTAAATGATTACTTAAGGTTTCCTCTCAGTGGTGCACATGCACACAGCTGAAGGCGGATGGAAGAGTTATACAAGCGCGGTGCTGGCTTACACATCGCTACCTGACAAACTGAACGTGTTTTGCTTTTCTCTTTAAAATTTTACTCAACACATGGCTGGGAGAAAGAAAAAAAAAAGACAAGAAAGTTCTGCGGCCACAGCACCTGATCAGAATTGAAAGTGGGGAGTAAAAGGGAATATTTCAAGAGTAACTTGTGAAGAGAACACCAAAGGCAGGAATATAGCTGGATGAAATGTACAACTCCACCTCATCTCCGCATCGCATATAGACTTAACGCACTAGATTCAACCAGCATTCAAGACAGTTATTCTACTGTGGCAGACAAACTTTCGCAAAAGAATCCTGAGCCTGCAGCTCAAATGATTAAATTTTTTTGTATTTGCGTGTTTCTCTAACTTTCTGCAATTCAAATGGTATAAATGTCTCCACCCTTCCACTACCATGTGTGTGTCCAATGCATTGGGAGGAGATTTCTGCATTCAGTCCTACTGCGTATCTGTACATGTATCTTACGTGTCCTCTTGCATAAATATGTCATAAATATATCAAAGGTGTGATTGTGTGTCTCTGTTGTTGTTCTGAGACAGACTAATGACTTGTCCTCCCTCTCCAACCATTGTCAGCCACGATAAATCAGCTATTGAAGTACTGAAGATTAAAGCAATGTCATTTCATCTTACGTTGAATCTTTTATTTGATAAACCGTTTGTTTTTTCCTGAGTAAAGATTTATGCACCGTGGTCCACGCTGTGATTTCCAACTATGATAATGAGCGATCTCATCCATCAACCTCTCCATATTAACGAAAAACAGCATTATATTTACCCCCAGACGCAGAGCCCCGATCTGAGCGTAAACCACAGTACAACAAAACAGCATTTCAACACATTTCACTTTTTACATTACAGTCACAACCAGGAAGTTTGACATGATGGCTACTATGGAGTTGGAAAGAAACTCTGAACTGGTTTAGTTTTGGCTTGAATAAGCCCTATTTGAAACGCCGCAGGACTGTGAGGGTATAATTATGGCCCTGGCACAAAAGAGTATTCAGGTGGACACGTGAAAATGAACTGTGGTCTCTGGTATTCAGTCCAACATTTTTCAAAGCCACCCAAACAAGATGGATGGGCATAAAAACACTATCTGACTTCTTCCTTTGACCTTTAATTATTACTGAATAATAGCAGATGGCTGGCTATGTCACTTTAAACTAAATATAGAGCACATGGGGGGGGGAAATGACTGATGGTGCATCTCGGGAGGTCAGTTTTCATTCTGTCTGATGTACAACGTTTTTACTTATCTCATGGATAAAACAAGCTTTATATCAGCCATATGCAGTGTTTGGTGGTGGAGCTGGAGGCTGGGACTGTTGGTTATGCTTCCAGACACATTTCAGAAACGTACTGTGATTTTCTACACGCTGAACTAAACAATGGTGAGTTCACACAATGATGGATGTGTGTAAAACAAGACATTTATAATGCATCATATCGAAGGATGGTAAGAAATCAATGTGCTGGAAATCTGTTAGTCAAATCCAGGTATACAACCATCTCATTTAGAGATTTGTTTCTAAGTGAGAAATTGTGGAATGTGTGTAAAACGTTAATCTATAAAGGAGATGTAAATGATGCTGATTGATGTGTCAAAAGGTAAAAAGCCCTACGGTATACTTGAAGGAAACATGAGGGTGGATTATTTTCTTTAAAGGTACAAAGCGTTTCAGCGAGTCCTCCACAAGGCCGAAAGAGTAATTAGCAGGTCGGATCACATAATAGAGAAAACACTTGTATATTGTCTGACCGCTGAAGCAGGTTACACATTTGTGATGAATAGTTTAGTCAGTGTGAAGTGGCATGTTCAGGTGTAAATGAACGGACAAAGCATCTGTCAGAGGCACGGAAACATGGATAGAAGTAGCCGTAACATTACGACCACGAGGAGGTGAAGAGGATTATCTCTTTATAATAACATCCGCTGTGCAGTTGCTCCCACACTGAAGGAAACTTCACTGAAGACCTGATCTGTCAAAAGCCACATGCTTTAGCGACTGCATGAAGAGAAAGTTGCTTTAGTTTCCTAAATAGACAGTTTTAGACTTTTCTTTTAGACGTTTCACATGAGGGATTTTGTGAACAGCAGTTGGGAGTCATAAGCAAGACCAAAAAGATGGTCAAATTCAATTTATCTATGAAATGAAAGTCAAGTTGGTTGATCTACATATTACACCTGTGCTTGTTCACTTCATCATTTTTTATCAACTTTTCAATAAAAGAAATATGAATTTTAAACACTGTTATGATTTTCTTTTTTTAAATTGCAATAATAAATGTGTGTTTGGAGAGGAAGCCCCTCCCCCAACACACACACACCACCTCTCTGTGGAAACATTCTCCTCTATAGCGTCTTCAAATGCTACATGAAAGTATTTCCTAGATTAGGATCGGTGAAGTTCTTGTATGTTGAGACGGTGGGTGTTGCCGGCAGCTTCTGCAAGAAACTTCAAAAAGTAATTGTAATATGTAATTTAACATGGTTACTTTTAAAAAGTAACTAAGTCACTTTTTAAGGAGTAACTAGTAATCACTCATCAGATTACTTTTTCAAGGTAACTGTGGCAACTGCAGCTTCATTATGTCACCATAAAAAAAAAATCCCACTTTATTGTAACTCCAATCTCAAACTATAATCATTTTTCTACAACATTATCAGATGTAGCTTTTCATCGATTGGTAAAACTCTAAATATCTGTACTTCTGAAAGGCTCTTCCTCTTTAAAAGTCACTTACCTGTTGTCAATCAGTCTAATTGTTTGGAAATTTCTCCTCCAGATGTTTTTATGCGAAACACTTATCTCACTCACTTCCAGCCATCTGTTACCGTCATCCCAATTTTGTGGAAAATTCAATATGAGCAAATATCTGAGGAGGGAAAGTGTCCTACTTTCAACATGTGACGTGTTGTCTTTGTTCTCTCGTGAATGAAACACATGAGAAATCAAAATCATTGCCACCGATTTTATTTGCACTTCACACATGTTCCCAAAGTTTATGTATTTGTGGAAAAGTTTTCTGGTCGACGACTCTAAAATTAGCCTTTAGGCCTCTGTCCCTTTAATGATGACACACACACACACACACACACTGAGCTAAACAATGTGATGGCAGATTGGGCGTTAATCCCCCGGATTACAACGAGCCATGAACACAATGTAAAAGTCATCACTGCAGACTTAAATAAACCCTCACAGGAACTTATTAAAATTTGATACGGATCCGAAACACAGAGAAAGAGAACTATTTTCCCCCAAGTCAGCGATTCATGCATGGAGCCACGTCTACATGCTGCAGAGTAAGTGAGGTCAACCTGTGTGTTAATAAATGATGGCTTCTGAGTGGAAACCTGCCCACCGCGGGGATTCGGGGGTGTGAGAGTGAAAAGTTCAGCAGAGCCACAGTGGCAGAAGCTCATCCGGCTCTGTAACTCCGGCAGAAGGAGGCTCTTCATATTTCATGAGCACTTCCCTCTGACTTCACATGTGGGCTGCGAGCAAACCCGACGGTTTTATCGCAGGTGGAAAAACCACACATGACGGGTCACCGCTGGCGGGCTGCAGAGGTGCTGCGAGCATCTGTCAGACCCCGACGGTGAAATCCATGCTGGGTCTCTGAGCTGCTTCACCCCATTATAATGCAAACACCATATGGGCGACGAGACGACAGACACGAAATGATACAATATTTGATGTGCTCTAACAACTCTTAAAGGCGTTTTGTTATTAGAAAAGGACTTTAGATTTTTAAGGTGGACCCGACAGTCTTGGTTTAATGTAGTTCAGGAGTTCTCAATGCGTGGGGGGGTCTTTAAGCTTTATGGGGCAGAACATAAATGGAAAGCCTGGGGGTCTATGGGATGCCTTTTCCTAGCAGGATTATACCTCTGAAACGAATTGATGGAAGAGGACACACATTTTCATCACTTAATTTGTTGAAGTATAATGGAGACACATTTGAATAATAAAATTAGCTTTGTTATAAAACAGAACTTGTTGAATAATTTATAAAGAAACTGTGTAAATATCATAATGTAAAATTAACCCCTAAACAGATAGATGGAACTTTACCTTTGCATTTTGGCAGATTTAACCCAGAATAATAGCAGGAGTTGTATTATGTGCAAACAAAGGAATTCAAATGAAAGTTTTCCTGTTATAGACCTGTTTACAACGATCGTCACGACCTTGTTGTTGGCCGTGGAGTAACTGAGTACAGCACTGAGCCCCGACAAGCACAAAAACAGATGTGATATCATTTGGATGTGTTAGTGGAGGAAGTTATCAAACTCACCGGAACATTGCAAGAAATATATCAGAAAAATGGTGGGGAAATGCAATATAGGGCTGATCTGTTCTATTATATATTATATAGTGTGTGTGTGTGTGTGTGTGTGTGTGTGTGTGTGTGTGTGTGTGTGTGTGTGTGTGTGTGTGTGTGTGTGTGTGTGTGTGTGTGTGGTGGGAGAGGTTTGTACCACAACTATCAATCAAATGAAGTCATACTCTATCAGCAAGTTATTCATTCATAGAGTGTAATTGTGTAATTTGCTGTGTGTGGATACATCGCTGCTTTCATCTACACGTCCCTTCTTCTGAAGAAATTATATTCATGGCAGGGGGTGGAGTGAAATACATACCCCCGCCTTCAGTGATTAAAGCTCCTTCACCAACACACAAAACAAATCAAACACAAGTAAAAGTCTCGGAGGTTCCAAGTAAAGCGAAGCTGTTACATCTCCCGTCGTTTTTGTATTAATGGAAACATTAACGTGATTCATGGGTCCGAATAAGTACTTGTTGACGGCTGCTAGTTCGAGGCTTTGAAAGTAATAATTAAGTAATCATCTAAACACCACGACAGTCTCAACTGTGATGAGGAAGATCCAAATCCTTGTGCTTTCATGAAGTAAACATCTTTATATTTATATATCAAGTAAATATTTTTCCCCAAAATTCAATATTATGATGATTTCATGCACAGACATACATAAATTAGATGTCATTGTCCAGCCTCACAGATTGTACCTCATGCTGTAAATACTATTTAGAAATGCAGTTAATGACACACACACACACACACACACACACACACACACACACACACACACACACACACACACACACACGCGCGCGCGCGCGGAGAAGAAACAAAGCTGCACATGAAGCCTTGTGTTGAACCAGGTTGAGGACATCTACTTCTTTTGAAAGATAAGACGTAAGACTTAGTGTATTGTGCACTACAGCTGTTTATCTTCCCTTCAGATATGTGCTGGTGAGGCATCGCAAAGTGCTCCGGTGTTCCGGCAAACACTCCTATTAATGGCTTTCTGCGTTGCTAGAAGGTTCACGGCACGGCTAACAAGCCTTTGTATCCTCGGTGGATACAAGCAGAACACTCACCGACTGCATCATACAGTGTAGAACCAACCAACCCGGCTTGTTGTTTCCTCTGTGGTTATTTCTGTCACACAGTTTATAAAAAAAAAAAAAAAAAAGACACGGTGGGAACTTTGTTGTTGTCCATTGATCTGGTTAACAATGTGATCTGTCCTTTGCCACAGAACATAACTGATTACTGAGCAAATTGTTGTCAATAAGGTGGTATGCGATAAAGAATGAGGGTGTAGACATGAAGATGCATACCAAAAGTGTCTAACATTTTAGGCGAGAGTGTCATTTAACTTTGCCTTTGAAAGATGCTAAAACATTTTTTTAATACATATGGCACAGAACTTGAAGGATTGCCTTCAAGGCATTCCAGATAGCATGTTTATGAAAATTGGACTGAGAGAGAACTCTCAAAAAAATCTCTATATTTTGACCTACATCTATCAGCCAGAAATCAAAAGGATTGTATTTTCTGGGTGTCTGGTCGTTGAGACGGGACCTCCTGCAGGTGATAATTTCATTGTCTCACCAGAGGAACAAGAAACGCAACCACATGCGACCCATTTACAGTCTGACACCTTTGCAAGTGTGTGTGCATGTGTGTGTTTATTACTCATGTGGGGCCCCTAAAGCTGTTACTCTAACAATTTTTTCAGGACTTGTCATGTTTGAAGGGGGGAAAGAAATGGAGTCTGTATGAGAAGAGCCATGAGACTTTAAACTGAAGGCAGGACACTTCCTCTAACTTGGTTTTAGTTGTTGAGTTGTAGCGGTCGGGCGTTGGGCATGTAGTGACAGCTGAGTGCAGAGAGAGACTGCAGGAAATTAATTTGAGTTAATGAAATGTCCCAGAAAGCCATTAAAAGATGTGTTGAGACATGAGAGCATATATGAGTACACTGTAGTTTAACATATAGGTTAGCGTGAGGAGAAGTATTTTGTTGTATTTTAATATTCAGGGTCAGAAAACCCATAGTAATGTGCCTTGTGGGGGCCCCACACTTGTTTACATGCATGTGCACAGTATGAGGCGTCGCGGGCTTCAAAAAAGAGAGTCTGAGTCTGTTGGTGTGTGTTTTACTCACCAGGGTGCTGATGCGGCTGCGGGCGTTCACAGCATGCTTCAGAGCCAGTCTGATCATGGACGGCAGGCGAAGAACAACAGCCTCCATGTCCTGCTCTCCCCTCATGGCGCCGGCCAGCTTCCCCAGTCCGTCGATGTAGCTCCTCCAGTGAGGCTGCACCTCCGCCGCGCCGCCCAGGCAGCCGTGCATCACTGCCTGACAGAAGCCTCTGCAGGCCGGCGGTCCCAGCATGCCCTGGCAGTGCGGGCAGTACCACAGCCTCAGCAGGGCCCGGCTGCAGTCTCTGCCGGGGCGCAGGTGGTCCGTGGTGTTGACCACCTCAATGCCCAGGTTCAGGGCCTGCAGGAAGACTCTGGTGGCCAGCAGCGAGCGGGACAGACGGGTCATCATCAGTTTGGGGTACGGGCCAAACGCTCCCGAGTCCTTCCAGGCTCCCCTCACACACTCCTCGGGCACCGAGGACGAGCCGCCGCCCAGGAGGCGGCGGTACGTGAGGGGGAAGAGGCGGCCGTAGAGCACCGCCACCATGTGGTCCACCGTGGAGTCGGAGCCCAGGATATAGAGGGACATGTCCAGGAAGAGCTGGCCCACAGAGCTCTGGGCAACGCCTCCAAGACTGGGGAACTCGGACTTCAGCATGGCCAGAGTGGAGTTTCTGCCGTGACGCAGCACCAGGTCAAAGGCCTCTGCAAGAGAAGCAGCAGAGCAACATACGGAAGAGTGACATGAGGTCAGAGTCAGGCCAAGTCTTAAAGGCTGTGGCGTTCGCGAAGTGATCATATGCCTCAATAAACACAGCAGGTATGCCAAGCTGTCAGAAAATAGGCAATTGAGCTCAAATATATGAAACACTCAACGAGAAGCTATTCCCCTGAACAACAATCCCCTCCCTAACAATCACAGTGAGAAAAAAACTTCCCACGCACTTCCATTCTTTCCCTTTTCTCTATTTTTTTTTTTCATTTCATCTGACGGGACCGCTCACACATGCACACACACTGGAAAAAAAAAAAAAAAAAAAGCAACTTGAAACGTAAAGACAACAAAGATCCACACATATTCAACATGAAAAGAACAAATCTGGGTTTGACTTTTGATCTCTACAAAAACATGGGCCTGGATAGCAGCATGGAGAATCTTTAAAAAGACAATGTTAATGTCAGTATATTGGCTCGAGACGCTCGTGTGTGAGGTTGTCTGCGGGGAGGAGGGCATTCAGAGCACGCAGGAGGGAGGAGGGCTGGGCCCGTGCGAGGAGGGGAAAATAATCAGTGCCGTTTTATGGCACAAAGTGGAGTCTTATCAACAAGGTGGCACAAGAGGAGAGAGGTCTATCACTGGCCCGCTAGCAAAATGAGCGAGGACCCAACAACAGAGGGGATTTAAAGCTCCATTACTGAACTTAGCAGGGGAGCTGAGAGCGGGTGAAATGAAGCTGTGGACGTGGGAATAGCTGGGGACGCCGCAAACCCCATTTATACAGCAGCTGGTTCACTACATCACTTTGTGGAGAGCTGATAGCCTCAATCGCTTTGTGAGGAGGGGGTGCGTGGGAGAAACACTGGTTTAGGAGACATTAGAGGAAGTTATTGGTTTTTATGCTACAACAGCTCGCCATATCATCTTTATTTCCTATGTTCTTACTTGGTTGGTTTTATTTCTCTCTCTCTTCATGCTTCTCCGAGGTCAAATCAAGCTCATTAGCCTGTACATAGCTGTGGGGCCTTGGATACGTCTTATTTGCGTAGGACATATAATGTCCTCCTCTGTGTGCAGTTTCAGGCACATAAAGTCCCGGCGATGATATAAATACACACGAGAGTCAGAAATGAAAATTTCTCTCACTATGACTAACTTGCTGCTGGTGTGCATTTAAAGTATGTGACCCCTGACAGAGGAATGAACACATATTTCTCTTTATGACTCAAACTGGAAGTTGAACTCAGATGAAAGAAATCTTAGGTTCAGGGCTTTTCCTGCGAGTCGTCCTGCTCCGTCAAAACATGCATTCAGAATCAAAACACAGCACACTGAAGTCATTAAGTAGATGCCTAAACACAAACCGATGCCGGTTCATTCTTGGACATAAACATAAATCCGTACAGGCTCCAAAGTTTCTACCTGTCCTGATCTTGCGCAGAGGACCAATTATCTAGTGGCCATTGAGCAGGCATACTCTTCAGCAAGGGCAATATTTTACATTAAAGCTCATGGAAAGTCTGCAGGTCAATGAAAAATATGAACAGTCTACGGTTTAGACGTATTAGTCCCGTAACAGCGTTTCAAATGTCATTAAACACGAGAAATAACTTTCACTAACCAAAGCTCGGCTTGCCTTCAGTGTGCCCTCTCCTTACAGAGTAAGCTGACACCAGATCCACCTTTTTATCTTACAAGATTTCTGTGGAATCCTTTAATCGATTCTAGTCCTGGTTTATAGTGCTCATTGCAACAGAAGGTATTTGTCCTTGGCCGCAGAAAGTGAAATCTCTCTGCCCTGCAGATAAAAGGAGATATTTGAAAAAAAACAAAAAACACTTTGATGGTGCCTCGTGTTGCCACTCACTGTCATATTAACAAATGCATGAATGCACGTCCAGGCTGAATGTTTGAGGAATGTGATGAATGAAGGATATTTTATCCAACAGTCTGGTGGTTTTAATTGAAATGATTGAGGAGAATCTCAGGGCAAAGAAAAGAGGATTGGATTCATTCACAATGACCACACATGGCCACAGTTTTAGGTTGTTTTTTTTTAAAGTCCCTTAATTAATTTGTGAATAAAGGTTAGGGAAAGCGCTGGAGAGTGTTTGGCTGTGTTTGAGAGGATACTCGGGAGCAGCGCACATCTGCTGGATTGTTTTCAGGCTACGGTCGTCCTGCTGCGCCTTCCCCCTGTGATCAGTGAGCAGACAGATGTGCAGACTGCCAACAGAGACATGGAGGCAAACTGAAGGGAGGAGAGACATCAACTCAAAAAAAAAAAAACACAGATGAAGATAGATGCTTTCCATCCCTGGTAGGACACAAAGACAAGCGTTCAGTTATCGATCCGACGCATCCACCTCAAGGCCTCTCCTTTTCTCGTTTCAATGGAATCATCCAACATCAAACCGTGTCGTTCGGTTGGTATGTGTATTATCTCTTACACCATGAAGAGAAGAGCTGCTTAGTAGATTAAGGAGAAAGACTGGAGGGCTCTTCATAAATGCACCTCTATGGCTTTGAGTAGCCGGGATCACACTAAAAACCATTGTGGGCCCATTTCCTGCGTGTGCTGCACACTCTCTTTCACCAGTGAAAGCCTGAGCAGGATCAGGTATCATCTAATGGAGGGGAAAGGGGCTCCATGTCAGAGACCTGTGACGCTCTGGGTACAACGGCCGGAGGTCAAGAGCACACATTACCAGAGCCGAAGCCCCTAGAATCATACTGGGTCACACTTTTAAAATTAGCAGTCGCATTTATTTTGTCAGTGTCACAGATGGAGGCAGAAGGCTGGCTCCTGGAAAAGTGTTTCTCCAGAGACTGGAGGCTTTTTACAGATGGATCCGCAGCACAAGGCAGAGGGAAATGCTTCTGCCAGGCCTCTTTTACTTCTGTTCACCCAGTGCACCAGGCGGATTATGTTTACTCCGAAGAAACTGGGCATCCCAGCTTCCTTAGACCTAAAAGCAGATGCATGATTATGGTCACGAAAACAGCGAAATATGTACCAGAAAAAAAAACCAGTGTGGTATTTATCTTCAGGCATGTTTGTGAGTAGGCCCAAGTGTGGTCGCGTGCCACATTACTGCCAGTTCAGTTCAAATGATGTGCATCAGTCAGAAAGAATAACAAACAGAAGAATGGAACAGTGAAACATTAACCAGTACAAGCCTCATTTACACAGCGCTTCAATTGAAAACGCGTCATGTTCATGTTTGAGTTTCAGAAAAGTTTCAGTGGCGGAAACGATGAAAATGAGGTCGCTTTCCTGTATGGCCACTAGTGGGTGCTGTTGTTTATTTTTGTAATAAAACCACACGCACCTGCCCAAAAACAATAATACACCGTAAAAATTAACAAGGGCAAGTAACATTGTTGTTATTGTATTCACTACAGCATTTCCACCGTCTCTACAAAGATGGAGCTTGAGCATTTTCAATAAAATTACACTACCCCCCCCCCCCCCCCCCCCACCTAGCCAACAACGGAGCTGGAACGTTTTCAAAAAGTTCCACCTTGGGAGTCGTTATCATAAAGATGTGCTTTCAAGTGGCTCCGCCCGTCACTGTGGAGTAAACTGATCGTTAAAAAGCCACAAAACGTTTGCGTTTTCACGTAAAAAACAATGTAGTTGAAACAGGGCCTGGGATTGAGGCTCTAACAGCAGATCAGGTGCGGCTCTGCCTTCAATGTTTGTAAAACCTCCCAGCGTACAGTGATCAACCCTGATCCTCACATCGCCATCATCGTGCTGCAGCCAGTCGATGTGGAAAGCTCGGCAGTGTAACAGAGATCAGGTTCTGCAAATTCTGTCCATTAAGCCAAAACATGCTTGTGAAAGAATGTTCAAAATTGTGACTTCTGCTGCCGAGGGTGACATTTTTGCTGCCTGGTATAAAAGCAACTGTCTGACTGTGAGAAGATAACGAGGTTAGTGGGACTGGGATACAAAATCTTCTCCAGCAAACCAACTCCATAAGTAATAACAAAGGATTAAAAGTTCACAGTCTTCATTCTCAAATTCAGTGAACATTTTTGAACATGTAGAATAAATCTTTCAGTTTGTTTTCCTTGGTGAGTCTGTGTATTGACAGAATCACAATGTAAGCCGTCCAAACAGCCGTCAACAGAGAAAAATGTACATTCAGTCTCTGCTTCACTGACTCCAGTGTAACTGATCTGTGTTTGAGACGTTCACTGTCACATTTCATCATTTCCAATCAGCACTTTCTGTAGGTTTCTGACAGCACAATCACCATCACACCACAGAAATGAAAAACTGTTTTTTTCCACAGGATATAAAATAAGAGAAACACTTATTTAAAAAAAGAATCTGATTTCAGAAATGTCCAGTCTTTCAGCAAACATCAGTGAGGTATTATTAAAAACTGCTCTTCAAATCCGATGCTCCACCAACACCTGTCTTAACTTTGTACCAGAACATCTGCAAGAAAAAAAGCCTCCTCTGCAGCACCAGTCAGTGAAGGTTAGTCTCCATATGTTCATTTTTCTGTAAAGATTCAACAGAAGTTGAAGTGGAGTGAAGCTGAAGATGTGGTTAAATAATTAATTCCAGTGGTTTACTAAGTATTCACACCCAGTCAGGGAAAAGTCCAGCAGGAAATTGTATTCAAAAGTAAAGAAGAAGTTTTGGTCACTTTTATAAATCTGTTATTTATTATTGAATGAAAGACAGCATTAGATTTTTAACTTTCGAGTGTTTGAACAACTAACCAACTTAAAATGCAATAAAATACTACCAAAATGTAAAATTATCACGAAGCACACAAGACTTCTTTTACAAGTTTCTTTCCTTTCAATGATTGAGAACAAATCACGTTAGAATGAAGTAATACAACGATGTAATACTATTTGTCACTTATCAAAACACACATTATGAGATTTGACTCCAGTGTTAGTGAGATTAACTGAACTCATAAAATGAGCTGAACTGTAGCAGCGATGACAGTTTTAGACTATAAGTAAATCCTGGAACGAGAACTGAAGAGCTTCGCTTTCATTACTAATGGATCGTTGATAGCAGTGAAAAAAATACAAATAAAAAAATGAATAAATCGTAGTCAGTCCAGAAAGCGGTTGCAGCGCTGTGACAGGAGCTCCCACACTTTGAAAACCCCTGGTTTAGATGTCGGGGTGTGTTTACTGTGTACAGGCTGAGTTTAAAGTACCACACATTAAAGTAGACTATATTTAGTGGATAAATGTGCACATCAAATCATCCGCTAGTCAAAGTTACCCTCATCATTTTTTGGGACTCCCCCCCTCCTCCCTTTCAAAATTGACCAGAAGTCACCAGTTAAAGTCCTATTTTTGACGAAAATTTCTGGGCTTCATCATTTTTATGCTTCACACTCTATTACATCTTGCCAGGCAGCGCTGACAAGGCGCTTGGTCACGCTGCCGCGGCCGATAGCTGTAAATCTGATATGTGGCATTACACCATCAGTGTTTTATCACAACATCAACTTTCTCTGCATTATCATGTCATTAATCATCGCCAGGCCAATTACACAGTGATCATGTGCTGCAGACATGAGGTTATCTGAGGAAGAAAAGAAATCTAATAAATTTGCTACACAGTGAGGTCAGTCACTTATCGCTGGCTCTCAGTGACTGCAGATCCAACATAAAACATCCCGGCGCGTAGACTATGAACGGCCCATCAAACGAACACATTTGATGTTCAGATGGCCATAAATCCGCACGAGTCAAGACGGCGGATTTGAGTGACCGCTGACGGTGGTTGACACGCAGGGAAGACAGACATGCACCGTGCCGCCTCATCCATCAGCGGCCCATGTAGCCATTATCCCCAGGAGAGGAAAACATCAATAAATTACCAAGCCAATGAGACTAATCCATTTGGCTGATGGCGTTTCACCTCTAGCTGCCACGGAGACGGATGCAACCGCCGCTGCCACCTGGTCGGGAAACAAAGCTGTGCCCTGCCCAGGGACGATGGGCACGGCCGCCAAAGTGTCCGCTTTCATGCAACAAAGACAATCAGATGAGATTTTTAGCTTGTGGATGGTCCAAGTTTAGGCTTTTTGAAGGGGGATTCAGACATCCCCGGGTCAAAGTGACAACCTGACTCCGTCACCAGCTTTTCGTATAGAAACTTCCCTCAACATTCAGCCGAACACAAAAAGCAGCGTGCGTTCATCGACTGTAAACAGTATGTTATTTCACTCGGTGCAACCTGCCACCCAGGTAACCCGAGATCCACTGCACCTGACATCCCCCCCCCCCTCTTGAGGGACCAGCAGGCAGTCAGCGGGGAAAGGGGCACGGCCGGAGCCCGGAGGAGGGGCCGGTTCCAGGAACAAAGCAGACAAGATGCTGGTAAAGGCCGAGATAAACATCGGCGAGCAGGCTGTGAGGGCCGGTGGACAGCGGGGTAGAAATGAGATGTGTATTAGGTTACTCCATCTGTTAGAGAGCACTCCCTCGCACACACACAAAGACGGATGTACACACTTGCAATCACGGGGCACAGCGGCGGCCAGGTGGCGACAGCGCGGGCCAACAATTGGCAAACTACAGCAGGAAGAAAAAGGTGATAGTCAGGTGCAAGGACTGCCGCCACACACACACTCACATACACACTGCAGCAGGTCGGTCTGTCCGTTCATTCTCTTGGCATCCTGCAAACGTCTGGGAAATAGTTCATCACAGCCAGATAGTGTGGAAACAATGAAAACTCTTTATTGCACATTGTCTGCTTCTCATAACGAAAATAGACTGTAATTCACAATTCAATGAATTTAAACACTCACATAAAATCATGAAGGCTACAGATTATTTCTTTGGTTTTGCACCGTCATCGCAATCTCCCAAAAATCCAAAGATTAATGAGAAATCTGCACATTTAAATAACACCGATATATTATAAACACCACTTGATGTGTTTCTTGGATGCTTTGCTGGAGTCATGATTCAAAAATGGAACTCTATTTGCCGTAAACTCTCTATAAAGTTTTTGTCTCGCACCGAGGAGTGACGTTCAGTTGAACGTCAGACTGAGCACGGTATCAGACCCTCTTCCTCGTCTTACTTTTGCGGAGTCGTGATACAAAAAGCACTTTCCTCTGCAGCCTCACCGTCACGCCAGCAGAAAACACCAGTCTGGGTTCTCAGCCCCGTAGTCCCGAAAACATCCAGCTGCATATTTTATCTGATTGACTCGTCGAAACGGCCTTGTGTCTGCAGACTGCAGAGCCTTAGGCGGGTCTTTAAGCTTGTCAAGTGCATCCATCATCGGCCCAGGGTTTTTAACAAAAGCAATTGAACGCAACTTTGCTGCCAGCCTCCCATACATACACCTTTCACTTGAATTTGGCTCCGTATCTTCACTTGCAGCTGTGAGTTGATTGTCGAGTGGAGCATATATATCGTCCAAATGGTGTTTACCGTTTGGAAAGATGGAGCCACCCACCTTATCCTTAAGACGCCGCCAATCCCTCTCACACATACACCTAACTTCACAAACTACATCTTGCAGTTCTCTCAGGTACTGCGGTGAGTGATTATACAGACGCTATAACTTATCAAGAACAGGTCTCTGCCTGATGCTTTGATGATGCAGTTGTTTCCTTCCTCACTGATGTGGTGAACTCCGGTCTACGTCTCCCTGCTTCACTTCCGTGGTATACTCTTCATTTTTGTGTTTTCACTTCATATCGAGCTGCGTGTCAAGAACTACAACCTTTTGTCTTCTCTCGTGTCAGCCCGACTTGTTTCCTTGTTGTATGTGGTTTTGTACTTTTACCCGGTTTGTGTCTTTGGCCGTCCCCATTGGTACCATCACCTGTCGAATCCCCTGAACTCCTGCTGACCTTTTCCTGTCTTGAGTTCTCAGACTGAACCTCGGGAAAAGCATTCCATCTGCAACTTGTACTTTCCAGTGCGCGTCGGTTTACCTACCTTGTGTTGTCTTGACTTCGCTGCCCTGGTGTCACACAGTGCTTCAGCCCCCCCCCCCCATCCTTTACTGTGTGCACCTATGTCTTGTTATCTTCCCTCTCCGTTTTCTATTTAGGTCGTACACTGCATGGCTGTCAGTTCCCCGGCTGCTCTGTTGTTCACATCAAGTCGTTACAGTCATCTCTATGACTTTGTATCTCGATGCCTGTTTTGACCCCGGTCTTCACTTTTTCTGTCTGCTGTTTTTTTTTTTTTTTTCCCTTTCAGTGGTTTTGTATTTTGACCCAAGGCTTCTCACCTTGATTTTTTTTTTTTTTTTTAAACCTCGTGGACTACATCTGTCTTCGACAATTCTGCATTTGCTCCTGTCGTCAGGGCAAGTCCTTACAAGAACTCTGATAACTTTCTTGTTTTCACTTTCCCCTATCACGATACTGATCAGCTCTAAAATCATTGCAGAAGCCAAGCTGAGGCTTCAAGCCCCTCAGATGCTACATCGGGATACTTAAATGACAAGTTGTTGGTGTGTTGGATGAATGAAAGTGTTTAATTGTGAATTGAATACTTTTTCCCTTTTTTAACAAACACTCAGTCATGAGTACGGTTTCTCTGCCTCTCGTTTCAGGCTGTTGGACTTTCATTTGTGTCTGATTGCTTTCTCTGCCCTGATGTGTTTTGCCTGGTGGCGGTGGTCCATGCTGGGCGTCTCCTGTGAGTTCCTGTTGTCGATTCGTCTATGCTTCGGTGAGGATAGCACTCCAGTGACGCTATCTATGCTTCCGAGTTCCTGCGTTTGAACTTTCCAGCACCTCTTCATCTGTCCCCCGTGCTCTCCATTGGACTTTATTTCAAAATGGCAAAAACCAAAAAATCCAAAACACCTAAAATAAAGATGAGCTTCTGGCGGTGTCTGGCATATTGAGTCCTCTCATGAGCCAAACCTAACAGAGATACACTGAATTCATCCCTGAGGTTAAAAAGAGGGTGTTCAAAACAGTTGTCGGTCCTTTTTAAAATATATTATTTCATATTACTTATTCACAATTTAATGACCTTCATCAAAAAGAACCGTTTGCAAACACACATACTATTGAAGTCGGGTAACATAACGTTCCTTTTTGAACTGTAGTATTTTATTTCTTTCCTGTGTGAAAATTTAATTTGAGCGAGAAAAAAAAACCTCTCAGACATGATTTAACAAAGGCGTCATCAAGGCTGCTTGTGCGGTTTGTATTTGCTGGAGAAGATCTGAGGTCAGGGGCACAAAAGCGTCAGAACTCAAAGAAGAGTTTTCATCCAGCACAACGGTTGGTCTGGTGCACAATGCCTGTACTTGTGACATTACAGTGAAGGACACGGCCAACATTTGAACCGTTTCTCGCGCGTAGCTCTGCCAGTCCACAGATGTACGCTCAGTTATGAAGACATTGTGGACTGAGTCTTGAGTTGTCTTGAGTTGCAGCTTGAGTTTTTGTTGGCTCCGTCTTCTCTGATCAGCTAATTTGTGACTAAGTGGTCATGTGTTTTCTTAATGTGCAAGCTTATTGTTGCACCATATGGAACCACCCAACAGTTTAATGTCCTCCACCTCAGTGGTTCTCAAGATGTTTTCATTGGAGCTTTTCAAGTTTAGAAAGCCTGTGGACATTAGAACCTTTCCCGTCTCTGATATGCCAAAACAATACAGTGAAGCCAAGCTGGTGGAACCTTAAAGAAACATACACAATCAGAAGCATTAACTCATTTCCCAGCTCTACATTCTAAATGGTGTCTTATAGGGATGCACTGATACCGACACCGATACCAGTTTCCGATATCGGGTTGATACCAGGCATGAGTACTCACACTCGTACTCATGAAACTGTCACTGATACCACGACACCAATACCACCTTGCGGCAGCCCACAGTTTACGCTATTTTTTTCCGAAAATTGACCGTTCCAATGACAGTTGGAGGCTCGCTGCCTAAAACAGTGCACTGAAATGGTTCTTAAACTGGCTTTAGTGGCCAAAACACTACCTGTGTTTGGTCTGTTCCACCGAGCACACCCCCAACACCCCCAACACCCCCAACACCCCGGGCCACTCCTAAATGAATGTAGAGGAAACCCTGCGGTTTCTGACAAAGTTTTATTGAAAGCGTTTTTGTTACATGTTAGTTCTCAGTTTATGACCAAGTGTTAAGCCTTCCTGCTCAGAGGAAGCAGGGCAGAGCAGCTTCTACTCCGGGGCCGAAGCCGTCCTCAGCTTCGGGGTTTACTCCCTCGCCTCACAGCCGCTGGAAAGCAAGACTCACGACTCTGAGATGAACTCTTGTTGCATTTTTTTTGGCCAGTTACCTTTATGTACAGCCTCTTGCTAGACCCGTTCCTCATGCATGCTCTCTCTCTCTCGCTCTCTCTCACACACACACACACACACACACACACACACACACACACACACACACACACACACACACACACACACACACACACACACACACACACACACACACACACACACACACACTCTGATAACAAAAATTTTAATGAAATACTTTCTTACAGTATATGTGGCAGTTCCATTACAGGACATATTTTGAATGTCAGTACACCACAATGTAGGAATGTTGTTCAATTAACATCCGTGAGGAAAAAATAAATGTGTGTATCGGCTATGTGTAAGAACATGTGTATAAAAATATGTAAGCGCTCAGTATTGGTATTGGTGAGTACTCAAAAGCAAATACTCATACACTACTCACTTTGAAAAAAAAAGTATCGGTGCATCCCCAGTGTCTTATTATGGTTTTCTTTCATATGTGTGAATTTAAGACTCGAGTCCCCCCTGTGATCTGTGTTTCCCCTCACAAGAGGCTCCCACACCCCAGGTTAAGAATCAATTCATGATTAATAGCTCAGTCTTCTTGTGTGAGTAATCCTGCTGCCCTACAGCGGTCACATCCATGCATTTTATATTTGTGTTGTACACCATTTGAAGGTTTGTAAGGCTGGTTTGAAGGCTGTTATAGTGGCCAGCTTTCTTGCAATAAGACCACAGTCTTTGATAAAGCTATTGAGGAAAAGTAAGTCGTGCCTGGATTGGCTCACAATGACATCACAAAACAAGACAAGTGGTTTCAGACCACAATTTGAACTAGCAGGCACCATCTAGTTTAAGGTAAAACAACAACATGTTCCAAAACAAACTTATTTGAACTTGACTTTGGGTGTAATTCTGGCAAAAACAATCATGGTTACAGTTCAATATATAAGATATACAGTTTAAAGATAAATGCAATTGCATTGTGATTTTGCTTTCTCAGTCATATACTGTCATAAATGTTCATATATAAGAAACATACAATCATATTTAAGTTTTTGGAATATAAATCCAAGAGAGGCGTTCAATCTTTTTCCTCAGTGATACAAAATACGCCGACAGCCTTTTTACTATTTCCTCTGCCTCCATATTTTTTTTTATCAGCATCGACTCCATTGATCTCCAATGCTGCTTTTCCTCGCCGAGGTCAAAGTTGAGCATCTCAGACCGGCAAACAGGCGCTTGACAGAGGACACAGTGTACAGCAGTGCAAAGGACACGGCGAGGTGGGGAAGGACGCAAGGGCAAAAGTGAACTGGAAAAAAACAGCAGAGACCTGGAGGAGGAGGAGGAGGAGGAGGAGGAGGAGGAGGAGGAGGAGGAGGAGGAGGAGGAGGAGGAGGAAGGGGGGGGGGGGGGGGGGTATTGCCAGAACGTGTGTGGAGAGAAACATTCAGCCAGGCAGGCTTTGAAGCCGCATTCAAAGGCAGCTGGAGTCAAGCAGTGCCAGAGCTGCGAGACACAACGCACACCTCGCGCCAAAAACTCAGCCATGGGTGAGCGAGACCCGACACCCCAATCAAACGCTCGCCTTCGCAAACAAAATACGCATGCAGCAGAAACATGCTCGGACTCACAGGAACCCGGCCACTCAGGAAAGTGATACTTGAGTGAAAGGCTATTCCAATAATGGATTCATTTCCAGCACACAGGCGCAGACACAGAGGCAGGACACACACACACACACACACACACACACACACACACACACACACACACACACACACACACACACACACACACACACACACACACACACACACACACACACACACACACACGGCGCTCTCGTTGCTCTCCAGGGTTACAATTTGAGGATGTGGATAAAAAGCCTGCAGCCCATCCAGAGTGAAGAAGGCGTCAGGCGAGGAGAGAGAGAGAGAGAGGTCACGACGAACGCAGCCCCAGCACTCCTCTCCAAATTAAGCATCGCAGCTCTATTAATCCAATATGCATCTCTAAGTGGCTCCTGCGGTTTAAGATGAATACGCTCCCACTCATTCACCCTCAGCGTGGCGTTTCACGCTCGCGTCGCATCACGCCCATGCGGCGTCGGCTTAAATCTGCACAGCCTACTTTCCAAGAGAAACAAATGTTTCAGAGGAGATATTTGTACGGAAGCGCTTAAAACATAATAAAAGATGAGATTCTTTGTGGGGGGGGGGTTTGAAGTCGGGCTTACGAGGTCTTAAAAGGAGCGACGGACTGGAGCGAGGAGAACTTGCAGAGAGAAGCAGTGAGGTTGTTTTTGAAGTTCTTGAGACAGATGGGTTCACAGTGTGAGATAGAGGAGGAAACAAGGGGCGCGAGAGATGGAGGGGAAGAGATGGAGGGAAACAGTGAGGGAGCGGAGGGCCGGGGAGGCGGCTGCTGCTTTAATTGTGGAAAGCAGACAAATAACTTTCTCTGCAGCAGCAAAAAAAAAAGAAAGTATCTTGTCCAGTGGAAATCCTCTTTTTAACTGTGACAGCAATTCTGACTAGTAATTCCTCTCGTCTGTTCACAGAAATTAGTATTTTGGCTCATACTGTCATCATCTAACAGTTGCCAGCAGAGCATCATTAGAACCAGTGAATGAAAATCCCAATTTTAAGTAATCATCATCACACTTCCTCTCATCTGCGCTCCCTCCTCTTTCACTGTAGATACTAAAAATTGATGCATTCTGCCTCCGAGCAGAGCTGAACTAAGCTAAACACACTATTGGAGTTGAAAATATTTTCGCTGAGTTTTTTTTTTTTTTCCCCTGCTGCTGCTGCTGCTGTGTCCCCCTTGAACCTCTCTGAGGCCCCCCCAGGGTGAACCACACACGATGGAAACCACTGACACAGTGCACCAAAAGTATAAAGTAAGATGTAGGGTTGTGTGGATGTGGAAAGTTTTGTGGTGGGGATGCAACGATACCACTTTATCAAAGGACGAGCACGAGTACTAACCATATGTTTGAACTGTGAAACTAAAATATCAGTAGAAAGCCTCGTGCACAGGCAGGAAGAACATGGAAACTCTGGACAGTAAATCCCTTGAAGAAAATATGCAAATAACTACACAACCCCAGTGTGTTCATGTGATGGAGAAACTGAGGCATTTTATGAGAGTAAAATAACTACTTTATAAGATATTGAGAAAATGGGATGATCACACAGCATCTGCCACCAACTGCAATAACAACAACATGGATACATGTACTGTGTACAGATTCTTCCACATCACAGTATATAAGCTTTCTGTAAATGATCCTTCACCATGTTGTTTCACTCAACGTGACCTCAGTAATATAAAAACATGAGCAATGAGAGTCTCATTAAGCTACAAGCTTACCTCGTCTCACGCGCGCACAAAGACCCCAAATGTGAAGAAACGAGATGAGAGCAATTCTTAATTATTACAAGCTGAGTATAATAAAAGATTAGAAAGGCCAGCGCCTTGCTGCTTTAATAATTAATAGTGACTAACATGACCCGGCTCCTATAGTGTATTAGTATGCGAAGTGTATTGTGACATTGGTGTAGTGGTATCAGGCTGCTTGAGGAGGACTTATCTTCACCCATTGTCACAAGATCAAATGGGTTTTGATTGTGTGCGTGTGTGTGCGCGCGTGTGTGTGTGTGTTGGTGTTTGTAATTGACTGCCTGAAGCCCTGAGGGTTGAAGGACATCAATGACACTTGCATTACAGCGCTGCGGAGCTGCAGAGTCAGGACTTTTGTGTTTGCTGCGTCTTCTCCTCGCAATAATGCAGGTTCAAGTGTGACACAAAAACACTGAATCCGTGCCAGTCGTGTTCGATGGACCAAAGATCATTAACCAAGAGAGCCTTTTCAGCAAGACGTTCGCTCTTAACTTTGGAGAGAGGATGGGAACAACATGCCAACAAACTTTTAATGTTTAACATGAATTATACGGCGCAATTCACCAGGAGCAGGCTCTCTGCGGCTGGTAGAAAACCCACTTTGCTGATGTTATCGTACAAGATGGAAAGAAAAAAGCTGGACTGAGTAGCATATCAGCATGTCTGTCGTTGAGGGAGGAGGTATCAGGTGTGGAATGTGTGGTCAGGAGGGCAGGAGGTCACGCAGGTGACAAGGAAAACAGATTAGAAATAAGTGAAAACAGCCAGAGGGAGCAGGGAGATGATTTATGCCGATTGAACAACAGCATCTGACACACCGATCACACCACGCTGGAGAAAACCTGGGCAAGTTATCAGAGCACGGAGCTCCGGGTGTCTCGGGGTGGAAAAGGAAATGTTCTGGGGAACGGCAACAAGTGGAAAGCGGGAGACGGCTCAGGGAGGCAGACATCAGGAGATGACAGAGAATGTTTCAGCGTGCGGCTGTTTTAAGTGTAAACCGGAAGAATCCCTGATCGCACTGACGACCACAACGGAGCAACCAAAGGGGGGGGGGGGGGGGGGGTTGGGCGAACGAGCGAAGACAGCACTTTGCAAGGCTCATTTATAATTGATGAACTCGCTCGTCGCTTATTCCTCTTCATGGAGACAAATTGGGTAAAGTCTGGAGAGTGTTTACAACGTTTATTCTCTTTGTCACATGTGGTTTTGGCAACATACTGTACGTGCACATGGAGCCGACAGCCCCTCAGCCTGAGTCTTTATCTATAAAAAGGTACAGTCTTTATACGTTCTCTCTGTACCTGCTGGGATTGTGCATCTTTCAACCTTTTGAAAGTTTTTTTTTTTTTTTGTGTGCAAAATTTAGAAATAGTGATGCAAGAAGTAAGATAACCATGAAACACAAATTAATGTGCAATAGCAAAAAGAAAGAGGCTTACAGAGAGAAAGTAGCAGGAGGGAAAGTTTGATTAAGATCTCATGTAAACGTGAAGGACAACAAAATTCAATTAGTCTGAAAGTATTGTTTTCTGAAAGCTTGGCTTCATGGATGCTGATAAGGTGAGACACAACAAGTAATGCAAAAAATGGTGAATAACGTAGTAATTGTGGATATTTTAAGGCCCTTTCCACACGAGCCAAAAAAATAAAAAAATAAAAAATTCCATCTAAATTTTTCTCAATTGTTTGTTTCGCACATTATTACTTCATTGAATCCATTTTTACATGATTGTGTGGTTAGTGGATTGTGGAAGTAGTATTAAAATCATTTTAAATGTAATGACCGCAGTCGATAATGAATAAAAAGGGCTGCAATTTTGCTTATGGAAAGTGGGTATAGTCATGATATTAATGCAGCACTTCCTCACGTCGTCTCTCCAGAATGGGTCTTGAGTGGTCTTCTATTGTACGTGGGGGGACAAGTTGTGTCCCGTCCACTGTTCAGTGCTGGATGTTCCAGCTTGACATGGATGGATTCTTTCATTTCTCAAGCTGTGGCGTGTCAAGATGTGAACGCTGCCGTCCTCAAATGAATGCTGCTCCTCCTGGAGGTGTGACAGTCTGGTGCTGGGGAGTCGGCGCCAGTGTACCTGTTGGATCAGCTCACGCCTCCGTGTAAATGCTTCACTGGACTCATTAGAACTGGGAGATGAGAGGTGAAACCAGGTGTCTTCAAGACAAAACTAGACCTACAAACACAAGTTACCTGATGTGCAAGTTACTCCGTCAGAAAACAGTTCAATTGGGGTTGTTTTTTTTAAGCTCTTGAAAAGAGGTGGAACCCAGCAGCCTTCAGCCTTTTGACTTTTATTTGTGGATTTTATTAAAGGACATTACGTGTTTAGGACCGACTCATGTCCAACTCCTCATTATTGTTTGTTTATGTTTGTTGGGGCACCAGAACAATCTTGCAAACACATTGTTCTGGTGTAAACAGGGTATGAAGGATACTTTAAGGATTTAAGCCTGATCTCACTCGTGCTTTTTTTCTTAGTAAATCACAAAAAGAAATCTTCTACAAAACTCGGCTGTATCTGCTGTAAATCCAGCAGGTTAGCAGACTTGAGACATGAAATCTGAACCCGATGTGCAGCAAGTGTCCTCCAGCCTCGTTCACACATCCCACACAGGCAGAAGGAAGGAGCCGGGCTTCTGTTTGGCTGCTGCTGCCAGCGGTGGAAGCAAAAGAGCCGCAGAAAACGGAGACAATCTGCCAATAGATCTGTTTTCAAGCACCGCGGCTCCCTGTCATGTTCTCGTACCGACTCTGACATTTCCATCCTCATGGCGGAGAACATTAGAGCCTGACCTCGCTAAACCCGTCGCTCCGTTGTTTCTACTACCTGACAGCTTCCTACACAACGGCAAGCAGATGTTTTGGGTTCTTTTTTTAAATCGTGTCTATCAAAATGTCTTTGGATGCACAGAAGTCACTTAACTTTCTGTTTAAAAGGCCATACTTCATATCAGCATTAGCCACTAATGCTTATCGTTGTTAAACTAATAATGGTGAGGGTAGCGTTGGAGAAAAAGCTTTCACGATTCATTTCACGTATGGACTGAAAGCTTTTTGTTCTGGCGCTTGTAGCGTTTGGCTTTGGGTCCATGTTTTCTCATGTTGTCAGTAGTTGCAACATTTCAAACGGTCAAAAAGATTTTCAGTCAAATTGAATGGAGCTTTAGTTGGTATAATTTCCAGATCTGTGCATTCAAAAACGTGAAAATAAAACAGCGGCTCAGTAGAAAAAGAATCAAACAATTATATTTTATTGAAGTCAATTTTACTGTTAAATGTAGTTCAACTGCAAAACTTAATTTTTTTTTTCTGACTGCATGTAGACTGTCAATGAATATTTCATTAGAAAAGCATAAAAAGTATTGTTTCTATTGCGTGAAGCACTTTTTAATCTCCAAAGACACTCGCACCTGTTGCATTCATTGCATCTTTTTACCTAAAAAGTGAAATTGTTTAAAATGTTTATTAAAAGAAAGCGTTAAACTCCATCTCTCGGTTCACTGAAGACTTCTTGTCACAGACAAAGAATCCCAAAGCACATGTGCAGAAGTGGAGTGTATAGCTACAACTTAACAAGAACACAGAATTAAAACAAAACAAAACAAAAAAATCCCATCACACCCTGCGCATAAAAAGCAATCTTAGAAGGATTTAAACTCCAGCGTTTCCGCAAACAAAACTTTTCTGGGCTTCACACACTTGATATGTGAATGTGGTCACCACTGCGACCAGGGGGATTAATTAATCAGAGTCCTCTGAAACTGAAAGCAACCGTACTGACCAGCATCTCAATGAAGGAGCTTCAAACACCAAAAGGGACCTCTCTCCTGCCACACATACACACACACACACACACACACACACACACACACACACACACACACACACACACACACACACACACACACACACACACACACACACATACACACACACACACAAAATAAATAAATAAAATAGTCTCCAAATGCTGGTGGCTTGCTGTCAGACATGATGCAACAAAGTATTTATTTTCAATTACCGCTTTGCTAGACCACAGTCAAATATTGATATGGCAGCGTCCCCAGTTTAACGATGCCCCTGACGTCTCCGCCGACAAGCACACCAGATGTCCTGAGATTTTGGGATTACACCCGTTCCTCAAACACGACGAGGAGACAATTCATCTCTCAACCAAAGAGCAGCAGGACAAATTCTGATCTCGCGTGGAAATGTTCTTGAGGAAGGAATCGCTTCCTTCCTGTTCGACCCTCTTTAATCTGCAAGCAATTACTGTCACGGCCGGTGGTTGGCATGTTTAGAATGAACCGGTACATTTTCAGTTGATGAGGCCAGTAAAAGCATCTCGGGGGGGGGGGTGAAACACATAAGTATGCTCGGTAACTAATGCAACCGTCAAATCAACAGTTCTTTTTGACGGGTCTGTTGAATACACGGCACTGAGAACAACAGTGCAGCACAAACATCACTCAACCAACAAGACATCAAAACACGTCGAAGCCCTTTTCCAGGAAAGAGACCTCAAGTAACGACACCGAAGAAGATAGTAAAGTTTAGAGAGCAACAGCAGGTGGAAGACAACGCTTGGTGCTAAAGTTAAAAGCACAACAGTAACGCCTTCAACGATGGGGCATGCCGTCGTAAACAAGGCGCTCGATTTAAGACCCCGTTTAATGAGACACTCCCAGTGAAAAAAGCATAACCTTTGCGCTCTCGTCTCAGTAAAGTTTCGCGTTTACGTGGCAACGTTTTGAAAAGGAGGTCCAATTACATGGAAACACTGAACATGTGAGGTAAAAAAGTAACAATATGAAAGTCTGATTTCCTGCAGATATTTTCACATTATAATTGTCGGTTGTTCAAAATGACCCACATCTGGGTGTCAAAATCTGTCGGAGTGATATAGTTTGGCTAACTTTACGAAAAGTGACAATCCAATGTTGCTTTACTTTCCATGCACACACATAATAACAAGAGCATCTATAAAACTGAGTAAATGATGGTTTTGCAAAGAGAACACATACCCCGACAAAGATAAAGCTAAGGTAGGCAAGATAACGTTCATTTTGCCCTCTGTACACAAAACCTGGTTGTACAAATGAATAATAGCCAAGTAACAATTAGGCTCCTCCTAAATTTCAATTTAATTTTAATAATTACATTTCCGTTGCCAACATAAAAGTACTTAATTATCAGGAATTAGACTTGTTTACATGCTACAAAAAAACAGCAGGAATTCCAAATGTGTAAAAGAAAACGTCATAAATAATATTAACCTTACATTTCCCTATGTTGGCTTGTATATGTGCCCATGATTTAGTTTAGTTGGTTTGTTTATTGAAGATTTGGAGGGTTAAAACTTGTCTTGTATTAGTGTGAATGTTGAATTTTTCCAGCTCAAAACTGTATGACAAAACTACTGTATATACCCGATAAGATGAAAACACACTATAAATCATAAAATAACACATTTAGCCAGCTTATTGTTCGATGTCTGTATGGGCATGACTTCTTTTTTTTTCTTCTTTTTTTTATTATATAAAAATAATTTCAAAGGGTTCAAAATAATTTCATAAACCAACATGACTTGCTGGAAATAATTACCGGAGAAGCGCTGCAGGTCTCCAACCACGTCCTCTCAGAAACGATGAAAGCTGAAGGCCACGTTTTTATTTCCTGCCGCGGCGCGTAGACCCGAGAAACAATGCGTTCAAAAGGCTCCTGCGTCACGCCGGCGTTTCTCTCATACTGCTGCAGCCTGGCCGGCCCAGAAAGCATCGACTCGGGACCTTGCTTTCATTGCATGAATAGAGAAATACCAATATAATCGAGGTGCGCTCTTTTGAACTCGTGAAATCGCAGCTTATGTGCAATTAGCAGTTGATGTTTGCCGAGCGCCGATTAATTCCTCCGGTTCAGAATGTGGTGCCATGCTTCGCAAGACGTTGGTGGAGGTTTATTCTGGATCAGAGTGAAAAGAACCTAAAAATATGTGCCGTCGTCGTATTTGCATTCAATTATATGAAGTCATGAGTCAGATTTTGGACACATATTGCAGCGTCTCTGGATCCCACACCTCCTGCTCAAACACCACCTCTGCAGCTTCTCCGCCATTCGTTTAGGATTGAAAAAAAAAAGAAAAAAAACACCACTGGGTCGCAGGTTTTAGCTTTATTCTACATGACAGCATGCACAATATCTTGCCTGGGTTTGTCCACGTCCTGCATCGCATGACCGTGACTGTTCTCAGCTGTGAATCCTCATGTGGGGACCTTCTGCTTGTTCTGGAGATTGAAATCTGGAGGTGACCCCAGTTTTTTTTGCTATCAGGGGCAAGTGACTTTGGAACGACCTGCCCGAGGACATGAGGCTTGCACGGTAAATTTAAGACACTTTTACAGCAAGCAGCTTACTAGCATCTGTGTGAGGGCAGTGGTTAACGGAATTTATTTATTAATGTATTTATTGTAAATTTATACAATGTAGTTTCTTATTATTAATATTTAACACTGCATCTTATGCTTCATATATATATATATATATATATATATAAAATCATTTGTGTCTCAAAATACCTGCTTAAGAACTATCTGTCGTTCATATCTTTTCTGGTTAACAATAAAATAATGTTGTGCTAAAAATGGTGGTTTATGTGATATTGAATTAATTGCATATAGATTTTACCCAGAGGGGGTTTATTCACACGTTAGCATCATGAAATGTCTTTTACTCAACATAAGATTTGAGGAGTGCTCTATCAATTGTTTAACTGCTGTTATTTTCCCTTTCTCATTCATCCAAGAGGATCACACTGCAGAAAACTCTCCGAATGTGTAATAATGATCTCCTCCTTCACTTCCACCACGGAAAATACAAAACTAACTGGCTCATCACGATCTCCCTCTCACTCCTCCTCTTTGACTTCATCCTCCTGTCAGGTCGCTCTCTCACCATGGAGCTGTTTGCTCAGACCTCTCACTTTGTGAGCGGTGTTTACCTTTCCAGCTTTATTGGTAAACAAGCGCCTAATTAAGTGATGCTGCAGAGTGAGTGGAGCTTCTCAACCTGCATGGCTAAAAATAGACAAGAGTTTGGAAAAGGTATTGTACATGATGGAATGGGGGTGTGTGTCTTTGTTGTTTGTGTGAGAGGAGAAGATGAAAGACAAACGCCTACGCTGCCTGAATGGGTTAGACCCCCTCCACCTCTCCACACATGTGCCCCCCCCCCCATCACCCACTCCCCTTCTCTTCTTCACTTCTTCCCTCCAGCAGAGCAAGAGCCCCCCTTTTGCTCACATGCACTCTTGTTAAGGCTGACGCTCGATTGTATTTATTTTATTATGCATTTTCATTACATGACGTCACTCTCAATCATTGTACTGTCAGAATTTACATAACATTTTAATAATAATAATAATAATAATAATGACACTGTATTGGCCGCCCCCAAAAAAACAGTGATTCAAAGAGACATACAGTAGGAACAAAAGAGACAGAGTTTTAACATTTTTAGATACCATTAATGACACATGGAGTCTTGCTGTACGTCTCATATGTTTCATACAGTTTGTTGAAACATACGAGTTTCTTGTTCCAGTTCCGCCTGCTCCTGCCACAGCCTGTCCAAAAACCTTCAAACCAGGACTCTTTAAGCCTGATCCTGAAGACTCGGTGTCCAGCATGCTTTAGGCCCGGCCCACACGACAACGCTTCAAGTGAAAACATCAACATTTTGAAAACAATGTCCACTCCCACAGAAATGGCAGAAACTATGAAAACGATGCAACCAGCATGTAGGGCCACTGGTTGGCACTGTTGGTTGCACACGGACATTCATGAGGACGGACAATGAAGTTGGATTTTTAATATGGCGACGCTCAACTACAAACCCACCCAAGTCCCAGGAGAATGTGGACTGGGAGTCGTGACGTTCTGAAGGCAAACGTTGTTGTTATTGTCCGTCTAACTCATTCGTGTGCATGAGAACTATCCATGTGCGGCAGCAGCCTTTCAGAAAGTCTGGACAGTCTGACATCTGTGTCTGAGTGGCGGCCGTCGGACAGGCTCCTGTCAACCACGGACAAGCTGCTGCGTCCATTGTGCAGTATCATCTGCAGGCAAAGGAGCATGTTCAGTGATGGGACGCCGTCACTGTCCTCCCTCATGCCATGTGGCTTTTTAACTCCAGATAGGGAAAGGCGAAGGTGAAGAGCCTCATATGGGAACAGTGCAGGACACAGACTGACCTGCACCTTAAGCTTCAGGTTTATATGAACTCATCCATTTGTCTAATATCTATCAGGAGCTTTTTACCCGTTTCCAGAGAGATGGAGTGTTTTCAAAAACTTCTACCTAGCGTCGTCACTGGCTCCGACCACCGTTGTCGTGGAAACAGACACCCAAAACACAAAGAAACGTCTCTCCCTGCTGAAGCTCCTTAGATATACATAAGGTGGCAAGTGAAACTTTTTTCGGACCCACTACCAGGGGGCAAAAAAAAAAAAAGAAAAAATCTTACATTCGAATCCTTGGATTATACAGTACTTGATGTTACAATACGTGACGAGTGTGGAGAGTATTTCTTCTGGAAAGACAATATCACCGCCTGAAAATAAAAGCTTCACTTGGCTGCTGAAATAGCAAAACTGTTGACTTTACAGACGTAAATCTTTTGTTGAATAGAGAATAGGCTGGAGAAAAATGGAGGGAACCTAATATTAATGTTGAAGAGAACAAAACTAAAAAATATTAAAGAAAGGATTACCTGCATTTTAGTATAAATCTTAAAGAGACATATCATTTTTCACGAGTTTTTACCACGTTTGGATGATCTCTGCCTCCCTCTGGATCAACTCTTCATGCCCTCTGAGACACACACACACACACACACACACACACACACACACACACACACACACACACAACACACACACACACACACACACACACACACACACTCTATAGTTTATCTCCCCTGTCTTCACTTTCCTTTTTGTCTCCATTAATTAGAGCTGCTGTAACCTTCGGCGCAGACCCTCCTCCTCCTCTTCCTCCTCTTCCTCCTCCTCCTCCTACACCTGCCCCACCCCTTCCCATCCCTCCCCACCGTGGCCTTCATCCATCCCTGGTGAAAAAGACATCTCCAGCAGGATAAAAAATGAGCACGACAGTGTGTTTTAGGTAAAAACAATGGGTAGAGTCCCGGAGCTGTGCTACGTTGGGTTATTCATCTCCAGGTAAAGATGCGCCTCATCTCCAACTTTTCCTCCCCTCAGCTCTAATCCTATACTCCCACAGCCCCCTCAGCCCCCTCCTCTTCCTCCTCCTGCTCCTCTGGGAGTCTCCTCAGCGGTCCATACATTACAATCTGGACCTCGGGAACTCGCCGAACGGCAACACTTTTAATTTTTAATCAGGGCCTCAGTCAGAGGGGACCTGGCTTTTTCCGCTCCCTTTCTCCAGCCACCTTTCTCTCACCTTCACTCCTACCCTCTCTCCGCTCGCTCACTCTCGCTCGCCCACGCTCCCCATCCCTCGTGCCTCTCCCATCCCAAAGTCACGGTGATGAATGGGTGAGCGTTGCCATCTCTGTGCCCACCAGCGAGAGGCAGAGGCCAGCTAACGCGGCTCAGACGCTCTCGGGGATCACAGGCAGCGAGGAGAGTAATTAATCCAGGAGGATGGGAGGCAGGGTTGCAGGACACACTGCGAGCTTCAGGACAGCGTGTGTGCGTGTGTGCTGGAGTACATTATTGGAAACCGAGGATAGAAACTCCAGACAGAGTTTTATCTCTGTAGAACTGGGAGTAGTGATGTGTTTCAGAGCACAAGGTTAGGCTGGTGTGTGTGTGTGTGTGTGTGTGTGTGTGTGTGTGTGTGTGTGTGTGTGTGTGTGTGTGTGTGTGTGTGTGTGTGTGTGTGTGTGTGTGGGTAGATGAGCTCCTTAAATAAACACCGCTTGGGTACAGACAGGAGCAGCCAGAGGCAGCACATACGAGACCGTCCTTGAACTTCAGGGTCAAACGCACTAAAACAGCCGACAAAATACACAACACACACACACACACACACACACACACACACACACACACACACACACACACACACACACACACACACACACACACACACACACACACACACACACACACACCAGCCTAAAACCCAACATATGTGAGGATGGAGAATTAGTCTGCACAAGCTGTTTTGAAACGGAAAAAAAAAAAAGACTTTACACCATTTCATCGTCTCCTTTGTTGAGTAAGTTCATTGTCTGCACGGTTTCTCTGAAGACTCGCCTGTCTCCGATTGTCCGCGGAGCGCAGACGGGATCCGGCTCCCAAATTAAATTGCGTTCACCTTGATAAGAGAGTCTTCTCAGACCGGAGTGTAGTTAATGAAAGATGTGTAGTGGCTGGCTGTATAAACAGGTGTGCTCTCCGTCAAAGCTCTGCGTTAATTGGACCAATCTATTACCCACCTTGACGTGCTTAATGTTACGGGGGATGACCGATTAGGGCGGCGTAGAGCGCCGTACACAGGCGCCTGGCTGGTTTCCTCTGGTCCATGACGTCTAACCGGAGGCTACGGCGCCATGCATCATTAGTCCTGGCCTCGCCAGCATACCAATCAACGTGTCCCTATAGCCTAATAGGATAACTGAGGGGAAGTGGAGGAAATGGCATCAACGCTGTAGAGCCACTCCGGGTGCAGAGTCTCCCGAGGTTGGTTTTTTTTTTGTGTGTGCGGGTGCTAATAGACAAGGCTGGCCCAATTATGGCACAAATGAAGCTGGAAAGGAAACACGCCAAGCGCCCAGGCTGAACCTCACATAGCCGAGAAATATATTGGATTTTGCATCAAACATGAAAAAGCATGTGGAGGATGTGTGAGCGCCAAAAGAAGGGGAGGAGAGGGGGGGGGGGGGGGGGTGTTGACAGCACAGGTCTTTGTGGGGAGAGGAAGCCGTGCTCCGATGTTTCATGTCAGGCTTTCATCTGCAGCGTGGTGCACGGCAGCCGACGTATCAGTGGGTGAAAGATGCAACGTGAGGAAGGAAAAACAAATGCACGGTGGAGCTGGTTGCTCCGTCAGGCTATACTTTGTCACAGCTATGCTTTGAGATGAACGCGATTGTGAGCGTACAGACACATTTATTTTATGTTTACTGTGTTTAGTTGGGGGGGGGGGTTTCCCCCCTGCATGTTAATGTGAAGGAATTTCCCTTCACAAATGTGGTATCATACAACTAACATGGCTCCAGATATGTATGTACTTTTATTCACTTAGAAGCATAAAAGTATTCATGTTTGTGAAGAAAAGTAAATAAAAAAACTAGCCTTTTGAGAGGGGGGCTCTCTCAAATAAGCCCACAGATGCACTAGTCCTTGCAGGTAGAGACATCAGGCAGCAATTCTCACTCCTGCAAGTGAACATCCATCAATCCATCCAACCATGTCAATACAGAAGTGCAGCCGGAAGATATTTTGGCCATTACAGGTCCAAATGCAGGGTTCACCTGTCCGACCGTCAGGCCATGACGGGAGGGGGGGGGGGGGGGGGGGGGGGGGGGGGGACCCCACGCATGACGGGGAGAACAAGCAACTTCCAGACAGAAAGACTCCCAGCAGGTTCCAACAAGTTCACAGTGCTGAACACTGGTCCACCATTAATCCAGAAGATAAGCAGGGACGGAACAAAAATTAATCTCAAACGCAAACTAAAATTAAAACTGAAATAGGAAGAGAGGAGTTGAGACCGAATTAGACGAGACCCTCCGTCAGGAAGTACATATTCCACTAAATTGACTTCTCTCATGCTCCTATTGCATGCGCTGACATACGTGTGATGATTTGGCATTCAAAGTGATGTACATTTACGTAGGGTAACAAATAAATAAAAATAATTTTCTATTTTTAACATCCAATTCAGTTCTCTTCCCAAATGTCCACATTTATTTTAATCAGTAGCCTTTTTTTGGGAACCAATTTATACCTTGCAGAAGTCAACTAGAGCCAGAACACAACCTTGAGTGACTCGCGCTTCTTATTTTGAACGGCTGACACATTCAGCAGTGTCTTTTTTTTCTCTTTTCTGACTAACTTTGTTTTTGACTTGGTGGTGAACTCGTGCTGAACAATAAGGTCTTAGAAATGTCGACACAATATCTGCATATTCAGCACAAAATCAACTCGTAAAAGCTCTTTTCATGCCTTCATTCTGCGTTTTTTTCCCCATTGCAGAAATCATAGGACCCCGGGGGTAATAACTCATGGAAAGACTGATATGTTGGTCAGAGTTTGGGGGTAATTTCAACTTTCTTTGATCAAGTACGAGTCGACAGAAAATGTCCACACGAGACACTGAATTTCAATTTCAGACAAATTCCCCATTTTTGATGGCGATGCTCATTGTGTGAAGAGACGATACAACAAAGCTGTATCCACGGAGTATCAATACATTTCCTGTGAGAAATCGAAAGGTCCTGGATTTTATGTGTTGGTCCAACCAATTGTGTTATCTCAACCTACAATGCTCTCACGCTCTGGATCCAGGTGGAAGGAGGTGTCACGCTGAAGCCCTCGTAACGTGTCCCATTTTTTGGGGTGGGGTGTGGGTGGGGGTGGGGGGGGGGGGGGGTGGAGGAGCAATCAGCAACCGAGCCGAGGGGTGCCGAAGACGGCGAGTGCACACGTGGTCCCAGAGGACGGACGGCTATTACACAGGAAACACAATCATCCGCCAGCCTCCAGGCTAAATGTAGCATTCAGCAACCGAGCACCAGAGGAGTGAAGTCCTGTTAAAGTCCCACCAGCACACCGCCCACTCGTGCGAAAATGCATTTTTGCGGCTTGAAAATTTCATCAAAGGTACTTGTTCACCTATCGAGTTGGCCTGTTGACGCACAGCGGCGTGTTTTAAAGCCACAGGAAGCCGACTAAAGCGTCGCTCCCCTGCGGTTTTCATCCATCTCGAGACGTTTTCCTTTCCCCATCTGAGATTACCAGACTTTGGTGAAGCAAGTGCGTCGCTGTTGGTTTCCCGTCGAGGCGAGACGACGGAGCGACTGGATGAAAGGGGAGAGGCGAGCGGGGATGAATGGAGATGAGAGGTCACAGTGGAGGGGAGAGCAGACTGACAGATATGGAAATTAAGTCAAGAGGGAGACAGAGATATGAACTATTTCCTTCACTTCCTCTTTGTATTTACCCTTCAAAAAAAGGGGGGGGGGGGGTAAGGCCTAATAAAACATTTATCATTCCAGGAAAGCTCTTTAATGTCTTTGACATTAAAAGGCAGAAAAAGAGGAGCAAGAGATGAAAAGAGGAGAGAAAATGGATGTGGAGGGATGGCACAGGGGGGGGAATCAGAGGTAAAGGTGTGGAAGGTGAGAGCAGGAGCTAAAAGGGGTGAATTACACAGAGCCTGAAGAGAAGAGCTGATTAGAGAAGAGAAGACATTCAGCCCGAGACATGATTACAAGTTATTCCTTTTGAGTCTTGCTGGACAGTTCATGCTTAATTTGTGCACAGAGCCCAACGTGGGGGTGAACATTAAAAAAACAATAAGAAAAAGCATAAAGACGATGGAAATTACATTTCATATTTTTCTCCATCTTAAAACCTTAGCCTTTGATCATATTTTATTATCTTATACTTCGGATTACAATATGCATGAGGCAGTTTCTCTGACTGAAGAATAAGGAAAAATAGATATTCATTCATAAATGATTATCCTAAACTAAATGTAATGTGTTTTGGGTTTTTTTCCAAGCAGTCACGGTCTGAGCCATCACAAAGAAGTGCTTAAAAAAAAAAAAAAAAACACTTTGAATTCATAATTATGCTTCATTACTGCATAATGTTTTTTATGGCTTTTAACTTTTCAAGATGTACTTTGTATCTACAAAGGCAGCGGGTCGTTTCACAACAAAGCTTCAGAGCAGTCTTATCCTGCTTCTGTGCAGCTTTCTGGCCACCGCAGGTTCTCTTAGGCCACGTTTTCAATTGAAAACGTAAAAACGCCATCCTACCTTTGGCGTCCGTTTACACAACAACGGTGCTTGGAGCCACTGAAAATGCCACTTTTTGAAAGCGGCTCTCGTGTACTCCTATTGTTAATGTTTAAAGCGTATTCTTCACTGCTCGCGTGTGTGTGTGTGTGTGTGTGTGTGTGTGTGTGTGTGTGTGTGTGTGTGTGTGTGTGTGTGTGTGTGTGTGTGTGTGTGTGTGTGTGTGTGTGGTTTACTTACAAAAACAACCAAAAGCACTTTACATGCATAATTAATTATCGCAATGCTTCGCTTTCTGGTCTCACAAATAAGAACAGATCACTTTACAACAGATCCAAACTGCCGCAGCAGAAAAAGTTTGGGGAACGTCTCACGACCAGACGTGGAGTAACGACGAGGTGGAGGTATTCATTGATACATGGTCAGTTTATTAATCGCAGTGTCTTGTGGCCACCCGCAGGAAGAATGATGATTTTTAATTGCTCCATTGGTTTCCATTTGGTGTGTGTTTTTCGGAGGTGTGTGTGAAGCTGAACAGGATGGATTTCCGTTGTGCAGTCCTGAGCGATCAATGAGCCGGATTCTCTTCCTTCTTGTGCTTTTTCAATTCCTACTCACTGTTTATTTATGGCAGAAGCGCCCCAAACAAGCAGATTTTGCTGATGCAGTTTGGTCCACTTTGAAAAGTCCAACTGATATCGAAGCTCCTCAAGTCAGATTGAAAAGTGTGTTTTAAATAGTTATAAATACCAGACAGACATTTATTACACCCTTGAAGGTGAGGCTCGGTAAACAGTTGGATAATAACCTCCCATTCTGTAAACATAAGTTCACTTTGAGTTGAAAAACAGTCCAGAAACACACATCTGCTCTTCCAAAGTAAACTGCTATCACCAACAGAAACACTAATTCATAAACAGACTTTATGTTTTACCACAAGGTCAGTGACAACAGATCTGTTTTCCAGCTTTGTACTTGGAAAAATGTGTGTTTTAATTTCCCAGAGTGTCTGTAAGAATCTGATATTCTGATATACAAAAGGAATGTGTGAATTCTGTTTTAGCGCTCCTTTCCTCTGAACCATTTCTGTGAAGTGATGTGAAAGAAAAAGATAGAAATAGATTGAATCATAAAAGTGAAGAAAAAAAAGAATTTAATTTTTTTTTTTAAAGAAGGCGGCTTCTGCTGATCAAATGCAAGAGCAGAGTGAGGTTTCTCTTCAGGATCTTGCAAAGACACAAATAAATGAGTGAAGATAGCAGTGAATCCTGCCTCCACTGGGGTCGACAGTCCAACGCATCCCCGAGGTGGAAGACTGGAAAGGTTTGCAAACAGCGGCACTTCAAGTGAAATCAACTGTTTATAATCACATTATTATAGTAGGAAATTATTTCCAGGCATTCTATTATTTTGTATCCAGACTATTAATCATCCATTATAAAAGTAAGATGGTGCGTCAGTTCAAAAATGTGCACTTGAACAGTTGATACGTTGATGAAGATGACGCTTTAAGAGTTAAATACATGTAACATCATGGAATATCTTACTGCTGCTTTATTCACAATCTATTAACTCTGAAATCCTACTGTTCAACAAAACGTCCTGCACATATGTTTGGGTTAAAAAGACTTCATTTGATCCTCCTTTGTTACACGTTTCTGAGACATTTCAGAGGGAATCGTTGCACTTCAGTCTTAAATACATGTACTGCTGAAAATATGTTTGAATCATAGTTTCTCAGGATTGCACATGACATGAACCACAGTTACATGATGCATTTCATCCACTGTTCAAAAGAATAGAGTGAATGAAGTAAGAGATTTTTTTTTCTACTTAAAAGTCTCAGTTTATTGAAATTGATATTTAAAATGATCCAATATTTCTGTAGAAATCCAAGATGAAAATCCAAAAAAACACAATGTTGTGAAAACTTCATCCACCAATAGATCACGTTGACATTTATCTAGTTGCCCTGTGTATAAAATTGTTCCGTACATGTTGCTTACACACGGCATTAAAATCATATTGAATTGAACAAACTTTATCGATATAGTACTTTTCATGCAGGTTGTTGTAATTCAACGTGTTTCACAGTGACGGTGCCCAAACGGGGAAACAAAGAAACAGTGGATCAAAGACAAGAGAGAAAACAAGCTTTTAATAGGGAAAGTTAGAGTGATTAATTAAAAAAATCAACAAATTATAAACATGAATAAAAAACAAAATTAAAACTGATGTCAAAGATCAGACTACACTGAAAACAAGACAACAAGTCAACTATTTCATTTATAAAAGAAGTGAGAAAAAAAGAAAGACTACAAATTCGCCCAAGGATGACCAGACATACTAAAAGAAAAGTCCGAGTACAATAATATGCTATCAAAGCAATTATCAGTCATCAATTAAAAGAAGAGGCATGTTTTATTTAATAACTTCTGTTAATGAGTTCGGTTCATGAAGCATAAAAGCTTCAGGGTCGGTTGTAGATCCTCAGAGAACTGAATTTGATCACAGATGTGAAGATTTGAGCGGCGCAGGGCTGAGATTGATTTCACATATTGATGTTGTACGTTTTATGAATGCGCTTACCGTATCTCTGTATGTTGTGTTCCACTGTTTTCAGCTGCTGTGCACATCTCCCTTCAAGGCTAATCAAGCTGGGGCGGATGAAGCTATAAAAGAATAGCTGACAGTTAAGTTTAAAGAGCGAGACCGTTTAATCAAGGCTGGGATGATGCTTTGATGAATAGGAACTAATAATCCATGATAATAATAAAAAAAAAAGAACTGCACTAACAGATGTGCAGCCCGAGAGATCAGGTCAATATGTAAATCAGTGTTTGTCCACCTGCTCAGTACGAACATCCATCTGTTCCCTGGTGTCAGACTGGAGATGTGATGTCTGATGGACTACAGCCACATCCAAGCGAGGAAACACAAAACTATCAGAGGCCGTGAAGAAAACACCGAAATGAGGAAGCGATCAAGATTGTCCAATGGGAAAAGAAAAGGGAAAAAAAAAAGAAACATCTGGAGATATTTCTTTGTGCGCCTCACGTTCACGCAGCTTCGTCTCACGCGCCATTCGACTGCCTGTTTAAGGAATCATGAAAGGAAACGGCACCACCGGGGGGCATGCAGCGAGACGAGATGTGTGCTGCTCCTAATGTGCGCTCAGCACCTCGTTTACACCTGGACAGGCCGACGGAGCCGTACCGGCGTAGACTCTGCACTGCCTTAACGATGACTTTTATTGGAGGTTATGACATAATCTCCACGTTTTCCTGATCGGGCCCGTCAACCCTCAAAAGGTTAGGAAACGGCTCAGGCTGGTCTCGTCTGATGCTGCTGGACTGCAGCTCGAATATGAAAGAATCCCCGCGCAGAGATGTGAAGGAAAACCCTCACACAGGGCTCCATGATATTCAAACTTTCTGACAGTCGCTCACGTCTCGGATTTCGACAGGCAGCGTGAAAAGCTGTAGGAAGATGAAGAGGCCCCTCTCATCAGCTCCCGTCTTGTCATCGTCAATGGCACACCAAAGATGGCGCGCCATAAATACATCAGCTGGACAACGACGTGGGGAGAGACGGATCCCTTTGTGCTGGGCTTTTCTGCCGGCTGCCATCGGCCGTGGAAATCTCAAGTGACAGGATAAATCCCAACAGCCATCACAGGAAGTAATCCCGCCGTCCAATAGTTCAGCTGATTCAGCAAAAGTAGTGGAACACCCTCCTTTAGCTTGGACTTTTTGTCTGATTATAACAAGATTTGAGGCTTTAATTCAACTCCAAAGTCGCCATTAACATCCAGGTGGACGTTGCCGTGTCGGGTGAGGATTTTTCTATAATTCCCTTTATTCAACGTAAAACATTCAGTCATGCTTTCAATAAAGATATGAACTGTCATTTTTTAAGTTACCTTAAATAGAAGCTTTGGATTTCTCCCAAATTCTTCAACGTGTGAGTGACATAAATGAGCGAAATGATTGAACCAAGCTCAAATAGGCCCCGTTGAAAACTGAAAATACAGTTTTGAAGGGTTAAAATATAAAAGAAATGATGCATTGTCTACCCAAGTGCTTCATATTACCAGTGGACGCGAGTGGTTTTCACAAAGTATACATAAATAAAACTTCACCACAGGTTTCGGGTGGAAACAACAACACGTTCCTTCCTTCCTGCTCACAACACCGACTTCCCTGCACTGCGCTCGAACACCATGGGGAGAAATTTGGAGTTCACTTTCTTTCCCAAGGACAATTTGGCAGATAAGCAGGGGGAGATGGACGACTGAACCACTAACCTTGGAAGACCAACTCCACCGACCGAGTCGCAGCTGTGCCGGCTGAAGGCGTTTCAACACATTGAATTCCTCTTCTTTGTAGTTCCAGGAGCAGCGCACTGTTGTTAAGTCCAACATCTAATAATAAATAAGCCGCAGAAAATGCTTTAACTTGGAAGGAATAATCCAGGCGGGCCTCATCCAGGACAGCTGGACCGGTGGTCTGTTGTGTAAATGTTGTTTTTCGATGAAGCTGCACCAATCTCTTGATTACAGCGCGACTTCAAGGCAAAGTCCGTACTGATTATTAGAGTTTTCCTCAAATGATTACACCTTTCTCAAAGTGCCTCGACTTGTTCACACGCTCGTTTTGCCTGCAACCAAAATGTGTTCTCGCTCTCCGTTTGTGTTCGCGGCGTGCATTGCTTTTGAAAAATACATGTTTTACTTGCTCGATTATACCGCTTCAACCCGCTTCCCTTTTCTCTCTGAAGACTAGTCGTTTAAAAGTTGAGATGTGCACTTCAGGATATATTTGTTTGTGTTGTGGCATTTATGTTTTTGTGTGTGGGCATTTGTATTCATGAGGACCCTCCCGCGCGACTGCGAGAAATAGCTGCAGTTTAAGTATTTTCCCTTTTTTGCCGCCGCAAAATGTCACGAGAGTGGCAGTATACTGTACGATTCCACCTGAGAAAAAAACACAGCGCTCTTCCCGGCTCTGATCGTACGCTCACAGAGCAAAGAGACTTAAGAGTGGCCCTGACAGCCTCTGGGCCTGAAGCGCCGGAGCCGAAGTTCAGGTCTCTCCGGGGGGTCCCGTCACATCCCTGACTGTATTAAGTGGCTCAGCCCGAGACTGGACTGTATGCACACACACACACACACACACATACTAAAACACACACACGCACACACTCCTCCTGAGTCTTGCTGGAGAGTTGCTCTGGTCCACTGTGGGCTGCCACAGACGGCAGTTTGTCTGTCACACGGTCAGCGCTGAGCCTGGCAGTCAGACCCCGGGGAGGAGTCGTGGCTCACGGGCAGATCGGGCTGCCCAGTGCAAACCCTCAGTGATGCCGTGACATGGCGCCGCCGTCACTCTGTGAAATCAGAGCTGCGAGGTGAGAGCTGCTCCTGCTTGACACAGGACAGACAGACAATCTGTCTCAGGATTCTGCAGCACTACACAATGCTAAAAATACACACTTTAAATCACATAAAGCGCCGACCAAATACTCTCGTGTTGAGTCGAATACTAGAATAAAATGCTTTATATTCAGAGGTAATCGGGCATGAGTTGTCCCTCTGCTCTCACAGGATCAGGTGCCAGCCTATGCTTCAATTTGTTCCAGGTATGTGGAGCAAAAAATTTAAAAATCTGTCTTTCCCGGTTTAGCACCAAGTCGGGAAATCCAGAGCAACATTCAGAGTTGCATAAAGCACTTACAGTCTGAGAAGGAGAGCTTTAATAATACACAGGAAAAAACCTTGAGGCTTTCTGAATGAGATCCAAAATACAGAAATGCTGATAAGGAATAGAGGAAATCATGTGTTTTGATCGTCATGTGAAGCAGGTGACGTCGGCCGACAAACTTACACCTTTACATATTTGCGTCAGGATTTAAAACAGACACATCAACCTTACCAATTTCAAATAGACACTATACTGAAGGCACAAAGCCAATCCTACTGTCTGTCCTTTTTCCAAAATGGCTTCACCTTCAGCCACGTGGTGCACATAAGAGCTGGGTAACTTCAGTCTCTTTGAACAGACTGAGTCTAGTTTCTTATGCATGAAAATGCCATAAAACAGATTTCTAAGACTCAAAAGTAGGTCCAAATGCTTCAGGGTTGCAACCCGCCAGCAGAGAATCACTGGACAGATGCCCGGCATTATACCAACAGTATTCAAATACACAACGCTTATAACTGTTCTACACTTCTTGGATGGGTTTCCACATTTCTTTTGGGAGACTTTCTTTTTCTTCTGGGTCTTCCCCCGACAGACCTCATGGTCAGGCGTCTGCAACCTGCCGCCCTTTGGCCCCTCTGTCGTGCCTCCATGAAGCTTTCACTAAATTATACCCAAATAAATATTTTAGCTTGTTTTCCTTCACACACATCTTATTTTTATTGGACTTACACACCAGGCAAATTCTCAAAAGGCTCGTAATCTCTTGGTTAAAATGGCATTTAAATAAAAAAGATTCAAGTAAAAAGGGAGAAAACAGATAAAACTACAAGAAACTGGGGAAATATTTTTAAATGTAAAAAAAAAAAAACTGAAATTATAAGGATTTCTAAAAGAAAAAAAGAAAAATGGGGGACGACTTGCAAAACGGCTTAAAAAGAACCAAAATGGATTAAATTTCTAAAATGTCAAAATTGTCGTGAAAACATGCTGAAAAAGATTGAAACTACTGAAATCAGGTGCAAAAACAGGTAGAATGGAATTAAATGATCACCATCTTAAATTGTAATGGACCCCTAATAAATACAACATAATATAGTTTTTCTACATGTATCAAAACTCTATATAAAACTTTAGCAGCCATTTTAGCCTCATTTTAAAAGTTAAAACATGTTTTGCGGCTCCAGTTAAACTTGATTTTGTGGAAAAATCACAAAATAAATACTCTTTTTAGTCAAAAAGATTGTAGACCCCTGTTCAAGGTCCTTCTCCGTGCGCTGGAAAAGAAAGAGGCCTTTTCTAAACCGTTTGCAACACGGTGTCCAAATTATCTTGGTGTGTGTTTGACTTTATATTTCTTTATATATATTTTCTATTTCATATATTTATACCAGACGCATAAAAGAATCTCAATCTGTTGGGTCAATAAATGATACACTGATTCTTTATATTGTACATAAAGATGCAGCATTGTTTTAGAGGCGACAGTCTACCCTTGTGAAAGTCAAGAGATGAAAGGCTTCATTTGAGGTTTCAGTTTTGTAAGAAGTGCTTTCAAAGTCAGAATCATATCATGGTAATGTAAAGCCAGACTTCATTTCCATACTTGTCTCATGCAGCGTGCATGGAGCCAGAGGCTCGATATCCCTGTGTGGAACTGCAGGGTTTGAACTGATAAAACTGCAGGGTATGAATATTAAGTATTGCTTGGGCTTCACTGCTCAGAGCTGAAAGGATGATTTATGGCCTTATTAAAGACTGACATGTAAATATCTCCTTAACATCCACTTAATAAAACTAAGTTACAGTCCATGTGTCTTTTGCTTTTCCAAGATGTGTCAATTTAAGTGAACACTGTGCAGTACATGGTGGAAGGCTTCAGAATAAATCCGTTCAGACTGGAGATTTGGTCCATAATTATTAACCACGTCACAGCTGCATGCTGTTGAATGGGTCCTCCTCGTGCTGCTGCAGGAACAGGACAAAGTGAAAGTGTCCTCCATGTCAAGCACCACGTCTTCAGGAAGAAAGCTGTTCAGAAGCCTTCCCTCCATGTTTTAGAAGTCTCCTTCCTTCGAGACTGTAATGACCTCCTCCTTCATACAGCGTGTCTGATCATTTCAAAATCAAAGACTGTTGCTCACTAGACCAGCAGCAGACACACCAGTGATCACTGCCACTTTTATTATCCACACACGAATCATGTGTCTTTATTAAACCTACAGGTTTACATAAAACCTGTTTCAGCTTTTTGGACAAAATAAGGTACATTAACACCTTCAAGAACCTTTATAACTATTTGCTAAATACATTTTCCTTAAACCATCACAAACTGTTCATCCTTCTCCCAAATCACTTAATCCAACTCAGGCTCTGAAGCAGATTCATTCTGTTAATGAAGAAAAGCAGGAATTCTCACACTCTCACCTAAACGCAGTTTAGAGTCGCCAATGAATCCTGATGATGTGTTTTTTAAACTGAGTACCTTGATACATCCTTCTGGCCGGTCAAAACCGTTTATCCTTCTGATCGCTTGGAACTGAACCACATATCTCCATTGGTCCACGGTCCTCTTCTGGAGGAGACGCTTTAGGAAAGGGAAGGAAACTATGGCCATTATGAAGCTGCACCGTTTCCACCACAACCAGGAATAAAGTCAGAGGTTTAGGTTAAAGTAGCTTCACCGTTGGATGAGTCATGAGATAGGCATGGACCGAGGGGACGGGGTGGTCTGGATCTCTCTCAAATATATAATGTTTTAAGGAAACAAAATGTTTGTTTTGTTGTCCCGCCCAATAATGACATAAAATCTGTGTCTTACACACATCAACGAGCTCTGGGCACTGGACAAAATCACGAGTTCACCAGATTGCCTTCAAACACCCTCCGAGCCTGCTCTTTTGGGAGTGTCCTGACCCAATTGTCAAAGAAACTGAAGAAACCAGGAAGCTTGTGCTCTATAAAAGGCTCTGCACTCAGCTCAGAACTAAAGCCTAAGTATAGACCGCTGAGCTGCCGGTCTCTGGGGTCACCGGGCGCAAAACCTGTCGACAATAGTGCTTGATGTACTCCGGTCCCACGGCATCTCCTGGAGCCGAGACGGGGATCTCTGGTGTCTCCAGAGACTACCCACTTCCACAAAACCAGCCCGGGCTGTACCCTTTACCACAACTTGATAACGCTTTAATATGTTAAAATGAGACGGTATGTCATTAATGTCATCAGTTGATATTTAGTGCTTACTCAGGCATTGACTCGTAACTCTCGTGGTGGGCGCCATCGTGATCAATATCTCTCACCCAATAGTGGCTGTAATGTTGTAGTTGATCAATCGTATAATGGTATGGCCCAATTCTATCATTTATGATTGATTGGCAATTGGAAAAATTTGTGTTTTGGTGTTTTTTTTTAATAGCAGCTCCCTGAAACTATGGTAGCATTTGTGACCCGCCCTAACCAGACATGTGATACCCCTGTGATACCCCCGCCATAGCAGCAGCAGTGACTAAAATGGACATATTTCAAAGTCGAAACTGAAAAGTCCTAACTTAAAATGCAAAATCAACAAAAGTAGCATTTCAACAAATGGATCCATCAGAGTTTCATTCAACACAAAGCAGTTTCTTAAGACACCTAAAAAGTGAACTCAGAGCAGAGGGTGGGGCATCAAGACCCAGATACGACACTTAACGTTTCCCATGCTTTCAGCTCACGGTTGCGGATCTTTCCAGACTATCTTTTTTTTTATTCTTTGGGGTTTTTTTTTTCCAAGTCCAATCAAACTGAGACAAGGTTAGCCGCACCACCACAGGGGTGAGTCCAGTGGCGCCACGCTGAACCAAATCAAACGAACTTCTTTTTGATGAACTGATCAAGTTTCATCATCTTCCAGTAGTTTTAGATAAATGTGGCTCAGATGTAGTTAGTTAAGCGACTTCAAAGAGGCTCTTTGAAATGAGGCCATGAAAATGCCACAGCTCTGGTATCATCTGTGTCCGTCCGTCTGCCTGTGGCTTCCTGGCGGCGTGCTAATGATGAGCGGATAAAATATTCAACTGAGTGGCATTACTCAGCAGCCGTCAGCCCGCGCTCGTACGCCGACATATGGGCGAACGAGCACAAAAGCGCAGGGGTGTCCATCCGTCTGCCGGATCGTGGTGGACGCGCCGCGGAGCGTGAACGTAACCGATTGTGCCGTTTTGCCCGCGAGTCAAAAGACTGCGGATATGTGGTCTGCGGTTAGAGCGTGTCCTGGTGTGAGGCAGCGGGCAAAACAGTCTTATCTAAGAAAAAGGAGAGTCGGGTTGTGTAATTATTTTTCACTGGCTTTGATCCAGAGCCGCTTCGTCCCGACACCTGTTGGCCTGTGGCTCCTGTCTGAGGCCTGATAATTAGAGCCACAACCACAGGAGCAGCGACACACACACACACACACACACACACACACACACACACACACACACACACACACACACACACACACACACACACACACACACACACACACACACGCGCGCACGTACAGTATGTGCATATCAACACGCACCCGTTTCCACTAATACTCCACAAAACCCTGCAGAGGAAGGAGTGATGAAGTCAAACTTTCCGCGGGGCGGCCCCGCGGAGCAAGTGAAGTGTCACGCTGGTTAAAAGAGAGTCTCAGGCGAAGTGACAGCCGTAGTCAGTCAGACTGCAGCTCGGCGTCGTAGATTTAATTTCTCTATGTTCCTCACTTCATTGTCTCACTGTGAGCTTGAAAGCAGCTGCGTCCCTGCTGTCATTCAAGCGGCGCCACACTTTCAAATGACATTGACGGTCAAAGGCTTTCCTGCCACGCAGACGGTTGGCGGCGGCAGCCGCTGATTGTGTTCTCTCTTCGGGCCAAAACGAATTTCATACAAATTTCAAATAAAAAAAAGAGATTCGACAAGTAGGCACCGAAAGGGAAATGGTCAATAAGAGGCCTTGGTTTTTTTTGTTTTTATTTATTTATTTATTTTTCAAAGTGAATTCTTTAAAAAGAAAATACATTTTGGAGAAAAAGTAATTTCCTGACATGCCTTGTCTTGTCTTTTCATTTCAGTACATTCCCAAGGCTGCCTATTATTGTTCAAAGAACAGAGGAGCTTTCGGGCAGATGGACTCGTCAGCCAGAGCCAACATTTCCAACGAGCCACACAAAAACCGCCAAAAAAAACGCAGGTTCACTGGCCTTGAGACGTCTTTGTGTTTGGAGTTTTACTGGTGACGCCACCAATTTGGAAATAACTCTAAAAACTTGAAAAAAAAATAAAAAAAATTTTTCCATAGTGTTCCTGGACTTGGTAGTTTTATATCCGGCAGTCTCCCACAATAGCAATCCAACATCATCGTCTATCCCAATCAAACTATCCCAACTCTGCATTAATGTAAAAATCGGAGCCAAACTTTGAGTTAATATGTTCAATGTGATCACGTTAAAGCTGATTTAACTGCTTCAAAATCCAATGTATCATCTTTTTATTTAAAAAAAAACATGATGGGAACAACGTCACACTAAAAACACAACATCACCATTTATTTACAGGTCAGTTGTTTACTATTATGTGCACTGATTACTGCTTGGTAAAGCTACTGCTGGTTTATTAAGGCTTCTTCTGTAAAAGCAGCTGTTGAAACGAGGAGATCCGATTCAGTGTTGAAATCTCTGCAGTGCTGAGCGGAGGAGCGGAGGCAGATGGCGACTCTCCAACACCTCACACCGTACTGCTCAGGAAACTTACAAAGAGTATCTGTGGACGTCTGCCAGAGACAAAGTACTGCCAGTGTACTACGATGGCTCTCCCATCATCTATAGACATGGTGAGTGCTGTGAGCCAGCCGGCTGTTTGGTGCAGTATGTCAACGTCACATAACGTACTATTAAGTGAGGAACGCACATTACTGGAGCCCGGCGCTGCTTTTTAGAGTCGTCCAGAAATATACTGGCAAATTATTTCTTACTAACTGCACTTAGGTTGTGTTTTAGACTTATAAAGAGTGATTAGCAAAATGATGGGACCAACAGAAAATCTTCTGTGTATCTGTCAGCACATTTAAATTTACAATGAATTTAAAGCTACAAAAAAATTATGGTAAGTATAAAAAGAAAGGCGAGAGTGTGATCTCCGCGACTCTGATGAGGGAGCAGATGACATTTTTTTTAATATTTGAAGTTGTGTGCTCCAAGGACAGTTGGTAGGTTTTTTTTTGTTTTTTTTTAATGTTGTACTTAGTAGATTTCAAAGAATGAATGTTTGCCTCCTCTCCATGCCGGCTTCGTAAATAATAGACTTCATTATCGTTGCTTTTTAAAACCATTATTGAATGAAATGGGTGAATGAAGCATTAAGGACCACGGATCATGGGCAAATTAATCACTGGGGCTGCACAATATATCATAACTGTATCAACACGTGCAATATAAATTCATTGAAAGAACGGACTGAACTGTGATAAATGATGCTTCCATGCACTGCGCATTCATTCAATATGACAGAATATTAAATATGAAAAAAGAGTGTTCAAAAATGATGTACTTACCTACTTAAAAAAATATAACAGCCCCAATTATTTCCTACCTGGTGGGGAGAGTGCTGAAATCGGAACCACAAAAATGTAAGATTTAAAAGAGTCAGGACACTGTATGTCTGAAAAGCTGCTGGTGGTTCCTGCAGAAGCACGTGTGATGGGAAAAAAAATGAAAGAAAACTCAGATCCTAGTCACAGGTGATATAAATTAGAGGAAGAATGAACACGTACCTAACTATTTAAGGTACTGTGATAAATATATACACACATGTTGACCTATCAAGTTATAGATTCAACATGCAGTTAGTTCAGTTAAAAAAATAAAAGTGATTGATCATCATACATGCAACCATTTTGCTCTCTGGAAGTTATCTGTGCCTATTCTATTAATATTAATTGTAATATTATTAATTCTATATATTAATATGAATTATATTTAATGTATTAATATTAATAGATCCTTTTCTCTTATTCTGGATGATGACGCCGTCTAATCCTTGTAAGATGTTTGATGTTACATTGCCCTGCAATCCGTTAAAGAAAGTGGTGCGTTTACACTGCAGCAGCGGACATACGGTGATATGCCGGGCCACCGGAGGGCGCTGTTGCTTGTTTTTGTAATGAAACCACATAGAGAACAATACGCTGTAAACGTGACGAAAATCGAGAGAACTTATCGTTCAAATGGACTGGTGGCTGATGCTATCAGGGGTGAATCTCAAGTATAAAACTACCGATATCGACTATACAACTGGAATACGGACCTCAAGTAATACCGCTACGGGTCGGCCATGTTTGTTTGCAGGCGCATAAGCAGAAGGAACTATTTTCAATGGGAGGGAGGGGGAGAGATGCACATGCGCAGCAACAGGCTCCGCACACCGGTGTCGTGTAATCGGACCCCCCAAAAGTGAAGAAAGTTTTTGCAGATAGACTCGCAATCGTTGTTGTGGAAACGGCCCTCAGTTTGAATCAGCCGTCCGACCAGAGACTGATACATTAAAAACCTCGGCATCCACTGAGCTTCCATGTGTGGATGAAGGCTGATGAATCTGGAGATTGTTGCAGTTGAAAGATTTATTTCTGTGTATATTTATTTAAATGAACCTAACAAATCCTTTGCTTGAAAAAAAAACTTACGCCTCCTGCTATGCTGAGATGGTTCCTCCTCTGAAGTCGAAGCTAAAAATGACCCAAGAACTACAATCGTCCTCAAGGAGGTATTTTCTGCGCTAGTTAAGAAAAGTTCCTCTTTTTTTAAATCAGTTATAAATAGAAACCTACCAATTAATACGGCCCAGCTGTGGGACTTAACATACAGCATTTGTGTGTCTTACATTTTCATGGCAGCCATGTTTTGGTTTTTTTGTCGGTCCTGTCTGCAGTTGCTAATGACCACGTTTTCCCAGGAGTCAGCCATTAACCCACACAGGCTCTGCTCTCGTTTTGACTCTCTTAACCTTACGAGGACATGTGCACTCGTACAGGAGTGTTGTAAGGAGATCCAGTCGCCAGTGCACCCCTGGGTCTTGTCTACAGTTTAGCTCTGAAATGTCGTGGTTAAACCCAACACCTCTCCTGGGGGTTCATTGGGATTTCGGACAGTTTTTGCTGCAGCTGTGTCATCGTCTCTTTCTTTATCTTCTCTTTCTCTTTGCCCTCCCTAAAAAATGCATGAGTAAAAGAACTGTCACTTTACCATCCACATTTGGCTGTGCTGTAACTTTCACGTACATTTTTGCCCTTGAAGTCACTACAATGTCACACATGCAACTGCGAGCTTGACGATGTGCAGAGAGGTCCCCACTTTGTAATCTTTCATTAGTCATAGAGAAAGGAGGAAATACGCAGATGAATAAAACTATTCTGTAAATCCATATACAAATCGTCACTTGAAAAGAAAGTGAACTGTGGCCCCCTCATAAATAAAGAAGTGTCGACGTCCTTCGTTTCATTTAACAGCCGACGCTCCATGCGCAGCTTTTTCAAACGCTTCGAAACCCTTGGAAACGCCAAATCTGTCCTCCATTGAGCTCCACGCCTGCACAGATCTGACATATTCACCCTCAATAAGGCAACGTTTCATTGAGTTCCTCGCGTGTCTGTGAGGATGTACAGGGAAGAGAAGTGTGCCGACGTCGACCCTCTCGTACGCGACCCACAGTATCTGCTCTCAGGCACACACACACACACACACACATACACACACACACACACACACACACACACACACACACACACACACACACACACACACACACACACACACACACACACACACGTGACCGGCCTCTAAACTCTCCCAGGTGCATTTGACGGTGCGGTTTTGTTTCGACAAATAGGGCTGCTCGGAGGAAAAACACGGGCCGGCGTCTGACAAAGACACAACACAAGAGCTAACAGCGTGGGATACGGTGTGCAAATTAAGCCGCGCAAGACAAAGCTCCACATGAGAGGGAGGCTGTGCTGTCTGAGGGAGACCGAGGCTCTTGTTCCTTCGATTAATGGGGCGTTGAGCACGCGCGCACACACACACACACACACACACACACACACACACACACACACACACACACACACACACACACACACACACACACACACACACACACACACACACACACACACACACACACACACACACACACACACACACACACACACACACACACACACACACACACACACATTCCCCTTGCAGCCCAATGGGAGCTCGGCCATTAAGCCTATGCGATCTGCTCGCGCATATCCAGGCCTGCTTTCGTTATTGAGTTTGCCCGAATGAAGGCGAGGTTCAAAGCAGGACAGGGGAAAAAAAAAAAAAAAAAAACAGTTTCCCGCTGACACCTGTGACAAATCCTGCTCCTCTGAGGAGAACAGAAGGCCTCCGGATGGCAGGCGAGCACGGACAAGGAACACGAAGAAAGGAAGTGGGGGATGAAAAAGGAAACGGTTGACCTTAAAATACAAAGCAGACATCATGAATCTTTTCTGTTCTGTTTATTCAGGACTTTGTTTCGATGGCAGGCCGGGGGACTCCACATTGTCGGGAGTTTAGCTGGAAGGGAACAAGATATGAAGATCAATACTGCACAGTGAGCACAAAGTCACGCGGCAGTAATGGAAGCTTAAAGGCTGGAATCCGGGCAACTTAGGTAGTCTAACTAAGAAATAGTCAAGGACATAACTCGGCGCAAGATCCATTCTCATTTTCACAGCTATGTATGGATTAAAGAAAGAAAACATGAGGGGTACATTAGTCAGCTTTAGTCGTTATGCGAGTCCTTCTGGATATCTTCGACTGCACAAATCACTGCACATTCGTAATGTTACTAAATCAGGGAAAGTGAGGATTCATTTTGGCATATTCAATTATCCCCTCACCCAAACAGGCTTTGTTGGTATAAATATAGTTACAGCAGTAATACCTGGCTAATAGAGCCATAAGTGCCAATACTTCACAATACAAACCCTCATCGGACATTTGCCTGGGTCATTTTTTGTGTCAGGCCGCGACAGTATTGCAAATTATGCATAATGCAAAAGTGAATTAACTGTGACCAGACTTACATTGAGTCTCAAAATCCATTCAAAACAGCCTGGATTTTCTCTCTCAGCCGGGGGGAAAAAAAATTAAAAATTCAAGTGGAGGTTTGTTGCAATAGCTGAAAGTGAGTTTAAGAAACTTTCCAAATCTGTGCATGAAGTATTTTCTTGACAGAAGCGGCGTGTTTGTGCCCTTAAGATGGATATTACAACAGCGCTTCTGTTTGTTTAAAAAATGAAGCATTTAGCATGTGAAATCTGTAGTTTGCACAGATGTCATCATGTTTCAGAAAAAGAAAATCTCTCGTATGTGTCAAACCAGTCAACAATATTCAGTCCCATAAAACGTCAGGAAAGTATGAAAAAACACGAATCAGACGTGAGCTGTTAACTAATCAAAAGCTAGAAGAACAAAAATAAGCACAAAGCCAAATTTCTGTATTTAGTGGCCTGTCATACAGAATGGAAACTGTGTTTTTCTCACGCATCTCTCAAAGCAGTTTTTCCAAACTGGAGCCAACAAACATCCTGATTTACAAAGATCTGGCCTAAACCGTGATTTATGGCCCACTTATGCAAAAAGTGTGTTTAACTAATGCCTTACTAACACAGTAAGGCATTAAGTGCTTGGGGTCTCTTTTTTTACATGCAGAACGACCTGATGAAATTGATCAGTATTGATTTTGGGAGTTGGACATGTTGGTGGAGGGAGTGATCAAAAAACATCCAATTAGTCAAAAGGTCCAAATTTAAGGTAAAACACAGAAAATATGTGATAAATAAATGCAAATAGTGAAAACGTCTCCCATCACTGAAAGCCGAGCCGATTTGCTCCTTGAATTGAAATGACGTATAAATGGGTGCAGTTGTTTAATAAGTCATATTGTGAGTTGTACATTTATCAATCAGCATACGCTGCTCCCAGTATTTTACGTGATCGGTCCATCCTGTCAGAAGATCAGCTTCCACGAGTGTTTGCACACAACACTGCACACTCACTTACGTGTGAAGACCTTCAGCTGTCCAAAGAAGTTCAAATTTGATTTTCTGCATCAAAGGAAACTAAAATAAGCAGGATAAGACACTTTGTATGTGCTACATCTGGGACAACATCTGTTTTGGTAAGTTTTCTTTGTCTGTATTTGGCTTCACTGTAATGTTTTGGTGAATCTGAGAAAAAAAGTGGAGGACAACAGTTTTTTTTATTTGAAAAAATGGTAGTGATGCCTCAAGCTTGCTCTGGCAACCTGTCTCTAGTATGTTATTTTAGTTTAATTCAATGGTCGTATGTAGTTTGATGATGGATTTGACAAGATTTGAAAAATAGATGAAATATATCAGATGTACTTTCAAATAAATGTAATCCTAGTTTTAGAAAAACAAATTTATAGCCATGGAAGCTCAATGGTAATTCAAAATTTTGGTCCGTGATTCAACCTTGTAAAATGAGGCACAGATCATGCAGACTATGTTTTTTTTTCTGTTTATTGTCCTATGAACATTGATGCGAAGTCACAGCACAAGAGAGGAGAACATTTTACATGAACTCACATTCAGCACATCACAGCGTGAAAAAGCAGACTCTCTAAAAGGACGGAGGATTCTTTAAAGCAGCAGCTATGAACTGTATGCCAGCAGAGACGAGACAGCGAGAAATTTGGGAGGAGGGGGGGAAAAAGTCAGCTATTAAAGCTGCATGAACTCTTGAACCCTGCGTGACTGGGGAGTGGCGATGTGCACGTCGGGTCGACGAGGCTGCGAGTGCAGAGGTCTGGTCTCCTCGTTCTCGTCACAGTTTGGCCACGGCCGCCGGTAAATGTGCGGCTCAGAACTCGGAAGTGACACGCAAACAGCGCCGTGACAAGTCAACAAGGTCCGGACTGAGCAGATCAGTGACACAGATATGTTTACAAATTGAAAGGGGGGTGGGGCAAACGCAACGAGGGAGTGCCTGCCTCTGTAACATGGCTGCACAAATGAAAAATAACGACAGCCTCTACAGAGGCTGACAGGCATGAAGTTGTACGACAGGACGGTGATGGATGGGAGTGGGGGGAGGGTGGAGCTCTAGGGAGGAGAGGCAGGTAGCGGTGCAGCGCCCACCAGGGCCCCGTGGTGGAGGCGGGTGGGCGGGGGGACGAGGGGGAGTGAGTGACGGGGTGACACCGTCAGCTCCTCGGTGGCGCGCTCTTCGGGGGAGCCCCGGAGCGTGTTCTGTTAAGTAAACAGCTGCAGCGACGAGAGCTCCTCAAATATTAATAGGGACCGATCCCCCTCCTCCCCCTCCTCCTCCTCCACCCGCCCTGTTCCAACCTGACGTTCCCTGAAGTGGACCGCAGTGCTGCGGCCTCCCGGAACACACCGGAGCCCGCAGGGGAGCCGCCGACAGCCCCCCGTCAGACCTGACAGAGCAGGGATCAAGCCCCCCCAGTACAAGCCAGCCACACGGAGGTCCTTCCCTGCGGACGGAGCACACGGGCCTCCGGTGGCTCATTACGAGCAGCGCCGTCAGAAGAAAACATTTCAGACTGCAAATAAAAACATGCCGAACGTGGCTCGCCCCCGCCCTCGCCATCTATGCCCATCAGACAGAGATAAATTATGAATGAAAGGGTCCTCGGTCTGAGGGAGATCAATACTAACGCAGTCCGAGATAGCCATGACACAGTTCTCGCTCCCTGTTTTTACTTCCCGCCACTCCTCCGCCCCTCAGGGGGAGATAAAACAACCTCTTTATGCAAACTCCCCAAAAAAGTGTTACGCCAACAAGGGAGAATTAACTACGTTTTACAGCCTCCATTCGGAGGGAACTGAAAAGCATCCCTTTGGCTGATGGGGGGGGGGGGGGGGGGGGGGGTTAAATGAACGAGACTCTATTCTACCTCGTTTGATCGACCCACCACTCCCCAACACCCACCACATCACCTCTCCACTGACAGGCAGAGCAGAGGAATTGGCTGAGGAGAAGTAATGGAGCTTGTCGAGGAGCTCCCGGCTTCACACCACTTAGCCTCTCGTCCAGGGCCGGGCTGCTGGGGGGGGGGGACTGGAGGGCGTTCACCACTGATGAGGCTCCGCCGGGACCCGGAGCAGACTCCTCACCACCCAAACATTTCTCCTCACATCAGTCACGCCACGCGGGCAGAGGAGCGTTACGGCAGATCCCTCCACCTCCACCTCCTCCTCCTCCTCCTCCTTCCTCCCATCGTTAAGCTGCGCCATCCCACCTCGCCCTCCGGCTGCACACTGCCCTCTTCACACACTCCTGCTGGGCCAACACGGCGTCCTGCTCCATCAATAATTCCCGGGGTCAATCACGACACCGAGGACAACCACACATCTGGCCTGAGCTTCTTCTTCTTCTTCTTCTTCTTTTTTTAAGACTGGGGCTTTAAAGTAGACTTGGAAAAAAAAATAATCTGTGCCGACATATCACTTTGTCGCTGTCAGTGCGATAACACGCTAAGCTAAGATGACAGTCCCAGTGATGGAGTTCAACTTATTAGCACTGTCACTTTAGAGAACATTAGTTTGAAGGCATTAGCATTTAGCTCAAAGCACTGAAATGTCCAGACGCCCACTTCAAATAGCAACAGACCATTAAGTTGGCCATTGTCAGCTCAATCAGTCCCTTTGTGTCACCTGAGACAACTTGTAATCCCGAGGTGGCGGTTCGATCGTCACCTCAAGCTGACCGTGTGTTAAAGTGAGGAAGACTGAAGGCCGAAGGTCCACTTTCATCTTTCGTCGTCGCAGTCGGTGTGTGAAACGATGAACAGCACAGGTTCAAATGTGCTTAATGAGCGTCCACGGTGCACAAAGCGTCGTAACTGATTAATACGTATGTGGAGGTTTACACGAAAATGTTTCAAGTCAAAACTCGTCATTTTTGTGTTTTCGTTTCACAAAAGTTTCAGGTTCACAACGTTTTGAAAAACATGCCGGATTACGCGAAAACGACAGAAACGCTGAAAACAATCGGCATCCCGCTTACATCGGCGTGGGAGCATTTTCAAAAAGTTGCGTTTTCAGTGGCTTTTGAGCAACGCTGTCGTGCAAATAAACATCCGGAACGCAACAATAGTTTTGTAGTTTGACTTGAAAACGTTAGAAGGGAGAAAGACCAAGTAACAGTGATCTTACCTTGGTATCAAAAGCACTTATTTTTTTTAAAAAGCTACCCAACTAATGCAGGTACTTAAGATTTTCCTTCTTAAAACAACCAATAATGTCATCTGCCAAGAAAAACATAACGTACCTGCCAATAATTTAATAATGTTGGCCATTTTAAATGTAATAAAGCCAATAATGTAATAACTTGCCAACAGTGCCAAAGGGTATAAGACCCATTATCATAGTAACGTCTGACTTACAGCCAATATTGTAATAAAACATAAAATAGGGATGCAGTTCTTGGAAATTTTTTTGGCAGGTTTTGTGCATTCTGTTCTTGAAATATAAATGGAGGCAGTCGTCATGTTCATTAGTAAGTGTGTAAGTCGCTTCTTTAGTTTCTGGGATAGAGACTTAAAAAAAGCTTTAAAAAGATGAACAATGTGCAAAAGTGACAAAGTTTCAAGTTTTCCTATATAATTCTTCAACATATTATTTCAATTTTTACTTCAAGTTACCCAGCAGTTGCATATTCTCCAAGGTGGGTCTTGCTGAAAACGTATTTCAAACTTCAGGAAAAAAAAGCAATTCCATCCAGAAATCTTTTATTTCAAAGCCATTAAATGCAGTAAGACTTGTGTGATCCAACATATCGCCCTCAGTCGTGGATCCACTGTAGAGGTTTACAGAGACGTTAGAACCTATGAAAGTCACTCTGGCTTTTAAAGGAGGTTTTCTGTCAACGTCATTTGGCCCCTACGCGATTCACTGCTTCATAAAAAGGCTCATAAATGAGGACTCCGAGCTGCAGATGGACTTCCTGGGACACGTCGTGGATTTCAAAGAACGTCTGCATCCTCGCGGCCCCTCGGCCCGGAAAGAAAGGATTCCCGGTGCCGATCCAGCAGATCATTTGACGACCCACTTTGCTTTTTTTAACGTTCACTTTTCCAACATTAGTGCTTTATGGAACCTCTCAAAGGTGATGTTACTTTTCTTGACACAGTCAATTAAACTGTATAAAATAGCTTAGCAGGCAGCGACCCTCCAAAACTTAATTTGCTTGACATCCTAATGATACGTCTTGGTTCTAATAACTATAGTTTCCTTCTAGAGGACACATGCACATCTGATGACGTTTGGAGGTTTCGTGTGCAACTTTAGAGTGACATTTTTCATGAATTCCGAATATAAATCTACATTTCACCATGACATAACTTGTCAACCAACTTACTGAGCATTACCACTTTCTGAATCATCACAGTAAATACATTTTAAGTATTTACCGTGAACCGTCTACGTGTAATGACTTGCAAAACTTTGACATTTTCATCACTTCTTAATTTTTTTTTTTAGCAGAGCGGTAGCCATTTTTTCATGCCTTTATATCTGTCACGGCCCTGGTTTTATGTTCCTTTCTAAGGTTTCATGAAATGTGCTTCTTCAATTTGTTTTCATTTCTCTGCTCTTGTGTGCTGCTCTCTGATTAACCCCTAATCTGTTTCCACCTGCATCTCGCCTCTTCTTCCTGGTGTGTGGAGAAGCACTCAGTCTGTCTGTGTCCTTGTTATTGTTTGCTATTTTCTCCCGTCTGTTTTCTTTGTGTTGGATAATCGCATTGAATCATTGTAATGAAGGTTAAGTGGGAATAATGACTAAAATGCAGTCAGTTTGGCAACAATTGTCCCGTTTATTTACTAATTTAGATTATGTTATATATTGTGTTTAAATGTAGATAACACTATTTATGTTGCATCTCTTTTGGCTATATATATATATATATATAAAAACAAACCATGTTACCATGCATAAATGCCATATAAAAAGCCTTTGCATGACATATAGATACATATAGATAATATAATGCAAAATTAACCAACTTCTCCCTCATATCATTACTTCATTTGACAAAACATTACAATGAATTCAAACAAGGCTGAATACATTAATTCTCACCCGCATACATACAAAAAAAAAAAGAAGTGGCCAGTAGCCCAGGTCTGGTTCGATGCTAGAAAGAGTATTATTATGGTTTTCTTTGACGTGAGCGAGCCTAATTTTGATAAACTCATGGTAGGTAAAGCCTCGGGTCCCTCCTGTGATCTCTGGGAACCATTGCATTAAGAGAATCAATTTACTATCAAAAACATTTCCCCCGCACGCGGGTGTATCAGTATTTTTTCCGACCGTCCAAAGACATCACAAGGTTACCTTTCGGGAAAAGACCGGTGAACGCGGGTCACTCCGGCGGCTTTCGCGACGGAGATGTTTTCGTGTGAAGGACCGTCTTGCTGTTTTAGGAGAAATAGGGTCAATGCCGTTGCATATTTATGTTGTTGGAAATAAGCGACGGGATTTGAGCGATGTAAGATCAGCCCCTCTGCCCTGCTCCACCCTGCCCTGACACCACCGTCATGCCCGCATGACTGAGCACGTGTTGCGTAAGCGCTTCAATATTTCATAGAACCGAATGAAAAATGCATCTCTTTGAACTATAAGTGCATGATTGAAGAAGAAGAGGGCAAGCTGGTGGGGTCGGGAGGTGAAGGAAGGAGGATGAAAACACGGGGAATGAGCAGAAATAAATGGGTCGCTCACTTCTCGATGCCGCGAGAGTCTTATAATCTTCCCTTTCAGGGAATCGCTGCGCTTCGTATTATGAAACCACAACCGGAATAAGGTTCAAACGTCTTAGACCTGCGAGTGAACCAGACTGCGGAGTGCAGAGGATGCTTTTCATAAACAGGGAGACCTTGAAGATTAATTCTGGAGCAGGTGTCCCGAGCCACGAGCTGCCAAACGTCGCGCACAAAGAGAAAGACTGACAAGCAAACACCTTCAGGTCTTGTTGGGGCTGCCCCCACAGAGCTGCACTCAAATAACTTCAGACTGAGGAAGCGGGAGCTTTGAGCGCCGACATCGGCAGCCACGACAACATCAGCTCCAAAGAACCATTCAGACTTTGGATTTAGACTGAACGCGCCTGCCCCGGAGTGAGGACATAAACAAAGTGGCGTCTAAGAATAGACTCCCGTTTGGGTTCACGTGAAGACAAATGTGTGCTCTTCCGAAACGCGCGCGCTTAATAGATGCGACTCTTCAGGGCGAGCTCACATTAGCATTGATTTAGCTCAAAGAGGCGGCTTTGATTAAAAAGAACTGTGAGCATTTGTGAACAGCAGATTTGTATCATCCGTTCAGTCGGGGGGCGGCGGGGGGGAATCTCACATGATGTATGGAGAAACAGGGTGATTCATTTAACAGGCGTATTAGCCCGGTATGAAATGTGTACATGCCAATATGCCGCGTTCACTCTCCGGCCTTTTTCTTTCTTTCCTTTATCGCTATTAATCTTCTTCCCTTACCTTCAGTTTCCTTTCCCTTAAACCTATTTTGTCTTTTCCCACCTTTGCCTTTTCTACCCTTTTACCTCCTCTTCATTCATTTTCCTTCCTTTGTTTACTCTGCTCTATTTCTTCTGCAAAAGCTTTCTCTTCCATCACTCTTTTCATGCCGTCTATCATTTTCTGTTTATTCATGGTCTTTCCCACACATCCTGCACTTTTCTTTCCCTTAATTGGGCCCATTTCTTTCACCATTTCCTCATTTCATTCTACCAAATTTGTTCTTCTTTTGTTCTGAACAGTTTCCTTCCCTTCATCCCATCACCCTTTCCTGCCTCTTCTTTTCTTTGTCCAATTTCATTTCATTTCATTTCTCGAAACATTTTCGGTTTACGTTTACAATTCAGTTTCTTTGCCCTTTTCTTTCTTTTCCCCACCATCTTTTCTCAATTCATTTCCCCTCCTTTCCTTACTATTTATCTCGTCTCGTCTCCTCTCCTCCGTCCCAGCTGATGCACCAGCCACCAGACTTTGGAGAGAAACAAAGGCTTCTCCTTCTGCGAGCTGAAGCTGGGAGGAGCTGTCAGTCCCTTCAGCTGTTTGATGATAGCATTTCAAATGACACTTTGATCCTCACTCCACACTGTTTGTTTTCCCGCTATGATGAAATTCAGCTCGAGAGGCGTGCAACAGGCCACATCATTAAAATGTGGCTCAAAAAGCGACGAGCCAGACTTGTCCCTAGAAACCATTCATGACACTTTTTTTTTTTTCTCATGTCACGTCGGCTTACGGGAAGCGACGGGGTTGGTTGGTGTCGGAATCGTGGAGACGAGCAAAACTCGGGCGCTCGCCCTGCAGATATCGCTCCGCTGAGGTGACGCCACAGCCGAGACAAAACTGGGGAGAATAAAAATCTAATGAGGCGGATCTGCCACAGCTAAGTGTCGCCTCTGATCAGGGACGAGGAAAGAACACATTTCTGCTTCACAGCAAAGGAAAACAGTGGATGGTGAGTATTTGCTGAAACAACAGGGTGAAAACAAAAATGTCATTGCAAATACACGAGATTCTTTCTGAGTAAAAACACTTGTGCGTACCAGAAAACATTCAACAGCTCCAGACAGACCCAGCACTGAATGAAACGGATAAAAAAAAGTACAAAAAATGCATTCACAACTTCAAGTCTGTTCCTCTTTAGTTCATCCTTTTCCCTCCGGTTCTTAAGGCTCTGGAGCACCGGTTCTCCGCAGGTTCTTTCCAAAAAATGTATATCAACATTATACACCAACTCTTAATCCCAATGGAAAAACGTGTCTTTGTTTGAAAAATAATGGTGGAGATGAAGAGCCCAAGAGTCGGCCTGAAAGAGCGGGCTCATTTCTTTCTGGGGTGATAATTCTCCTATTGAAGATTTTCAGAGTCGCAGCTGAAATCATATGCAAATATCCACCCCATGGGGTGCCGACTGGCTGACACATTATCAGCAGAGAGACAGCCGTGGCGTTTTTTTTTTCTGGGTGTGAGCGTGGTCAAATCAAAAAAGGCGGAGGCGGGCTTGAAAAAGGTGCACCGCCGAGCGCACGCGAGACAACGGGAGCACTTTAAACAGGACGGCGGCCCTGTTGGGGAACGAGGCGGCGGGGCCTCCCGTGGAGGCGGCAGCGCCTGGCAACACGCAACAAAGCCCGCAGAGATAAGACGGACAGTTTGGAGCGCCAAACAATAAAAGCGTGTAGAAACGGGAGGGGAAAAAAACAATGGGAGTTGTGCGGGATAAAAAGCCGGCGATTTCAACGAGAGGAAGTGAGATCATCTCGACGGAACTCGGCAACCTGAACGTTTACTCACCTCTGGTACTGCGGTTTTACCCCCCGGTGAGTTCGGCCCTGGGCCCCGCGACGCTGTGATCATTTCAATCAGTTTTTAAACATCGCAGTCCCTTGACATGCAGAAGTGTGTCAGTACGGCGTGTACCACAACAAAACTCCCAGCGCCGCTGTCGTGCTCCACATAATCACCTTCAGCTGCGGCGCTCGCAACGCCAACAGAGGATCGACACATTTCAGAGAGATTTGTGATACGCAGCAAACCTTTTTCGCTCGTACGCCAACATAAATGCACATACGCAGATCATAAAATGGACTTCAGTTTTGGGCCTTCAACCAAATAATTAGACATGGGGTCAAACTCTTTTCAGATCAGGTTCTACATACAGTCCAGATTCATCTTGAGCGAGCCGGACTGGTGAAATGGTGCCACCATACCTTTAAGTTTAAAGTTCAACGTTGTTATCGATGTGGCGTCGGATATAAGTTTTAAAAAAGTGTCTTTTTTTTGTAGAACGTTTCACATTTAGTCCAAAAAATGACTGCAATCTAAATAAAAAAACATTTTTAACTACTTTAATGAATGGTTCTGGTGCAAAATACAGTGAAATGTCCAGAATGTTGTGTTATGTCTGCAACTCCAGAGAAAACTGGCTAAAATAGTTGATGGTTTCTCTGCATTTTTTCCAACTGGCTTGGTTCTTTTTCTGGAGACGGCCCGGAGCCTGTTGTAGGCCCGTTTAGACCCACAGTCTTTATGTTGACACCTCTGGATTAAACCACAATCTGTGTTCGTTTGTTTGCAATCAACATGTTATTTGACGGAGCGCTGAGACACACAAACAGAACAAAAAAAAATGGATTGAGCAGGTTAGCAAAGGAAATATAGACATTTTACAGTGAATAAAACTAAACTTCAACCAAAACACAATATTAGAAAAGGTTGGTCACAGTCAAAATTTGAGGTATAACACAAAACATTATGAAAAGAGCCACAAATATAAATTCTGGAGAGCCAGCTCAGAAAATGCCTCTCACCTCAATAATAGAAGAATCAATAAACAATGCAAACATTTGTCATTGGTAGAAACTCATATTTTGCCTTGTACATTATCAAATTGTATTCTTCTCTGTATTTCGCACATTCTACCCAATATTTCGTATTCATAAAGGTAAACACATCGACTCAATCATGTGCATTATTGTACTTCCTTGCACGTCTGCAATATCATCATGTGCAAAGCTTTAGTTGATCAGGCCCGTAATAAATTGTTCTTTCTGTTCAAACATTGCACAAATCCTTAAAATCGTATCTCCCATGAAAAGACTCAAAATTCATATGTTTTCCTTTAAAGCGGTTTCTGACTTCACTGTCCTGAGTGCATGGAGGGTTTGACTTTTCACATCAGCAGGTATGAATACTTTCCAAAAGGCCCCGTCCATTAAACATTTGACTTTCATCGTGCAGAAGAAAAATGTCACACATTTTGCACACGACTTTACACGTCTTTGTAGTTTTGTGAACCTTTGCACATACATTTGTCTGCACAGTGAAGCTCAAACATGTTGTAAGACCTCAAAGAAAAAAAAAGAAAAAGAGAAAACACATTTTTGCCTGGAATTTAAAGTCTAAAAACTTTATTGTGCCAGCTGCCTTGCATCATGCCGCAGTCCAATACAGGTGTGGATTGAAGTTTTCTCTCTGCCATATAAAGAAAAGTAATAAAAAAAAAAAAGAAAGAAAGAAAAGCCCTGCCTGATCGAGACACGAGCAAGCTCTTTGAATTCAAACCCTTTCGGACAGAACTATGAATACCGGAGAATCTGCCTTGTAAAATGTACTCTCTGTGCCGTAATGTTAGCCTGTCATTCAACGAGGGGGGAGGAAAAAAATGATAGTCTATGTTACCCTCAACCTGATGAATGGCATCCCGCTCCATGAATACCGGCCTGAAGGCGGTGGTGGTGGTGGTGGTTGGGGGGGGGGCATTGACTCCCCACAGCAACAATATTCTCCACTTCATCCTGGCTGACAGCCTCTCGACAGACTCTCACTGCTCGACATTGAGCCGGAGATCAAGTTCAAGGAGGAGGAGGCTGTGATTGAGTGGAGATGATCAGGGTGTAGCTGGGCCCAGGGAATTATCGCCAAGCCATAAAGCTGCTGGTCACGACTGGAAGAACATTATTTCTTTTTTAACCATTTGTCATTATTCATCTTTATTTTCTGAGCCAAAAACAAGAGCAGAGCTTCCATCTGCCCCCCTTGTTCTCGATTGTATTTTATTTCACTTTGTTTTTTGAAATAACTGCCAGGCAATGTGTTCATTGGCAATGGTCAAATACTTTTCCACGGGAACTCGGGATTTTGTAAGAAAGCTCAGTAACTATTGCTCTAAAAAAAAAAAAGGTTTGCACATTTAAATAATGGCTGCAAATTGATGTTATGTGCACAGATATCTGAGAGCTGATTAACAAAAATGACAAATCTGCTCAATGTTGTGCAGTGAGAGACATTTCTTCAGCTGCCTCCCCAGAACTTTTTTTTTTTTTACACAAACTTGAATATCTCGTAATCTTTTCTAAATCTCATTTGTTCCTTTTTTTCCTGCAGCTTTGACATCGTGACAGCTCCGCGGGTCGTCGGTTTGTGCATGGTGGCCCTTAATGGTGTAATTCTTAAATAATCACCTGCAAAACCTGTCGAAACTGAAAGCACAACCTATTTAAGTGACATATAAATGAGCATAATGATGTATGCTGTATAATTCAATAGTACCTATAGAATCAAATCTCTTCCAATGTGGAATGAAGCTGATTGAAAAGACCCACGATTGACTCCTGAGGTTAGGGTTTGTGTGAATATTGAAGCTTATTCTGTTCATGCCATTAGAATGTATACTGCAAAAACAATAGCTTAGATGTCTCAATAATAAACACATCTCCTTTTTTCTGTCTTCACACTCCCTTTAATTTACTCGTGTTAACTTAAAAGACTAAATTAATCTACTTGTTGGCCTATATGGTGTCTTGCCTGATAAAAGTGAGACGTCACTGTCGGCCTTTTTTTAATCACTTTACATTTTTCAACAAAAGTAACTCTCGGTACATGTTGTACCCACTCACAAACAGAAGAAAAGGCACCTCAAGAGGGTTATCAACAAGAGACAACCATCATCCGAGAAACGCAAGGTTCATTTTGGGGAATATTCAAAAGGCTGCTTGTATCTGATACAGACCAGTGAATCTATTATGGCCCACAATTAACTAACAAAGCTGCGACAACGTGCTTTGACATCATTATTTCCCGACATTCATCTATTTCTTACCGATTGTGTACTATATATTAGTCGATAAAGCACTTTTCAATGCATTAACATCATCTTTTCCCAGCCCCAGTTTAATCCAAACTGTGGAGACTCAAATGTTTTTATCGGCACGTACACACACAGGAAAATATGCCACAGAAAAGAAAAACACATTAGATCTTAATTCAGTGGCAAGCTGCACCCATACATCTATTTTGTATCTGCCTCCGGTGATTTATTGTTTCATATTAGACTTTCTCCACAAACAGCACACAGGATAATGAGAGGAAATAAGGAGTGCGGCATCACTGGAGTATTCGCCGTACCTCAATGTTTTGGTGCTTCGCTGTGTGGCGGCTCTTCCTCATGCTCCACAAACGCTAAAATGTTCTCTCGGGCTTTTCGTAAAGACGACTCGAAGACTATTTCTTGTCCTTACCGAGGTACCGGAGCTGCTCAGAACTGCTTCGCCGAGTATTAATCTGCACGTCGACTTGCCAGCCGAGCAGAGTGCTCAAAAAGGCCAGAAAATCTCATTACAAGAAAACTAATAAGTGACGCATAATGATAAAACGCGGCAATTAAGTTAAAACCAAATTACGCACTGATAGAAGAAGACGTGGTAATGGCTGGTGTACCCCCATCGTGTCTGGTAAACGATGCTCGGAGGAGCCCATTGGACATAGCAAAACTGCCTCTCCCCATCATTAAGTTATTAGATTAGCCCGGGGCAGCGAGTAAACAACTTCAGACATCTCGCAGCAGGCATTCATCCCACCAGTCCCCACTGTTATTGGATTACTCAGGGAAACTTCTCCAGAAGACAAAACGAGTCTGTGGAGAGAGCAAGAGGGGGATGATTATTGGAAAGTGGATGACGGGGAGAACAGAAGGGAAAGGCCCCGCTCAGGCCAGGCGCCCGGGGCACTTAGGATCGAGCGGACGGCTAACGAGCGGGAGACGGGGAATGGATGCAGAGGGCAGCGAGGTCTGGGTTTTGATTATTGGCTGCTGGATGGAGAGGCGGCTCAGGCCTGCCAGCTCCCGCATCATCCGCCTCCTGCCACATCTCGTTTGGGTTACTGCCACCGCAAACGTCCATTCAGCACTATCGGAGACAAATGGGGCTAAACTCTCCTCAAGGTCAACAACCACCTCCACCGCAGGGCCACAGGGGGGCTGCTATTGTAATTCCTTATACACTTAAAGTAATTAAAACCCAACCAGAAGAAGCGGGGGAAGTCGATAGGATTTTTTTGAGACTGCTAATGAGATGCTAATTTGTTGGCCCGCTAGGAATGAGGTATGAGGAACTCAAGGACACAAAAGAAGATTTATTCACACTTGTGTGGAGTGAACTTTTTAAATTACTGCACGTGCACGAGTGCGCGTGTGCGTGTGCGCGCACCCTTGCAGATATGCAATGAGTTTGTTGAGTGCACTCTGCAGGTTGCCCTATGTCTCTATGTTTGATAAAAAGATGTGAGCATCCTTTCAAGCTCCTTCCAGGCGCCCGATCATTTACAGAGCCCCCCCCCCGCGAGTTCAGAGCAAAGTGGAGAAAGCTCCCCTGCCTCGCAGCAACGAGTGAAGCCACATCGCCCGCACGCTGCCTGAAAGTAGTCCAAGCTAGACCTGTTTTCGAACACCCCACTGCGTCTGCCTTCTATGGACTCATTGAGTCATTCCAGGAGCACCAGGCTGGCTGTCCCACTTTTTTTTTTTCTCTACCAGATATCACACAGACTCTCTGATATCGACACACACACACACACACACTCATGCAGCACAACTTTTCTCCCCACATCTCTCGCTTCATAGGCAATCAGGGCAATTCCGTCCTCTCATGTTTATTAATTGGGTTTGCTCTTTGGACTTGAGTCCCGACTCCCTTCTGGGCGATGTCTCCTCTTTCGGGAGCGTGAAGCTGTGATGAAACCGAGCGTACAGCAGTGTGGTCTTGTTCCCCACGCCAGCCCTGCAATCGCAGGACACTCCTTTCCCGACGTGTCACTTCACAACACAAAACGACCACATGAGGCCGAACCCCAGTCTGGCTGCCAGCCAGCCGGTGGCGTTGGACTAATACGCAGTGATAACTACAATGAATCTCACTGAAAAAAGTTAAATAAAAGCTTATCTCGTTAACAGAAGGGGATAATCTAATTTTTTAATCTGCAGGCCCGGGACGAGCATCACAATAACAGCGGCGGCTCGACTCTGAAGGACACATCGCCGGGGAAATAACAACAATTAGAGCTGCCAGTCAACCCAAATGCCAGAAGACGGATTTTGGATGAGTTTCTGCTTCATCGGGCAGTCGTACAGGAGATACAGACAGGGGGGACGGGTGAGGGGAGGGGATGGGGATGACACGTCATGTGGTGAAGTATAATCACATCACATACATAAATCTGTGAAGAACTTCACTAAGCTCCATTGTGAAGTCTGTCTTTTGGAGAAAAAGTTACAGCTCTGAAGTAGCTTATCACACTTCACACAATTCATGCACAAATTCACTTTTTCTCTCCCCCTCGGAGTCAGTTTGACATCTTCCTAATTGGCGCGCCAAACAGAGGCTCACTGAAAACAGTCCATAAGCTCAATATTACTGCAGCTAACCAATTAACCCATGAGCTGACCAGCACAACCTTAAAGTCCCTACAACTCACTAAATGTGTGTGTGTGGGGGGGGGGGGGGGGGGGGGGGTTCTGCAGTTCAAGCTTTCGGATGTCTGAGTTTCATTGTGCAGAGTTTTAAATGAAAAAGTTTTCCTTGTGAAAATTGGAATTCTTCAAAGGACGTCACAAATACTTTCAAAAGACATCCAAACATGCACAGTTCGAATCAGCAGACGTAAGCTTTGGTCTCAGTGAAGAGGCTTATAATGAGGGAACGCAAATCAGCTTCATCTTTGTGTTTAAAAAAAAAAAAATGGTTGAACAAACAATTTTCATGTTCATATTCAGAAGAAATTAAATAGACCGTATCCATGTTGTCTGACTCAGTCCGTATTCTCCTGGGACTTGGGAGGTTTCTGGTTGACAGTCACCATGACAACACTCCAACTCCGTCGTCTGTCATACCAATGTTGGTGTTTATAGCTTATCGTTTTCTACAGCATCAACACGTGGTCCGACATGTAAACTACCTCGTTTCTGACGCTTCCGTGTTTTCAAAACTTTCAACCCATTGTTTTCAAAACTCAAAACTTTTCGGGAACAAAAAAATACAACTATGCATTCTCACTTGCCACGTTGTCGCGTGAACGGAGTGCAACATGGACAATATAGTGACTGCTTGACGACCGGAACGATTCAAAAAAAAGGAGACCTCAAAGGCATAAGCCTTCAATTTGGTGTTTCACTTGCATAAGACCGGAAAAGAATTGAGAGAGCTTGGCTACTTGCCCATGTCTTTCCCACCTTGAGCTGCAGATACGACTCAGTCTGCCTTTTCAACAGCTACATGATGATGCACACCTTTTGGTTACTTCAAGCGGTCTTGCAGAGCCTCGAAGGATCATATACGTCTGTATTACTATCCTTGACAAGTAAGCTTCGTGTGTAAAAGCTGTGTTATGCTTCTTTAAGATTTCTTGACTTACCCCGACATCGACTCAGCCACCTCAGTTCTGACTGAAATCCGAACAGATAAAAATCATGGACAGCTGCACGCAGCACCTCATACTAATGCACTGCCCTCAAATATCGGCCTCCATTACTTATTTACCAAATGAAACTCGGAGCATGCACAAGATCAGCCTCTCGTTTCAAAAGATTAGATGTAAAGATGTGCACCCTGTGCAGGTTTACAGATTCTCATTTTGAGCTTAATTGACAGCATCAGGCCACTGAGTGCAAGGCAATGTGAGCGTGCAGTGGGAGGGAAACGGCCTTATGATCTCTATAATGTGAATCCAAATGAAATCCAATAATCTGTCATACACGAGAGGCCGCTGCGAGTTGTCCATTAGGTGCTATTTCCCAGATATGCCATAAAGACATCGGCTCAGGGTCATTTGATTGTCAAATATGAGACGCGCGCAAGAGCTGCGCGTCGTTAGAAATTCCTAATGCCTCACCTATTTCCTGGTATTGATTTCCAGGAAGCCTGACGTTAAGGCTGCCTGTCATCTCGCTGCTTAAAAGACAGAGATCGACGGAGCCATTACTTTTCTGCTGTTTGGAGAAGTTGACTTCAAACGAGGGAGGAAAACCTCTGGTGGAGGCAGCAACTTGGGAAAGCGGAGCGGGGGCAGGTGGAGCTGGAAGGAGAGGAGGATGCTGGGAAAGCAGGGAGGAGAGCAGAGGGGATAGATGGAGAGAGCGAGAGAGAGAGAGAGAGAGAGAGAGCACTTGGAGATGGAGGAGAGGAGAGAGGGGAGGCCCTTTGATCTCTGGCAGAAGTGAGCACTGAAGAAAAGAGACAGAGAGCAGCACAGAAGATTGCAAACAAACCATGCGCTCAATTCCCAACAGCACCAACACCAGAACAAGAAGAGACAGACGGAGGGAGAAAAGTGAGCGAGACAGAAGTGAGAATGACAGGGTCACGGAGCGAGAGAGAGAGAGAGAGAGATTGAGAAGAAAGGAGGAGAAGACAGAGGATAAAACCGAAGTACAGGGAAACAGATAAGACCAGGATGTTAAAAGGATTTCAGTCCGGGGGCTGTTTGGGGAGTTCTCTCAAGTCCTATGCTAAAGCAATTAGTATTGAACCCCTTCTTGGAAAGAGCAGCCAAACCACAGCGGCAGGCTCTAACACAGTTAGAGTGGAACAACCAAGTCAAGCAAACCCCACGGTCCCCATTAAACCTCAAGTTTTAATTGGCGTGTCAGGATGGTGCTGGGTTTCACAGCCCATGAGTGCGCAAATGAAAAAGAAAACCCCCCCCCCAAAAAAAAAGTTGGCCCAAGCGAGTCCCCACATCCCACTTCAAGGGGGTAAAACCCCGAGACAGTAAACAGTTCTGCTTTGCTGGATTGAAAAGGGCCTGCGCAGCCTGATAACAAAGCTCGACATGAAATGCGAAAGGAATACTTCATAACAACTGTTGCTGCCTGGATACAGAGAAGCAGAAGTTGTGCACCTCTTTGTTATTCACAAGTTTACGTGAAGCTGGTTCCTAAAGTTCAACACCAAAGTTCCCGCTGAAGTTTTCAGGAAAAGTTGAGCCTCTGTGACTTTTTAGAAGTGCAGGAAATATTGAACTGAGAGAACAATGCCTCCACCTCACCCCATACAGTGCAGGATTCTAATTCAAAATACTTTTTTGTTTGTTTGTTTTTTATTCCAGTTGTACTCGAGCAACAGTTTGACTTCAAATCAGGACCTAATTGCTGGTCCCAGAAGCTCATTTATTTCCAAACATGCCCCTATAGTTCAGGTTATGGCTCTTAGCATTGATCCATATTAAAAATAAATAAACAAAGAAACTAATTTCTGTACTTTCAGCCTTCACATTTCAGCTATGTTAGATTTTGCATGGTGCAGGATTAGGTGCAACAGTGGCGTAGGGGTTTAAAACGCCAGAGTGATCGAGACTTCAAACTAATCCTATTTACACTACAACCGTAGCATCAGAGCACTACAATGCAAATAATCCTTAAAATACATTTCAGTGAATGGAAGTAACTTTAAATGCTTTCAACAAACCCAATCTGAACTGAAGCCTGCAAGATGAGGTGAGAAAACGTAACCGATAATCACAGTGCTGGTTGTCAATGTATCGTCATATTTACATCTCGTGTTGTTTCGTCTCCCTTCTGTAAAGTGTCTCTCTCATGGTTGCAAATGAGACGCCAGACCGATAAAGTACAAATACTTATTTCAGGCTCAAAAGCCCTTGTAGCGTTATTGGGGAGAAAGTTCAAGGAAAACTCTATAAAAGTGCAACAACGTGTCAAAACAGTAGCGGGATCTTCTCTGTAGGACTCGCCAACAAAGCACTGATCACGTGTCAAAGAGTTCGTTTCAATCTAACCCGGCCTGCCAAGTGCAAACTCTTCCTCAGCCTCGCGTATTCATCAGAGGCCAGAGCAGGAAACCTGAACAGAGAAAGTGCCCTTTGTTGCGTCGGAGTGGAACTTTTCCTTGGTGGGAGGTTTAATATTCTTTCCTAAAAGAGGCTGAAATGTTAAGTTCAAGACTCTTTAACACCTTTTAACTATACAACTTGAATCAATGCGACCTGAACCGCATCACTTGACTTTGTTCCGGTACACTTGACCCCACTGATTTTGTGTGATCAGTGGGGTGTAATAAGTAGTGTTGTCATACTCGAGAGCAGTCTTGATCTCAAAGGCACAATTTCAAGGTCTTGGCCTTCACTCAGCCTCGGCTCCTCAAAGTGTCTTCGCCCGGTGTCAGGTCACGTGTCCTTGACTAAAACACTAGTGTTAAATTCAACTGAAATGTAAAAAGGTAAATCATACTTTGTAGTTAGAATACAAGAAGAATTCAATGACAGGTCCAAGAGTGTTCAATTCCACAGTGTTTCATAAGTACCGGTAAGTGTAGATTTATTTCACCACCACGTGGATCAGCACAGACACATTCCTGACATGTGCAGGACACTGGCCTGAAGCATGAATGTTCTCACTTCCAGCTAAACCTGGTAAGTTGGGAGAAGCACCGTCAATAAATTTGATTGCTTTTCGAAAGCCTCGAATCGCTGCGGGCTACGTTTGTTTTCACTTCTAACTTTCATAACAGCCTCATTAAAGTGCCGGTCGCAGCCCACGACCAGAGGAGAACAAAAAGTAGACACAAAAATGTAAAAAAATAGGAATGCGCTCCTCTTTGGAGCCGGACTCTTGACGGTTAACGCCGCGCTACGGGATGAGCTCGACAAAAGGGCTGATGAACGAACCCGCCACTTCAATGACTGCACTGTTCAAAGAAGCGCTTAATGACGCTCCCGTCACCCGTCACCTGCATCCTCGGAGAACGTTCAGTCTGCTGCTGACCAACAAAGGCCAAATGTTAAATGAAGTGGAAAATGGCACGCTGTCACACCACGGCAACAGGAGTCGAAAACTTGAAAAGAAAATTGGTGCCCTGCAGTTGGAAAATATTCAGTTTGAGGTAAAAAATAAATAAATAAATAAAAGAGCAGATGATCTTGAAAATACATCACGTCCACGAAAACCAAGGATAATTGAAATCCCTGTGAAAATGGAGAGAAGTCGACATGTTAAGGTCTCATCAGAGTTGGAAGTTTTTGGAAAGTACTTTTTTCTTCTTTTTTTTTTACTCCCATCATTGACGACGCACATCGACTTGGAAACTTTTCAGCATCGGGCTTCGTTCAGTAGAAACCCTCTTTTGTTCTTTCACACTCATTCAAAGATGAAGGCTACATCATGTATGCAATGGGTTCTGAATTTTATGCATCCACCGGCCAACTACCAGGCAATAGAATAGAAAAGAATAGAATAGAATATTAAAAAGCAAAAAATTGAAATTGTACAGTCCCTGTTTCTTTTATGTTCTTAATAATACAACTCTTACATCAAACAACAGAGAATTTATTCAGAGGTTGGCTGTTTTATACACGACTCTCAAGATAAATATTCACAAACCTTATAAAAATAAAGAAAATCTTCGGGGAGATTTTGTCATACATGTCGATATAGAATAGTTTGGATTCAGTATCATGATTAGATTCCAACCAGCGCCACTGTTGTAATGGTCAAAGACTCACAACAACTGGTGTTTTCACAATATGTAAAACATTGGCAGTAAAGGCTTTTACGCAAGACATTTACTGATTACTACTAAATGTCGTCGGTTTTATCAGCTCAACATGTTTTTTTGTCTGTCGTTCACTTTGTGAAGAGTAGAAAAAACTTTGAGGACGTCACAGTTTCGGGAGTTCTTTGTTATATATCAGACTCGGAACAGTACAGTAAATATGAAGCTGCTCGGTTCAGCATGGAAATCCTCTACACAGTAAACAAATAAATAATGTCATCTTTTTACTGGCTCTTCTTCTTGTTTCAGGCATCATTTTTCAAAAAAGAATGTGTCTGAGTCTGTTGTTTTTCGAGGCATAAAGTGACACACGCTTTGAACAGAACACATGGAACGCAAGTTCAGGAAACATCGAGCGTCATTTCTATCATCACAAGCTCGGACAAATTACAATCACAGTCGCCTGAGATACAGAAGCACCTGCTACCTGGTGGAAAACATCCCTTGAAACAGAGTTTTGGAGCTTGAAGATGAGCGGTTTTGAACTGTGGGCCAACAAGGGGAGGAAAGAAGCACTTGTGTAGAACCAGCTGGGATTTTTTCTTCAGCGTTCAAAGCCTTCTTGATGCGACGGTGTCACGTCGTTTTATCTCCCTCTTCAGTGCCTTTGCTTCCACCGTTGTTCCACCGGGTGTCATCTCTCTGCTCAGTCGCTCCCTCTCAGCAGCCGCCTGCCTCCTTCATCTCCGTCATTTTCCTCATTGCACCCACCTGCTTTCTTTTTTTTTTGTGCACATGTGAAGGTGAACTTGCCCTGCCTGCAGCCTCTCCTCTGGCCGCTCTCATCCATGTTTCCAGGTTTCTTTCACCAACTTCCCACAATTTTTTTTTTCATCCTCTCTTGTTTTTGGTTTTTTTTTTACCGCCCTGTGAATAATAGTCATCATTGCCTGCAGTGCGCCAAATCTCAGGAGGCTGTCACTTTCTGGAACAACATGTCTGGCGCCGACAACCGCACTACATCTAAAGTCACTTAAACCGCTCGTCTCTGCCATTCTAACATTTAGCTGAACAGCAGCCGAACGCCCCGTCCCTGTCTGTCTGCGCGCATTATGCTTCTGCTTTATTTACATGTGACTCACTGTCTGGAGGAGTGAGCTGCTGTCATGCCGGAGATGTTGGGAGCCAAGAAAGTCGGGGCCGACGCGAGCTGCTTTTGGGATGGTGAATTCTGGCAATCAGGATGTGTCGTTTGTCGTCACGCGTCGGTACATTCAAGACTATAATGCTGCTTTCCAGTTGCCTTTGACCTCAGGAGGGTGTTGCAGAGCAGAAATACTAAAGACCCTTTACTCTTTACCAGCAGCATTGAAGACCCTTGGTGGGGCAGGTGCTCATGTTTGGTACCTTCTACATGCCTTCCTGTAGAAAATTAGGAATGCTGCGCATACTTAAGTGGTGGGAGACTTTCAACCAGGCTCAATTTATTAAACTGGTTCGGATTATGTCAACCATCTCATAATAGCATGAACATTGTTTGGGTTTTTTTCCCCCTATCCAACACCATCTTTGATATAATGCAGTGTGCACATCATTCCCATGCAAATTCCAAAAGCAGATTAGAGCATTTTTGGGGGGTATTTGTTTTTGTGCCACAGTATATTGTAGGATATAGCACATCAAGGAGACAGTTTTTTTTTCATTTAGAAATATTTTCAAGAGAAAAACACATGAAAAATGCTTTGATAAGTCTTGAATTATTCTACATCAACACGATTAAGATTTCCAAATAAAATATTTTAATGAGTGCCCCTACAAACATTGCATCCGACTATTGCAAGACTATTTCAAGCTCTGAAATTCCTGAAAATCATCACTATTGTAGTGGGTGCTTACCTTGGAATATGGCGGCGTTTTGGATGATGAGGCGTTTGAGCTGTGCGCTGACCACCTGCAGGCCGGACTCCATGTTGCCGCGTGCGGCTACCTGATATCGCTCCTCCATCTTCTTGGAGCAGCAAGTCGGGGCTTTGGTTTGGCAAACCTGCAAATCTGCGCCTGAAATCAGCAGAGACAGGACGGCGGCCTGGATGAGCAGTGGGAAATCTACTTGTGCTTAATTCTCACAAATAGGAGCCTCTGCTTTCACAAACACACACTCACACACACACACACACACACACGCACAGTGAAGTAACTCTATCTACAGAAGATTCTGCAGCCCTGATGAGTCTATGATTATTATGTATAGGCTGTGTTATCTCGCAGGGCTGGAGACAAAAAATAAATTCCCCGCTTCAAAATGAGCCATTCTGATGCACATTCAAGCAAAACACCGAACCGGTGCAGCTTTCCTCCGAGATCAATTTGGTCAACAGAAACTTTTCCATCACTGGAGGTTACACTTTCCACTCCAAGGATCAAAAGAAGAAGAAGAAGAAGAAAACAAAAAAAAGGATATTTTCAGGCACAAAGATGAGACGTGGGAGCAATGTGGCATGCAGACAACCAAGCCCAGGTTTCAGCATGCTTCCATTATGTGCGGTATGGAGAGGGTGATGAAACAACCACTGTGCAGCCAGTTGTGGACACTAAAGGTTGTTTAGACAGATGAGAAATAATTGGATTTTTTTTATTTTTTCAGACCTCGTTTCTTAAAGCAAAGGAGCAAATACAGAAACCTAAATGGAAGATCGACGCCCCGCAAAGGCCAATTCAAAGACTCCCGATGAGGATGGCGATAAAGAGAGAGCAGTGCGAACTCGTGAAGCTGAAGGCCTTGGCCACCGCCATTGTGGTGTGGATTACAGTACATCTCCCCGTTAGGATACACCGAAGGACGCGTCGCACAAAAAGCCTTTCTTCTCCCTTTATCACGTTCCTCCGCCATCACAATGCCACAGTCGTGTGGCAAGAAAGTGTGAAATCTGCTCAAAAAGTTTGAAAAGAGATTTGACTGTCATTCAGAGTAATGGCTTCTACGCCGCCACGTCTCGACAACAGAGGAAGGAACACAAATTTTTGTGTCAGACCACCTTTTAAAAGAAAATATGCGCGTTCTCAAAAAAACAAAAAAAACAGATATAAATTCCCACTTTAATTCCCCAATCTCTCCTTTAAAGTGATGCCTGCAGACGTAAGTGGGGCAAAAAAGAGCCACGCGGTGTTTAAGCACAGAGAGGAGCTCCTTGCCGCGGCGCCTCCCTGCAGTCCCGCACGGCTGCCGCTGCAGTCGGCGTGCTGCATCGAGGACTCGCCGCCGTCTGCGGGGCCTGCTGCCGGAGAGGCGTCACTGATACGAGGTGGCCTGATTGATGGTGTGGTAAACAAATGTCACGGGAGTCTGCTGGCTTCAGCTGCCGCCGCCCGGTTGTGCCGGGAGAATAAAAGAAACGGAAGCTGAAAGATTAATTTGGGGGTGAGCACGAAGAGGGAGGGCGCTCGGATTGCAAATGTATCAGAAAAGTCTTGATAACTAGCATGTCAGAAGGATGGGGGGGGGGGGGGGGGGGGTGAGGGGGGGCTTTTCTGTGGAGATGGAGGGTTTATCTTGCTGACAAAAGAGGAATTTCTCCAAAGGTTTGAGCCTTTGTCTCTTTGAGATCTTCAAACAAAAGATTTCGGAAAACAGAGCTCAGGCTGCAACAATGCAAACAGCAGGAACGCAGGAAGTTAAACTACCGGGAGATGCAACAGGAGTGACAGTTGTGATAATTAATAAGCGCTGGAGAATCAAAGGGAGAAGAGCTCCTGCTCACTCTCTGACTTTCCCGTCAAAGTTTGAGGTGCACCGTCTAATGAGCGAAAAGAGGCAATAAAGCTGTCGCACAGCACCTTTTGTATGCATACTGACAGGCTTAATATCTTAAATCAATACCGACAAAAGACTCCTGACAGATAAGATCAAGTTAATTTCAGCCTGCAGGGGCAAAATTATTAAGCTGTCAATAGCATGGAGGGGAGGTGAGCGCGGCCGGAGCCCGAAAAGAGACGGGGGGATTTAGCAATTATCTCTGGAGAAAACCGACAGATTCGTCTGCACATTGGTCGTTTTTCACAGATGATAAATGTGTTTCATTACAGAAGTGACTGAAGGATTCGGAAGGGAAATGATTCCCCGCAGAGCTTCACAAATAATAAAATCACACTGTCTAAATAAAGCCTTCTTTGTGACTGACAGATCACTCGGGAATAAGCTTCCTCCTTCTTTCTTTCTTTTTTTTTTTTTTTTTTACCTTTGCTTCAGGCTTAGCTCTGCTCCTCCTCACCTCACATCTTTTTACCCTCATTCCTTCTTTTCATCCACACAGTTTTGTTCTGGCCTTGTTTCTCTTCACTTTCCTTCAGCTTTAATCGCCACTGGGCACTGGGAGCAACTTCCCATCAGCCTGCTAGGGGTTAATTAGCGGATTTTTGTGTCCCGGTGGCCAAGTCTCACCAGACTAAATGAAGACAGACAAGGTGCAAGGCGAGGAGCAATTTAGATGTAAATTTCACATGACCTCAGTTCAAGGTGACGCCTTTCGATGATCAGACCCTGAAAGTGCGGCGGACGATTCAACATGCAGAGCGGTGACTGTTTTTTCTTTTATGAGTGTTGAGGCCTCCAAATGCCTTTTAAAAAAACACATTGATCGGCCGTCACCTTGTCACAGCCTCGCCTGACCGTCCCAGCTGCTTCCAGCCACAGAAAGTACGTTTTTCGAAGGCCGGCTTGTGGAGACAGCAGCCCTACACACACACACACACACACAGATCCCGAGAGGAGTCCTTCCCCTTACATCCCTAACAAGCTCGGGGACCCCAAGTCGAGGGAACGCGGGGCGGCCACGAATACAGCTTGTGTCTCGGTTTCCCAGCACCAATTAGAAAGCCATTGCTATGCAAGTTTAATGACAGAGACCATGGGGGGAAAAACAAGTTGTATTAAGATATAGAATATGCTAAAAGCTGTTCATTATGAGCATAAATTATACAAGAACTTCCAGTTTGGGAGTGGAAGCATGTGGGAATCCGTGGCTACCTCTCCGGGGCAAAACAAGCCAGTGTCATTTTGTAAAGACAATACGTGAAATAAAGATACGCAATTTACAACCAACCTGAGGAGTAATAATATCATTAGCTACTGGGGATTTCATGTATTACATGTATTTTTAGAGCTCGCTGCTCCAGTTTAACTCGTTTCATGAAGCAATAGGATAAAAAGTGGAAGTCTGTGTGTGAAAAAGCCAAAAATCATCTAAACTTTAAGGTTTTTTTTCCTGTTAAAGTCAACATCAAACGATGAGGTAGTAAACACAAGTCCCTTCATTAAAGCGGCGTTCTTCAAAAATGGACAAGCAAACGAACAAGCTCCCAATCACAGTTTAATGAGACACAAAAAGACCTCTTGTGCTTCAGGTCAGATGATCCACCTATTTGGCCGCTGTCATTTCAACAGCAGCATTTGTTCTTTTGTTGTTCACATTAATTTTTGTGACAAACAAGCCCAGGTGTCCCGACCCTGCAGATAATTACTGCTCACAGCCAGAGAGTGGCTATCACGCCACACTCAGCTGTAATTATACCGCCAGACAGAGAGAGAGAGAGAGAGAGAGAGAGAGACAGAAAGAAAGAAAGAAAGAAAGAAAGGGTGGTGAGGAAAGCCACCCTCATCAATGAGAATCCCTCCCACCCCCTGCACCACTCCTTCATGCTGCTGACATGTGTGCAGACACTAACAATACGCTATAAATGTGAACAAAATCGAGAGAACCTAACATTCCTAAGGACTGATGACGAATCGGATGCCATCAAGGGAGAGTCTCAACCATGAGGGTTCTTCCACACGACGAAAAGAAAACATCTTTCTCCCCAGACTTCTCCAAAACAATTCTTTCCACACGTCACTATGAGCACGGCTCAACAGGAGGCTTCAGGACATGTACTACTACAATAACGCGGAAGGAGACACAGCACATAGACCTTTGGAAGTAGATTCCTATCCATAAACCTGTATACAACTCTTGATAACTCCAGTTCTATAGGTCTATGTCCGCACTCGTCCTGCTATTGGCGTCATGCAGCTTCTGCAGCTTGTCGTCCCTGACTGTTGTGGTTATTTGATGACATCACGGACCACGGTGGGGGCAAGAGGGGGGCGATTATGTCATTTTTTTCCACGGATGATCCTCTTTGCCGTCCACACCCCGGGGGGTTGGACAGCACATGCCGGGGTTTTAGAATTTCCCCACTCTGGGACCCGTGTTAAAAAAAAAAAGACTGCCTCATGTGGATGACAGGCACAAAAACAGCTTGTTTAGGTTCACCGGTTTCCTGGTGTGGACGGCCCCTAGAACTACCGTTATGGACGATAAAACGAGAATACGGACCGCGAGTCATACCACTATGGGTCCACCGTGTTCGTTTACAGGCGCATGAGCAGAAGGAAATATTTATAACGAGAAGGGAGGGGGAGACATGCACATGCACAGTAAGAGCGCTCCGCATTTATTGATTTGAAGGATTTCAAAGTACATTATACACATTTGGAAGGATCATTAAGCATATTTGACACAAAAACATGCTAGTGTATTGAGGTTGACAAGATTGTGTATTTTTAGCGTGTTGGATAGGATCAATGTTTGTTTTATAATTATTCCCCCAGATTTCTACACCACAAATAAGAAAGTTGTATAATACGTTGAGTGAATTTTGATTGAATAATGATTAGATTATATGCTGATTTTGCTTATTTTGACTTCAGGATATATATATATATATATATATATATATATATCAAAAGTAATTCCGAAAAATTTATTTACATGCACTTCTTCAATTTGTTTACCATTAAGAGAACGGTAAACAAAGAGAAACAAAGCCATATGATACTATACTAAATATATATGGAAATATACCAGATATATGAAAAATATGTAAAATATCAGTAAGAAATACCAATATGTAAAAGTACGTTGTGTTTATTTTATCCAAAACAATTCGGAAATCTCATCGGTGGACGAGTTGTCCGATGCGATTTCACGAGAAAACATTGTCGAGTCAAACACAGAGAGAGACGGGTGAAAAATGAAGACCAGGAGAACAAGTTTGAGGACAGAGAGTAACGAACGACGAAGAGACAGAAAGAACAAAGGAAAACCAAAGAAATAATGGCGGGGGAAGGAAGGAGGGTATGAAGTGGAAGGAAACTTTGAAACAAAGGAAAAGATGAAGAAAAACAGTGCTAAATGACACACAAAGGAAGAAATCAGAACCAGGAAAAGTGACAGATGGAAAGTGAAGATGTAAAGGAGAAGGAGTTGGACGTTACAAAGGATGGATAAATAGAAGGAACATGTAGGGAAGAGAGGAAGAAAACCAGAAAGAAAGAAGGCTTCTGGGTGCTGGAGTCACTCGTCCTCTGGCAGTCTGTTTTCACTCCTCCACTGGGTGAGAAGCTGCCCCCCCCCCCCCCCCCCTCCCTTATGAATAAGTCTTTCAGACCTTCGTCTCAAACCAACACTGACCGAGCTGCTTTCACACTGGTGTCCTGAGGTTAGAGCTCTCACAGCCGCCAACAGCCTCTCCACACACCCACCACCCACCACCCCCGTTATTCCTCTCATATCCACTGCAACGTGGTTTCGCTCCACTCGCTCCTTCTGACGCTGGAAATACAAACTTATTCCTCCTCGTTTTTTGGTGTTTTGCCTCCCGGCAGCACACACTGCATTATTAGGATTCTGCTCTGCCTTCCTGCGGACATCTCTCTGAATCAGCCGCCTCGCCCACACACTACTCCATGTCAATACGGGCCATTTCGCGTCTCCCTCCAGCCACACACACACACACACACACACACACACACACACACACACACACACACACACACACACACACACACACACACACACACACACACACACACACACACAGAAAGTGATACTCGCCTCAGTCACATCCTCAACATGGGCTTTCATCAATCTTTCATTGCCTCAGTGAAGAATCAGTGTTACACTAAATAGTATAACAAGCCTTCTGTTTACCAAGGCCGGAAGTTTTACTCACAACACAGACATGACCCCAACTTTTCCTCTCTAAATTAGTAATAATGATGCATTATGCGTGATTGGATGAATCAAAAAATTTTAAAAACTATTTCTAAGGCGTTTTTTTCTTTTTCCTCCACTACCCTTGGTCCTTGAGTAAATCACACAACAGAACAAATCTCAGCATTTGCTGGATGTCAGCATCAGCCAATCCAAAACAATATCTAGTGGTTTTAAAATATGAGTTCAAGTTCAGTATATCTCGCCACACAACTACAGGTTTCTTTGAAGGAGTCCAGTTTCAATCAGATCTGCCGAATCAGCCTTTTGAAAGATGACGACTCAGCTTCTTGAACAAAAGAAAAAAAAATTTAAAAGGAGAGCATTTTTTTGCTTGTTGCCCGTTGCCAACAACCTCCAGCATTTCATGATGAATCCACTACTAAGTATCTGATCGCTTGGACTCAATTTGTAATGATGTTTAAAAAAATTTTAAAAAGGCGTTTTGCACTTTTGTCCTTGAAGCTTCTACATTGTTGTGGTCGCCATCCCATCGGAGGGAAACCCACACCTTAACAGAGAGAACATGCAAATTCTGCACAGAAGACCAGTCGTTGGGACGGTAGAGTTGTTTCTTCCTGTTTACTGGAAGAGGAGCGCCATAGTCTCTCTGCTGGTGTTTCAGCAAGGAGGAGCCAAATGCAGACATGGACTTGAACAAAAAAAGTATTTTTAATAAAGACAAAAAGCAACAACAACAGTATACTCACAGTGTACTCACAGGAAAGTAGCCACTAAAACAGGTGTCACTTGGACAGGTTTCCACATTAATAACACAGACACACAAGACACAGCAGGCACAATCAGGGAGGAGGATGATAAGAAGGAGCACCGGGCCAAAAACAGGCGTAATGGAAAGGGAGACTAAGGCACAGGTACAAGTAAAGGAGGGCAGACGGTGTTCGCGACTGCATGGGGAGGATACAAAGAACAGAGCAAGACATGAAACCAGACCAACAGAAGCAGGGAACAATGGAAACAATGTGAAAGTCATGATGACAAAGAGAAACCCAAACCGTAGACAGAAAATCCAGATGAAATGCTGGGGAAGCGAAACTCGGCCCGACTGTCAGCGATTAGCATTAGCCACATTAGCTTCCTTTTACATGATCTGTCAGTTGCTGTGCGTGTGCCGGCAGTTCTCATCTGTTTATATACATTTGTATCTTGAAAAATGGCAACGTCCAGGTTATAGATCTTCTTACAACATGAGCGCTCAACTTAATGACAGGCAATACAGCAACTAACACCAATAAGACGGCTTTATTAGAACCCGCGCAAATGAAGGAGACATTTAAAAGTAACAGAAGAGTGACTTTCTTGACTTGATGGTCAATTTTCAGTAATTTTCACAACATCAGACGTGAACTCAGTCTCGTGGTATTTATTATTAATATTGTAGTCTGAAGTTGATGTTGCGAGTTGCTGAGAACAGCTGGTGTTTGTGTCGTTTCAACCAACTTGGGTGAAGGCCCTGTACAGAAAATGAACTTTTAATGTTTGTCTTGTCACTGCAATTCTTTAACGGCCTAATTAGCAGAACTTGTAACAGATGAAAATGCCAACGCCGCTCCCATCCGTGACTTTGTTGCATTTATCCACTTTTCGCTTTCATTTCCTGCTCATAATATTTAATCGGCCTTTAACATTTTTAAACGCAAACGCAACACTGCTGACATTTTTCCTGTGAACACCGCTAAAGTTTTAATTTATTCAAAAACACACTGGCAGCGTGTGCATGAATATTTATGATAGAACAATAGGTCATAAATGATCAGAAGCTAAACAATTATGAAAAATAAAGCAAACATCCTTCCTGATAATATACGTAAACACACATAATACCTGCATATGCTTTGTCTAAACAGAGTAGTCATTTTTGGTTAATACCAGACTTTCTGATGATTTTCTTCAATTCCATGGGAAAATAAAAAGCAGAATTCTTCCTGTGCTGGTTATATGATTTTTGCTTGCCAAGCCTTTATATATAGTCTGAAACTGCCATAACTGTTCAATTTACGTCTTTGTTTACACTTTAAATAAAATCAGTTCTTAAGGTGTGTTTAACAAAACAATTAATGACGATACCTTCCAGGTATCCATCACAAGCCAACCACAGGGAGGCAATCACACACACTCTTAGTCATTCCTGAAGGAAATTTAAAGTTACTCTCCCAGACAAAAATTAAATCTTTAAAATGTACTTTTCATAAAAATCATCACTTCTGCACAGAGAATAAAACCTATACAGGAGAGCATCACCACTCATGTCCACTCATTTCCAACCCCACAGCTGCCTAAATCCATCACACCAAAGTCCCATATATTTATAAACAAACAAACAAACAAAAGACTTTCCCAAAGAAAAGAGTAGTGAAGCCATGAGAATAATCAAAGTTTACAGATGGATCTTGCCTTAAAAAGGTTCTGAGACGTCAACAAACCGGGGTACGTTTTGTGAAATTTAAATTCGGGTGAAATAAGCGTTTGTGTGAGTGTCGTGACAAATTCCCTTCAGAAAGATTTTAATAACGTACTAGAGACGTACATCAACAGCTAAACTGAATATTTTCCTTTTTCCCCATGTGGATTCTGGTGGAGTAACTTAAAAGCCACAAGTCAACACTAGAAATATGGGAACCAGAGGAAACCCAGGTCGACGTGCAAGGAAAACGCACACATTGTCTTTTTTTAGATTTAAAGACAGATATTACCTTAAGATCAGATACGCGGGGAGGCGAGAGGCCCGTCATTGATAGAACCTGAGGATATCTGCTCCTCCCTCTCCTCCGCCCTCAGACACACCACCTCCTGCTTTCACTGCACCTCTGCATTGATTTCCTCACAAAGTATCAGCTGCGACCTAAACTGGATTTCATCCTATTAATAGTATTTAATGGAGAAACAGATCTGGCAACAAGCTTGAGTGACACTTTTCTGATGGCGGTATCATTGTACGGCAGAGTGAAGAAATATGTGTACGGGTTAGTGGATAGCTTTACATGCTGCGCTGCAACAAGACGCCTCTGGAACGTTGGACAGTGCGACTGTGTGGTCAGTAAAACGTTGAGTGTTAATTGTAAATGCTGGCGTGTTGAGGAGCAACGTACCAAACATCAATGAACACTCATTTTATGTAAAATGTTGTTTTAATTACTGTGGAATTGTAAATAAAATATTCCAATCACCTCTGTTTAATCGTTAAATATCACAATGTTATGTTCTAAAAAATAAGGAAGCTGTTCAAACCATAATAGTTGTAATTCAACCATATTTAATTTTTTTTTTTTTTTTTTTTCATTCATTTCTATTTTTTGTTTCTGTTTCTTATTTCTATTGTTGTCATGGTTCACATTTTCGTTTCTTGTGCTATTTTGAGATTCTGACTTGGTCTCTTGTTTCAAACCGCTGGATTTCCCCTCCTTGTGTCTTGATTGCTGCTCCCCTCCCTAATGTGTTTCACCTGTGTGTGATTATCTTCACCTGGTGGCTGTGCTTTACGTTGGCCGTCTTCCGATTGTTGGTTCATCTGTGTTTGTTTCAGGTTGCTTTCCGGTGTCTCTGCATTTACAGTCTCCTGAGATGTCGAGGATTTAGTGTTTTGAGAATTTGGTTGTTTGTTTTGTTTTTTTTGTGCTCTAGTAAAATGAGTTTCTGCTCCGTAGTATTTGTACTGGAAAAACGATTAACGATCAAGTTTTACAACACTTGAGACTATTTTCGTGGCTTCAATACTCTTTCTTAGAGACAATCAGGCTTTTTTTTCTGGCAGTCAAATGTTGATATTTTCCCTTCAGCTGCGATGACGCCATCTTTGATATCCCAGAAATCCATGCGACAGGTTGACATCAGTTAGTATCCTTCCAGCTATTCACATTTCAGTTGTCAAGAATTCTGTTGTGCCTTGCCACAGCCAGATGCACCACTGATTCAACCTCAAATAGATATTTTATGGGAAGTATATTTGAAAGATTTTTTTCTTCTGGTAAAGCGACATTTAAGTGTTTAAAATGTCATATAAACAGTGAATGGATGAGACCCAGCTCCTGTGGAGATTCACCTAATTCAGAAGCACAGGAGGCCAGAGACAGATGGAGGTGGTGGAAGGCGGGATACGCCCTGAACAGCTCAAATTCACACCCACAGGCAATTTTGAGACGCCAATAAACCTTCAACCGCATGTTTTTAGACTGTGGTAAGAAAACAGAGTGTCTTGGGGAAGATCCACGCACACCCAGGGAGGAAATGCTCAACTCAACACAAAAAGCCTTCAAATCTATGCGATAATAACTGTGAGGCAATGTCCAGCCCTGTAAGGGTAGCAGATGCACCCACATGGTGTGATGAGCCTTCATATCCAAAATCTCAGTAACCCCACCACCTCCTCTAAATACAAATCAGCTCATCTGTATCTTTTTTTTAAATGACATCATTAATTCCACAGAGAAGGACCCCCAGAAGGTTGAAACCATGGTTTCATGGGCCTCCAACTGTTTAACCAATGGCAGCAATCAATCAGCCACAGAGCACCAATGAGACGCGGTAAACCAAACCGTGGCTATTCTGGCTGAGATTTATGGTCCTCTGCCTGACTGGTGAATTGATTTCCAGTCTAAGTGATGGTTGTGACCAGCAGGACGTCCAGCTCGGGCTGAGTGAAGCTTCCCCCCCTCCCTCCACTTGGCTTGCAGATGAAACCCCCGATGGCGAAGGTGCGTGTGATCAACCATGGATGCATGGAGAATTGTGGCGCTCAGTGGTTGTGCACTTTTACAAGATGGAAGATTAATATACGTTGGGAGGCAGCGTGACAACAACCTGCTCCTGAGTGCATCTTTCTTGCACGTTCCATTTGAAGCATCCTGTGATTTGTTGCCCCTCTCCCCTGTTTATGGAACATTTTGTGTTATTTAACAAATTCACTCGAGTGTGAGTGTGAGTGTGTGTGTGTGTGTGTGTGTGTGTGTGTGTGTGTGTGTGTGTGTGTGTGTGTGTGTGTGTGTGTGTCCTGCACGCGGTGAGGTGGTGAGAACAAGTGAACCTGGAGCACTTCCCCGTGCTGACATGACACTAAAACGCCCAATTAACATTTGCAGCTGGCTGTGATTCAGCCACATGAGAGCTTTTCCATTAACATACCGAATCAGAATGCAACAGGCTCCCAACACGACGTGCTCTGCAGAACTGCACAAAGAAATTAATTATTCCACCCAGGATAAGCCGCTCTCGTCAACACGCGCACTCCGACTCTGACACTTGAGCTCCATGTAACAATTATCCTAACTTAATCACCACTTTTTTCTTTTTAACTAAAGAGCTTTTTTGCTTGGTCACAAGTCACATTAACAACAATTGATATTGTGTGACTATGTGATTGAAGAAAAGACAGCCAGGGTGACAAACATGACCAACAGCCGTCGCTGCTTCTTGACTTGTTTTTTCCTTCCATTCAACCACAAGATTTCATCCCACATAGAAAATAAATAGAAAGTAGACTAGAGAAATATGTTCACATCTCGTTCAATGCATGGACCAAATCAAAGTTGGGGTGCAGGGCAGCCCGCTTCTCTTCATGTTGGCATCAATACGAGAACAAATCTATTGTTCTGGGCTATTATTTCACAGTTAACTTATGTAATTCAACTTACTTTTTTTGTACCTGATTCCTAACAAGGCTGGGTTGGGGAGGGGGGGGGGGGGGGGGGTTCTGTAGAGCTATAGTAAATGTTCATCCAGAGTGAGTTGGTTTGGATCTCACTGCTAATTCAGGAGAGGTCAGACTCTAGAAGCTGCTCGGTATAGAAACATGTTGTGATGTGGGAATGAAGTGGGGAAATGATTAAAGTGCGCGGAGGGAGAAAAGAAAAATAAAATAAAAACAACCCGGTGTGCGTAAAGCTCGAGACTGAGGAGAGTTACCTGACACCGGGTTTCGGGGACCCACTTGGATCCCGGGTGCAGGGACTGAAACACCGCTCGCACCTCCTGGCAGTTCGGCACCTGTCCGCCGGGCATCGAGAAGAGCTGCAGGAAGGCGCACAGGAAGAGCGCACGGCGCGGCGACGAGCCCCCCATGGCGCGAACGGACGCACGCAACTTCACAAAAAAACCGGACAGGGATGGAGTAACAACGCAGGAGATGGAACTTCGGCTCGTTAAAAGTTACGACGGGATCCGCTGGTGTGGAAGAAGCTGCAGCTCCCGGCTCGGCTCGGCTCGGCTCGGATCAGCATTCCCTCTTTATCTTCATGCTTGTCCCCATCGCGGTGCGTCCGCCCGGGAAAGCTGCTCGGCTGAGCCTCCTGGATGAAGATCCACCGTCGCTGGTAACTTGTGAGCCCGTCTTGCCTTTGCTGCACGGAGTCTGAGTGAGCGCCACTACGCACGTGCGGAGCGCGCACCCCCCCCCCCCCCCCCTTAAAGCACGCGCAAGTGCGCGCGCCTCCCGACTGATAGTGGAGATGTGAGCAGATACTGTGGCCCTGCTGGAGGTGCAGGAGTGGAGATATGAGGAGGGGATTAATGCGCTGTGCGGGCTTGTTGGCGCTTTAGATGAATGGCGCTGTTTGGTATTGGTCCGCAATTACTGCTCAGTCGACAGAGGCCAGTGCAGCGGCCGAGCTGCATATTTATTACAAAAAAAAAAAAAAGTAACACATTGTTGTGACAGCAGTATACGACCTGGAGGCAGCGTTTTATTAATTAAAACCTTAAGGATGAAGTGAACAGAGAACAAGCATTCAAACGTTTGTACGAAAGTTTCTCACCTTTCCTAACAGCTGATATAGTTATTGCATGATTATTTATAAACTTTCACATCAGGCTCCAGCAGAGCCCCATAACAAAATTTAAAACTGTGATGCTACCATCTAGTGGCCAGTCTGCAGACTTACAGACTGATCGACACATTGTCCACTGGTTTGTTTATGCAGGCTCGCTTACTTCATTTCTACACCAGCTGTTACAGCAGGAGACTTTGTGCCGTTTTTCCACAGCATCTTGCGGATTGCAGATGGATACTGTGCAATTTCTGTCATTGTGCAAAGTTTTGAAATTGCGGAGTCATCATCCGAAAACAGCGAGACAAAACAAGCGGTTGTGAAACTCAAGCCAGGCTCCAGTGCCTCCGGTGTGGCCCAGGAACGGGGTCAAGGTGTCAGTGGTTGTGGAGCCCCGCCACGCTCATCCCGTGATTCTCTGAGAAACAGAGAGCTTTGCATGGATTTGCACAGCACAGGCGGGAAAGAAAAGCTGAGAGCAAACCAACAAAACTCACTGTGAGCCCAGTCGTCGCCACCACTGAGCTCTGAGGGTCGGGCTGACGGAAGGTGACCGGCAGTGCTCGAAGTGCACAAACTGCAGTAGGTGAATGTGGACTACCTGCACTGTGAGCACTTTGGAACTGCCGAGTCCACAGCTTGTCCAGCTTCACACTCAGCAAGTAATGAGGGTGGGGGGGGGGTGGGGGGTGTCCGAGATACACAATGACAGCTTAAGTACCTGGAAAATGCGTGCAACAGGATCATCGAGATGGAATTGTGAGATGAAACAGGATATTTATCATAGACGTAAACAAAGTATGAGTTGTTATATACTTGAATTTTGTTACACGTTCATCTGCACTGCAAGACATAATCAAACTATTAAAGGAAAAAATAAGAAGCAGTACTGTGGTCTAAAAACAGGGACCAGAGGCTCTTTTTTTTTTTTTTTTTTTAATCAATAACATGAAGCAGTTTCAAGGGAAGATTTGTCCAAAGGTACTTCACTCTCCGAGACAGAACAAGTCCTCCATCCAGAAGGAGCAACTAGGGCAGTAGATGTTGAACTACTTCACTAACTACACTAGATGCACCTTAGATGGAGGACTGCAGGATGCGTGGCAGGGCGGGTGTGCTGGACGACTTCCAACTCTTCCAGGGCAAGATCAGATCCGCCTGAAACAAAAATCAATCAAAGGTGATGAACAATGAATATTCAGCCGGGTTCTATAAATAATTACTGGAGAATTAATTCATGCTTTGTAAGCCGCAGTGCAGAGTCCCACATTGCTTATTGTTTATTTTACACCGTAAAAAAATGAGTGTTAACTTTTCAAGACATGTCGTATGAATATAAATCTTGTGGTTCAGTTGAAAAGCTTTTCATTTAAAATATCTGATCAGCGCTTATGTACAGTGTACAGCTGTTTTTTTCCTAGTATTTTGTTTCTTGTCATTATTATTATTATTATTATTTATATATATATTTATTATTGTTCTACTTTTGCATCCCTTCTCCTCATCCTTTCATTAATACCAATCAAATTTGAAAACAAACATCACCACCATGAGGAGCATTCTCAATAAGATCTCTGTTACGAGGCTGATTGACCACAACATTCAGTTTAATTTATGAAGTTCCGTTTTGAAGGAAAACTTACTTCTCTGCATTTATCCCATCCTATTCATAGTTACCCTGCCTCGGTGCACTTTTGTCACTGACCACCTGTCAGCAGTGGGATTCGAACCCGTCAACCTCTGTGCTGGTCAGTCGGGTTTTAAAACGGCTACTGCGCATGCACCCTACACCGTTCTACAATAATATTGAATGAATCCAGTGCATGAAAGTGTAGTCAGTGTGCATATATGTGTGTGTGGTTGTATGACGTAATAAACAGCACCCACTAGTGGTCACACATTAAGACTACGTCACTTTCAGCCTCTCTGCCAGCCACAGTATCAGCAGTCCTTTATGCACTTTGGGCACAAGTAGACAGAGATTGAAATGTTGTTTGAGGATTATAGTTTTCATCTCGTATCAACTGAGTGACTGTGAGCACAGATATCCATCATGGATTAACCCTGGAAGCAAAACACCTGAACCTGATCTCTTTCCTAATCAGCATCGGCTTTATTACTCATTCGCGACTGAAGCCCATTTTTATAGAATTTCACTTGTATTTATCACTGCATGTACAAATATAGGACTTGTTATTCAGGTAGATTTTATTGCCTGGATAAATCTGTGGCCTGAGACAAAATTCTGTCTCTACAAGCTCCAACAGCTTTTCCCTGATATATCATCTGCACACATGGAGTACTGGATTTATTAAAAGATGACACAACCTTCCACTTCCTCGTAATCTATCTGGACCCAAATCTGATCTAAGATATAATTTATACAAGGGAATTTCACTTCAGTGTGTCTTTTATTTGGTAAGTCTTTATACATAGTCTTAACCTTCAGAGCTTCATAACATTTTTGTGCAAATACATCATTCAAAATCGTATATGATCTCATTACACTTACCGGAACTTAATTTTTTTTAAATGGGATTTTCAATTGAGTAGTAGTTTTAGGTTTTACCAATTTCTTTTTATGGTGGTTTTGGGTTGGATATACATGTATATAAAAGAAAGTGGAAAAATGCAGTGGAGAACGAAGGTTGATGATGAAAACATTTGATAGTAGTTTGATATTTTAAAAGGTTTTTACAATAAATGAAACTGTATTAACAGATACGAGTGATTTCACACGCACCCTTCACATAAATTATACACAGCATTGTTACTATCTTATCATAATTATGAATAAAACACATCGAGAGGATTCTGTAACAAATTAATCCAGATTGAAAAATGTAAACTTTCCATCCCTTGTGTAAATAACTATTTTTTCTGCATTAAAAAACAGTTTAAAGCTTGTGTGTGGGGGTATTTTTAAAGTTTTCAAATGTGACAGAAACTGTGGCTAAAGAGTCAAAGGTATCTATCATAATCAACAATAAATATTAGGTAACACGTTCATTGTGAAGCAATATTTGAAGAATACCGTGTCTCCTGGTGTTGCAAATATAATCAAAAGGGAAAATCATGAACATTTAACTGTATGAAAATAGATATTTATCCTGAAATAGTCAGAAGTTAAAAAAATGAAAATATGTACAGAGGTTTCTTGCTTTCAAACAGCAACTTCATTTAACTGTAGCTAGTATTTCCATGCAAAGCATTTTTGTCCAAATTAATTATAGGGGAAAAAAATCCACTTTGTCCATTTGTGTTATTAAAAATATAAATATGTGAAGCAAGACTTTGAAAAAAAAAAGTTTAATTGCTTATTAAATCCAATAATGGATGTACTGGAGCCACAGGTCTTATGAATAAAATTACGCACATTATACACAGTTCCAATGTACCCCGAAATATTTCTTCATGATAGTAATGTGAGTATTTGTAATGCGTTACTTCCACTCCTGGAACTAATAAAGTGAAGCACTCCCGACAGGCCTCCATCTTTTGTCAGTTGGATGAATCCTCACAAGGATTAACGCCACATTTAACAAAAGCGCTGAAATTAACTGAAAGGTTGTATATTATCAGTTTTGTGTCATTTTTGCTCCACCAATCTGTTATGACGAATGGATTTCATATATATGTAAAGCTTCCATGATTTATTAATCATGCTTGGGTTGAAACATGCGCGCATGTTGAGTTGGCGCTCCGCGCGAGGCGCACAACAGAGGGGGGAGTTTAATTCACATAAAACCTGAATGAGAAACGTGTGGCGCGTGATACCGTCACTATGTGATCAATCCTCAGCCCCTGGAGACGCAATGCCTGAGTTATAACGACTTTCTGCATGAGGTCAGGGAGATCTGCGTTTCACAAAGTGGCGCCAACAGGCTGCCGCTGGCGATGATGATGATGTTGATGATGATGATCAGAGCGTCAATCCCACCCCCCACACACCCACCCTCCCCCCTCCGATTAAAAAAATGGAAGTCAAGCACAATCACATCCGCTTTAATCCACTTACATCATTAATAGAAATAGCGGACGGCCGCTCAGTGGGAGGATTAATTTGCAGGGGGTTTTTTTTATTTTATTTTTACGCACAGACTCGAGCTGCGCGCGACCGTCAGCCCCCAACAAAGACTTGATGGAAACAGAATGCACGAGCTCCTGACGCAAAGGAAACAAAAGTTGTTGAAAAGGCATGGAAAAGCACGCGGATGGGCGAGAAATAAGACGCGGACTATTCACGTGCCGCACATTGGTCGCGAGCGGTTTGAAAGGAGTTAAGTTGACGATGTGTTGTAGAGTGTGTGCGTCTGTGTGTGTGTGTGTTAACAAACAGGGGAAAGAAAAGCTGCACCTACCTCCTCCTCCTTCAATGATCTGCCCACCATCCTGCAGGAAACACAATATATCTCATGGCACCACACAAACTCCGCTGATGTATCCTCACAAACAAAAAGTTTTGCCATGCATGAAATTGTGGGGGCTTTTTTTTTTTTTTATGTTTCTCTCTTTGTGGGGGTGGGGACGGGCGACGCTCCCTTTTGGATGGATCCTCCTCAGATCCTCTTCTCACTTCCCACACGTTTGTGGCGAAATATGGCCAGATCTGGTCCAGGCCCTTCCTCCTCTCCGTGTTTTAGGCGCGTATCGTCCCGTGGCGCAGTCTGCTGGCGCACAGAGGAGCGAGGAGACTTTTCTTTTCTTTTTTTCTTTTTTTTTTAAATTGAGGCGTCCAAGCTCCTCCGTTCAGCGCCGCGCTGGTCAAAGAAACGCAGGAGGCTTGTGACCTGTAACCCCTGTACACCCTGCCCCCACCCTGCCTGCTGCTCTGTCCGCTGGAGCGCGTCCCACTCACCCTTGCGCACACACACACAAGTACGCACACACCGGATCACGCAAAATAACTTGGTGTGTGTGTGTGACCGAGATCCTAACTTCAATCCAGAGGCACGATGGCACCCCGCCCCTCCTCCACTGTGGGAACCGGCTGCAGCCTCTCCTTACTTGCCTTCTCCTCAGAATGAACTTTAACCTACATTCCCATGCCGCATCCTCTCTGTGATCTGTGGGGTTGAGTAGGGCGGGGAGGAGGGGGGGGGGGGGGGTCCTATCCGTTGCTCTGGCGAACCCAGCTCCAACATGTCACTGACATATAAAGCATGCAGGTTAACGTTGGTCACCGACACCCTGAGCTCATTTTGCGCGAAATCCGGTTCTTCTCTCGCTGGCTGGCTTTTGTGCGTCTGTGTCTGTGTCTGTGGAGCTGGAGCTGGTGGAAGCTCTTAAAGCTATATATGTATGTGTTTGTTAGCAGAAATGGAAGAGGGGTCCTCACAGACAATGGGCTGCCAGTGTATTGAACAGGCCTCCTGGCAGGATGGAATGTGTCCCAGTGAACTCACTGGGAGGAGGGGGCTTCTTCACTCACACCGCCTCACAACAAATGCCGCAAACTTTAGTCCCGCCACATGGAAAGCGTTTCATTATCCCACTGAAACATTAGGGTAAAGATAGATAACAGATAACTGGGAGGGACATTACTAATAGAAAGTGATATGGAATAAAGCGCATAAGAATCAGATAAAAGGGAGTGGCGTATGTAACAATTGTAGATCTGTACATTTAGTCTATATATGTCATGATCTACATGTGTAAATCTCTATATTTAGTCTTTATTCACACTCTTCCGCATAATCTGTCTAAAATATCCACATAAAATATATCTATTAAATGGAGCCCATCATGGTCTTTGCTTTATATATTTGAAATGTTTTCATTATTATGATTATTCAATGTGTGTGTGTGTGCTCTAGTCAAAATGTACAATAATATACCATTAAAAGCATTTTAAGATTTTTTTTTTATTCTGCAGAGACTGGAGAAACACTTATCGTTAATGAATCCATTTTCTACTGTGCTTTATTAAATTTAGGGTAGGTTACACCCTGGACCACTCTAAATTCAAGGAGACAGACCAACAACCACAAATACACACTCCCCGACTGACATGAACTGCATGTTTCTAAACAGTTTTTTTTTTTTTTTGAGGCACACAGGGAGAAAATGCAGGAAGCAGAAAGGGCCCAAATATCCTGGAATATCACAGGCTATTGAAATCCATTAATCTTAATTGCCACTCTGCCAGCTCATCTCCTGAGATTACTCATTTTAATGTCTCCTCTTCCTGCCTTCCTGGGGTTTGTTTGAAATGACTGCATTTTGTATTTGGCGCTACTGCAATAAATTTGCATCGAGTCGAGCTGAACTACTAACTTAAACTAGGTTTTTATTTTCAACCCACTAAACCGCCTGAGCCGTGACCTTTCTGATCCACAGCTGCAAGAACACTTTATAAGGCCTGGTGAATTCTGGGTCAGATCTCATAGATATTGAGTTCAGAGGTTTTATTGCATTTTATTACAGCTGCAGCTCTTTTCAGCATGAAAACGCTTTAAACCGACTGGGTTGTACGGATTCCTATTATTGCTTGAGGTTCATGTTGTGGGTTGAACTTTTGCCGTGATTGCAGGACAACCTCATCACTGAACGAGTGCTCTTGTTTTAAGGTGTGGAGTCCTGCCTGCAGGCCTTGATCCACACTGTGCCTCCATGTTCTTCCCTGCCGACGGATGTTTTCAACAGATGTGAATAGATTGTTAAAGGCAATATACGCGTCGTGCGCTTTTAACAAAATATCTGGAGAGTTCTTCATGTTGTCAAGTTTATTCTACATTATTGATTTTATTCATTGCACTAAGAGATCCAATTTTAAAATTGACTTTTTTTGTTCCTTTTTAATCAAGTTCTTGTCAAATAAGTAACACATCCTGTGTGTGAAAGTCAACCACACAATCTTCTGATTTTATCCTGTGATAAAAAAAAAAAAAAAAGAAAACAACCCTTTCTTGGAAAACCAGTGACTGAAAACACACAAAACTCGCCACAAACTTTTATTCTCATGAACGCTTTCACACTTCACTTATATTTTATAAAGTTATGTACACATAATTCGCTCCCATGGTAAATAACATATCCAGTGTGGAAAGAATAAAGAGGGGGGAGAGAAAAAAAGAAGGCAACAGAGTTGGGGAAGAAAAAAAAAAAAAAAGGGCACAAAAAGAAAAGAAATAAATACAGAGAACTTTAAATCATGAAATATCTGGTACATGTAGGGATTTTGAATTCCCATCTACATAATATTGCCAGTGATTTTAATAGAATTATTAACTGGAGGTAGGGCGAGAGCGAAGTGAAATGCTTTGTTTATATATCTGAATACAAGGTGCAAGTGTTACCGACAGCGCTCCCTAGTGGGAGAGCTGGGGCATAGCATGTCCTTCAAAGTGCCTGCCGTGGCATTTTGAAGGACTTCATTATATAAGAAAATAGCAGAAAACCAATGTTAAATAGAATTATTCAGGATCTACAGATTACGTTTCGTTCGCCGCCAATCTATACGTTTGGTACAGCTCAATTAAAATAAGTCGGAAAATCATGAGGTCTCGTGTGTTCAGGGAATCAAACTGTCTTAACGTTTTCCCAGGACAGTGCATTGCGTGGACTTCAGTCTATTTGTGTATAATGTACCACGTTCACAGCAGAGTTCCCAATTTATTTTATGGCTGCTAAAAGAAAAAAATCGGCTTTGTAACGACCTGCTGCTGTTGATCAAACAGGGATCAAGTTACTTAAACAACAAATATAGTTATCTAATGCTGGAAAAATGACAGTGATGCCTGCGAATCTGGATTAAAACATATTTACACTCACAGGATCACGTTTGGAGCGTAAAGCAGCCTGCAAAGGAAAATAAAGAAGTCTACCTATGAACCTGAGAAAGTCAATAATAATAATAATAATAATGCATTTGGGACATGAAATGTACAAATTTTTTTTTTTTTACACCCCCTATTTTTTTTTTTTTTTCATGATCACTTTGGTTTCAAAACAAATTAAGAGGTCTGGAATTGAACACGATCTTTACGATCCATTAACGTCTTTTAAATAAGGCAACATTCATTACAAGGCATCACACTGCAATTCATTATGAATTAACGTTTTGTGTGACGCTGCCCAATGAGTGCAAAAACCCGGCTTTCCATTGGAGAAAGCCAGCCTGCAGTCCCTGTTCAAGTCTGAACATATACATATGTATATATTATATTGAGGCATGCATACATCCCAATGTTGTGTATGTTTAAAAATAGCCAATAAAATATCATGTCGAAGAAAGGGGGGGGGAGAGAGAGGGGGGGAAAAAAGAACACAGCATTTTGCAAACGCAAACCCCATGAGGTATATCCTAGCAGACTGTGCACAGGCCACACACCTCCAAACCCCAAACTCTACCCAAGTATTTGGTCACTTTCAGAGACAGAAATTGTGTCGGTTTGCGAAGTACGCGTGAGAGTCGGGTGCTCGCCGTTCCAAAAACAAAACGCGGGGACAAGAAGTAGTTTCCGTTGAAAGCACAGGCCTGTTGCCGCAGGTTCGACGCGGCTGCTTTCAGTCACGTTGGTCCATTCACCGCTTTCGCCTTCTGCTTTTCCGACATTCGAACTGGATGAATGATCAATTTGGAAAAAAACCAAAATGGAACGTTTGCATTAATAAGATCTGGTAGAAAAGTCCGTATTGGATCACTGCGAAGCTATCGGCGACGGATTCTTATCGAAAAGCTAAAACCTGCTGTTGGTCGACATTTACAAACTTTCTCTGTCGTTAAAATTACTTTGTTTATTTATACAAATGCCTCCTGAAACCGGGTGTTTAAATTATAGCAAATTCAACAATATCTCCATCCATTAAAACAAGCCAATGTATAGTTATCATACATTTGATGCATATTTACTATTGAACGTATTGAAGATATTCTACGGGGAAATAATATATCACATTTTGATTGTGAAAATCAACAATATGAAGTTCTTCCATCCAATTCTCAGCAGGAATATTAAGCTGAGCCACTAATCTGAACTGAAGTCAGGGGTTAATTGAATAGTAAATTACATACCAACGACATTAGTTTACACTTCCTGCTCTGACATGAATAGAACAGCTGTTCAGATGTATCTTTCCGTCTCTTTGTGATGCGGCACACGTATGTTTTAACGAATCGCGGTATGTGTCGGCGGTGCAGCGCTCGTGGTTGGATCAATGGGTGTATCCTGTGCGGGTTGGCCGCGAATGGATGGCTGGTGCCCCGCAGCGTTATCGGACGCCTCGTTTCTATTTCGGTCACGACCGCATCGCAGCCTAAATTTTAAAAAAGGAAACAAAAAAATAAAATAAAATCACAGCACAATTAATTGATTGATCCCTCTATGGTTTTGATTTTCCTCTTCCCGTGCTGCCTAATGCACCAGCGAGTAGAAACCCCCCCCCCCCCCCACGCTCGCAACCAAAAAGCCAGCTAAACTACACGCTAATCAGCTAATGTCACTACTTTGTGCTGAGCTGGTCTGCGTGCGCCAAATCTCACCCCAACGCGGTAAAGCTAAAGATCAGCCGAGTCTCCCCCCCCCCCCCCCCGTGTGACACAAAGCTAACAATAAGGCAATAAAAGCAAAACCTAAGCGATCAGATTACACGGAGTTGACGAGAGAAGAGTCACTGTGCTTTAAATGGTTCACCGAGAAGATGCATTAGAAAAAAAATATAATATATTCAACTTCTCAGCATTTTCAACCTCTGAAAGGAGGGAGTTTGCAAAAAGGACTCTGAAGCACACCTCAGACAACATTACTGAAGTGTCTGCCAGCAACAACACAAGTCGAGGGGTAACAGTTTAAGGTCCAACATGACAAGCACGGAATAAAGGTGTCTCATCATCGCTAAAGAAGAAGAAGAAGAAGAAGAAGCACTGCGGTTTAAATAACAGTTCTTGGCCCATTGTGTTGCTGGATGGAAACCACCTCCACATCCACACAAAACCAGAAAGTCAAAGAAGTCAACTTCACCTTCTTTCCTAGGTTTTGTCCTCCACGTCAAAGTACCAGTGTGTAGAATTTAGTGGCTTATTTTGTCAGAGACGGTACAGCATCCCGTTCATTGTGCCGTCTTTTAAAGTAGAAGAGAAGCTGTGTGTGTGTGTCTGTGTGTGTGTGTGTGTGTGGGGGGGGGGGGGGTAGGAAAGTTGCTAAGAAGTAGAAAGGGCTCTCAGGAGCTGGTGCTCGATTCGTACTTTCTCCAGCCGAAGCAGTGCCGTGCAGCTCGACAACCTCAAAGAAAAAAAACAACAAAAAACCCCACTCCCCCGCACAGAAACTACAGGCTCTCTATGGGAGCAAAGAACATTTAGTTACAGGCGATTAGAATCCTATGAAAACCTTATTAGGAATATTATTTGCCATTATTGCCGACAGATTCTCCCAAATCCTACACACTGGCCCTTTGAACTCTCAGTGGAAGGGTGTTTTCCTCTCATCAAGCTCTCTGCAGCTCCGAACCGCCACCGTGAAAAATCTACCACCTGACAAAGCAGCTCGGTCTGTGCGGCTCTACGCCTCCTCTGGTGTGCTGGCTTTTTTCAGATCCCGGATCTGCTTTATCAGATAGTTCTTCTCGTCGCAGAACTGCTCGTCCTCGGACCGGTCCGTCTGGAAGTTGCTGAGGAACTCCACCAGCTTGGCCTGGTTCTTCAGCAGTATGTCCAGCACGGGCTGAGTCTTGTTGGGGTTTGCAACGAACACCTAGGAAACGCGAGAGAACCTGGGTTAACGCCTCACCTGACAACAGCATTTATTTATTTGTTAAATCAGACGACAGATTTTCGACCGGAGTCGTCAGTGGAGACCTTGAAGACGTGGAATGCTTCAAACTGAATGTTCCGGCTGTTGTAACGCAGCAGGTTCATCATCAGCTTCAAGTTGTCGGCGCGCCCGATGTACTTGGTCATGACGGAGAAGTTGTGCCTGTCGAGGAGGAGTTCCCGAGGAGCTGCAACCGTACGGGGAAAGACACGACGCCGCAAAGAGCAAATTAATGCATCGGCGCAAAGCCAGTCGGTGGCGGGAACTTTGTACGGGGATTTTGGGGTTTTTACCTTCAAAGACTGTCGCTTGGTGACGTAGTTGTCAGAATGCAGAAGCTTCTCGTAATTTGTGAAAACCTGATGCACCACAAGGATGTCAGCAAGAAAAGGAGCACTTTCTTCCCCCCCAATTCATTGAAAATTTCACACTGGTGAGCTCACCTTTTCATAATTGTTCTCCAGGAAATCTGCACACATAATCTTGTGTCTGGTGAGAAGGTCCTGAAAGAGAATAGAAGGGGGTGGGGGCATTAATATTAATTCAACATGTTGTGCTGACGCTGCAGTCGAAGCAAGAGTATCTCGCCGCACCTTGAACGAGGCGAAAGCGTCCGAGGCGATGTCAAAGGTTGAGAGCTCCACGTAGCGGAAGAAGCAGAAGAAGTCTTCGGAGAGGAGCACGGTCTTCGCCAGGGCCTCGTGGCGCAGACACTCCCTCAGCATCATGCCACAGTTCAGAGCCACTTCTGCACTCTCGTATCTGCGCCGGGGGAGGAGACACAGGGCTGAGCAACTCCGGGACAAGCATACAAATGGATAAAAAAAATAAAACGATCCAACATTGAATTATTGGGCTGAAGGGAAATTAATGTCTCCCATTACAAAGCGGCAGGCTGAGAGACGGCGTCCGAGTCGCCGCCTGCAACCTGGTCCGCCATATTGCACTGCAGCTCTGAGTGAGCAGGATGACTCAAGTCTCGTCGGGCTGCATAACCGGCATGTTGCCATCGCCGTGTGCATCGACGCGGGCAACACGCGAGTGAATGCAACAAGTTCACACTCGCTCCCCTTTGGGAGATGTTGAAACACATTCTGTATAGCGAGGAATCAAAATGTGTGTTCGGGGAAAGGAGCTTTCAAGCAAAAAATAAATAAAAAATATTTTTATAACTCCACCATTTAACCACTTCTGCTTCTTGCTTGAAGCTTTTTTTTGTTTGTTTTATATACATCAGATGATGAACTTATGTTAATGCATGCAACTGGACAAATTGAGCCACCAAATACTGAAGCGCTGTGCCGTTAAAAAAAAAAAAAAAAAAAAGATGAACTTACCCTTTCAGAAGCATGAAGAGGATCTGCGGGTGTGTAGAGATGTATTCTACCGTGGGTGTACGAGATCCAATCTGACGTCTCACGATATTGCTGAACACATGGACCACATCCTTCTTCCCCTGCGACACAACAAACCACTCAGACAGAGCAGGGGCCGAGAGGCTGCTCATCTTTTATGCAAACACAGTTTTGCTTTGAGTACAAATCTCTCGGATATCATGCAGGTCAATTTGATGCCAGCGCAAGGCAATCGATCTTTCATACACTCGTAAAGTCAATGTGAAAATAAATAAATAACCGAACGGTTACAGGCGTCCCCACCTCAAAATCAATCTTCTGTAGGTTTGCGATGAGAGCGATGAGCAGGTTGGTGTTGTACAGCTCCTGGGCGAGCTGGGCCACGGCTTCGGTTTGAGGCTCCTTGTCACCAGAACCACTGAGGATTTCCTTCAGTGAAGCCAGATGTTTGGAGGCTTCCTCTGCAACCTGAGCGGTGAGGTAGAACAGAAACCAAACAGTCAGGGAGTGGGTAATAAAATAAAATAAATTTAAAAAAAAAACTTGAGATTCTTCCAAGAGCCAGAATTACAACCACCGCTGACCTTTTCGCACTTTTTACTGTCTCCAGCATCCAGCTTTTCCATGTGTGCCACATTCTCCTTTAAATTCCTCACGATTTCAGCAGGACTCTTCTGCGACTTCCCGAAAGGAAAAGGCATGGCTGATGATCTGTGACAAAACAAGACACAGATTAGGGGGAAAAAAACAAGGTTAAACTTCCCCTGACAAGCACCTGAGCAGCACAGTTATGGTGGCTGCTCAGGAAAAAAAAACAAAAAACAAAACAACCCAAAAAATACGTACAAAGTTTGCGGTTTATAAAACTTTAAAAGTTAACAATTGTCCAGGAGAGTTAGACTCCAGCAGACCACGTTAAGTTGATTTGAGGTGTTTATCTCGTGTCGGAGACGCGCACAGCACAAGATGCTAAAATGTCAACTTTCCAGCAAAGTTGCGCTAGCTGGTGACCTAGTTAGCTGCTCCGAGCGGCGAGCAGACTTCAACCGCGGGACTCGGTGGAAGAAGCCGAAGCCGGCGAGGGAGGGGGCAAAACACACACTCTCTCCCGACAACGCTGAGGAAATATCTGGTCCAGGCTGTCGGGACTCACCGAGTGAAGTCTACTTTGGAAGCTGGAAGACACTCGGAGGCTAAAGGTGAGCTAGCAGGCTAGCGACTTGTCCCCCACACACTCTTTAAATCCGCCAAAAAGTCCGCGAGGGGCTCCGACAAAGTGTGGCAGTCCAACCGACACCGACTATGGCTACAAACTGCCGAAAAGGAGCACTTTCATCGCTGTGATAGTCCGTGTAAGAGTCACCGTGCTCGCTTATGGAGAGAGCTGCCGCGGGGCTGGCCTGTCTGATAACTTCATTTCCCTGTTCTGCCCCAGCAGCCGTCCTCTCTTCATCGCGGGGTCACTGGGCGGGCCTGTTTGTGACACAGCGTGACTGACACCTGCTTCAGCCTATCACAGAGCCCGATTCTGTGACACGGCCACGCCCACTTCACTGTGGCTGCGCTTGTTTAGTAACACATGTAGCCCGTGGGCGCGGAAGGACCGCGGACTTGAGGGAACGCCCTGCCAAGCGGACTGTCCTGTAATCCAAATCAAGCGTATCTTACTTCTGAAGAAAAGATAAAGACCTTTCCGTGAGAAATGTCAAGAGTTTCTGAACTCATGTGCATGGGATTTAAAATTTATATAACGCTTCAGTGTCATGTTTTACATGACGCTTGAATCAGGAAATTACATTTTATTTATTCTCAGAAGTCATCAAAACAGCATGTGTTGAAAAAACATGTAAGTAAATATTAGTTATCTTAAGTTATCTTCAGAGGTCAAAGAAGTACTGAAAATGAGTGCAGCTATAATTACTTTCACATGGTTTACACTGATTTGGAGTTTAAAAGAAAGTACTTTAGTTAAACATAGCGTGAGTCAAAAAAGTTCTGTCGCACTTTCAAAAAAATACCAAGTAAATTTAGCCTTTTTTGTAACCCTACAATATGAAATATCAACATCACTAAAATAGAGAAGAAGTACCAATATTGCCAATTAATGTAGTCATAAAGCCGATTTTTTTTCTGTTAACACTGTGAACTTATTGTCTACTAAATGCAAACCATAAGATTTTGAATCTATCAAACTTTATTAGATCAGATTTGATTAATCTCACATGGAGAAATGTGGTCATCACAGCAGCAGTTTAGCATTGCTCAAAATAGTTAAAGTACACGTAAAAAAAAAAAACTAAGCTACAAAGATGGGGCGAAATAATAATGAGTACCCATAGCAGCATTAATAGTTACCATATTGACAGTATTTAACTGTTTTTCTGTGCCAGGACAATGGTATTTGCACATTCAGTTCCTGCTGTTGGACAAACTCACGGCAGCAGGTATGAAGGAGCTTCTTCCTGGATGGTGGCTGCGGTAGTGTGCCACTTAGGGCTTGTTAATGCTCCCACAGCATCGTGGAGGGGATGCAAGGCATTATCCATGATGGATTCCAGCTTTGCCAGACTGAACCGGCCCCCCTATCCAGTCTGTTTAGTCTGACCCAGTTCCTGACTGTTGCAGAGAAGCGCCAGCAGACCACTCCATAGAAGATAGCTGACACTACCACAGAATCATAAAATGCCTTCAACAGAGTCCTGCAAACTCTGACAGACCCCAGCCTCCTCAGCAGGTGGAGTCGGCTTTGGCCCTTCTAGTACTCGTTCAGCTTATTTGAGGTCAAATTGATATAGAATGAGTGAAAACATTCCGAATGCAGTTTAACATCGAAGATGTTGTCTGATGAGTTCATGTCAAATAAGTACTTTGAGTCAGCATAGTCATGCAGTAGTGAATCTCTGTAATACCCAGTCAGAATACGTGTTCTGACTTCTTTGAATTTCTGTCAAGAGTTTTGGCAGATTATTGTTAAGCTCTCTGTGGAGACAGACCAGAAGGTCATTTTCCAGAGAGGCCACATGGGAACCAATGACTCGAAGTGGACCTGGCCGTGAGTTACACTCACTTCTGTTCAGTTCAAAAAAGTTTTATGCTATATGATTTTTAGCGGATTTCTGATCTGTGTCAATCAGGTTGTTAGTATTAACCACAAGATAATTTTTGATCTGTGTCAATCAGGTTGTTAGTATTAACAACAACCAGTTTAGCCTGGTAAACATAGTCATTGCTCAGTTGGCCATCCCAGTAGACAAGTAGAGGAACATGCACAAGCCTGAACTATGTCAACGAAAGAGAATCAAATGGTCACCTTCAAAATAAAATCAAGTCTTTTTCCTTGCACGCACCATGTACTCTTCCATCTTCATGATAAAACTTCGGAATGTCTTTTACTCGTGTATGATGTGTTGATTGATATTTATCACGTTTTAATCTGTGTATCACTATTTGGAAGTATGTATTTTTTCCCTCTGTGAGGCACTTTCAGCTGTGTTTAATGGTGACCAGCCAGGTCACACATTGCTGTGTGGATGCCATCCCATTCTTCAAACGGCATTTGTTGCTGGTCAGCCACCGTGGTTATGTTGGTCAGTCTGGCACAGACAGCGTGCCCAAGCTGATCCCACAAGTGTTCAATGGGGTTGAGGTCAGGACTGCTGGCAGGACATTGAAATTTCCACGCCCGTGTTCTGGAGGTATAGTCTCTTATAAAGCTCGCCCTGGAAAGGTGAGCCGTGTCATCTGGGGGGGACAGTTTAGCCAAAGTCAGTGGAAACATGAGATTGCCATCGGTTGCAGAATCTCATTCTGATACCACTGGAGGAAAGGTGCAAATGAGACATGTGATTGTTATCACATGGGGGTCCAATTCCTTCATCTTCTTTACACTTCATCCCATTCAGAGTTGTTTTACATTTGAGCAGATCAAAAGCTCTACTCCTCATCCCGCAAATACACGTGCCTGGCAAATATGGCAAAATTTAAAAGGGAAATAATTATTATTTCCAATTAGCATTGTTACAATATTGCTCTGTCATGGACTGGCCACCTGATTGCATTTGACTTTGAAGCGTTAAGCAGTATCGAAGATGGATCTGTTGTTACAATAAAGAATTAATTAAAGAATTAAATCCCAAAACACTTTTTTGTCCTTGTGAATAGTGAGTGTGTGTAAATCTAGTGTTGTAGTCAAGACCACCCAACCTGAGACAAAACAAGATTAGGACCAGAGCATCCCAAGACCAAGACAAGACCGAGACTTTAAGGAGGCAAGATCAAGTCAAGCCCAAGACCAAGAGAGTCCCGAGACCAAAACAAGATCAAGACCTTCAGGGGCTGAGACCAAGTCAAGACCAAGACTTTTAGGGACAGACACCGGGTAAAGACGAAAACCAAAGTGTCCCAAGACCAAGATTTTAAGGGGTAGATATCGGGTCAAGACCATGAGCAAAGCGCCACAAGACCAGGACTTTATAGGGCCAGGATCCAGTCAAGACCAAGATCAAAACATTCCAGGACAATACTCTGGCTTTTATGGGCTGAGACCAACATGTTCCAAGTCTAAATTCTTAAGAGGCAGAAACCGGGTCAAGAGCAATACCTTGAAATTGTGGTCCGATAACACGACGTTAACATGTATCTTATCATGTTATTACGGCGTATTCTGTGTTAATTTTACGTGTTGGTTTTTTTTTTGTTGCGTGCAGCACTCGACTCTTATTGTGAAGAGCGCGCGGGGAGGCGGCGCGTTAGCGCAGCTAGCTTGATGCTAATGAGCAAAGCCCACGATCACTCGTGAAGGACGGAGAGAAATCCGCTCGCCGCCTGGGACACTTCCCCCCTCCCCGTTTTCCTTCCACCGTCCCCCTCCCCCTCCCCCCGAGACACGACCTCCCCAAGCAAGGTAAGCCGCAAGTGTACCGCGTCGGCCGGCGGCTCTCCGCGGGCTCTCCCCGGCCTGCTGGTGGTGGTGCCGGGGCCGTGCTTGCTGGCTGCAAGCGAGCCCAGCTCGCGCTCTCTTCTCTCGGGCTCGCGCTTCACGTATGGCGCTCTTTCGCTCCGAACGGTTCTCAAAGACCCGCGCCTGTCACGACCGTTCCCAGCAGTTAAAGGGAAATAATCTCGGGTAGGGGGGGTTTCTTCTCCCTTTTGCTTTTTTTGAGCTGAAAACACACCGACGCACACGCACATCTCCCCACGGCCGACGCGAGGGGAAGAAAAAAAAGGCCCCGAGGAGAATTATGGGGTTTTCTGGGGGCGTAGAGATGCTCCCGTGGAAGATTGTTCGTCAGTTTGTCGGGAGAAAGAGACACACACCCCCTTTAATTCAAAAAACTTTGGAGGGGCTGGATTTCACACACTTTTCTCTCGCCTCTCGCGTGTCGTTGGCGGAATTTCGCCCTGACACGAGGGTTGTGGAAGTGTGCGATATATATATAGCATGTATGTGTGTGCGGGTGCTTTTCCAAGAGGGCATCGTTGAAGCCGCTCGTGGTGAGCTTTTTTCCCGGGCTGCATTGTTGTGCGTCGCCCCGCTGAGCTCCGCCGCAGTCCCCAGCCTGGCCCTGCTGCTATCATGGCTGGAGAGGCTCCGTTGAAGGCGGAGCAGCGGGCTGCTCCTCGGGGTTGTTGTTGTTGTTGTTGTTGTTTAAATCTGCTTTGAACAATAAAACAAAAACAACAAAACAAACCCCCCTCTTTTAATCCTCATATTTAACAACATCTGCAGCACAACTCATCTCGTGTTACATTTCTATGAAATGATTCATGAATTTTTTTTTTTAACAGGTTCGATTCAAACGCAGATAAATAATAATAATAACAATAAGAAAAAGACGGGATTAACCAGTCTCCTGGTATTATGTTTATTCTAGCCAGTGATCAGTCAGCTTGCAGAGAGGTTGATGCATGAGAAACATGTTGCATCATTTCCAGTCAATCTGTGATTTAAAAAAAAGGCCTGGTTCATATCAGATATACACAAAATTTCGCTTTCTGTTCTAACAATAATAATTTCTTCCTCTTTTAAATGTGAATTAGAAATAATAGTCCAACGTCACCCATGAGACGTCTCTATAAAACTATACACACAAAATCCTGGTTATGTTGTCTACATGTGTTGGGTTTTTAGTTTTCGCAGGTCACAGAAATCATAGAAATTGTTCAGTAGTTTATTCGCAGACTTGGACTTTTCTGGGACGTTTTTTTTTTTTCACACTCCTTGCTTTATTTTGAAGTTTCTGGAGTCAATCTTTAGTTTCCTGCCGTTTTGTGGGGAAGTTTTCAGTGGCTCTCATCCAGAGAGTTTTATTCATTATTTCACAACGCTCACTTATTTCACTTTGGTTTGGAGGAGGGGGGGGGCTTTCTTAAAATCGTTAGTTCACTCTTTACCAACTGAATGGAAAACTCGCATCATTGACACGCATAGATTCATGTGATCACACATCGCCTTGCCACATTACTGGGTACACATCAACAATTGAGTGCAATCCAGTACAACTGCTGTTAACTTGTATCATGAAGTTTCTCACTTTAGCGTGTTCGACTAAAGCTTCTGTCATTATTTAAACCAGGGGTGTCAAACACGTTTTAGTTCAGAGGCCCCATTTCATCTTGACTGGGCTGCAACGGTAAAAAAAAAGTGCCTTAATAACTTTTAAATGTGAACTTTTTAACTTTGTTGACTCTGTGACGCAGAATAGACTTGATGAAATTTCAGTCCTCTTGCACTGTGGGTCCGAGAGGACTGAAATTTCATCTGTGCTGTATGTCATGCATATTAGCACACTTGACAATAAAGCTGACTTTGACTTTGACTTTGATGAAAATGTCTATTTTCCCTCAAAGCCATGCAATTTGGGGCCAAACGTGACTACAATCTCAACATAAAGCCAATTATTTCCTTGGTTGGAGCGTCTTGCGAGCCAGTTTTGCCTTTAAAACCCCTGATTTAAACCAACAGGGTCGTATTAATTCTGCCGTACTGTGTTACTTGGAGCTTCAGGTTGAGTCAGTGTGACAATTTACAGAAGCTTAACGTTGGCAGAGCACAAAAAGGAGTAGACCACTTTAGTTTCACATGGTTTAACATATCACTGCAACATCCTGTTATGTTAAATACTAAGCATCATTAACTATTTGAATATGCTATTCTATACTATATAATAAACCATGAAACATTAAAACCTTCAATCTTTGAAGTTTCGCCCAAAATTCCAAGCTTATCGACATGATACGATACATGGTGATCTATTATAAATTGACTTCTCTTGTCAATTTGGTAACTTATTTATAGCTTTTCCCCTTTTCGAAGCAGCTTTTACTCTTTGTTGGCGCATCAGGTCAACTGACTGATGGTTTCCTTCCAACAATCCGATCAAAGTGTGACACTGTTTAATCACAGCGCTCATAAAACAAACGGAAACAGGCACGCTGGGAGAAAGGTGCGAAAACAAGTGACGCATCGCTTCGTGTGACTGTTGCACTAAATGAGATGTGTCGACGTGATTTGAGAACCCGCCGATCGAAACGGAGTGGAAAATATAGTCCATTTAGATACACCTAAAAGCTATAAAGTATATGCGATATCGAGTGAGTCCTTTAAAAAAAAAAAAGGCTTTTAAAATTCCCTTTAGGTTGAAACGTTTAAGGATTTTAAGGCGTGACGTATAATAGGATAAATGTAAAACACACGATATTGGTGATGTTCCCATGCACTGTGGATCCATCCTCGCCATGATAAATGAAACTATTTCTGTAATATATGTGAAAAACAGCCATACCCGCCAATCTAGTCCAACTTGTCCTGTTAAAAAAAAATAAAAATCAACAAGATATATATAGTTTATGTTTGTTCTAGCTCTTGATAATGCTGCAAGGTGCTTTTATTGCTTGTATCAGTTCAACTGAATGTGTTTTTAATACTTATGAGAATAAAACATGTGACATTATCTCTTCAAAAGGAGAATTTATTCCGATGGAATCCGAACGTACACGTGAGCGTCGTCGTTGCACAAGGCTTTTCCTTCATTCACTCCTCGCCGACTCCAATCAGAGTGTCACTGACATCAAATTAGGAAAGTCAGCTTGAGGTTTGAAGCAGGTCGGAGGGAGTTTTTGCAGCAGTGTGGGGGGAGAGGGGAAAAAAATGCATGAGAATAGCTTTGGTGATGTGGGGAAAGTCCTCGACTGTTTCTAAGAACGGCTTATGATCGTATCATTTTATTCAAAGTGTCTCCTGGCCGCGTGAAGTCAGGCCCGCGTCGCTCACTTCCCTGTTCGGCGCTGCCGTTGGTTTACCGCCAGGCTCTTCTCGGTGCTTCTCGGCCATGTCGGGACAGAGGAAAGGGGCTGCGGCTCGCCTGCCGAAATGTGCCTTCTGCAGAACCAACCGGGACAAGGAGTGCGGGCAGCTGCTGCTGTCTGACAGCCAGAAGGTGGCAGCCCATCACAAGTGCATGGTGAGGACACACACACACACACACACACATCCAGAACAGTGTGTGGGCCATCACAGAGAAGTCTTCATTCTCCTCCTCCGAATGCGTCCCGCAGCTTTTCTCTTCGGCCCTGGTCACGTCACCCTCGGACAACGAGAACATCGGAGGCTTTTCCGTCGAGGACGTCAAGAAGGAGATCAAGAGGGGGAATAAGCTGGTGGGTACCGTTTTAAAATAATACCGTTTTAAAATTTCAACGTCCCGCCTTCCTCCCGCAGTCCAATCACCTACACGTTTGGTTTTGTCATGACTGTTTTAAAGATTGCAGTGTCATTAAGATACTGAACACAAGCCTGTTGCAGTCAGTCGTTCCCGTTAAAAGCAGTTAAAAGTAGCGCTGTCAAAAACAACGCATTGATTTTAAAACGTTTGACTCTTCAAAAAAAAAAAAAAAAATGTAATGCAATTAGCGCAGTTTTGTTGAAGTCGGCAGAACTGAAAGGCATTTCGACACTTTTATAAAGTGGAATTTAACGCCACAGGAGTCATTCTGCCAAGTGTGTGTCTAACATGTAACTCATGAGTTTTATTTGTCAATATAAGAAAGATGTCTGTTTATTTATTTATTTGAATATATAAGCTAAAAAATAATCTTTTGAATTATACTTTCTGTGTGTTGAGTCCACATTCATCCCATAAATAAGCATGTATTAAAAACTTCAGTCTTATGTAAATAAAAAAAAGAAATGTATTTAATTGCGGTTAATTATGACTTTTTTTTTAATCAATTGACAGCATCAAAAAAAGTTGTGGTTTATGTTAAACCTTGTTTCCACCTGAATTTAAGGCTTCTGTGTGAAAGCAGAAGGAATCAGATGGTTCATTGTGGGTTGAAACATTTTGGGTCATAAGAGTCAAACACTAAAACATTAGATCTTCTAACAGGCAGCGTTTTATTTCAATTTACATTAAATGCACATTTCGGTGCGATAATGTGTTTTTTTTCCTAATTGATTCTTTATGCTTCCATTATAAATCATGGTTTTCCATGTCTTTAGAATGGATTATTTATGTACTGTCGCCACTGCTATGCATTTAATTCAGTTACCCATATACTTTTATTCATTTAGCATATTTATCACGGAACACTGTCCCCTCAAACACTTAAAAGAAAACAACAATCAAGTCAGAATCTGCAACTTACAATGAATTCAAGCAGTGAGTTATTAACAGGCGCCTCTTGACTGATTAGCCTTTAGTTTTTCCCTTTCCTTTTAGTTAAATTTTTACTTTCATGGCATCCGCACGCCTGCTTCCCTGACCCTCCTCGGCTGTGTTTTCTCCAGATGTGCTCCTCGTGCCACCGGCCGGGCGCCACCATCGGCTGCGACGTGAAGACGTGCCGGCGGACGTACCACTACTACTGTGCTGTGAAGGACAAAGCTCAAATCAAAGAGAATCCATCGCAGGGGATTTACCTGTGAGTCTCTTCACTGTCGCTCTCTCCTGCACACCAGCGTACTATAATCACAATCATTTATTGCATTTATTTGTGGAAGGAAATATCAAAACCGATAAGGTAAAAAGATAATTGATTAAATGTAGGATTGCGGTGCTGGTTTTTTGCACTAAAACAAAAGGAAAGGTCTGGGTGACACCGTGGCCACCCACAGAGCAATCAATTAACCCCTAATACTTCAATCTGACACATTTCTTTTCATGGAAGGGAGGAAAAACATGTTCAGTTAAAGTGATTCTTGTTTTTGTCTTTTTTCTTTTTTTTCTGTTTAATTGCAGTGTTTACTGTCGCAAACACCGGGATGCTTCTCAGGATGGCATTCAAGGTAAAGTCCCTTTAAAACATCTGTTCTGCCGCTCCGCTCCGCGGATGATCGGGTGTGCAGCTGTTCTCGCTTTCAGTCTGAACGCAGATTCAAGACACGTCGAAAACATTCAAAGGCATCTCACTATTTACCGACACACAAGGTCACATTGAGTGGACGTTAATCTCTTAAGTACATCTTAAAGTGTGTATGTATGTATATATATATATATATATATCTGTATCTATGAGAACCCGTACAAAACTCGATTTGTGCTCGCCACTCTTCCCACTCCCATGAAGTCCAGCCACACTGGTTTTAAAATAACAAAGTCAGCATTTTATTTGGCTTCAGAACAGAAATGTGCCCAAAACAACAAACAAAAAAATGCTCTCGGCCCCAAAACTTGCCATTCCAAGGAAACAAAAAGACAATTTTGCCAGGATAAAATTTTCTTCATAAACAGGAAAAAAAATACGGCAATGCCAAATAAAAGGGCTTCTCACTCCGACAAAAACTGCTTCTAGTGAGGGACTGTTGTTTAGAACGACTTACCTTTGTGTCAGAGATTTTCTCTTCTCTGAGGGCATTTTGAAACTGACCTCCCCTAATTAGCTCAGCACAGAATTCTTAACGGTGTGATCGCTATATAATAAACTTATAGGTAAATATAAATGAGATACTGCATTGCGCAACTCATATACTGTTGTCTTCCACATTCTGGCATTTTAAAAGCGTGTTTGTTCCCCCATCATGTATTCTGAAGCATTATATCATGCCCTGCATGAAAAACCAGCATGAAAGTGGGCAAAGTATAAAAATTTACATTTTATCAAACGCAGGTGAAATAATAAAAAAAAAAGACAAAAATAGCCAAGGACTGTTGAAAAGTTGCTGTTCTTCAGTGAAAACCAATAAATGGCCCCTCAAATGCAACACAAGCACACTTGAGTTTCTGAGCAGGATCGCTGAAGCACAAACGTCACAGCTTCACACACACCTGCTTTACATTAATCGTCCACTTGATGGCGCAGTAGAGCAAAACGCAGCGACTCAATCGAGCTTCAGCCCATGTTTCAACCCTCGGTGTTTCATGAGGCGTCATCTCACAGTTGGATTAGTGTGCGTGACGCTCTTGCACGTGACTAAAGTCTGATTGGTTGTTCAGACGAGGAGGTGGGCGTGGCGGACGACTCGGACTCGTCGCCTCCGCAGAGCCGGGGCCGGGGCAGGATCGAGAAGGCGAGGGCCAAGGCCGGATCTCGCGGCCACTCGGAGGAGACGCGCTCCACCACCTCCTCGCAGGCGGCGGACGAGGAGAGCTCCTCCCACGTAAGGCCGCCTCGCCAAATCACCCGCCGCCCGCCACGGCGGAAAGTCGCCCCGCTTTCAATGAACTGAATGTTGTTGTGCCCAGCGGGATAGGTCGCCTCTCCGGGCCAGCCCGGCGGACGGCGGGCAGCGCTGCGGCTTCTGCCACGCCGGGGACGAAGAGAACGAAACGAGAGGCATGCTCCACTCGGACAACTCCAAAAAAGTGGCGGCGCACTACAAGTGCATGGTGAGACGGCTTCAACGTTATCGCCTTCTTTCTCTCAACGTGTACTTCCAATGTCACCGACCGTCTTCGGATTTCTCGTTGTCGCAGCTTTTTTCCTCGGGGACGGTACAGCTGACCACGACGTCGCGGGCCGAGTTCGGGAACTTTGACGTGAAAACGGTCATACAGGAAATCAAGAGGGGCAAAAGAATGGTGGGCAGAACGAAGCGGCAGCGTTGGAACGCTTGCAGGAAAAAACTGAACCGAATCTCTCTCTCTCTCTTTGCCTTTGGCGGTCCGTACAGAAATGCACTCTGTGCACTCAGCTGGGCGCCACCATCGGGTGTGAGATCAAGGCGTGTGTGAAGACCTACCACTATCACTGCGGCCTGCAGGACAAAGCCAAGTACATCGAGAACATGGCGCGGGGCATCTACAAGTGAGTTCATGCCACTCGCTCCCATTTCATTTCGTACCTTCAGATATGAATCGTCTCAGGTTTGGGGACGTCATGGCTGTAAGCCAATACTTCTATGATTCATGAGGTTATTCACCTTCCATCCACCGTTTTCAATTTTTGAGGGTTCTAGTTTCTAGGGGGGGGGGTTTAAGGGGACTGCGTCCGTTCGAAGTGTCAACCCACAAACCGTGTACCGTATTTTCTGCCCTATAAGGCGCACCGGGTTATAAGGCGCACCTACATTGATTGACATAATTTACAACTTCATTCATATATAAGGCGCACCGCCCTATAAGGCGCATGGAACAGACCAGTGGACAGCAACATTTATAGCTCAAAGCCATCAAGTTACATTTTCCATTGCCTCTAACACCCAGAGAGGTGCACACGCTTTATTTTGATAGTCCTACCTGCAGCCTATGCCAGTACCAGACTACACACAAAACCTTCTTCACTACTGGTTGACAACTTACAACTACCGGTAATAATAATAATAATAATAAACTAAACTACATGAACTAAGCAACAAAAACACAACACAACACAATTATTACCGACACCACAAACCAAATATAACCCCCAATAATTGCATTTAAAACACCACAAACAGCTGCAATGAATTATGGGAGTTTCTATCGGCTGCACTGAGGAGCTCAGGTTGAATTCGTCGCTGCAAGGCATGATGTCCCATCATGCCTTGCAGCGACAAATTCATGTTTTGTGTTGTTGGAGGTTATTGTGGCTCGTTGTTGGGCTTTGTGTTGTGTTGATTGTGTTTATGTGTTTTTGTTCCCCAGTTTAGGGAGTAATTATTTCATCTAGTTTATTTTGGTTTGTTAGAACGTTGGTGTGCAACCATGAGTGATTAAGGTGTTGTGCGGAGTCTCGTCCGCACTGAAGATCCGGTTGCAAAGTTAGAGTTGTCAAAATAAAAGCTTCTAGTTGTTCAGCTGTCAAATAGCAGCCTGGAGTAGAACAATCGTCCATATATAAGGCGCACCGGGCTATAAGGTGCACTGGCAGCTTTTCAGAAAATTTGAGGTATTTAGGTGCGCCTTATAGGGCGGAAAATACGGTACTTAACTGTCCCCACCGTGTGTCTTTTCTTCCGTCACCCCTTGAGGTTATATTGTAAGAACCACAGTGGGAACGAGGAGCGGGACGAGGAGGACGAGGAGCGGGAGAATCGCAGCAGGGAGCGGGCAGCAAACGACCACGGGGGAACGGCGTCCACACAAGTCAACGGCAACTAGGTTTGTTGTTCGACGCGTCCAGTCTTTTTGGACGTCGATCCTTGTTTCTCTCTCTCTCGCTCTCTCTCTCTCTCTCTCGCCCAAAGCACTTGCGTCTTACACGACCACACCGACGGTCTGTTCTTGTTCTCCGCACAGGTCCGGCCCGATCGGCGAGACGCGGAGGTAAAAGTGAAGGTCGTACGTGGAAGAGATATTTTTTTATACCCAGACCCAAGCCGACTCACAGAATCACGGTCTCCACACGAACACGAGTTGTTTTTTTTCTTCCAGTAAATCAATATCGGACTCGATATCCCAGCGTGCGCTGGACTTCTCCTACGACGCCCCGTTTTTGAGCCTCTCACAGACTGGCGGTCACTGGACACATACAAAAAAACCCGCCATGGCTCCGCCTCCCCCACGGTTTGCTTTGCAGCCCCCCCCAGAATACACGTCAACCGGAGCAGCCGGTCCGACACTCTCGATTGTCGCTCACCGCCTGCGTCCCACACAGATTCCCCCCCGCAGCCGCTGACCGTCGAACCGTCATCCTCCGCCTCCTCCCTTAGCGCCCTCCGGACTCACTTTTAAGAGGGGTCTCTTTGTTACTAGTCTTTATTGTGCAGTTTGATTACCTTGTTTCTGTAATCATGTCTTAAGAAGAAGAAAAAAACAAACCTCTTTTCATGTTAGCATTTCTTTCCTGATATGTAATATTTTGCTACGGTGTTCTCATGAGTACATTTTGAATATCTGGAATTCAGACAGTCACAATTACAAGTTTTGCCAGCATGCACTTGGAACCTCCCACTGTTTTTAAAGGTGGTGTTTTATTTGTTTTGTTTTTAGCATATAAAGGGTAAAGTAGAGCCCTTTAGAGGAGTTGGCCTGACTTTATTTGATGTACTGTTACTTGTATCTCTACAAATGTACCCATGAATGATTGGAATAGAACATATTTTATTTTACACTTCACCGTGTGGACCGAGTCTTTCTTCTAAAGGAGTGTCGGCCAGGAGAAGGACACTCCAAGAGTGAGGAATGTCACACCATTCAGCTCTGTATGTTTACAGGTACGCGAGCTACTGATAAAGTTAAACCGGATGGGCGTCAATGGCAGAATGTTGGCAATGTGGCAGAAAGTTTTCTCACAGATGGGAGAATAAGAGTGAAAGTTGGGGTGGAAATCTCAAAAGATTTTACAGTGGAAAATGGCACACCACAAGGCAGTGTGATCAGCCCAGTATTATTTAACATAATGATGAATTATATGTTTGCAAAAGTGGAATTGAATCAACCCTGTATGCAGATGATGGTGGCCCATGAGTATGATTTCCCCCTTAGATAATGCCTGAAGTAAAAGTGGATTTAAATGTTTGCAGTATGAAGAATGAATAGACTAAGTGAAGTGGGTGAGAGAACAAGCGAATACCGAACAGTTTACTATGATTAGCTCAAAATATTTACAGATGGATCCAAGAATACAAAGGCGTGTGTGGGAGCGATACCAAAAACATACCAATGTTTGGAGTATACATGTGAAAACACCTATCGGATCACTTGTCAGTCTTCACAGCACAAATGGCTGCAGCAATCAGTGGGTGGAGGAGGTCAGACCAGATAGGGTGGTGGTGTGCACGCACTCACTTGCTATGTTAGAAAGCCTAGAATCAAAACATGTTTCAGAAAGAAAAAGGCTGCAAGGGGGAGTCAGAGCAGCACAACGGTCCTGGAGCCGGGCTGACGTTATTGGAACAGAATGGGGAAAAGGAAAAGTGTATAATGTCAGGAAGGCATTGTTCCACTTTCTGAGAGAAACTCGTTTAACAGGCAGAATATGAAGGCGGGTATGTGACGCTACACACTCATGTACGGTAGGTGGCGGTGTGCACCTGAAAGCTGTTTGCAACCCGCCAATAAACGAAATAAGAAGAAGAAGCAGAAGAAGGGCGGACTCCTCCGGCAGCAGCGAGGCTCCGTTCCGCCTCCATGTGAACCCTGTCATAAGGGTGAAAAGTCCGCGAACGCAGCCTGAGGATACGGCAGTGTCAGGTCCGCCTGAACGCCACACGAGGGATACATCTGAGAAAACGGACATGGCGACGTCCAGCTCCTGTGTGGTGGTAAGTTCCCCCCTTCCTCCTCCTCCCCCCCTCCTCCCTTCGAGAAGGTGGTCGGACGTTACCCCCGCGTGCCAGCTGGAATAACAACCGGACTGAAACATGGAGGGTTCTCTCCAGGTAGCGGCAGGGAGGTTGTACAGTTTTTTTTTTTTTCCTTCCCTTTTTTAATATATTTTTTGGTTTATTATGACACGACGGTATCGCGTCCACGCGGCGTGGCCTGCTGCCGTTTCACACGGACACGCGCCGCTCTCCACGTTTTGGCCTAAAGTCACGCACGCGATGCCGTTAGACGGTCCCTCGGGGGCCGAGGCGACGGTTTGTGCACCGCCGCGAGCTTGTGTACGTTAGTGACACACTGGGACAGGTTTGCGGAGGGTGACTGCAGAGCACTGACGTGACGATACCCCCCTGGTCTCGTGTACACAGGAAAGATCCGGGGGTTTCCGGTGAGGAGATTGACATGTTGTCCCTGAGCTCTTGGTATTCTCCCACAGTTGGGGGAAAAAAAAAAAAGACTGGCATCCTCCAAATTGCTGTTATTGGCTTCAGCTCCACAGAAAAGGATACAGCTTTGTATGATGGAGGGTGAACGTCTTTATTAGATTGTTATCTTGCTCTTATCGGCGGTGGCCTCCAGGTTAGAAGCTTGTGTAAGGTCATGGCCAGGTTCAAACTCCACTTGGTCCCTGAACGTCACCTGCTGCTGGATTGCAGCAGACCACCTTTCCGATCATTAAAGATTATTACATTTATGTCTCTGAGTTTTTGCATTTCATGAATACAGCACCATGCATAATTTGTGGCAGGTAAATAAAGCAAACCTTTATTGCAAAGTAAACGTGTAAGCTTTGTCAACTTCATTTTGAAAGTGTCTGAAAGCTTATGTGGCAAGACAGAGTAGTTAAAGATGCTTCATTACGAATGACAAAAGGCAACCTTTCCTATTATTGGTCCTATGGACTCTGATGGAAATGATCCTGATCTGGAGAATTTATGTGGCTCTATTAGTGTCAGTGATTGCGTGTGAATGAAATGTTAGCATCTGCTATTTCCTTTAACACATAACATGTCAATAATGTAAGTGATCAACAGGTTTAGATCTGAAAATAGACGGGATATAAAGAGCGCACAACAGTGTTACACCTGGTGTGTTTCTTAAAGATGTGAACAACAAGTTTCATAACAACAATAGGCTTTACTTCACAAACACCATCAATGCAGTAACCTGATTTGAGATTGTCCTCAGTGACATTCTCTCAGCTTATGTCAGGTTTATTGTGTTATTAAAAAGCAAGTTCACAGCTCAGGCTTCAAGTCTTCACTGAAGATTAAAAAGTCTCCAGAGCTCCACCCTCTTTTTTCTTTTCTTTTTTTTTTTTGTCCACGAAGGAAATTCAAACACGCTGTACCTGGTTTGGTTGATTGTACAGAGCCTTCTGCATGTCACTTACTTCTCACTTAATACTTGTGTCAAGTTTTGTGCTCACGTTCGTTTTACTTATGATTTGGATTTCAAAAGCCACGCTAACAATCAGCAACGTTTACCATTACAGCTGTACATCAGATGGACTGTATAACTTGTCTCCGCATAAATAATCGTCTCCAATTTACCTTCAAACAAAGGAGATATTGTTAAAATCTGCAATACGTTTTTCAGTTCGTACCAGGCAGAGAGTCAAATAGGGTGGGCAGCCTGGAACGTAAATTAGATTTTGAGCAATTAACTGTCGAGCTGCGATGCAGAGCTGAGAGCACCATTTTGTGTTTCCTGTCTACTACAACTGTCTTTGGTGAGAGTCGAGGCAATCTGAACTAAAACTCTAGTATTCTCAAGCAAATCACGCGGCTCCGCAGAGATTTCCATACAAATCTTTAAGTCCCACTTTATCTTTTGTAGGGGTTTCCGTCAGATCAGATCAGGTCAGCTCATGCTCTCTGCGTCGTACACCAGGTTCCCACACTGGAACAAGTAAATGAGCGATGCTTTGATTTTCCAAGTCCCACTTTGATTGTGATGAAGTGCGGCGGGCCGCCTGGCGACACACATCACGAAACCCGAACAAAACTGCTGTGAAGACACTTCTCGGGTTGCTCAACTCGCCAGTGGCCTTAAAGTGTGCATCCATCATTCCTCTGGCCTCAAACTGACTTTATAATTTTTTTGGGGGGCGGTTGCAGATCCACCCTAATGTACTTTCTGAATAACAGACGGCTTCCCTTTCAGTAACGGTGGGAAATAATCTCTCAGTCCATGTTTGTTATTGTGCGGACATCTGTCATGTCTGAGTCATTACTTATTAACTGAAAAGCTTCAGTTGCAACAGACGTCACATTAACGGGCTTTTTTCTTTTTACCACATTCACTGTGAAGAGGGGCACGTACTTCAGATATGAATTGTCGGTACGAGTCCTGTGCCTCACATTGTTCGCACTTCACCTCGGGCCCCGCAGAGCCGTCACATGACGCCAGTCATGTCGGTTTCTGCGGTTTGCCGTTTGAATTCAGCAGGAAATTAGATTTTGCAGCTCATCAAGTATTACTGACGGCAGGACTCGGCTTGATATGCAAACTCTGGAGGGACAACATGTTGCTGTCTGAACGTAAAGCTTTGCCTTAAAGAAATAAAGCATTTACTGTAGTTTAAAAAGGAAATCACATTAGTGTTCGCAGACACATCGTGGTATCGCGTGGAGATTTCACAAGCTGTTACTGTGAATTAGTCTTTAGATTACAAGAGACTAGGGACAGTAGGGGCACTCCTCTGACCTCATCCACTTTACCTCGAACTGCACTGTGTCAGATGAAGGCCTCGTGCCCCTTGTAGTGTAACATCCTCCCAAAGTGTCTTTCTTTTAACAACAAAAAAACCTCTTCTGTATTCCAGATTAGCGATGAGGAGCAGGGTTATGACCTGGACCTCTTCTGCATACCGAAGCACTACGCGGCCGACCTGGAGAGGGTCTACATCCCACACGGCCTCATCCAGGACAGGTGGGTCCTCCACAAACCTCTCCCGCCACGGATCAGACTGCACTCGCCACGTTTGCTTTCTCCTAAATTTAGTGGAAAATATTAAAGTTTCATCTGATGATCACAAAGTGCTCACTTTTATTCCGGGTCGCTGTTCCTGTTTAACCAATCTCCTGGTTTGACTGCTGACACAAGCAGGAAAGAACGAAAGAGGAACGTTTGCTGACAGTGGCTAAAAACAAACTGAGCTGACTGTCCTCTCTCTCTCTCTCTCTCTGTCTCTGTCTCTGTCTCCCTCTCTCTCTCTCAGGACAGAGAGGCTGGCCAGGGAGATCATGAAGGAAATGGGTGGACACCACATTGTGGCGCTGTGTGTCCTCAAAGGGGGCTACAAGTTCTTTGCGGACCTGCTGGACTACATCAAGGCCCTGAACAGGAACAGTGACCGCTCCATCCCCATGACCGTGGACTTCATCCGCCTCAAGAGCTACTGCGTAATCCACTGCCCTCGCTTTCATATCCCATGTGTTGATGCGAGTCACAGATTATCCTAAAGCTGTGCGGTCCCAGGTTTTTTCCCTTTGGTCTTGATTATCAAACAGTGGTAGTCGGACCATCAGATTTATGAGCTCCCTCTGGTGGTATGTGGAGAAAACACAGTTTTCCATAATGATATCATGTCTGATCCTTTCCATGAGTCACACTAATAATTATATTTCCTATAATTGATGGATTAGGGTTCTTGTTATTGTTAATAACAGATAAAGAGACACCTTGTCATTATAAGTCTCAGTAGCTGTTGTAATACAGCTACTTTGTACAATGTGGCTGAAGTTTGAGGCCCACAGCTGCGATTCTAAAAATGACACTCGAAAGCTGCACTTAGCTGTTAGTCTAATGTGCTGCTTTGGGCACCAGAAACTATTTTGCACTGACCTTTAATTCCCATAATCGCTGCGTGGTGCACAAAAGAAATTTAGGGTTGATAATATTTGTTTACTTGGTATTGACGGCGCTTGCAAGTCACAATTCAACAAATGGAAACACATGGTTTTTCTGAAACATGTCATTTGCTTTCATGTAATCTGCAATTGATATCTGTGGGAAAAAAAACGTTTTGTCACTTCCTGAACTCTGGGCATGTTCTAATGTGACATGTGGGTTTTTTTTCCAATAATTAATTTGTATATTCTCTTCACAGAACGACCAGTCGACGGGTGAAATCAAGGTCATCGGTGGAGACGACCTGTCCACCCTGACGGGCAAGGTGAGACCCGAGGGCTGGGGGGGGGACTCTGTGGCCTTGTCTCAGTTGACCTCAGTTGACCTCAGTTACAAGTTCTGTTGGTAAACAAAAGGCCTGTTCTCAGTGAAAAGAGTGAAACTTATGACCATTTCTCAAATACCATGAGTTTTTAACCTCACACAAACTATTTGATTTGTACATGTATTGTACATTTTTAACGCATCTACCATGTTTCTCTCGGTGCAGTTTTCGGTTATTGGCTGCAGTGCAATGAAGAGGCTCCAGATGTGTTGTTTGCTGTACATTCACATTGATGTTCATTTAATTTGCTCTGCTTCTCTTTTTCCCACAGAACGTCTTAATTGTGGAGGTTTGTAACACTTCTTTCTCCTTCGTGAACGTCGGCAGCTTTCACCGACCAGACCATGAACATGACTATTGTGTCTCTCTCGCTGTGTTTGAAGGACATTATTGACACGGGGAAGACGATGAAGACATTGTTGCAACTCCTCAAACAGTACAATCCCAAAATGGTTAAAGTAGCAAGGTAATGAATGGATCAACTCCACTGCTGAAGGAACGAACGTTTCCTTTGTGTGTGTTTATAGATAAAGCTATCAAGCATATTGATCATTGATCTGGTTTCTATCCTCAGTTTGCTGGTGAAAAGGACACCGAGAAGTGTTGGCTACCGACCCGACTGTGAGTTTCATCCACCGCCCTTTGTTTCCTTGTTATTTGACCGAGCTCCGTATCCAGCATGTGTGTGAACCCAAAACACACACAGACACGCTCCAGTAACTGTGTGTTTTGAGGACAAGCTGGAGTAGAACCTATAAACATCAACACATGAAAAGCAGACTTTCAAAAACCTGCAGTAGAAATGGTCGATAAAACTAATAGAAAAGAAGAATAACTGCAGGGAAAAAAATGAAAGTAGTAAGAATAATGGACTTAGGAGGACATAAGACATCAAAGTTAAGCGGCTACATAAAATAATACAAACACACAATCAACAGTTTGATTAAACGCTTATATAAACAAGGTGTGTCGTTTGTCTTGTGTGTTTGTTCTTGGTGGCACAGTGGAGCAGTGGTTTGCATCTGAAACCAGTCCAATTGTGCTTGGGCCTCCTGTGTGCGGATGTGGATGATGTGTGTGGCCCAAATGACTTATCGTAAAACAAATTGAAGGTCACGAACGTACTTTTTCTTTTTTCTTTCTTCTTCTTTCTTCTCCCCTTCGTGTCTCTTTGCAGTTGTAGGATTCGAGGTTCCGGATAAGTTTGTGGTGGGATACGCTCTCGACTACAACGAGTACTTCAGAGATCTAAATGTAAGGATGTGACATTGTCACATTACTTAAGAGAAGCTCCTATTTTGTGTCTTTTGGCGTTTGCTGTTATGTCAATGTAAACAAACAATGCAAGTCAGTTCTCAGTGCTGACCGATGTTTTGTCTGTTCCAGCACATCTGTGTCATTAGTGAAACGGGGAAGGAGAAGTACAAGGCATGAAGAGAGTCTCTGGAGCACGTTGCAAAGACTGGTCGCATTATTTTTCCTTTTTGCCGATCATTTTTCTCTTTTGTCACTTGGAAGATGTGTCGACAAAAGAAAGCTCAGCCTGCTCAGGGTTCCTAAAGGAAACTCTGTAGGAGGGACAGTCCTGCATTTCCTGTTTAGTTAGAGCACACACACACACACACACACACGCACACACAATCAACTCCCGAAGACTGATTGCTTCAGAGAGAAAACAGCATGGAGTCTGGCTCCGCTTGTAATTATTATGATTTTTTTTTTTTTTGAATGCCCTCCCACACTGATGTCTTTGTTATATATTTTTAAGCAATTGAGTAATTTATTCAGAGCGATGCTGCTATCTTCAAGCCCAAAATCTGCTAATTGTACTATCATATAATTGCATTTTTGATACTTGCTTTTATTGTAATTACACTTCTGGTAAATAGACTTTCTTCCAGTCTGGATGTATATTCAGGAACAAAACTTTAACTTTACTACAGTCCTGTGTGAAAAGATATTCCTCGAACGCATTGCAGAGAAAAAGCAACCCAAATATGTTCCTCATTGAACTCACAAGTGTGCTGAAGATGAAAAAATCTTGTTTTAAAGAGCCCCCCCCTAAAAAAGAAAAGATGGTGATCCTTCAAGATGGACTTCACAAGTCTTGACAGCTCAAAGCTTTACAATCACTGCACATATAATGTAACTGGTCGCTTTTTCTTTTCCTCCCCAGAGTTTGCGTATATTCAGTCATCACTGTAATTCTGAACACCAGCCATTAAATGTTCTCACCTCTCCTTTGTGACTGATGTTTTTAATCATAACTATTGCACTCAGTTCAACAGAGTTACAGGGATTTCTCCCCACATGTCATTGGAAATACTGACAAATGTATTGATCAAATTTGTTGTGTGGTTTTACACTGACACACAAAACTGGAGCATTATTCTGCCTTGAAGCTCTAAACAAAGATGAGACGAAAAATAAAAAGCAAGTAGACATGGTATGTTTAACAAGTAGCCGCATGATAACTGTTTTTGTATCATAGGATATAATAGGATTTAAAATGGAATAGGACTCAGAAAGCAAAGTGTGACTTTAGTCCTTGATTAATTGATGATTTTTGACCTGTAAATAACAATTGACACCTAAATAAAGGGATTCGTTTTTTGAAAATGCTTTGAATAGAGTCCCCCACAATTTATTCAGGCATTTATACAAAGCTTGATGAAACTAAAGCGGCCGAGTAAACGTACCAATCTGGATCCGTAAGTTATATACAGCTGTTGTGAATCATAGGTAACAAAAAGGATAAGTTGTGTGCTTGCTTGTTTGAAACATCTGCTTTGTATTTATATAATTTGTGGTTTTTGCACATTAAGTCTTTTATTATACTCACAAGTCACAACCACTAATATTGAGAGTGACATTAGATAATTTAGTTTTGATTTTCAAATGCATGCTCGTGTAAAGTCCAGATAATTTGATCATTTTGGCCTGCGAAAGCCGATGGGATTGTGATAACGTTCGGATTGGATCATCGGGAGTTTTTGTGATCATCATTGAGGTGAGGCGGTGGATCCCGCGGACGCGGGGGACGCGCGGCGCGCCGCCGGAGCACGCCGAGAGACGCAGCGCTCTCATTGGCTCGCCGCGCGAAGCTGGAAGGGGCGTGGAGTTCCACCGCTTTCGGAGGAGCGATAGCCATAGCGATAAACTCCGCTCCATTCGCGGCGGCGGCGGCGGCACTTGAGCACGGGGGGAAATACGATGGAGGTGTAGGGAGAAGGGCGACGCTTCCAGCGGATACGGTCGAGATTGTGCCCGGGGTTGCCACCCTGACGGACGGAGCCGTTTTAACGGTCGCCCGGCCTCCCTCCCTCTCTCTGGGCATTGTCGCTATATATGCTAGCCTAGCCAGTTAGCTCGCGAGGCTACAGCAACATTAGCTTACAGCGGAGCGAAAAGCTTCTTCACAGCTGCGTCGTCCTTTCTTTTTTTCTTTTTTCTTTTGCAAAGTCCCGAGTTTTAGTGAACCGGCCCGGCTCCCCGTCTTTAACCCCCCCGCTTAACATGCTGCGGTAGTGTCGCTGCGTCCCCGGCGCGTCGCTCTCGCTCTCGCTCTACCGCCCTGCAGAAGCAGACTCACGGGTCAGTAGCTAAACACTCACCGGGGGGCTTTGTGCGGTATGTAGCCATGGCATGCTAATCACCCATCAGCAGAGTTGGTGAGTGCTCGCACCGCCGCAGGACAAGATCATGTAGTTTATCCGTGGAGGATTGCAAAGTGGTGAACGTGGTGCGATCGAGCCCCGGGACTGTGGTTCAGGGCCTCGAAGGCTCCGGAGGGTGTTATTGACGCTGTGTGAGCTAGTCCGAACAGATCTCTCACACACACACACACACACACACACACACTTCTGCAGAAAAAAAAAAAAAAAAAAAAAGTATGTAAAGCGAGCAAACTTATTGGCAAGTCAATAATGTAACGCTATCGAGCTTTTGGGGCCTTTTTTTTTTTTTTTTTTTTTTTTTTTAAGTTCATGACTTGGCGGCAGGCCAGCGTCATCAACAGCATGAGCAACTCCGGAGTAATGCAGCAAGAAAAGATGGAGCTGGATCTGGAGATCCCTTCTTCATTAGTTCAGAGCGACGGACACCTGAGGAGATCCAACAGTGCGCCCATGATAAATGGCTTAAGGTTCTACAACATGACAGTTTACTTTTACTTGCAAAGTCTCATTGATTGTCCTCGTCCCACACCCATTGGAGTGACTGTGCTGCATGGGGTCGGCGTGTGTAAAAAGACACATGACGTAGAGTGTGCGGATGTATCGTTGCAGTGATAACTCCCAGGTGTTCCAGAGAGAGGTCCTACGCAGCCGCAGGAACAGCACTACAGTGGTCAACAGGCCCAACATGGTGAGGTTACTTTCTCACGGTGTGTCGCCTGTCGATCGCCTCGCATTGAATCTGCAACTTTTGCACAAATCTCCCTCCTGCAGGTCCCTTCGTCGCCGATCCGTGTCCCCAGCACCAGATTGCATCAGATCAAGCAGGTAAGGAACAATAGCGATTGGTGTAAATGTTGAGTGTTGGTTGTGAGCATGTCAGACCACTGCCCCCCCCCCCCCTCTCTCTCGAGCCATGGGGAGCGGCGGTGCCTTGAGAAAACATGCGAGAGCAGCAGTTCGGGGAGTTCACAGGGCCAACGATCTTCCAGTGTTGATCAATTGGTAGTATCGGACTCCCACAGATGAAGCCGTCACTGTGCTGGACGAAAGGTGAAGAACGGCTGGAGTGAAACCGCATTTCCCACCTTTGTGTTGTTGCAGGAAGAGGGCGTCGACGTGATGAACAGAGAGACTGCCCACGAACGGTGAGCGACACACGCATGCATACCATTTCAATGTTCATTTCCCCCCAATTTGAGCTGGGAAGCTTTCATTTAGTCAAGTTACCCATAGACTAAAGTGTTTCAGGGTTTTTGTTTCTCAGCTTATAACACTTGCATCATAACAATATATCACAAGATTCATACTGTGCTTCATTTTCAAGGTCCCATATTTTGCCGAATGTACTTTCTAATGGTTTTCTAACTACTGGGTTTCCCCATAGCTTTTGTATAAGGCTCCAGATTGGAAGAAACTCTTGTCATCTCCTTCATTTGCTCCGCTTTTTATGTGTTTGTGTTCTCGTACAGACAAATCAGAGATGTTCTCTTTATGACATTGCCTGGGGAAATAACCACGCCCTCTTGGTAGTGGAGACTCACTTTCATCCTCTCACATAGGAGATAAAAAAACCAACTTGCAAAGATGACTTACTTTGAGGCACTTTTCCATGACAGTTCTATCACTACTGGCCCCGTGTCGGTTTCGGTTGTTTTCCATAACATTATAGTGCCACCTCAAGTATTCAGAACTTTCCCCATTGTGCCAAAAAGTAACTGATGAAACTGTATCCTCTGCTGCGGCGGTGGAGTTACAACTCGGCTCAAATTATTAATATGACAAAATGTGGATTGTTGCAATCCTGCTATATTGTCAAAAGGTGTGTTTCACTGTCCGGTGTTTCGATTTAACTGGTCCCCCTCTTAACTAGTGACCGACTTCTACCACCAGCTGTTCGTAGCAGCTGATGTTACAATAAGACAAACAAACGGTACAGTAGTTTAAGCTTTAATGGAAGTGAGGTTAAACGACGATCACCAGGCGAACTACGTGTTTCGGTCGTTTCTTTTTTTGTTTGTTTTTTTTACATATATTGTGACACGGGAAGATGGAAGCCGGTCACCAGTTAACAGGGGAAATGGTTGGTTTGAAACACCGGTGGTATCGAAGACCTCTCGATACTCATAGCGGGTCGCTCCGTCTTGCTCCCACTGAATCCTCTGATTGGATAAAAATGGTGGGTCAAAATCTTACATAATCAGCTGCACATTTGTCCCAAAAAAAATGGAGGAACGCAAGGCCCAAATAAGATATATTCTCCAATAATTGACGACTGGTGACCCCAGTAATTGTATGAAAATGCTTCTATAGGTTTAGAGTGCGTTCACACTACTGATGTTAAATAGTTAAAAAAAAAATTAAGGTTAAATTGACAAAACATGTGTGGTGTTCAGATTTTTGGAACTGAATCTGTTACAGTGTAGAAAATAACTCCCATGTTTTCTTTTTGTTTCCGCCTGCAGGGAGGTTCAGACTGCCATGCAGATGAGCCAGTCCTGGGAGGAGAGCCTCAGTCTGGTAAGCAGTGGTTTTCCATCCCGCTCTCTCTCTTTCTCTTTCTCTCTCTCTCTCTCGGTGCATGTTTTGGCCTCAGGGCCTTCCCTGGCCCCTCTTAACTCAGTGGAGTGGACCGACACAAACATGCTAGACGAACAGTGAAACACTGGGGGGTTAACAGGGCCACCAGCCTCTCAAGGTCAGGCTGAGTCGGTAGTATAATACTCCCACAATTTCCCCTCCGTGTTTGGATGGCGTTCGCCTTTCCGGCCCTGCAGCTCCCCCCCAACTTTGCGTGTGACGCCGTCTCCTCCTCAGAGCGACAACGACCTGGAGAAGTCGGCGTCTTCGTCTCCGAAGAGGATCGACTTCGTCCCTGTGTCGCCCGCTCCGTCGCCGACCAGAGGGATCGGGAAGAAGGTGAGTCGCGTCTAGCACCATCACACTTTCCACCCTCGCCTTCCAGCTCTTGTTTATTTGTTTGTGTTGGATCAGTCGTGGGAACTGTTGGGGGGAAAAACAACATCGAACAGTTATTTCTGTGAACATGTCGTACTGCCGGCGGCCATCTTGAAAAGGAGGAGGTTCTTTTTGTCCCTCCACTTCACTTTACACAAAGATCTGCAACTTTGTATGACCCGTAGAGCCTTTTATGCCACTTTCTTCCATTAAACATCTATGATAAACTTGAAATAACATTTGATCCTGTAGTTGCACCTTAAATTCTGAAGGATCTTTTAAAGCGGTAGAATAAAAGTCACACACATTCTTTTCTTCTCTTCCCTCCATGTTGTTGTTGCTGCTCTTCACTGTAACCTCATTAGTCGCTAAGTAACCAGATGATGGTGTTAGTTAACCCATTTCTATGGCTCGTGCAAACCACATACCTCCAAATTGCACCAATTAAGTTGAATGAATAGAAGTATTTGTAGGAGCTTTCAGGAAGGGATTTGTTAGTGGCACATGAGCAAGAAATCTGTTGGCGCTTTAGGTCAATTTCATGTTCGCAGTTTGCTGGAGCTTCAAATTTAAAAAAAATAAAACGACAAAAAAAACCGTTTATTTTGGTGTTTATTCTGGATCTCATCTGTGTTTTGTGTTTTGAGGTACACTTTGAAAAAGGATTATGAAGAGAAGTATCCCAACAATTGATTGAATAAAAAAAGTAGCCTTGGAACTTAAATAATACTACAAGTTGTAGATTATATTGCACAATCTGGTGGAAAAAGTGCAAAAACAAATCTTACATCAAGCCTTCCTCCAGTGGATTCACTTCTTATGAGTATTTAATCAACTAAATCACGTGGGGTCATAACAACTTGTCTGCTCCGTAACAAACCAAACCACCTGAGAATGTGGAGCGTTCAGTGGATGCAGTGGCGACAAAGCAGGGACCCATCCAAGATGGCCGACACTGCCGACTCCAGCTGTCAATATAAAACGGCATATGACGAGTATCGAGCCCACACTTTGATCACCATCGTCCCGAAGGCTCAGAGACTAAACTTGTGTGTGAATAACTTCATATCTTGGTAATAATCTTCTTTATTATTCTGTGTTCTGAGCAGCAGTGTTTCTCTCCTTCACTACAAATCCTGGTGAGCAGTAACGGTCTGACGCCCAGCCCCATACCCAGCCCCACACGACGCTTCAGGTGACGACCACCAGGACTTAACATCTTCCTCAGAAGAGAGGTTTGCCGCAGCCGCGCAGCTCCATTTGCTCACCGTTTGTGTTTTTCTTCAGCCGGCGAAGTCAAAGCCCAATCAACTGCATCAGAGCGAGCATCCTCGGCCCAATAAAACGCAAAGGTGAGCTACTACTCAGACTTGGGTACATTATTCATCCTGTTATTGAAGTGATAACAAGCAGCGTGTAAGTCGTGGTTTGACAGATGTTGTTTTTAAATGGGACACGTCGCAGGAAATGTGTGTCCTGGTGATTAGTTGGTGGCGTCAGCCTGGATTTTCTTTCCCTCAGACATCAAACGGCTTCATTTGTTTTTAAATTATTCCGGAGGGTCATTCCCATACAGTCACCTGTGTGTAAAACTCCCAGAATTTAACAGATGTTGACCCGTTTAACCGCCAATAAATAAAACATACTCGGCAAACTCATGTTTCTTTGTCGTATGACGATGGACAAAAATCCCTCTCACTACCAAAGAGACCATTTGTGACTTAAAGCTACTGATTCATTGAAATGTGTCACATTTTTAATTGAATGCTATAATTATGTTTTGTTTCTTACAACTGAAATGAGACTTGTCACTCACGTGTGTGTTCCGCCTGCTCGTCCCATAATGCATCACTCTTCTGGGTCAGGTTTTTGCTGATCGCATCCAGCATGTTCATCTTGAACATCAGGCTTTCTGTGTTTTTTGGGGTTTTTTTTGCTGAATATTTGTGAATGTTGGACCCCATAGATCCCACCTTCTCAGTCCTACTTCCGAGAAAATAGCTGGTTGTATTGAGGCTTACGAGGTGATTAGATCTTCGTTAACGCTGCTCTGGTTCTGCAGGTGAGATGGAAACAGAGAGTCAGCCCAAGAGGCTGTTCCAGGGCACCACCACCATGCTCTCCTCCGACGTCTCCGCCCTGTCGGATCTCAGCTCCTGGTGAGAAAATGATCCGACGCAGCCACAAGCAACAGGAGTTTTGTTCCATTTAGTCGCTGGAAATGAAAACTAAAAAAGGCTGGTCGTCTAGATGAATTGTTCAGTGTAATATTGGCTAAAACTGCATTTGGGAATTTCCTCCTCTCCTCAAAAAGGAAAAACTGTAACAGAAAATTCCTCTGACGGATGAGGAATAATTTAAATTCCAGTTTAAACTAGGTAGCTTATTATGGAAGTATTTCACAACTTGTCCAGTATCGTAAAAGTACAGCAGGTAAAGAGTTATGACAACTGGTTATACCTCATATCTTAAATTGATCTAACTAATAACCACTTGTGACCTGAAGACTGCAAGTTTCCAGGTAAATTAAATGAAATAAACAGTCGCGCATTTAACCAAAAACTTGGTTTGAGAGCTGTCCAAGCTGTGGCCACAGTTTAGCTCCACCCCCGCTGACCTCCTCCTCCTCTTCTTCTCCTCCCGTATGCAGCCACTCCCCGGACTTGCTGGATGGCAGCCTCAGCAGCGTGGGCTCCTCCACCGACTCCCCCGGCAAAATGGAGGGCGTGTCCCCGTCTTCATCCAGCAACTCGCCCTACGCCTCCCTGCAGGATTTGTCCCAGAAGTGACGAGCGCGGATGAGCACACACACACACACACACACTGAAAAGACGATCCTACTCTGACTCTTAGTGGAGCTTCCCGCGTTTTGCTTTCTGCACGGCTGCGAGGAGCTGAGGAAGAGGAGGAGGAGGAGGAGGAAGAAGAAGAAGCCCCTGGCGAGGTGGAGCCGGTGAGACTGCCTGACCGCACTGCGAGCGCCGGCTGCTATAGCGGAGGACGTTTGATGGCGCCGACTCAGTGTTTTCTACGTGGTCGTCCGAGCAGTTTCAGAAAGGCCTTCCTTTGTACACAGTCTGCAGCTTTTTTTTTTTTTTCTTTTGTAAGAGAAGATTTAACTTATTGTTTCCCTGCTTTGTTTGTAGCTATGTACAGATTCCTCCGCATCATGGCCGCGGGTTTGAATGTTGGCACAGGTCTCCCCAACAGCTTCCTTTCTCAAAGGAACGTTAAACCACTTCTGGGGGAGGGGGGGGGGGGGGGACGTGTCGGAGGAGTGTCCCCGACCGTCTTGAGTGACCTGTGGCGTTTTTTTTTCTTCTTCTCTCCCGACTGACCTGCCGCTAACGGTTCTCCCCTCCACATCCTGTGTTCGTGTCAGGGTGACTCTTGTAGATACGAGAAAGAAATGGAAATATTTTCTTGTTCTTCTCCCGGCAAAGTGTTCTTATTTATGGAGATGTTTTATTATGAGGCCGAATGGTGACACCCCCCCCCTCCCCCCCCCCCCCCATCTGTGTCGTCACTCGCGCCAAATTGAACTTCCTGCTGATGCACTCGGCGAAGATTTTTCTTTTCTTTTTCCCCCCGCAGAACGGCGTGGCGGCGTTAATGCTGTGGTGACATGTTATTCAGGGCTCGTTTGCACAGGAAGTGCAGTCCTGTGGTGTTTCAGCCTGTGTGAGTCTAAAAGGAGTAAAAGTTTTTTTTTTTTTTTTTTTCATCTCCCCCGGTGGAAACCTTTCGTGTGGAGGTGACGCCTGCACTGTGATATTTGCACCGACGTTTGCTTCCAGTCTCCATGACTGCGCCGTCTGTGTAAAGTAATAACTTCCGAGCCCCCACCCCCTCCCCCTCCCTCCCGCCATTGAAGGCTCTGCAGCCTTCAATGTTTCTGTACAAAAAATGAGAAAAAAGATTGTAAAGCATTTTATGGACGTGTGCCCTTTTAATTTAAAGAAAAGTGAGGTTGCAGTTCTTTTGCTTGAATGTCTTTTCCTTTATACAAAGAAGAAAATGAGATATGCAGTCAGCTCTTCCTGCTGTCAATGAGATGTTTTTATCAGTTTTTTTTTTTTTTTTTTTTTTGTTCCTTCCTCAGTTCACAGTGTTACGACATGAAGCTACACTGTGTGTATGTATGCGTGTGTGAGAGAGAGATGGAAAGGCTGTAATCTGCTAAACTGGCTAACACTCGCCCATGCTTGTGTCTTTTGTGATTGCCATTGTAGCAGATGTCGGGAATAAATAAATTATTTCATTATGAACTTTTGTGTGGCTCGGTTTGAATTTGACAAGGATTCATTTAATAAGGTTATAGTGACAGATTTTTTTATTGAGATAAAAATCTGCAAATAACAGAAGAAATCTTGATGAATGTTTCCTGCTGCAGGAGATCAAAGTGGGAAAAATACTAAAAATACAATGCTGCCAGTAAAGATGAAGTGTCGACTATAAAAACTACATTTGGTGAATGAAGGGAACGATTTTCAAGAAGGAAGTTAGTGTTGATGAGGACAATGAAAATAGACATCTATACTAACAATTATGACAAAGAAATATTTCTGAAGGCCAAATATTTATGACACTATCAAACTTCAGAATATAATTCTGAGTGAAGGTAGTTGGGTCATGTTTTGCGCTCCACACCCTCCTGATCGCTCTCGAAATGAGAATAAAAAGGCAGATCCTAGCGTTTCATGATGCAATACTGCTGTATTGAGTCTTTATTAAAAATCAGACGGTGATATAATAATACAGCAAGCATTCTTTGTCTTCATGAAAAACCCCCCAAAAAAGAAAAAGATCTTTCCTTTGGCGACACGCCGGAGAGTCTCTTGCTGCTGTAAATGAAAACGTGACAGCTCAGTCGGCTAAAGTATCCACACATGCAAAACAACTGCATTTAGTCGTCAGTCTACACTGGAAATGCTTCCAAGAAAACATCAATATAATGACAGTTACAGTGGAATATATTAACAAAGGAGACGGTTTAATGGCTTTATGTACACGCGTCACGCTCCTTCACGCACATTCGCCATGTTCTGTCAGGCGACGGCCGACCGGTAATACAGACGGAAGCCGGTCCAGCCCGGGACGTTTCTTCACAGACTCGGGGGTCAGCCCCACCCACACCGGCTCTCCTCCCTCCCTCTTTCACGCACGTATTAACACAAATGCGTGGATTTGGGGGGGAAAAAGAAAAAAAAAAGTATGCTAAAAATGTGTTTTTTTTTCCCGGAGGATTGAGGTCATTAGATGAAGAGCCTCCGTCCTCGGTCCTCGTCCTAGAAGCAGGGCAGCAGCTTGTAGAGCAACGTCACTCCTTTTAGACCCCCTCTTCTTTCCTTCTCCTCCTCCTCTCGGCTCGCCGCACTTCATGTGCGCAGGATGACCATGGTGAGAAGACCTGGAACACAACACAGAACCACACCGTGAGCTGTGGCTTTCCCGGCCCCCCCTCTTTTTAATCGTCCGTCACTCACCAAGAACGTAAGCGGCTACGAGTTTCTTGTTAACACTTAAGTGGAGGTAGACAGGCACATTAGATTCCTGCTCCCCCAGCGTGGGGAGCATGAGGGCCACCATACACACCAGCCCCAGCAGCACGGTCAGCAGGCTGGGTCCTCCGGCAACCGGGCGGCTCTCTGACGAGCACAAAGCAACGGTTACGACCGAACGAGTGAAGAGGTGAGACTCAAATTTGAAGGGTTTGAATGAGTTTGACCGCGTCGGAGGGATTTGGGTGTGAGCTAAACCTGAGAGGCTGCATCAGTATCAGTATCAGATTCCGAATACTTCTGGTCCTAACTTCAGTCTCCCAGTCAAGAGGAAAAGACGAGCCTGTGGCTCCCCCTGGTGGCCACCGGGGGCGCATCAGTCTCGTGATTCCTACCTGTCTGAAACGCGGTCTGCTCGAAGAACTCGCTGTCGGTGTACTGCTCCCTGAGCCGGCGCTCCTCCTCGGGGGGCCGGGGCCCGGGCGGCTCCTGCGAGGCGGAGGGCCGCAGCGTGGCCGTCACCTCCTTGCGGCCCAGGGCCTTGCGCTGGCTCTGCTCCGACACCTGCAGCCGGAATTTGTCGTAGGCGCCGTAGTGGCATGGCCGCACGTCTCTGTGCCTGATGACTCTGCGAGAGAGACACGGAGCGGCGACACGCGAGCGTCGCTCAACCAGGTGCCGAGGAGAAAAGCAAAACAAAAAAAAACCCAACAATCGTCAAGAGGAATAAACTCACATGTCAACGCAACACTGTGGCTTGACAGCTCCGGTAGCATCCACCACCGTGTACTTGTTTGGCGCCGTGCACAGCACTGGAAACACACAAAACAAAACAATGACCCCATAATAAATAGGGAAAAAAAAAAGTGACGCTTGTCTTCTTCCGACTGACCTTTGAACTTGAGGGCAAACTCATAGGGGTTGTAGAGGGTGAGCACCTGCTTGTGGGACGTCTGCTCGTCGGCGTAGAACACCAGCTCGGTGGGGAACACGAACACGGGAAGGTTTCCTTCCACCAGCTCAGGCTGTCGATGCTGCTGCTGCTGCATTGGCTCCCGCTGAGCACGGCCCCGGCCCCCCGTCCACGATCTGCCTGCCTGCCCCCCCACCACCACCACCACCACCACCACCCCCTGCCGGACCCACGCTCTTCTGGCCACTGCCCGGCTGCAAACACTTCCCACTCTCAGCTCCTCATAGCCATGACACGCCGCTGCTGGAATGACAAACAAGGTATATGTTTACTGCTCTGTTTACTCCTGAGATCAATACACAAGCGGGCACGCACTCTTCCGGTAAATATTTTAAAGATTAAGGCGGCGCTACTCGGCACATTATCACCGCTCCAGTGGTTTTATTCAGGTTTTTTTTTAATAAAGTTATTTCATGTCTTCTATGTGATTCCCTGGTGAAGAATATGGAACCGACCCCCTTTATACCTTTAACTCCAGAGACCTGCCCCCCCCCCCAATAACAACCCCTGGGAAAATAGGAAGGCCCGACTCATGTTCCAGTAGTTTTGTTCATTATTTTAAGTTGGGGATGAAATGGAATAATCCGGAAATGTGCTTCTTGTAATCGAAGATGAATAACAGAATCAGCTTCAGTAACAAAGAAATTCTTTCTCTTTGACCTCACAAACACATTGCAGTTGGCAGTATGAGGACTATTTCAAAGGACAAACCACACAAGGGCTTTTAGGAATGGAAGGGAGGCGACATTTCCACTTTATTCTCCACATTGTATTTCAACTTCATACTTGACTTTTTTTGGGAGAAGTGTATGATTAAAAAAAAAATACTCTTCTGTAACTGCAGGAGAACTTGGACAGAACGAGATGAATTTTTTTTGATTTGTCACATACAAGTATGACCGTTGAAACGCGATTTCACCACACTTTGCACCAAAAAGGTAACAAAGGTAAAATTGCCTTTACGCTCATTTTTGACCGTAATTCTTTGGTTTTCGCAAAAATTCTATACATTCTCATCACATACACTCTGCACTTAAAGGAGTTTAATGGTCAATTCCGGAAGAAATGTCCCCTCTGGGGATTAATACAGTGCTATAGAATAAAATTTAGAAACAAAAAATATATTGTGATACTTTTATACCAGTCCGGTTCACTAAGAAAGAAATTGGGCTGCATGTGGGCCCCGACTTAGAATATATATCTATACCATCAAACTGATGTAGATGTGGTGTGATTTGAATGCCGTTTCCATCTCACTGACATAAACATGCTAAAGATCCTCTTCCTCTTTTGTTTTTCAAAGCAGTTCTTTTGTCTTCTTCACCCCAGCAGCTCGGGGTGAGGGGTGAATGGTATTTTCTATTCAGATGTGTTCCTGGGCTATTTGTTCTTCACTTCCTGGGCTTCTGAAAAACACTCACATCACATGGACGAGAGGAATTGACACTGTGTCGATCAAACCCGTGACACAAGGTGACATATACACACTTTCTTGGAATTTGTGCAAACAGAAGAAGACAACACACTTTCGAGAGCCCTCCATGTGGCCTGTCACGTGCTTCTTCGTATTTACATGGTTCCAGTTTAGCTCGACGACCCTGTGGTGTCGAAATCCCTCATTTGTTTTTTTCTCCCCCTTCTTAAAAGCACGTGGCGTTTCGCTTAAAAACCTCGAGACGTCAACTTTAAATGTAAGTCATTTAATTATGCCACGTGGGGGTGTAATGCACTTTCGCGTTTGGTTTCAGAAACAGTGACTCAGGGGAAAACAACATTTCCCTTTTCAATGTAAACACGCGACCAATTAAACGTGTATCACGTTCATGTCAAACAACGCGGTTATCAAACGTGTATCATATTCAACTGTTAAGACAGACTATCTGTGTTATATGTGTCCTCTTTGGAAACCGTAACGACACATTTATGCTCTGTAACGCTGACGCTGAACAATATCGTGGCTAACATTAGCCGGCTAGAAAACCCATCCAGGTTCGCTGATAGCTACTTAAACGTTATAACATGTAACGCACAATGTTGGTATTTCAGAGAGAGGGGGGGGGGGGAGTCGTCACCTTGTGTTAGTGAGCCGTCGGCACTGTGGGGTCCCAGCTCTGATGCCACCTCTGTTGTTGTTGTTGTTGTTGTTTCAGCTCCTTTTCTCTCTGTGTGGATAATTATACTGCAGACCTGCGGGGCATGCGCGGCGCATGACGTCAGCACGTAACGCTGACGTAAGCACGTAAATATGTTTTCCCCCCAAACCTGTGGACCAACGTGTTTATAATCATTTCATAACACTTCGGGTGGACATCATAGAAATAAACTGTTTTTTGTTTTTGTTTTTTAATCATTTGAACCTCATAAACATGAAAAACAGCTGTGATTCCGAAGTTCTCACACTTCTAAACTGTTATTATTAAATCATATTGACACCATGAAGGACCTCATAGCAGTCAGTGCATGACTTCCATCCATCCATCCATCCATCCATCCTGGATAGGTTTCCAGTCAATCTCAGGGAAAACAGACACACTTTCATTCATACCTTGGGTCACCAATTAAACTCAAACAGATGTTTTGTTTTTCTTTGACTATGGGAGGAAACCCGTGCACACATGGGAAGTACATACAAATTCCACACAGAGAGGCCTAGCCAGTATTTGAACCCATGACCTTCTCGCTGTGAGGTGCGAGTGCTGGAAAAGCTTGTTTTTTTTGGAAAAACAAAAAACAAAAAAAAATAAACCAAACAAAAAAAAAACCCTGCTGTATTCATTCTTTTTTTTTTTTTTGATACATTGCTATGGGAAGAATAGTAAACACAAGAATGCAGCTTTTATTACCATGATACCCAGATAAAGCAATATTGTGGGAGTAGGTTTGATAAAATGTATATGTTAAAGATATAGGATTTCAGGTCTTTCAGCAGAAATCTGGATGCAACAAAATTAATAGAGGACAAAGTTTGTGGGCTTTTGACTGTATGACATCATGTTGTGTGAAATGATATGCACTTAAAGTACATGTACACAATGTAGTCATATCCTTTGGCACTAAAACAAAGAATAAAGAAGATTTATGAACTTTTACCAGTTATTATGGTCTATTTTACTGGTGCAGCTTAGTCAGGATGTGAACTGCATCTGGCCTTTGAACTGAAAATAGTTTGCTACAGCTTTGCTAAACACTGTGAATTTATAACAGACAAGCACAAGATATAGTGTTACATACGCTGACATGTTTTACTGACCTTTTTATCAAAACGACCTTTATTGTCTTTTCACTATGGGAACATGAAAGATAAATGCCAAAAATAGAATAGTGAAAAGTAATGATGTTAAAAAACATATTAAAATAGTAAACACGTCTAGAAACACTGTAAACGTTAGGGTTAGATAAGGTTTAGTTGGAGTTAGGATTATATGTATATTTTTGTCTTTATAAGGATTGTACTTATTACAAATACCATTACATGAACCCATATACAATATGTGTGATGTTTACAACATACTGGAATAATTAACAATCTAATGACAATATATTCAACTTTTAGAAGGATAATAACAATGGGCATGGCTCAGAAATCTTTTTTAATAAAAGAATTCGACAGAAATAACTAAAGTACAACGTAAGTAATAAGAAGCAGTTGTAATGTTTTATTTACCCCATTAAATCACACGACAAGTCCAGAATACCAATAGTTCTGCAACTCTTGATTAAGTTGTAGACTGAGTAACTATATCACTGTCTTACAGCCTAAATGTGTTTGTTTGTGCAGGTCATGCTACTGCACGTGTTGTGTTACAGTAGAAGGTCCTTTTTGAGGCGCCTTGAACGCAACAGAAGAGAGTGAGAGGGGGAGGTGTGTGTGTATGTGTGTGTGTGTGTGTGTGTGTGTGTGTGTGTGTGTGTGTGTGTGTGTGTGTGTGTGTGTGTGTGTGTGTGTGTGTCACAGAGAGAGAGAGAGAGAGAGAGAGAGAGAGGGCGGGATGAGAGGGAATTGTAAAGAAAATTCAGTGCTGTGAAGATAATCTGGGGCCTGGTGTGACCATCAGGAGGTCATGCGGGCCCAGCCAGGACTCCACTCATCTCCGGGACTGTAAAACCACGCTTTTTCCCAACAATCACCCTCTTTACATGCAATACAACTGGAGCGAGTAGGCGGACGCGCCAAGCTTGCGAGCCATGTCGACCTCGTTATACATTTATATATGGAGGGGGCGTGGCCAGAAGAACGGGGCTTGGCCAATAGCGTGGCGGCACAGCGGACTGGGCGTGTCGTTCTGTTAGGAGCAGAAGTTGAACAGCGCGAGCCGAGACAGAGCTCTAGAAAGGCAGATAGAGAGAGGGCAGAGGCAACGGCCCTCTTCTGGAGGGGGGGGGGGCTTATTATAACAAATATATACACACATGTGTGAACTGTTTGGCCGCACGGTAGCTCATATGTGGATAACAGTTATTTTAGAAAAGCATACAGCCGCGGTATTACATTTAAAATGCCTATTTTACTTTTCCTGTTAGACACGTCCGCCTCTATGAATCAGCGCACTTATTTGGGTACGACGTATCTGGACGTTGCTAAAGGCGCGGTTGAGGTCTTTATGAAGGTAACGGATGATTTTACCCCGACTTTTCTCAGCGAGTGTGCACCTTTGGTAAGCTTAGGGTTCCTTGGGCAAGGTCGGTCGAAATTAATATCTGTTGTTTTGATTTGCTTTTTTGACAGCTGCGTGCCCGAGACCCGGCTAGTAGAGGCGACAGGTACATGCTAGTTACATTCGATGATCCGCCGTACGGAGTGAAGGTAATTAGCAACTGATGCCATTTTTACATTTGCAAAGACGAGCCTATTTTTTTCTGTCAGTGAGACTTTATTGTCCTTCTGGTTTGTAGTCAGTGTTGGGCGGCTTCCTGCAGGCTCCCAACAGTCGCAGACCCGGAGCTGCACTGCCTCCTAACATCCAGCGGACATTTTGCTTTTGTGTTGAGAAAAGTCTCGGGCGTTGAGATGGAGGCGGAGAGATTTATTATCAGCCGTGACGTTGCGGTTTTTTCTAACAATGCCACGTCTCGATTGGTCCAGGAGCCCGCCAATCGTCATCAGCCCCGCCTCTTGCATAAACCACGCATTGCCATTGGTCAATGCTGGCTGAAAGTTGATAAGCCCCCTCTCTTCATGAGATTTCTTTTTTTTTTTTAAACATATTTTCATGTGAGTTCGCTGGACGGGAATGATCATTATCTATATCATCATTACTAATGCTATGATCAAAAGGGCCCTGTATAGAAACACTGAAGTGTTTATATATATAAAATATATATATATATATATATATATATATATATATATATATATATATATATATATATATATATATATATATATATATATATATATATATATATATATATATATATATATATATATATATATATATATATATATATATGTATCACAGGCATAGAGGAAGAAAGCACCAGTGTTTCACTGCAATAATTTCACTGTGTTTATGTCAGTAGAGCTGTCCACAGCACCAATCTATTGACTTGGTTTATGGCCTGGCACACATCTCCCTCTGAACATCTCATGCCTAATAAACAAGATTCCTAAGTGCCCACATGGACTCCTTCAACCTCAGAGCTCCCTCACATTTAGATGTACATCACAAGTCTCCCCAGGCATCAGAATCCCACCACCCCCCCAAAAAAAACAACTTTTAATTAATCCCTGCAGGGAAGCTGATCAACTCTGTCTCCAAACAACACTCACCACTGTTGCTTGGTTCATCTCGGTGCATCAAGACGCATGAACTGCAGCTTACATTCTTTATTATTATAGTCTGTATTTTTTTGGTTTGAATGTGCTACGGCCCAGTAATAAAACACTGGAATGTAATGTAGACACATTTCAAAGCACAGTCAAGGCTTGTAGGCGTATAGAGTTATGTGTTCTCAAAAATGTATTGTTCCACAAATATTACTTTATGATATTGCTATTGCGGTATAGAAAACAGTTTTCATTTCCATGCAGAAAAATTGAAGATGCACTTTTAGATATGGCACTGGCTACATAGACAATGGGAATGATCTCAATCAGAGCTTGTAGAAAGATGAGCCCCCACCCATGAAACCACATGGCACAACCCCCACCACCCCCCCTACCCCCTCTAGTTCTCTCACTGTGCAGGCTTTGTCTCACACCAGGTCATCATTTTAGTCATTTTGGTCAAATGAAGGACTTCCTGATGTTTTTCCACATTATAAAAAAAAAAAAAGAAGATTTGCAGTAGTCACATGTGCAAAGCTTGTTTGGGAGCATTTGGCCATTCAGAGGCCCGGAGGGTGGGGGTCACCGTGGTGGCTGTGACTTTCTCCACCTAAATCTCTTTCCGGTTCACGATTCAAACCAGCAACTTCTCTGCTCTCAATTTTGAACCTTTGAGCTGCGAGTGCCTCACAACACTATAAATACATTCTTGTTCACGTCTGTTGGAATCCAAACTCAATCCACCTTTTCTCGTGCAATTTAGATGGTTTCATTGTAAAAGCGAGTCTTTATATATAGTCTGTGCTTTTACAGCGGTGCTCATTTTACAGATTAAGATGCTCCCTATTTACCGCCGTGATCGAGGCGGAGCTGAAAACGTGATTTTAATCGTAAATATCAAGTACACCACCTCACATAAAGTCATCCAGGTGCTGCTGTTAGCCTGGAGAGCTTTCCCTCGGTTGTAAAGTCTGTCCTCCTGCTCTTCCTCTCTTTGTCTTGGCTGCCGTTTGTCTTTGTTGTTTCTGGCTGCTGTGTGCATGTGAGGATTATGATGAAAGGACAAGGTTATACTGAATGAGGCTCCTCTGATTGCATAGTTACAAACGCAATAAATTGTTGATGTGGAGGGAGAGAAAGACAGGGAGAGAGAGAGAGGGAGAGAGAGAGAAGAGGCTGGGGCCAGAAGAAAACAGAAATATTCTGTATGCTGAATTATTGAGTGCAAAGCTGAGCCTTACATTTCTGCTGGCCTCCGCCAGGGTTTATGTCTGGGTTAGTTTGCTTTCACCCGAGTGAGTGCTCCAGCAGCTCGCTCTCATACATGATCAATCGGATAGTTTTTCTAATGCTACTCATGCAACTCCATGCTTTCCTAGAGATCCCCCCCCCTAAAAAAAAAAAAAATTACGACTTTGGAGTGATATCCCACGATAATCCACAGCTCAACCCACTGGCCTGATTCAGAGCTGTTGACGGCTGGTGGCTCATGCGTGTATTTTCCCCCTCTGTTGCCATACGTCTTTTCGCCTCCTCTCTCCAAAGCAAAGCTTGCGGGGCCATCCTTAGATTAAGCCCGGAAGCTGCAGCGGGAAAGTACTCGACCCCGGTGGAGAGAAGTCAGAGGGCAGTCACACACTCGACATCCCCTCCTCTTCTCTCTGTCACAGGACGGAGTGGTTTAAAAAAAAAAAAAAAATTGTATTCTCTCAAGCAGACTCAACATGAAGCCCTGACGTTGGCCTGCATCGCATCTATATTATCTTCTCTTTCCAGAGCTTGACCTGATCTAATTTTATGGGCTACCATTATGTCATGCCAGCGCAGACTCACTGGGTCAGCCCCGGCTCATCTTCACCAAAGTGACAGTCATCTGCTTGAATTAATCACTTTGTGCTTGCCGGGCAAACAAAACCGGCCCCGTTCTCTCTTAGTAATGACACAGTGTGTGTATCTGTGGGTGTGTGTGTGTGTCTATTTTGGATCGTGGCCATTTGCTGCGCTCTGTGACTTCAGGCCTCCTCTGCAGCTCGGTGAAGTCAACACTATTTCACTATTTCAGGCGGGCTGGAAGGAGAACCACGCCACCTTCATGTGCGAGCTGAAGAACCTGCAGGCCTCCGGTCTGACCACGTTGGGGCACGCTCTCCGGACCGCCTTCGACCTGCTGAACCTCAACCGTCTCGTTTCTGGGATCGACAATTACGGACAGGTATGCCGCGTGCCTCTGTGTGCTGTGTTTGAAAGAGGAGAGCCACTTAGTGGCAAAGTAACACCAAAAACAAAAGTCTATTTATCGCTAATTTAAGGAGTAAAAGGTAACTTATGGATGTTAACAGTAAACTACATACAATTTAAATCCATATAATAGCGTGTGTGGAAGTAATGAATTACAAATACATTGCTGGAATTAAGTGGTATTTTTGAGTATTATTTCAAGTTTTTCTTATTCGCATCTTTCTTATCTCTGTAATGACTACAGGTACAGAAAACATCACTATTTTGATAACAACACATTTTGGCAGCACCTTAGCACCATATAGGATGAAACGACAGGAATATGAATGCTTTTAGAAGACTAAGTTAACTTTATGTTGCGTAATGTTGGTCCATGCAACAAAAACTTTAATGTGATAATGATCAATAGTGTCATTATTTTGGCCATTTAAAGTGTAAAAAAAAAATCCCAAAATGTTGTCGTTTTGTCCATTTTAAATATAGTTTAAATCCAATAATGTCATAATCTGCCAATAGTGTAATAGGATAGTTGACCCATTATCATAATAATATTTTGTCAACAATGTAATGAGTTGTTCCATGAAAGAGTAGCATTTTTTACAAATATAATAACTACAGCCAATATTTGAATAAATAAAACTGCCGGTTTTGTGCAGTTTTAATATCAAAATAGGTATAGTGGCTGGGATATTTGTCATACCTTATCTTTTAGCATACATATGGTCTCATTTTCAGTGGTAAAAAAGTATTTTACTATTTTATTACCTTACTGGCAGTTATTACATTATTTGTTGCTTCAGTTTTACACCTTCCAAAGGATCTACTCAACGTAAAGGACATCCATTGGTGTTTATTTACACGGACTTCCATGAGTCTTATACACTCACATTGTCCACTCCAAGCAGTTTACAGCTCACATTAGTCATATGCAGGCTCAGCACAGACCTGAATGTAGGAAACATCCCACTATGAACACCAAAGCATGACCTCAAGTGTAAATGTTCAATTTGAAAATAATTAGATGTCATTTTATGTGCTTTGTCTAAGAAATGTGAGCTGAAAGTAGATATTTTTATAGGGGTCAACTGATACGAACGTCTATTTTTTTTTGCTTAACAATACACTTACTTGAAATTGAATGTGATTTAAGCAATGTGCAGTAGTGGGAGATGTACATGAATAAAAAAATGTCAGTACCTTTTCCACCTGAGACAAAAGTAATGTTATTTTAAAATGAATATTTTAGCAAAAACTGGAGCAGGGATTATCTTTTGTTTGGCTGCTGTGTACAGAATTTTTCTTTTTTCTTTTCTATTTCTATTACTGGATTGTTAGCACAGAATCAGGCCAATTGTCATCTTTCTTTGCCAGTTTGTTCGTCTAATCATGAAGTGTTGTGGTGAGAAAAAAAATAACAAGCCCATTAAAAAAAAAAGAAGATTAAACTCAGATGAAAACACTAAAAGCATAAAACGTTGTGGCGGTCCTTCGGCAGACACCTGCACGCTGCAAACAACGCACAGAAAAGTGCAACAATGAAGAATGAGTGCACAACACTGTGTTTTTATTTTGCACTGTGGTGCAGAGGAAGCTTTTGATGGAGCTCGTATTGCTGATAGTTTAGGAGAAGAAGCATTGGCAGGGTGCAGAAGATGGTCATAATCCATGTTTTCAGGGCTTACACTGTGAAAAATGCCAGGAATGGTAAAGAGACTGAACAAAGACCCTTGCTGACTGGAGCCACTGTGTCAGAATAAAGTTACTCTTCCTCCATAATGAAAAACCGACTGAACAGTCTCTCCCTGGATGAACAGAGAATTTGAAGGGTTTGGCCTCACAAATGTTGCTATTGGCACGTCTTCTCCCCTTTATGAGCGGAATATTGACTTTTGACTGCAGCTTAATCCTCTCCACCTTGTCTCAGTTAACACGTGTGCACATCTCCTTCCTAAAGCCCCGGCCTGGAGGCAGAGATGGATTACCGCGCCTCAGAATGTGACATAGGTTGTGTGCGAATCTACTTCGGCATTCTCTGAGTGTTTGCATCAAAACAAGGCCGACCTGTGCAGCGCAGGGACTGAGGCCTGTCTGGAAGCGGGCCCCACACACCGGCACCCTGCAGCGACCTGCAGTGCATTCTGACACAAAGCGAAGATTATCAGCTTTATATTAGGCCCCGTCAGAGGTGCGGTGGTAATGCCATACCAACTGCGTTGGAAGTAGATCTCTGTGTAAACGTTTGACCAGCGTTTTGTCATTCACTCCCAGCATGAGAGACCAATTACATTTTGTGTTGTCGAAGATGGGGAATTTTTTTTTTTTTTTTGTGGTGTGTGTGTGTGTGGGCACAGAGCCCAGAACTGTGTTTTGGAAAGTAAAGAAAGGAGAGCAGACCAGGGAGAATAGATGGTCTCAGTGTGTTTGCCTTAACTTGGATTTAATTGCCGAATGTTAATGTTCCTCTCTCAGGGCCGCAACCCGTTCTTCCTGGAGCCGTCCGTGATCATCACCATCACTGATGGGAACAAGCTCACACACAGCTCGGGGGTGCCGGATGAGGTGAGAGCACAAACAAATGAAACGGAGCCGCGACACCGCCTCGACAACAATGCGGCCGCTTCCTTGGAAAATATATCATCTGTTTGGACTTTTTCAGGAATGTTTAGTTCTGACAAATTGTATTAATCCCTCCTGGGAAATTTCTTCCAAGTTAATTCAAACAATCCCCACAAGCAGATTCGACACCCGTTCATCTATCTTCTATACCACTTTATGCATCACAGGACGCTGGAGACACTCCCTGTTTGTATATTTGTATAGGCTGGACACACACACACACACACACACACACACACACACACACACACACACACACACACCCCGGTCAGGCAGACACAGATACACAATGAAAAAAAACCCTGTTGGATTGATGTGTGGATATAATGTAATCGAAGATAAATGAAATATCAGTCAGACACACAGTGACGTTAAGCTCCTGTTTGCCGTGTAGCTGCACCTGCCGCTCAACTCCCCCCTGGCCGGCAGCGAGCTGACCAAAGAGCCTTTCCGCTGGGACCAGCGTCTGTTCGCCCTGGTGCTGCGGCTGCCGGGCGCGGCCACGCCGGACACCGAGCAGCTCGGCAGCGTCCCCACGGACGAGTCTGCCATTACCCAGATGTGTGAAGTCACCGGAGGTTCGCCATTTCCTTCTACTTTTGTCTTTGTTGTGTTTAGCTCGATAATTCATTCCTGCCCCCCCCCTTCCCCCCCTCGTCTCCAGGGCGCTCGTACTGCGTGCGAACGCAGAGGATGTTGAACCAGTGTCTGGAGTCTCTGGTCCAGAAAGTGCAAAGCGGGGTGGTCATTAATTTTGAGAAGACCGGGCCAGACCCGCCTCTCGTCGGTGAAGGTGAGCGTTTGGCTCAAGTCTTTTTTTTTTTTTTTTTTGTGAACACAACAAGCAGCAACAGCGGCGAGCTGAAATCCTGTCCGCTCTTAGATTAGTACCCATAAGGTTGTTTGAACTCTCAGCGATACCCGGCCGGGCGCATTAAATATGAATCGAATGGCCGACGCAGACCGAAAGAAATACATTTTATTACTTTCCAAGCACATTATCTCAGCACATTTCATCGCGCTAGCTGGTAGCAGGTAAAGAGCTGAAGATAATCTTTGAATTTACGACCTCTGCGGTGCAGTTTTCCACTGAAACGAGAAGTGCAATAATGCGAGCCTACGATAAACTCGGTTGTTAAGACACAGCCACAGTCATTTATTTGTCACTTCCTTTTGGATACCTCAGCGCTGTGAGCATTTGAGAGGAACAAGAGAACTAAATTAAAGTAGTCGTCGGAAACCAATTGGAAATAAAAGATGAAAAGCCTCAGTCTCAGCTCTGGTGCATTCACAGCAACGTTTAATAGTGCGCTTGGTCCCTGTGAAATAAACAAAGGGATAAATGAAAATGATAAAAATGGGAAACAATGAAATCCTTCCCACGTACAACCCAGAAGTGCCACATGACTGTCGGTTACAGTCACACACACACACACACACACACACACACTTTCACAGACCAACGGAGTGATCTTTTCTTGTGACGAGACGGCACAGTAAATTCCATTTCCTCTACATTTTAAAATGTATAAACTGAATGTTCGGCCCCTCAAAAAGGTCGAAATCTATTTGTAGTAAATATTGGGGGAAAGTCTTGCTTGATTCATTTTGCCTCCGTTACAGATAACCCAGTCGAGTCGAGTCGTTCCGTGTCGTCCTTCAGTCCTCAGCCGTGGCACAGCTGCCACAAACTCATCTACGTGCGACCAAACCCAAAGACCGGGGTGCCGGTGGGCCACTGGCCCATTCCAGAGTCTTTCTGGCCGGACCAGAACTCTCCCACCCTGGTGAGTGAAGACATATATCGTCTGTCAGGTTTCTTCACTCTTTTGCTCGAGTAATGGCCTCTTCATCACGTCGCCCGTGTCGCCTGCTCTGCCGCTCTGGAGCCCATCGTTCTTCACTTTGTTTCTCCTTCATTGACAGTCCTCTTTTTTCTTTCTTTCCCCTCCCTGACACCTTGTCTCGCAGCCAGAATGATCAAATGTTAAACTCTTGCCAACTCAGTCTGCCATCCTTATTGCCTTGGAAGTCGTTACTCTGCGTTATATATATATTGCCGCCGCTCGAGCGCCACAGACAGTTTGTAAACAGTCTCCTCCCCCCGTGTGCCACCTGCAGCCGCCTCGCTCGGCGCACCCCGTGGTGCGCTTCTCCTGCGTGGACTGTGAGCCCATGGTGATCGACAAGCTCCCCTTTGACAAGTACGAACTGGAGCCGTCTCCACTCACCCAGTACATTCTGGAGAGGAAGTCTCCACACATGTGCTGGCAGGTAGGCTAGACCCTCTGTCCTCTCTCTCACACACACACACACACACACACACACACACACACACACACACACACACACACACACACACACACACACACACACACACACACACACACACGGCCTTTGATGTCTTGTTTTACGCTCACTGGTGCTGCCTCAGGCATATTTCTGAAGCCCAGCTATAATAAGGTTACTGGTTTAATTTATAAAATCCAACCCTTTTGTTACTTAAGGTTTTTTTTTTTGTAGTTTTTTTTTTTTTTTTTAAAGCTCATCCAACAATCGTCATTTGACTGTGTACGTCTCCCTCTTGTCCTCAGGTGTTTGTGAACAACAGCGGGAAGCAGAATGACCTGGGGCAGCCGTTTGGCTACCTCAAAGCCAGCACCACTCTGACCTGCGTTAATCTGTTTGTCATGCCTTATAACTTCCCGGTCCTCCTCCCGCTCCTCGGTGAGACACGTTCCTCTATATACTTGTGTACAATGTGGCCTCCCAATTCTGGGTCAGTGGCTTATATTAGATTTAAAGACGTTCCTTTTTTGAGCCATTTTTTCCCCCAACCGCTTTAGCTGTATGGAATCTCAAAGCTCAAGTTTATAACAGAGTAACTTAATTTTTTAAAAAAAGGAATTTTTGTTACATTTATGTGCAGTGAATATATAATTGGGAATCGATGCACGCTAAGGATGTTGTGAAACTCTGCACATTTCTGTTGCAGACTAACTGCTGCTCAATACTGATGTGTACTTAGCAGCTTTCCCTGCAGCAGCAGGTGGAGCCGAAGCTGATCACTCATCCAGAATGCTAAATCTTTTCTCTTTTTTTTTCTTCCCCCCTCAGATGATTTATTCAAAGTGCACAAACTGAAACCAAACCTAAAGTGGCGACAGGCCTTTGAGATGTACCTAAAGACGATGCCGCCGTACTTCCTCCTGGTAAACTAATGCCACATCACTAATTCAGCATTTTTTTAATACATTAGTGTTCATAAACGTCTCACTGTGTCTGTTCTCTTCTTTTTTTAAGCCTTTAAAGAAGGCAATGAGGATGATGGGAGCTCCTAACCTGATAGCAGACACCATGGACTGTGGCCTGAGTTACAGTGTCATTTCATACCTGAAGAAGCTCAGCCAGCAGGTAAAAGCTGCTTTGTACTCAGAGTCCATGTGCGACTAATGTGGGTGTAATGTAGGGGGGGGGGGGGGATGTGTCAGCTCGGAATACACCGGTTGAATTTTCATCAGGCCTCAGCGGTGAATAACAGGTTTTTAAATGGAATGTGACTTGAGGAGACTGAGGAGTGTCGTTGATTCTGATGCTCGTGAAGGTTTTACTGGATCTGCACAAATATTGAGATTAACCCCAACTCACGTTTGTGTGAGTCGACAGGACAAATATTGTGACGAGTACTGAAATGAGCAACGTGCCACTTTGCAACTAAAAAAACCCCCCTGAAAACTACCAGATCTTTGAAGCTTTTCTCACCTTAGACTGGAAGAAGAGACTATCCTCTTGTGGGTTTTTGTTAAAGGGCGTGACATCACTTTAAACTGTCCAACATAATGAATTGGAAGCAACATTATCGTCAATTGTCATTCTCGAGAAAACCCTTGAATGTTTCAGGTGGATTTGCTGCTGGTGTGCAATGCTCCATGTCAGCAGGGTAAATGCAGTAGTTTGCGCCGTGTGCTCTCTAAACCTGCACAAAGTCAGATTTAGTTACTAGAGAAATTCCTTTTCACTCTGTCGTTACCCATCTTTAAAAAAAAAAAACCATAAAGATAAAAGGGAACCATTCTATTTATTTGTGCAGTTTGAGTTATTCTTGCCTATTTAGACATGGATAAACCTTTTACACACTGATCTCTGCACAGCCACATGCAGAATTCGTATTTCGGAATTATCACATGCTTTCCAGACTTGTGACTGCGGCTCCACAAAGGAAATGATAAAAATCTGCTGACAGCTTTTGGAGGAGAAACAAAATGTTGTTTATCTAATAGGGTGATAGGTGCAAGTATTGCCTCAGGGCTTTCATGGTTAAGCCAGAGCACGCCACGGAAAAGGAGATCTTTTCAATGTAATCATCTGACCAGATTAAAATGTCTTTTCTATTTCTTTTTTGGGGGGGGATTTCAGGCTAAAATCGAGTCTGATCGTCTAATTGTGTCGGTCGGGAAAAAGGCGCCGCAAGAAACCGGCATAAAGGTGAAGAACCACTCCAGCTCTCTCTCTCTGGCCCACCGGCGAGACTTCAAGCAGCTGCTGCAGGGAATCACCGGGGAGGGCCCGCTTCGCCTGGCGGACATCAACTTCAAAGAGTTTGCTGGTTTTCAGATCGCCCTGCTCAACAAGGTAGATTTGACGTATTTTCATCTGTCGGAGGAGGGGGCAGACAATTTACTGGGTTTCCTCTTTGTAAACATACAAATGTCTTCACAGGACGTCAAACCTCAAGCTTACCGAAACGCGTACGACATCCCAAGAAGGAACCTCCTGGATCAGCTCACCCGCATGCGCTCCAATCTGCTGCGCACGTCGCTGAAATTAATTCGAGGACAAGATGAAGGTATATTACAGTAACAACCATGCTGCTTTGTTTTTTTTGTGAATATACGCAGAATACGAACAAATCCAGTCTCTTAATGTTTCCCGGGGGTTTGTTAGACTACCTGCACAGTATTCCAGTGGCACAGATGGGAAACTACCAGGAGTACCTCAAAATGATGCCGTCTCCCCTGAGGGAGATTGACCCCGATCAACCCAAGCGGCTGCACACCTTTGGGAATCCGTTCAAGCAGGATAAGAAGGTAGAATATATATCAAGTCAGAGTACTATATTTGAACCACAACGGCGTCTTTATTTTCTCACGTCTTCACTCCTGAAACGCTGCCAACAGGGGATGATGATCGACGAAGCGGACGAGTTTGTCGCCGGCCCTCAAAACAAGAAGAGGGGACTTTCCGGCGACTCCAACTCAGGCGTGACCCTGAAGAGGAGGCGGAGCATGTCGCCGCTACTGCGGCGACCGCAGACTCCTCCTGGGAACACCAATCACGTCGCGGCGGGAAAGAGTCCAGCGGGGGTTCAGGCGCAGCAGAACCTCAAAACCATCCCACAGCACAAAGGTATGAATGATGAGATCGGCACCTGGTGCAGAACAAACTAGCAGATTAGAAGGACTTGACTTGCAAACTAGTTCACTCTGATTGAAGTTAGATTGACGAGTGAAGGCAAACTACTTGAGTTTTTAGATGGTAAAAATCCAACCTGCACTGTTATGCTATGCTATGCTATGCTATGCTATGCTATGCTATGCTATGCTATGCTATGTCTCAGAATGAACTTTTCAACAGCTGTTCAACATACTCTCTGTTGACATAAAACAAAGGGTGTAAACAGTAAATGTCAAAAGTCAAAGTGTAACATTTTGTCGTTGTTCCTCGACCAGAAGTGGACGGCAACACGGTGGTGATGGCTGAGAGCAACGGAGACTCGGGTCTCGGGCTGGACCCCGCGGAGTTGTGGCCGGCGGACATGGACACAGAGGCAGGGAGCCCGTCCGCCCCGGACTCAGAGGAAAAAGCGGCGGCGGCGGCGGTTCAGGTAGAGGACGTCGTCGTGACGGAGGAGCAGCAGGAGCCGGCGGAGGAGCGGCCAGTGGAGGACGAGCTGGACGAGCAGCCTCCGGAGGAGAAGCACAACTGCGACGGGCTGAGTCCGCAGAGCCTGGCGGACAGCGCCGAAGCGGAGCCCGCCGAGCTGGAGACCCTCTTCATCGCCCCACTGGACGGGAACCAGGCGGAGCTGCGGACGCGGGTCATCAAGGAGGTCCGCAAGCCTGGACGAAGTGAGTACGGGCCCGGCTCACGCCGCCCAGGATGTCGCGTCGGTCATCTCTTTACCTCTCAATGTGCTCCTCCTCAGACTATGACGCCATCCTCCGACTACTACAGCAGGTGAAAGGATCGGCGAACGTGCAGATCTACTTCATCCAACACGCCATCAAAGAGGCTGTCAGGTAAGAAACATGGAGTCACTTTAACGTGCAGTTTAGCAGCGTGTCGCTGCAGTCGCGTGTTTTATAGATTGTCCTCAAAGTCTTGTCTTCTTGAAGCCATGATTCTTGACTCGTCGTCCCTCTTGTTCTTGGCTGATCCTGACCACAACATGCTGACAGTTTTCAGACCGTCAGACAAAAATTGGGACATTTTTCCAGGAGCTAGGACCAATATCATGTAGATTGATCAATATGGCTACAGCGGCGACGTCAGCGTGTCTTCTCCGGACAGTCCTCGTTTTGTGTAGGGAAAGTTTTGCTCCTGCTTCTCGATTGCGATCGCCGCTTCACCCCCGCTCCCCTCTGTGTGAACGTGACAGGTTTAAGAAGCGGGTTCTGATCCAGCAGCTGGAGCTCGCGCTGAGCGAGCTGGAAGAGAAGCGGGCCATCGCGTCCTCTCTGCTCCCCAACGACCACGACAGGTCGTGATGAAGACACCTTTTTGGCAGCGTCACCGTGAAAAGGAAGAAAGGCACTTCTCTGCTCCAAGACCAGCTGTGGTCCGTCTGCTGCTGAGGACACGGGACAGACCCCCCCCCCCCCCGAGGATGAGTAACCTTTAAAAACAATCCTCTTCATGTTGACAAATGCCTTAAACTTCCATATGGCTTTTGTCTATATGGACACACACAAACACACACACACACTCCATTAGACGGACTATAAGCTGGCAGATCCTCAGTTGAGAGGAACGAGTGACGGACCGATTTCTGCTTTACCGACAGACCTTTGTTCAGCTGGTCTGAAAAGTGTTTGTACCCCGCAAAGTTTTTACCAGGACTCTTTAATATTTTGAACTGATGGCTTCTGGACGCTTCTGGCTCAAACAGACGAGGCCTCGTATTTTTAGTGTTACATTTGCAAAAAAAGATGCACTCATTTGTTGTTGTTTTTTTATATATATATATATATATTTGTCATTGTTGATACCGTTATCTCATATTTTCCTATTTTTTGACGTTATTAGCTGACGTTGGTTGGCATCGGAGATGGGCAAGATGGATTAAATCTGTGAGCGTCGATGTTTATTTTCAATTTCAAACCTTTTCAGACGGGTCTGAGTATTTATTGCTCACGTAGCCTTCAGAAACACACCGTCAGATTGAGAAATGTCCTCTTGATTGAAAAGTCTGAAAAACAACCTACAGTTCCATGTAAGAATTGATATGCTGTATGCATCATTGCCTACTAAAGTACAAGAATAATTTGCATCAACGGCACATTGTGGTAGTGATAGGAAGAGGGTGTGGAGTGGCCTCTAAGAGCTGCATGGCGACACTAAAAGATTAAAAAAAAGAAATAAGCTGTGTGCATTTGCTCACCCTCAGTGTAAGAGAGCGAGCTGCTGGAGAGTATACCAACAAAATGCCTAAAGTCTCAGTAAATGTGCAATTTTAGTGTAAGTCGATGGTAAATAGCCGCCCCAGAAGACCTTCCCTTCTTTCATAATACATTCATCTCCTCCCGAAAAACTATAGACTTCCATTGTTTATCTTGCTGACTGCAAAATACTGTCGATGTTGGAGCCCTTTTTATATTTTCTCCACTGCAGGGCAGCGAGGAACAATGTTTCCACTATAATCTGAGTGAGGCAGCTTCCATCTTCAAACATAATTTAACTCAGAGGCCAGAAAATGAGAAATATATGGGGTTTTTTTTGTATTGAAGACAGTGCATTTATATTTGGGAAGACATTAATCTATTGGAGTTTCTCATAATGATCTGCAATTGAATAAAAGCTAAAACGAGGTTTTAATAACATGAAAGTCTTTTTTCACATTGTGAATTAGTTTTTTTTTTTTTTTTTTTTTAAAGATTTCCATTTTCTCCATAGTGGAGATACGGGGATCTGGAGTCCTGTCCACTCAGTATTTCCTGGTTCCAGACTTGGGTGATTAAATCATCCATCTCATAGTCAATGTGTCCATGTTGCCCAGCTCTGACTGTCACCGTGTTCGTCAGAGAAAAGTGAAAGCTCACATTCCCGGTGTTATGATACGACGGCTTTCTCAATATCCCACCTGGAGCAGTTCTGTTGCTATTTAACGTCAAAACAAGCTTTTATTAAGCCAGGCTGGTTGGACTGCTTCACGCAGGGTTGATGTTTTGGTACAGTTGCACAATATCGACCGACTCCCCCCCACAGCACATCCAGCACAACAGAGCTGTTGTTTTATTTCCTGGCGAAGTCGACGAGGATCGTAATCCCTCCTCCCACCGTACGTGAACATGTTTTGTGTGTGTGCAGCGTGTAAAATCCTCCTCCTGTGGTGTGTCTGTCCGCCTCTTCCAACTCCCAACAGCTGGCCGCCGCTCCTCTGCTGCTCTTTACACCGACCCCCCCCCTCCGCCAATTTTTACCACAGATGTACACTACTTTGTAATGTTCATAGGGAATATAGATTATTTTTGTGAATTTGTTTATTTCAGAGTTTAAAGAGCTATTTTGAAGGAAATGTTTAAAAGCCATTTTTGTAAGCTGTTAAAATGACATATACAAAGTGGAAAGTTTTATGAACCATTGTTTTTTTTTAAGAAAATAAAAAATAAACCCCAGGTAGAATTGTATCCCGTTTGTGTATTTGGGTCAGATCCACACATCTGTGAATGTAAAACCACCATGTTAAAAGTTTGACTGTCTTCCGCTTCCGTTGTTGATAAACTGAAAGCACGGCTTTTACCGCCACCTCCAGGCCAACGCGAGGAACTGCAGCGGAGTTCACGGTGTTTTGGTGCTGCAGCAGCCTTTCATCAAGGTCACAGTGACGGCACACACTGAATGTGGGGCCGCCTCATTAATGCCTCCTTGTAACTTCTCAGTAGTGACAACAAAAAAAACAACAGATCTGGACACTTTATAAAATCAGTAAGCCTTTTATTAAATTAAAAACAATCTGTAGATTTTTACCAAAATGAAGGGAAATAGAACATCACTCAAGATGAATGTACCATCGCTTTCTGCTTTAGTCTTCACAGTATTATCAAAACTTCCGCCGTCTCCTCTCGCATACAGGGATGTGCAGGGGCCTTTTCCAGGAAGTCAAACAAATGGATGAGTCCTCTGCTCATTACAATGAATCTCATCTCAAGTTTGGCCCAGACCGTGGCTAAAGACTGACGCAAGGTTGGAATTAAAACGGCAATGAAAGGGTTTTTTTTTTGTTTTGCCCCTCATACAAAAGATTTACAAAGGACAGCAACCTCCCGGCTTCAGTTCAGAGGGAGAACGAGGGAGACGTCTCAGCATCTTAAGACTCCGAAGCAGTTACATACTGTATGTACAAACAAAGTCAGCATGAAAAAAAAATAACCAAAGGGTTGGCACAGTCAGTGTGGGGGTAATGGTGACCATTTGGATGCATGTTCAGACAGCAGATTAGTTTATTTACAAATTAAAAATGGAAGAGGAGTTCCTCGCTCCGACTAACAAAAAAACAAATCTTATCTGACAATGACGCAGTTCCAGGTGGGAAAGGCCAGTTCTCAGTGCAAATGCTCCAGCTTGCGTAGCCGGATGGGGTTGGGGAGAGCTTGCTGGTTGCGGGCGGAGGAGGGCTCCTCCTCCGGGGAGTGGAACAACACCCGACCCCGGTGGTTGAAGAGGTAAAAGGACGGGTGGTTCCTCAGCGTGTCAAACGTTCTGCGATCGGGATCAAAAGGGAACGTTAAGAGACAAGTAGCGCTCTAAAAAATAAAAACACCTAAACATGTTTCCCTACATCTAATGAATGGAAATGACAAAAAAATATTCACAATGTCCTCTCCATGCAGACTGATTGCAGTCACACCAAAGTCAGATAAGACTTGCGGCACCTCCTTTCACCTCATGCAAAAAACTGATTAATCCTCTGAAAAGGCCCAACAATGAGCACAACCATTTACATGTGACAGGTCGCAGAAGAAAAAAAAAAAAAAAAACCCAACCAGGATACAGTCCAGGATACTACAGCGAGATCGGAATGCAGTTTCTCATGTTTAACACTGGCGGGCCAGAGCATTGAAGACAGGAGCAGTGATACAAGCTTCAGTATGCGCCGCACCAAACTTCACTCACAGATTAAGATCATGAAATCAGGCTAAATGGAACAAAACACGTACATCTCAGTTATTTCTCATGTTTGGCTGCATGAGATCTATTTGCAGAAATGTGAATGCAGTTGTCTGAATATTGGTGCGAACTAAAGTTTTTTTGAAACGCACTTTGTGTATGAACTCCAGTGTGATTCAAAGAATAATCAAAACACAGGATGTGGCCTGCTGCAGAAACACTGAAACCCTTTATTTCTTCTTTTTTTTTTTTAAACCCCTTATATCTAACATGCATGTAATCTGTTGTCAATATTATGTTTCAAATACACTATACTTCTAGACTTTAAAAACGTCATTAACTTGTATTTAAATATGTAATCCCATAAAGACATGCAGCCTCATTTACGAGACAGATTTGTTTTGAAGAGACGACGATTACAAACACACATGAAATGTAAATAACAGCAGGGAGTTTTGTGTTTGGAAGATTTATTTGTTCCAATAGTAAAGCAAGTAAAAGTCAATCTGATCTGAGTGTTTGTGGGATTTAATGTCAACACTTGTCGGCCAATATGAGGTTATAAGCTTCTTTAACAATTAATACTCAACCTGATATTTGTCTGACTTTCTACTGAAATACTGAGTTTTATGAGTTTGGCATCATTTGTAAAAATAACCTCAAACATAAAAAAAAAAAAAAATTCATCTCATAAAATCTCTAAAGCCAGCTCACGCTGATCGCCTCAACGCCCCCCGCCCCCCCGCCCCGTGGAGGCTGGTTCCGTCTGCAATGTTACTAAAACTGATGCTGAGGTGGAGAAACAAGTGGCTCCCCGGTGACAAAGGACACAAACATCCCCGCTGCCAAGGGAGCAGCATGGCGACTGTGCTTACTTGTTTTTCAGCTCTGAGGAGGCGTCCATGTCTTTGAACTCTCCAGCAATGTGGACGATACCGTAACAGGTCATCACGAAAGATAATAAAGTCTGCAATACGATCTGGAGGAAGAGAAGGCATGCAATTAAAAAGCGACTAGATCATGAAATAGTACATATTACTAAAGCAATAAAGAATAGCTTATCAGTAAGGGAAAGAAATAGCATTTAAAACATGTGTTGATGATAGAAGGAACAAATCAAGGTGTGAATCTCACGTCAGTTGGTAGTGTCTCATGCTCCTTCTCTGTCAGTCGCATGTATGATCGGTCTGTGGAGGAGAAGAAATTTTAAGTACAAATAGAAAATACAAAATGACTTCGCAGCCACTTCACTGGGTACACTTGTGCAATCTAATGGGATCCAGTACTGTGTTTATATCAATACATTTCCAACATGAATCAGCTGAGATTTAACCCATACTGTCCAACATGGTGTTTATCAACCATCCTGCAGGAAGATTTATCCAACAGTAACACTTATGGAGCGATTTATAATTTATAAATATAATTTATAATTTTTTGTTGGGTCGCACTAAACTGTGCAGGTGTACCTAATAATGTGGCCCATTCATCTGGACGCTAACTCCTGAATTTAGAGAGAAAGTGGGTGTTTTGAGACATCACATCCGTGTTTGATAGACTGACATATATCGTCTGGCACGAGTTGATAATATACTACTGGGCTGTGGCCGAGTTTAACGTTTTATCTCCTGTGGGGGAACCAAAGCTGGGCTACGCTGTTAGCATCTCGTTAGCCGGCCGATGGACACGAAGGCCCGGGACGCAGTTTCATCAGCCAGCGCAGTAATAACACAGACCCAGCCGGGCTTGAATATACACGCGGAGGCGTGCGTCTCCCCGCCGTGCGGTGGAACTCACGCTGTGCTGCCGAGAAAGCTGCATGGGCCAAAGCGAAGAGTCCGAGTCCGACGACACCTTTCCAGAACGACGACGCCATGTTGGAGCAGGACGAGGATGGACCGGGTGCAGTGTCGTAAAACACTGCCGTAAAAGCCTGCAGCCGTGACGGCGCTCCAATTCAACGCAAAGGGACAACATGTTTAAAACACAAACTAACACATTTAGATAACCAGCGGACCTGGCTTTATTTGTTTTTATAGCTTCTGTATGTACAACAAAAAGATAGAGAATGTTTCTGCAGTACTCTTACATTGAAGCGACGAGCTAATATCCGCTTCCTTTTCCATCCGCTCTTACTTTGAAGGGGGTTAGCTAGCTAACATCCGCTTCCCATTAGCTTCCCCAGCACAGCACATTTTTCCTCCCAGTTCTGTTACGTTTGATTAATTTGAGACCATTTACAGATCAAACATGGCGCAGGGCCTCGTTAAGAAACTACAATCTGAAGTAGAAAAGTACGCACAGATGCAGAAAGGTATGTTGCGGTTATTTAGTATATTTTGTGCATTATGTGCCTTGTAATGTCGAGCTAGCTGACCACATTTGAACCAAACAGTCAAGTGTATTTCTCCTAATAAGTATTTTTTTTCTGGTGGTTATGATCAAAGTAATACTTTAATGCGTTTTAACTGAGAAGATATAATCAGTACATGTCCTCTGTGTTTATGTGTGTGTGTTTCAGATGTTAGTAAAAGCATGTCAGCTAGACAGAAGCTGGAGGCTCAGCTGGCAGAGAACAACATAGTCAAAGAGGTAAAACACTCACAATAAAATTATTTATATATATATATATATATATATATATATATATATATATATATATATATATATATATATAATAAAAATGCAGTCACAATAACCTCATATGAGGTAGAAATATTCACAATAACCTCAAATAACCATGTTAACCAGAGGTGTTAATTTTAGTACATTTACAGCCTGATTCTAACCCTGTATCAGTTTCGTTGACACCAATTACAATACTTTTTTTTTGCTCAACTCATTATAATGACTTTTATTTTAATGCAAATAGGTACGAGTACATCAAACGAGATGACATTTGATACACGGAACATAGAAATAGTTTACACATTCTGGCATTTGAAATGACTCCTCCGGGTGCAAAATACAGTGAATTGTCACAAAAATCAAGTCTTCTACTTGCAGCACTTGTGATCCCTCATGTCTGTTTGAACAAACTCATCATCTAAAGGCTTTGATTCTGATGATACTTTACAAACAAGAAGGCAGCTTTCTCTTCTGACACTCTGGTCACTTGCTGTGCTTTTGTCTACTGCTCTTCCTGAAGCAGAAACATATTCTTCTGATTCTGACTCTTCTCTATTGGATGGCTCTGGTCCCCGGGGCTTTATTATTTCCATCTTGAATTATGTCTGACTTCCATTTAACTGCAGCATAATAAAAATAAGGAGTCCATAGATCTCTTCAGTTATTTATGTTTTGGTTTAATGAGACACGTTGCTGTAAGGCTATACGTTTGAATACAATACACTGCAAAACTTTGTTTGTTACATCATATAAGCTATAATATTGTATACACTCGTGTACTAATTGAACTTGTTTTGTGCCGTTGGCTACTCCAGGAGCTCGACCTGATGGACTCCACAAACACCATTTACAAGCTGATCGGACCCGTATTAGTGAAGCAAGACTTGGATGAGGCCAAAGCCACGGTCGGGAAAAGGCTGGAGTATATAAATGGAGAAATGTAAGCTTGACATAAAACTCACGATCACTTCGATTTAATGAAATGGTGCCCTGCGTCTGAATCCACGTATTAGCGATGTGCTGTATATCCACATTCTGAGGTGGTGATTTTTGGATTGGACCGTTCAGGATATTTCAAAGGTGAAGTGCATTCTGGTTTAGCATTAAAACCTTCAGGGTTTTTGTTGTTGTTTCATTCTCCTCCAAGAAAAGGCATCGACATCTGGTCTGAACACTGTGTACGGGCGGCTGTTTGTGGCGACCCATTAGCCACGAGCTGACTAGCCGAGCCACCGTGGGCTAAAGAGGCGGGAACTCCAGTTTCCGCGAGAACCACAAATGTCCGCAACAAGATGAATTATGTTTTTCTCTCAACTCCTCGTTCTTTTTCTCTTTCTTTCTTTCTTCCCGTCAACAGTCAAAGGTACGAGACGCTCCTGAAAGACCTGGAGAAGAAGTGTGAGCAGCACCGAGAACTCCTGACCAGTTTACAGCAGGAGTACCAGAAAGCCCAGGGCCTGACTGCCTGAACACAAACACACACACACACACACACGCACCGACAGTAGAAGGGACGATTACAAGATGTAAGCCCACGACACGAGGATGAAGAACCTCATTTCAGTGCTTCACAGTGTTCGTACTGTGACTTTCTGTTGTTCTAATAAACATGTTTTCAATGAACGCCGCCGTTTAGTCTCTTTCTGTCACACAGTTTACATGACTTGACGTTTTGTTCTTCAACGCACAACATAGTGAAGCAATGGGATAACACACTTTATTAATCACAAGGGAGAAATTCCAGAATATAACAGACTAATAGAAAATAAGGTGATGAGGATTAATTGGCGCACTAACATAGTAAATATCAAATGGTATGTGTGACAATTTCATAATAAATGGGTGATAATATTAAGTAAAACACTGATGTTATTTGAGTTTATTCCAGCTTCACGCCTACTTTAGTTTTACACAGTGCCGGTTATATTTCTTCATCACATCAAAAGTTATACCAAAGATAACTGGTGAATTGAATTACAATACAGTTAAACTTAACGTTAACTAAAAAAAAAAAAAATGTCAAAGTTTAAAGTATCTTACTGATTTTGTATCTCATGTCAACATCAGCTGCTCCTCAGGGCTTGTGGCAGGAGTTACCAGTTAACCGGGGGCACCGGATAGTGAAGCACTATGATAACGACCAGCATTTTGTAATATTGTGTATAAACATATAAAACTACTGTTTAATTTATTATTTGAGTTGACATCCCATGCATGTGCGCTCCACATCATATCAGGGGTGATTACTTATGCACAACAGGGGGGAAAAGCCCCAATGACTCTGCCCGCGCCTTGGTGGGACTGTATTGTAATGGAAAAAAGCCCCGAGGCTGAGTGGCGCCGGGCTGAATGGGCACTAGTGGAAACAGCATAAATGTTAAGGAAGGAGCTGATATGTTACTTCACCATTGTGCATATGATAATGCAGGAATATCAAACGTTTGCATCCAATTGAAAGCATTTTTTTTTTTACAAAAACCTGAACAACTTGGCATTTTACAGAAAAATAAATGCAATTTCAAATGTTAAGAAAAAAAAAAAGCCTCATGGTGCAAAGGTCCCAAAAAACAACAACAAAAAAGTCCCCTTCATCCACAGCTCTTGGATGAAGTTAAATAGGTTAACGCCTGTCTCTTGTCATTTTGCAGGATTTCTGCAGACTCCGCCATTTAAGTGTTTGCAGACTCATCCTCACAGTTTGGAATTCATGCTGATGCTCGTGCAATATGGCAGCTTCCCACTGAAGAATCCATAAACACCACTTGCTTCTGATGAAATACTGAATATTGAGTTCATTTCTTGCAGACCACAGTGGGTCCTTTGAAAGGCCGCTTTTGGCCCCTGGGCCTTATGTGAGGAAACCTTGTTTTAATGTTTTCAACATGACATTTTGTCATTTTCTTTTATTGGGTTATAAACCTAGTGTTTGTCTATAGCTTATCGTGACTTATAGCTGTAGATCAGATCACATTTTATTGTGTATTCCCCACAGGTACTGACAACAACCGACCTCACACACACATCGCGCTCGTGCATGAGCCGTGTGTGAGAGATCATGTTTATTAAAAAAAAAATCATCAGTCGTGTTTGCTTGTATTTGAACAGTTTATGAGATTTGTCTTCATTCCCAGTGAAACAGAGCTGAGTTGAACGGACCCCGTTCAGCCCTGGTGAAACAGGATCCAGAGCAGAAACCCATGGCTGCATAATCGTCTGTCCTCTAATGCAAAGTAGCCTCTCGTACCAGAATCCAGACAATGACCTTGCCCCCATACCACTGATCGGCCTTGATAGCATGCATTTAAATGCAGATCGACAACACCTTGCATGCCCCCACCTGTACATTTTGAATATTTCCAGGACCCATAATTAATCCGCATGTAGCCTGCATTACAAACAGTAGCTGATAATGATAACGACTCATTGTCTGCCAAAGCTTTTTGACCTCCATTCACAACGAATTGCGCACAAAAAATAAACTTCTCTGTGGGTCAAGTGTTGGTACTGCTGCAATTTATTTATGTATTTTTTAAATATTGGTCTCAATTATAGGGTAAAATACTTCTCACACTCACAAAACTACAGAAATACGTATTTTTACCAATGACAGGCGTCCCATTAAATTTGCTTGCTAAAAGCCTTTGTCAGGAAAACTTTAATATCTGCAACATAAAACGCACATAGGTCTGCGTGTCTAAAATGCATCTTCTTTGTTGAAATGATTTATTGGACTCAGAAATTGAGATTAATCATTCTACCTGGGAAATGTGTAGTATTGTGTGATGTTTATGATAACGAGTGTTCGTGATTCTTGCATACATGGTTTTAATCCGTCACACATATTTAATATCTTCCTGTGACCTGCTGTGGTTCCGTTGAGTTAATACATCTGAGAAAAGGCTTTCCAAAGTTCACCTACCCGTATTCGCCATGTCTGTTTAACTTTCGGGCCTTTGTCCTGTTTGAGTATCTAAATAAATGGTTTTAAAAGAACAAAGGTTTTCATACACAAGAGAAAAGTCAAGGCGATGATGTGGAGTTTAAAAAAAACTTTTATTTATAAGCACACGTGAGTAAATATGGTTAGTAAAACATTTGGGGTAAGAAAATTGAATTAGAAATATCCCTAGCGTGTCCAGACGTAATCAAACACTGAGGGATGGAGTGGAAAAATGAAAAAACACTCCTGTGAAAAAAAATAAAAAATTAAACAAGGAAAAAACGGCAAAAATGGAAATAACTGTGTCCATGTTAATGTACAGAAAGTGAATGAAGTCAGTCGGACTTCAGTTGGACACGATCCTAAAAAAAAAAAGTACAAATAATACCTAATAATGATGATTTCATCCGCAACACGAGACGGTTAGTGGCCAATCTTAAAGAGCAAATCAACTTTCAAACTTTCCAAAATACATTTGTAAGAATATATAGTACAATAAGTATTTGATTTTGAGTAGAATTTGCGCTTAAATGGATCTGGTTCGCGTCACTTGGGCCAGGGCCTCCACACCGCCTCGTCGATGTGCTCCGGGACATCCGGGGAGGGCAGCATCTCCCCGTTAGGCCTGTAGGGGCCGGGCAGCTGGTGGTGGGGCAGGTGCAGAGGAGCCAGGACAGCACGGACCATGTTGGGCGGCCTACTGATTAACTCCGGGGGCCTGAGAGGGCCGCGCGGCCCCTGGAGCACGAAGGGAACCGGGCGGACGACGTTTTCGTTCGCCCCGTGCACCATGTAGTGGTCGACCCTCACCATGCAGGCCCTCATGCAGTCGCATATGCTCTGCTGCTGGGCATAGTTGGGCATCGGTTCCGCGGGCACGGGTCGTCTCGCCTCCTGTTGGGCCCGCTTCATCTGCTGCTCAGCGTGCAGGTACTGGACCACACCCTCCAGGATCTCTGCCTTCTCCACCTTCCGGTTCTTCATTTTCTGTGTGGAGGAAAGAGCCAGTTAGACAAACGTGCAACATGTGAAAGAAACACCTCATTTTTTTTGTTTGTTATATCATCTCACTCACACACGCACTCACCTCTTCACCGGTGTTCTCCACCATCATCTGACGCAGCGTCTCCAAACTGTGGTTGATGCGCTCCCTCCTGCGCTTCTCCATCACGGGTTTGGCCACCTGCGTAAAAAGGTGCAGAAAAATCAAGTTGAGAGTCTGAGCAGGGGTGTTTTTAATCTCTCCCTCTCCTTCGTCCCAGCAGCTTACCCTTTTCTGCGCCCTCCTCTGTTGCGACGGGCTCTTCATGTCAGCGTCTGGGTCACGGCCTGAGTCAGTCATGACATTGACACCCATGAAGAGTGATGGTGGCCCTGATGTCTGCACTATTTAAGCATCTCCGACCGGGACGCTCACCTTTGGGCACACCCTCACCTGAGAGGCGCGTCGGGCCTCAAAGCCAAAGAAATCACCTGGCAGGCACAATTTACATATGTATCCAGATATTCATTCGATTGCGCAACCGTAATCTGTGCTCAAGTGGAACTACTTGAAACGCTTAAATGACTAACCTTCTTTTAAACTCAAGAAAGTTACTTTGTACAACAACGTGCAGACTCAAAATAGGTTCATATTATCACACTGAGTAATATTCCCAAAAGATAGCACCTGAACTGTTTTTGAATCTGATCTTTAGACGTGAAAAGAAAACATCAGGGAAGGAAAGATACTGAACATGTGTATCAAATACGGATTTTTACGCACTGTTGTCGAATAAAGTTACTCAAAAGTGGAGCTTCTCTGTTCAAAAACTTAATGAGCTTTTAATTTAATTGAATTGAATACAATTCACTTGTGTACAATGCATATGTTTGCAGCACATTTCCTCAGAACATGAAATAAATAGAAAGTAGCGACCAGGAGCAGAAACTTGGTTACAAAAGCGCAAACGATCAAAATGGATAAATAATGTTGACTTATAAATCACAAGCTTCGATAGAAACGCGTGACTTTAAAAGAGCAAAGTCGTTTGAATTATCATCGTGGGTAAAATGACACAATTCGAATAAAAGTAGAACTATAAGTGCTCCCAAAAATAGTATAATAAAACCAAACTGTATTAACATTGGGATTTATTCCCTCCACATTGGATCTTTATATTTCATCAGTAAGTTCTAATAAGGTTTTTGTGGTTTTGGACTTTTTTTTCTTTTCTTTTTTTTTTTTTATCTTTTACAAGCCTAAAATGTGTGTTTTTTTGTGATGTGTGAAATGCTTCTGATTTAAAGTTTGAAACAATTTCTCATGTCGCAAGTTTCTAAAAACTAATTTATAGAAACGACACTGAAAGTAGTGCAAACACACTTTTATTCTGAGAACCCACGTTTCATATGAAACATAAATCCGCTCGTTCTCCCCAACCTCCAGAAACCCGTGCGTCTTTGACGAAATAGAAAACCTGCGCGCGCTCTTCTCCAGTGGAAGAGTGTGTGTGTGTTTTTTTTTCTCGATCGTAAAGTTCACGCCATCTCTCTATCGGCGGCGACGCGCGGCGCACAAAGCTGGGGGCGCAAGCGCTGCCGCGGCCACCAAGGCCCTTTTGTGTTTGGCGAAGCTTTCTGCGCACTGCATTTATGGTCCCCCTGATCCCCCTAATAGGCTAAAGTGTGGAGATAACACCGGGATGATCGGATCACGGGGATCTGCTGGAGATTAGACGGCTTTTCAGTGGCCATAATACTTCCGTTTGAAATACTACAAGAGGCGAGTCGGTGCGGCGATTGCCTCCGCTCTACGGCCAACCATCAAATAACACGTCACACGCACCATGGAACCATCTTTGTTTCTGTGTGTTTCACAATTTGGATCTTATGTTTTAATTTCTTTCGTCCTTTCACCCTTCCCTTCACATATCTTACAAACTTTATCTTTATCGTTTATGTTAATTTTCCTGATTTTAATTACGGTTTTTTTTGCTGGTTATCATTGGTCTCCAAAAGCTTTTTTTTCTTTTTTTCTTTTAATTACAAATCGGTTTGTTTGCATTCGTGTTCAATTTGCTGTGTGTAGCACACACGTATGCATGCGTGTGTGGTGACGTTAACGTTGGGTGGCAAATTGAACATCTGACGCTGGAAACCACACGAGAGAAAAAGCCCATTTGGGCTTAGTGTGGCTCATTTACAGCTCTTTACCTCATTGATTAAACAATAGCACTCCTTCCAAAGACAGTCTGAAGAAACTAGAAAAAAAGGTGTGACACAATAGAGCCCTTCTCCTTGATATCAGGTCTGAAATTAATGAAATTTTTCCCATATGTTTTATTTTATTCTCTATTTTTCATTTCTCCTGAATTCTGGCCCCCGCGCTGTGTCTGACTGAAATAAAACGTGTCACCTGTTTTTATATACAACTTTTTCCCACTGGTTTCATCGTCTTTACCCAAATATCAGTTACTTTGATTGCGAAGGTGTTTGCGTTTCAGCACCAGCCGAGACACCCGCCCCATCCCTCCCTCCCCGCGTGCGTAAAAGTGTGTGGGACTTAAACCGAGGCGGACCCGCCCCGTAAATAAGCCCCACAATGTGCTCACCCGCTGCTGTGCAGCAAACTAATTGGTTTAAACTGTGCTCTTTGTCGGCCGAGAAATGGACCGTTTACTTCTAATATCGTGACTGCTCATGTGCATCAGCCACACCGACAAAAGAGTTTAGAGAAGAGACAGATCTGAGAGAGAGAGAGAGAGAGAGAGAAAGAAAGAAAGAAAGAAAGAGAGATAGAGAGAGGCAGACGTGTGAAGTCGTAAAAGAAGGTATCAAAGCGGCCTGAGGCCCGCAGCAGCGCACACACTTCACACACGAGTGTCACAAACATCCCCACACTTCCTCACTTAAGTCACATCCTCAAATAAACACGACAATCCACCTTTTTTATTTTCCCTATTAAAAAAAAGGGGGGGAAACCTTATAGAAATGAATCTGACTGTCACATGGAGGATTGCTCCGTGCGCCACGCATCGAATGCGTATTTTACGCACACGTCACGGCGCGTTGAATTAAAAGCTCAACTCCATTTGGATGAGCTCTCATTTTGGCCTTGATATGAAGTGTCGCTGTCACACGTCATAAAATGGAGCCGCTCACTTTGTCACGTCTGTTCGGTTCCCACGAGGAGCAAAAAGGTTTCCCACAGCCTCACTTCACATCAGCATCTTATATAGAAACCTGTCGTCTAATGACTAAATGGACGAGAATGGAATGCCGAAATGATCACGTAATTCTGGCTACATTTAGATTTATTCTTGATTTGTATGTCCCTTGTACTTATATAAAGTAACTCTCCGTCACGTAATCCTTCACAATGCTTAAAAAAGTTTTCTTTAATGGGAAACAAATAAGAAAATCAACTTTGATTAAATACAAAACAAATTGGGGTTGTATATTTCATTATAAGCTTCTTTATTGTTTGACAAATATGTCTTGAACGTTGCATAGGCAAACCGAATGGAACCAGTTTAGATGATTTCATGAAATTAATTGGAAAAAAAGAGAAGCAACACTTTGAGCTTCTTTTGAAATAAAGAGCACTTCGCATTTCATGTGACTGTTGAAAAACAGTACGTTTTTCAGGATTTTGTTTGCAATTCATGCACCAGTGAATGAGTGACGATGATAAATTGACGTGAATGATGTTTCCACATGATGTACAATGAGCACAGTTCGTCCACGTGATTGTGATCTGATAGTATAACCAGTTTTATTGCCTTTCTGAAAAAAGACAACCTTTTATTAATTTTTTGTCATTGCCCTTACAACTTCTTAAAGCTATTTGTTTCAATATCGCTTGAATGAAAACAAATGACAACTTGGAAAAGAAAAAAATCTGAATAAAACCAAAAAGTAACACTGCAGGAGTTTGGTTTCCATCTTATATCAAGGTAAAGATACGATTTTTGTGTAAAAGGTGTCGTTTTACTTTTTATTTCATTTCTTTTTCTTTTTTTCAGAGCAGTAATCCATCCTCCACCAGGTGACGTCACATCGTCCCTCCAGCCAATCAGATGCCGCGCCCGTTTCTCCCTATAAAAACCTCCGCGAGCCTGAAGCGGCGTTTCTTTGAACCTCTGCCGCAGTTTGACAGCGCATCTGGACCAAACATGACCAGAACTCCTCCAGATCAGCCTCACAGTGACGTCAGAGCCAGGAAAAAGGTACGAAACCCATTTATTTGCCCACAGATGCCTAATTTCGGGACAATAGTTTACCCCTTTAAAAAAAAAGTTAAGAAAGTTAAAAAAAATAAAAAAATATCCCCAGCATTTATAATATTTACTCCTGGGCTGCCAAACATATGACCCGTGAACCAAAAGTAATATTGCAAAGCGTAGAAACGAAATTAAATACAACGAAAAGCAGCATCAAGTCTATGATGAATGAATGAACACGTGCATAATGACACCTGCAGTGCTGCTGCAGCCCGAGAAGCAACAGGTTTCTACAAATATAGAGAATAACTGTGGCAAAAAGGATTTTATTCATCTTTTTTTTTTTTGTTCCGAAGAAAGTTTCATCTTGACCATAAGAAAGTTTTTGATGAATTGAATTTAAACCTTGGATTTGCTATGAGCACATCATTATGAAATTGAATTTGTGAAAACATATAAGTCGTTGAGCAGATTTGAAGCCAAACAAAGTGCAAAGAGAAAACAGAGCAAGTTGTGGTCGACAGACATTAAACTGTATTTTGGACCAGGGGCCTTTATAACAAACTATGTTGAAATTGAGTTTATATAGTGGCTGTTGTTTTACTGGTCCAGCAGAGTTGAGCTGGAATGGGGCTGCATGAGCCCCCAGAACCAGACTGGACTAGTCTGACCATTTGGCCTCCAGCCCCAACAGAGTATGGCCGATCAGCTTTTCAGTTTGAGGGAAAAAAAAAAAACCTCCAGGAAGAAGTGAATGATTTATCGGAGTGATCACGTTTAGTATGTAAAACTATTAAGCTGTATCATGTCGGTTTGCTTCCAAGAGTCTTAAGCCAGTTGTGGAGAAGAAGAGGCGAGATCGGATCAATCAAAGTCTGGATGAGCTGAGGCGTTTGCTGTTCCAGTCCACGTCCGATCCAGTGAGTCCTGTCAACACAGTTACACTCCACTCCACGCAAACGCACGCACAACAATAACCACACTGATGAAATGCGTTTCTCCCACTTTCCGCCGGTCATCATTGACAGCGGTTGCAGAATCCTAAGATAGAGAAAGCAGAGATTCTGGACTTGGCTGTGGAGTATCTTAAAAAGTGGACAGATAGGATAAGCCTGCACGATGGTTGGTCAATCGATTTGCTCATCACTGTTTTGTTGTCCACACTGAAGTGGGGAGAAGTGTCAATCAGCGTATTAAAGTGTCACCTCTGTGTCATCCCTCACTTCCGGGGCGTTTGTTGCAGGTTGTTTTCACAGTCAGGTGAAGACTCCTGCCGCCCTCCCTCCTCCTCCTCCTCCTCCTCCCCCTCTCCTCAGCATGGAGACTGCAGGTTTTCAGCAGTGCGTGGCCCGGCTCGCCGGCCACATGCACAAGATCACGCCGGCGCAGAGGGCCGGCCTCGTCGAGAGGCTCAGACGTCACACGGAGAGCCAGAACCCCAAGGCAGACTTCAGGCGGACCCCCGCCGCCGCCCCCGCGGAGGCCATTTGCACATCTGACAGCAAGGAGGAGTCCCCCGGCCTCCTTTTGCCACCCCAGTGCTCGTTCCAGCCTCACTCCTGCTCTCCGCCCTGCCATGAGTATCTGTCCCCCCCTCCCTCCCCCTGGTACTCTCCTCCTTTCTCCATGTCCTCCTCCTCCTCCTCCTCCTCCTCTCCTTTCCCGTCATTCGCATGCCCCTTCTCCTCCGCCCCCAGCTTGTCTCCTCCGTCCTCCAACACCTCCTTCTTTAGTTTCTCACCATCACTTCCTTACTGCTCCGGCCTCCATGTCCCTCTGACCATGCTGCGAGCCCCCGCTAACCCCGCACACGACGAGGGGCCGGCCCCAAACTCCTCCTCTCCCATGTGGAGGCCCTGGTTCAGATGAAGAGCACAGACTGACTGGGAGAGGAGAGCATGACAAACCTAGACCGCCTTGGATGTACAGTGTATATAATGAATAAAATTGCCTTTTATTTGTTTTGTTTTCAATTTTTTTTTCTTTTTTTTTTTCTTTCTTGGAAATAAATGACACACCTGAACCTCATGCAGCCTCTTTGTGTTCATTCATCCATGTGGATAAAGTACATCCACAACTTACACGCAAGTTGTGTTATTATTTTTTTTGATAATTTTTAGCAAGCACACTTGAACTTGCGTCATAGTTTTGAATGATAAACTAAAGTCTTTTTTTTTTACAAGCTAAATTGGGTGGTCAATGTTTTCAATTAAACCTTTTTTTGTTGTTGAGACATTTAGTTTTATCTGAAAGGTTAAACTTTAAGCAATGCTAAGAGCAATACATTGATATAAACTTTCAGGGGAGCCGAATATCAAGTACAAAGCCTATTTGGATTACAATTATGTCCTGAAGGCCTCAGAGGCTTCGTACTCCGTAGCCTTTACTTTGAAACACGGGAAGTTCCTCCAGATAAACATTTTTCCAGTTTTGTCTGCCGTCTCTTTATAGTTAAAAGTTATAAAGAAACGTACAAATCGCTTCACTTTTCTGAAAATGACAGAGTTTTATCCCATCTAAAGAATTTTTTTTTCTCCCAACTATACATTTTGAAATGCTTTCCTCAGTTTCAGTAATAACAGTAACTGACATTACAGACACCTTAACACTGGAACTGCAGCTTTGTCGTGAAACTGTGTTCATGTTCTCTCTCTTTGTTTTTAGTTTAGGAGAATAAAATCTTCTCTTTAACGCTTCAAAAACTCAGTTGGTCTCACAAATGGGTTGTCAGTGTCGTAAAGCGCCTCGTATAACTGCCAGAGGTCAATGACGTTACAAAGAACAGGAACTGTACTTGAAAGGTGAACAGCAGTAGAAAGTCTGTGCAACACTTTTACTATCGTGCTTCTTGATTTTGGAAACATGATTTCACTCTTAAGAGTTTAATGAGTTGATCAAGGTGGGAAGTCGAGGTTTATTTTCGCTACACTTTCCTGTGCGTTTTGATGCTTATGTCGTTATTTATTAATAAATGGTAAAATGACACAAACCCGTCCTCTGAGGAGGTGAATCATTTTAATATGATATTGGTACAAATTGTTAACAGTGTGGGCGGTGACAGAATTTCAGCAGTGTGTTCAAATTGTAGGCAGAAGAAACCAAAGTCAACCAAAAGGAAGCGACAGGAAGAAACCCAGAGATCAGAGTGATAAACCTCTTCAAGTCTTTTGTGGAACTTGAAGGTGAGTTGAAGCAGGACTTAAATGTGGTGTTAAAGACTCTTTTAAGAACGTTTTCAATGAGAATGTGCATTTCAGAGGCCACCTGCTCCCAGAGACCATGAGCTTCAGGAGACCCACCCTTATCTGATCACTGGTAATCCCTTGCTTTTGTGTGGAGACATGCAAATGTTTCATCCTGAAGGCTGAGACATATGGGACGTCGTGGCTCCTCATTCATGCAACAGGACGACCAAAAAACTACTGCACTCGCTAATCCAACTCATCAGGAGAACAGTCCCTTTCTTATTGTTTCCATGTTGCTTTTCACTGCTTTATCTTTCATCAACAACTCAGAACGTTCAAGTTGTTTGCAACCTTTAAGACATTTATAACATTTTTCCAACAAATAAAATTTACCTGGTGCTGCAAATCAATGTTTGGTGAGAGGAGACACCTCATGAAGTCAGTTTAACACAGAAAAATATTGCTTTAAAAAAAAAAAAAAACTTTATTTTTTAAGTCTTTCAGTCATTGTTTAGCTGTTTTAATTCAAAGGATTTGACCCTCCTGCACAACTCTGTGCAACTTATCACACACACACACACACACACACACACACACACACACACACACACACACACACACACACACACACACACACACACACACACACACACACACACACACACACACACACACACACACACACACACACACACACACACACTGCCCTTCATCTCAACCCACTGCTATTTTAATAGAAATGTAATTACTGTAAGAAAATAATGATCAAAAAAGCGTAAAAGAGTATTTTTGCAAAGCAATTGTTTTACGGAGGCCTCAATGTGATCACTGCATACTTCTCTATATGAAACGACGCAGTGAAACTGGACATGTGGAGTCAGAAAGAAGACAGTGAGTTTGAATCTGAAGGAGAGGTCGCGTGAGTTCGTGGCCTGACGTCAGGACACGTTTAACCAAAAGCATTGTGGGGTTGAACAATAGCACTGATTGAGCATGTAAATGTGGTCATTTGAGAAAGAAAGGGAAAAAAAGAAAGAAAGAAAGAAAGAAAGAAGGATGAATTGGTGTGGGGTTTGTTTGTACCTAAACTCTTGTTCATAAGCACTGGATAGCGTCGCCTTTTGTGAATTAAATTGAAATGCATTTATGTTCACTGAATTTTGTTTGCATGTTTAGTTGAAACTGCAAGAGAGTTTTTTTTTTTTTTATCTGAAGCTCAGTTGTCTCTTCTATCATGGTGAGTTTAAAACATAGTGAATCATTTCAACATGGTCATATGACGGACTTTAAAGGTTTGAAGTATGAACCTCATAGGAACCTCCCTGCTGCCGGGTCACTACTGTGTCTTTCAGTCATCATAAGACTATTTGATTTGTTAATTTGGAATGCTACTCAATTTTTTTCAATCACATTTATTTAGTTTTTCCTTTACCATGATTCATTTCTTTTGTCGACTATGTTTACACACTCAGCTACATCTGTCTATAAAATGTGTATTACAGTAAGAAAATATGGGCTATTTTAAATATCTGTTGGACAGATTGTGACCATTTTTACAAAAACAGAGACAAGATATAATGAGGGTGGGAGACGTGAGGCATCAGGGTCTACAGACGCTGCAGCAGTATTCATTACTTTGACCTTTTGTCATAATCAGGTTTTTTCCCCTCAAAGGTTCTTTTCTTTCGGTTTTTAATAAATCTTAATAAAAGTGCCTTTTCAATATATTTGAGCATTGGGTTGTGACAATACAAATACAAAACTTCATCAGGTATCTACTACAGTTCATCAATATATATACATATAAAAATGATAGGACTTTTGTTTCAGTTGATATTTATTCAAGTATTCAGTACATTTTGGAACACTGGCTACATTTTTCATAACGTACATTAGAATAGCAGAAACATCAATCATTAAAAGTGTAATTTCCGCCCCAAATGAGTTTGAATTCACAGTTGCAGAAAACTGGAGGACCAATGTGTTGACCTCATTATGTGTGACGATACTGAAGGTGTGATGAACCTGCAGTGGAGGCCAGCGGGGAGCTGTTGATATGTGAAAGGGACAATTATTGGCTTGATATTCAAATGTGGCGTCGACATTTCAAGGCTGTGGAGTCTCTCACACCCCTGGCAGAGCAAGCGCCTTCCCTTCGACAGAGTCCGCCTTGGGGGAGTTGAAATATTTCAAATCAGTCGCTCGCTTCTTGAACAACGATCTTCTGTCCCCGAATCCTGCAAATCCCATCCCAGGCCTGATTTCTAACTGCCAAAGTTGAACTCTGACCGACTGCAGGTCGTCACCATGACAACACTGCTCTTACTTCTACTTTTTCCACTATTATTGTTATTAATACAAACACGTATCATCCTGCCTCTCTCAGACACACACACACACGCACGCACGCACGCACGCACGCACACACACACACACACACACACACACACACACACACACACACACACACACACACACACACACACACACACACACACACACACACACACACACACACACACACACACACACACACACACACACACACACACACACACACACACACAGTTAAAGAGGGTTTTATAGGTGTAGAAGGTACCTGCAGTGGGCTGAGGGGGTTTCATAAGTGACCAGCAGAGGGCAGCATGGACACAGCAGAAAGTTGTGGATCAGATAATATGACCCGGATCCCCCCCCACCACCCCCTTTGACCTCGAGAGAGAGAGAGAGAGAGGGAAATAGGGGCGGGGCTGGGGGCTGGCATTAAGACTAAACAGAGGATGTCACTGAGCTCTTCTATCATCGATAAGCCTGAGATGCTGACTTTCTCTCTCTGCTATCTTCTGATTAAATCTCCATTACGAGCCCAGAATATTTCCAGCAGGGAGGCAGCACAGGATTTGGCTAGAGAAAACAGAATTTATCACATGATAGAACATGTTTTTGGATAATCGTTACCCCCCCCACCTTCCCTCTTCCCTCTCATGCACCGAGGAAACTCTCTTGTGAGAGTGCCATTAGTTATGAGGTGGCCATTGTTCTTTGTCAGAGAAATGAGAGGGCAGGCACATCACAGGGAGCAGCTTGATTCTCCTCCTGTCTGCCTCGCGTGTGTTGATCGCCCTGCAAAGGCGCATGAAAGCAGAGAAGGTCGTTCACACCGGGGAGAGGATGGTTTCTGCGGCACGCCACATAATTAATAGGGAGAGAAATCACCTCTTGGAGTGACCTGACAATGGATGAAACCTCCCTGGCATTTTCTCAGGACAGGCTGATTAGAGCCCGATCCTGTTACCCCTCTTTAATGATTGTGTGTGGTGTTTTTTTTTTTTTTTTCTCCTTTCTCTCGACATAATGCATTCCAGATTTGGAGCAACCTCAAGCTGTTGTGCTGTGAAGATGTCATGGGGTTTGTCACGGCCTGCTGGGAATCTGCAAATTCCTCAGTGTTGGTGCATTGCAAAAAGCCAAACGCTGAGACGGGACTGGTGTCAAACGCTTTCATCGCACATGTGCACACTTGTACGCCTCCAAAGTATATACACCACACGGCACGCCACGCTGTACTTTGCTGGCATGTAGCTCAGCCCTCTGCAGCACAGGTGCTCGTCGCGGCGGTCCGGGAGGAAGGCCTCAGAAAACAGACCATCTGCCGCTGAGAAGACCACCTCACTCTCATCCAGCAGCGCTCAGCACGTCCAGTTCTAGAACTGAGCTGATTGACTCACTCCTCAGCCAGGAAGTAGAATTGTTTTCAGAACGGGCCAATTAAAGACCTGCCGTCTTAATAAATGGAAACAGGAGAAATGTCATCCTACGTGTTGACATGTGTTCTTTTCACTTCTTATTCACATTAATTCAAACGAGGGTTGCAATTCTGACTCATGGGGATCCTCAGTGGGGTTTTCACTTTTTTTCTATGGGGGAGTTTGCATGTTCTGCCTGTATGATGCCTTTGAGGTGAATCTAAGTTGATCTCTTTGTTCGTCCTGGGATCAGCTCAAGCTCCCTTAAAAATCCCCCAAAAAGAAACTTTCATTTCATGAAGAACCTTATGAATATATCTTTTTTTTTTTTTTTTTTTTTTTACAGTCTTGGTTGATCTCATTACACACTCATTACACCTTATATCTTTTGTTATATATAAAACATGTATAGAGCGGTTCGCCTCCACAGATGTTTTAGGTAAACAAACATTTGTTTACATTTTCATATTGACATCAACTACTGAGTAGTACTACGTGGCAGTGCGCCGAGGTAAAAATACTCTAATAGACTTTAAAAGAATGCGATTGATGAACTCAAGCAGAACAAAATAGCAGGTGTTTACTTCTTGCACGTCAGCTAATGTGTCACTTCAACCAAACTGGGTGCAAACTATTTAAACATATTAATTAAGAAAGACATTTTAAAATACAAGGTACATTTCTGGACAACCATCTACTTTTACTTTCATAATATTAATAAAATAACCCAGAAGTATTGACACTGTAAAACGCATTGCATCCTAATAAAATTAAAAAAAGATATAATAACGTTGATGGAAAAATTTAATTTGGATTATTTTACATAATAATACCTTTATTGTGACTCATTTAATTCAAATGGATCATTTTAGGTATTAATGGTGTAATTCCAGTGAATGCTTAAGGATAGTGAGACCTTTTTATTAATTTTTTATTTCTCCATTATTATAACGCTTAATTGTTCGAGATGATCCTGCAAGTTTTTACAAGTTTATGTTGGTCATCTGTTTTGTATAACTTGACATTTATCGAATACCAACATTCACTAACTTGCACAGCAATTTATTTGCGCAACAAACGAGCGAAAACCTTCCTCACATTGTCCACCGTTTCTTATCATGTGTCCAGTGTGCAAAAGCACACGAGGAAATGTTCTCCTGAGTGCAATATGTGATTTTCCAAACCTTGAACTCTGTGTGTTATGCGGTCTATTTGTGTAGGAGTGACTGTGCATTCTTTTGGAGTTGAGTCAATTTGTTTGACTAAGCTCCATTTTGGAAGACGGTCCGCCGACCCGCCGTGTCCTATCAGGCAGATTTCAGGACGGCTCTCCACTCAGTCAGCATCCCGAGAGGAGGAGGACGAGGAGGACTCCTCTCTCGGATCGCATGTCAATACGCAAGAATGTCGACCTGTCACTACCCACGACTAAATATCATTCCCCCCCCCTTTCATTTCTCTCTCTTTCTCTCGCTTTGCGAGCGTCTTTGAAGTAAAACAGTGAAAGGATCCCAGACTGTAGCAAATTACCCGGTACTGGAACATTTTTGACATAAGTCCTGAGAGATGAGGGCAAGCCACTTTTCCTGGCGGCCCCTTTGGCGTTTTTTTAATCTTGGGGGCTGAGGGAGACAGCGGCGCTGACAGAATGATGGGACGGCTGGACATGCTTCCAGGCCGGCAGAAGACGGGCCAAGAAGAAAAAGGCCGGGGAAGAAGCGACCACTGCGAGACGTCTCAGCACGGAGCCGGCAGGTCAGGACAGAAGCTGGACGGAGCGCCACACGTGTCTCCGGGAGACTCCTGCCCGCCTCCGTCTTCATCTAGCTGCAGCCGGATCGGAGGGGAATCATTTGCTTTGGGCTTTACTTGATTTGAAAACATGCATTTTTGATGAGTTTGCCAGAAGTTCTGCTGGCATCAAACTCAGCAATGCGCCAAAGGTCAGATTCAGCCAGAGCAGCATTGTTAGTGAGATTACGACTGTATTTAATGTGGCAAACAAATGAAACTTTCAATAATGTACATTTTCTTTGAGACTGGATAATAAAGTATTTACCACACGATTGCAATGCTATGGCTCCCACGCCTGACTCCAGCAGGTCGCCAGGGGACGATCAGGATTTTAACGACTCGAGCTCAGAACCTTGAATAGTTTGAGGATAAAGTGGAAATTAAATATGAATGTTGAGTTAGTGAAACTTTCAACTCGCTTCTTTTGCCTTGCGTGAAAAAAAGCGTCTCCCTGTTGTTGATTCATGACAACATTACCACAAGTCTCAATGTTTTTAGGACTGGAAACAAGAGAAAACTGTTTTGGTTCTAAATAAAAGAGAAGAGATTATCCTCAACCAAAGCATATTGAGTCATGTTTTTGGAAATAACAACTCTCAAACGGGCAAGTGAAGCCTCTTAAAAGATGATGTGACAGGACCAGACGTGGTGTTTCCTCCAGTTTCCTGTCTGGGGAAGCGAAATGAAGCCAATTATGCCAAAGCAGATCATGTAAACAGATGATTTGAAAAAAAAAAAACCCCAAAACAAAAGTTGTGGTTCCATCACACTTATAGTGATATTTCATATCTGATTTAGTGTATTGCAGCTTTAAGTTTGATTAGAAAATCATACTGTTGTGAAATATCTCAGGCCAGAAAGACTCTTATTATCTTATTCATCAGTAAATCCGAGCCCATCATCATTAATCTGCTGGAGGAGGAATGTTGCTGCGTTTGATAGGAGTTTTTTGTGTTTTGGTTTTTGATTGTACTCTTCTTCTTCGGCACATGTTTTGTGGCTTCTATTGTGAATATAGATCCTAATCTCAATGGGACTTCCTGGTGAAATAAACTATATATATATATATATATATATATATATATATATATATATATATATATATATATATATATATATATATATATATATATATATATATATATATATATAAACTCTCTATTCTGGTTGCTGTTTGTTGGAAAGTATACATTACAACTGATTGTATGTCTTCTTCTTTTGGGGTCCCTGTAAGTTTCATAGGTGATCATAGATGATGGACTCAAACTGGGCATCAATTTAAATGACTCTGAATTTCTGTATTGCAAAATTTACTTCAAGGTAAAAAAAAAAGAAGAATAAATCCATACAGATCTCCTGTCGGGGGTCACAGTGGCAACATCTTGATTAAATTAGCTCCCGCAATTATCATGAATTCCCGAGGAAGATGTAGTTGGTCACGGTCTGGTAGTGACCTGCATTAGCATTAGCTCCTGCAGCTAGCTTTCATAACACATGCTTTTTTCACATTAAGAGAGATAGTGCTATAGGCATGGTGTATTTCTACAGGCCAGACATCACCGTTACTTACTAGTATGAAAGTGTGAGACTGTAAAGGACATTTAAGTTACGTTGGACAGGAACCATTTTTGAAATTCGGAAAAAATAAGCCGAGTGTGAATCCGAAATAACTAGAAAGGACTGTACCTGAGCACGGTCGCATCGTATTGGAAGTGTGCTTTTATAATTGCGGTGAAGAAGAAAGTAGTTTATTCTGGTGCTGCTGTTTTATTTAGTCTTTTAAGGGGTCAGGTGACAGTAAGTCATCAACACTCACAATGTAGACTGTTGCAGACCTGCCAAGCTGCTCATTGCTTTTAGTTTGAACACATTGGTGAAAGAGGCCGTATTCGCATTTGTCTTCACCCTCGTGTTTCTTTTTTCTTAACCCTCAACTCTTGGCGAAACTTTGAAAAACGTCTCCCTCCCCGTCCGACCTGTGCTCCAGGTCTTGGCTCTTTGTTTTCACGGAATTTAAGTGAAACACTTCGCTTCAAACAAAGAGGAAATGAGGGGTCATTAATTACTTTGAGCACTGCGGTGGACAAAGACCAAACGTCCCAACATCCTCCCGGGAGCGTCATTGTCATGGTGAAACGTGCTTAAAGCAGACAGGAAGTAACCTGATCCGAACAGGAGGGAATCGAATCAGACGTCGCTGAGCGTGGCTGGGTTCTTTTTTTTCGGGGCAGGCCAATTATATTTGACACAGGGTGCTTTTCACTCACGCATCGCTGCCCTCCACTTTCAGGGATTGCCATCGCATTGGCCCAGCGGTTTTGCCTCGTCTCCCTCTCGTTTGGACGAAAGTCACTTTGCCTGGAGATGATGAACAATGGACGTCTTTTCAGAGATCCCATGACCTTGTCTGCTTCCCGAGGGAGCCCCTCCGCACTCCGCCACACTGTATTGCCATTCACTTTGCCTTTCCACCATCCAAACTGTAATCTTTCCTGTTCTCGGAGAAAACCGTTGGATTCAATTAGTTGTCAGTGAGATCAAAGCTGGAGCGAGCTTGGCTTCATCACGTCGGCACATTTATCTCAAACTCCTCGGCCAGCGAGGATACTTTGGCCATGAAACACTTCCAGCCAGTCTGTGTGGGTTTTCCTGTGTGTTTCTGGCTCTCCCCACTCTCTGTCTGGGAACATGCATCCTCCTCAGCCTTCGGTGACCCCGTCCTCCCCTCCCCTCCCCCCCCATGGGTGGGCTGTGACCCCCGCTCGCCTGCAGCCACCGCAGGTTTACAGACTCTCGCCCTGCAGCACTCATGATCTTGGGCATACTCGGCACCACACTTTCTGCTCTTTGCCCCTTTCTAAAAGTCAGTGGGAACCCAACGGGTCACGGGTCAGCGAGCTAAACGTTAGCTTCCGATAGAAATAGCCACTAAAACGCAGGTCATCTAAAAATACCAGCTCCTGTCGGCTCTCATTTAGGGGACACTCTTGGTTTTTTTTTTGGGGCGTCCGTTCGACTTTTGTCTTGATGGCTGCAGAAATGGGAGTGAGAGGTGGTGTTGTGCACACAAAAGAAGCCGGCCCGATGATGTAGATGACTTTTTTTCCTCGTATGTAACCTCATACTGCTGAGAAAATGTCAGAGTGCAGGAGAAAGCGTGTGTGGACATCAGATTCTCCAGGTCCTTAAGGGGCCCCATGCCCTGACAAATAGAGCCGTCTGTCCTTATCTCTCCCATGTAAGAATTCCACCTCTGACGTTTGAAGCCCTGTCCCCCCCCCCCCCCCCCCCCCCTTAGCAATAAAAGGCACATTAAACAACGTCTGAAAATACAATAATATCAAATGCATTCGCTGTGTACAGCTGCACTATATTTAACAGCAAACTGGGGATTAAAAAAAAAAGAAAAAGAGGCATTTATAAAAGATGACAGACGCCTCAGATCATCCAAATTTACCGACCAGGAACAATTCTATAAATACAAAAACTACAAACTGAGAACGAACAAATCACTCAAGAAAGCAATTTATAGACTCTCTTACTCATAGCACGGGGAGAAGAAGAAGAAGAAGAAGAAGAAGAAGAAGAAGAAGAAGAAGAAGAAGAAGAAGAAGAAGAAGAAGAAGAAGAAGAAGAAGAAGAAGAAGAAGAAGAAGAAGAGAGAAAAAAAAGCAGTTTTATTGCAGTTTCCTGAGCTGACACCTGGCAGCACTGTTGCAGGTGAGCGGACCAGCTCGGTCTTGGGGGATCTGGGGTTTCCCGCTGCAGCTCCCTGCAGGAACAAGCACTGGAGCAACGGAAATGAACAAAATTACATACCTCCACTGCCAAATACCTGCACCCTGCACACTGTGCTGGCACTCTGCGTCAGCAGCACCGCGAGAGGCCCTCTGATTAGTAATAAGTGACTGGAGAGAGCTGATGCTGGCTATATTCTGTACATGCACAAGCCAATGCAACGGCTCAGGCATGAATTAAAATTGTATGACGCTTATATAATTTTTTTATGTCCGAATTAAAGTGAATACTATTGCGCTCAGTCTTGTGCAATCAGCGTAAACGTCATGTGAGGCTATGCACTCCAATAAAGAGGGTTTGTGTTACTATATAACTCAGCAGACTGTGAGGTTAATGTGAAAGCTGGTAGCTGATCCAGATTATTGAGAATAATGGAAGCTACTGAGCTCCAACTTTACCTTTCAGTAAATTTCAAATGAAATGCACAAGCACAAGTATTTTCCATTTGATTGCTGAAGCAATCATCAAAATCAGGGAGGACAAAAGTTTTAATTAAATGCACTTTCAAAATCAGAGAAACACAGGCCTGCCAGGCCTTACATATTACAATATTAATTCTTACAGGCAGCACCAATAATCTTCTAATAAGTAGTGAAATATTGTTGACGTTTGAGTTCCACATGTTTTCTTTTCAAGGGCTGTCTGGATCCAAAAGCAATAATAAAACCTTTAAAAGGTCGTTTGAGGTGTTCGCATGAAAAGAAAAGCCTGGAACCATCAGAAGTTCTGGTTTTAATTGAATTCAATAAATTTTACACATCATTCAGCTGCTGAGTTGCTCCTTGAGATTGTGCGACACGCCGGCGGGCCGAGCTGCAGGCCCGACAGGCGACACCGGTGGGAATCAGCATCTCCTCACATGAAAGCGGCGAGCTCGTCCCGTGTCACGACGGGAGATAAGGCGGCTACGCGACTCGGCCGTCCTCTCGCAAGTGTTTATTTTTGGTGGTGACGTGCCGTTCCCGAGCCTCCTTGCCTCCATCCTCACATGCACCCTCTCAGAGCCTCGTGGACTTTTTAGAGATGCGCACGCTATCTCGACCACTCGAGAAGTGTTGCGTGAGACGACGTGTGTGAGGTTTATCAGAGGCGCTTTTTTTTTTGTTTTTTCTTTCTCGCTTTTCATCCGGCTCTCCATTTCGAGGTTCCTCGCACAACACAGATGCCTTCCTCTTGAATAAGGCAGCACTTATCTGTCGTTCGGCTCGTTTTTTTTCCACTGTGGTCTAAATGCACGGACCACCAACCTCTCATCTCCCCGGAGGAGTGAGGGTTAGAGGAGATATGATGAGACAGATGAAACTCTGCGCTGAGCTACGGGAGCTGGTGGTACTTTGTCTGGCCCATCTAGATGGCGGCGATAGGATGCCACGATAGGGAACATGAAAGTACCCCTGTCATCAACTTTTTTCTCCCTCCACTCCTCGACAATACCTTCTGCATGCTGCTGCTGATCACAGCCGAGAGATGAAGGCTCCCTCTGTTGTGGTGTCCATTAAGACACACGCACGCTCTCGTCGTTTTATTATTGATCGGACGCTCCGTCGGCTGCTTCCCGGAAGGCCTCGGCTTGGGTTGTCAGGTGCGGAGGTGATTTGTGCGTGGAAAGCGAGATGCTGGGTCCGCAGCGGCCGGCAGATTTACACTCTCCATTTCCACCCTTAAAACAGCACTTCTTCAAAGCTGGCTAATCTCTCTTTATCTGCTGAAAACAATGTTGGCTCCCAGTCAGACTGAGGGCTCTGCATCATGTTATTACTTCTTACACGAACGCTGCTGTAATATCTCTCAGCAATTCTTTTCCTATGAATCAATCTCTCCCTTTTGCCTTTGACCAAAAAGGTTATCTCCTTTTTTTTTTTTCCTGCTGTTGAAAATATTAACTTATTATTAAAAATGACGACTCATTTTGAACACGGCGTTGACAGTTTTTTATCAGAAGAATTCTGTACAACAGAAAGTGTTCAGACAAACCAGGGTCTTTTTGCATCACTTATTTTGCAGATTATAGAATAATGAACATACGTCACAAGAAATAAACCCTTCCCTCCCCCTCCTGAGGCCAAAACTGAAAACCTGAACAAACATAAAATGTTTTTGTATCTATATATAACTACATAGTCATAGATAAATAGGTAAATCCATATAGAGACTATTGAAACATGTGCATGTGTCTACACATGTGGACTCATGCAAATGTACTCAATGTAAACAAGTGTAATTTTGTGTTAAAGGAAGGATGACCAGATATTTTTCTTTAATTTAAGATGTTTTTACCTCAAAGCAGATTTCGTTGTTTTTATGGTTGCAATCACTTTTGTGGATTCCAATTATCCATTGATTAAAAATGGCTGTTGGCAATATTGTTTTATACTTCAATAGTGTTAGCGGAAACACTGAAGTATCCAATTACTATTTAAGACTAAATACCACGGTCGTCAGTTACATCTACTGAAGTTTCCAGAGCCTGTTACTCGTTACTTTAGTCACAGATGTGCAGACTCTGTCTGTCTCTCGTCTGCTTTAGAAACAGACAAAACCTTTTATTTTTTCTTTACAGGATCTCTGATGGATTTGTAGCCCTGCATAATAGTGGGCTATATTTTAAGAGCAGTCTGCTGCAGTTTGCATGTTGGTGATGCTTGTTTGCTGTGACTTCTTCATAAATCTGCTTTTTTTTGTTCCTACAAGCTGTTTGGTTGCACGGCTGCAAAAAAGAAAATCCATGCTCTTCACAGGAAGGCGGTGCATGTGACTTTATTAATGACCGATTAACTCAAACAAACCAAAATAGTGCGTGCATGGCTTTCAACTACCTCCAGCTAATGGAGTGAATCAGAGTGACCCACACAGTGCCTGACAGTTTCAGACAAAACAGTAATACAGCTTTGTGCTCATTACGAAAACATCCTACTTCTATTTGACTAAAGCACTACCACTACTGTTTGAAGGAGTAACGAGTGTCTCCAACCAAAAACGTACCGGACACAGCTTAAAAACAGACTTTACATTGTCTTTAATTTGTGAATTATCAGCATATAACAGGGATCTAATGTCTTATCATGCAGATACAGTTTTAAAATGTATGACAAACAGCAGCACACGTGTGCATATTTGAATGGAAAAGGTCAGAAAGGTCAAACAGTCCTCAGTAGAAACTCTCCCCCAATTAAAAGATGACTCAAATCACAATGGGCGGCGTCGTTTCCTAATCGTTTGACACATCGAATTAAAGTTCTACTGAAATTAAACTGATCTGAAATTAACTGAGTGCAACATGAAGTGCATGGTTCGAGTTATTTACAGCAGTTGTGTCAAACAAACAACCTGTGGACCAGAACCTGGACACCAGAGGGTTCAATCTGGACTGAACACCTTGCATAATTACAAAAATAAATAAATAAATTCACTGCAATTTTGCGATCAAAGTCATTGCTATACTGAATTTGTCCACGAGAGGCAGCAACATAACACTGAGCTGAACAGCAGGTGGCTGCAGGCCTGCAGGAGTTCGCCTCCTTATTGGCTGCAAAAGAAAAAGCATGAACATGATTTATGAAAACATTGATGCAGAAACTTTCCAAGAAACCGAGAGGCTTAAATGTCTTACTATTTAGCTAATAGATTATATGTATGTTTATATGTCTTATTATTCTTTTGAACGAATGTAAAGCACATTTAATTATCATGGGTACATAATGGAGTTTATTCAGGGTTTTTTTTTTGTATTTGTTTTCTGTGTATTTGTAGTGTTTCATGTGTATAGTAAGTTTAAGATCATCAATGTATCTTGAATAAATAAATGAATTGAACTTGCTTTGCCATATTATTGCCAGGAAATTTCCCATCGCTGTTTTATTTGTCTTAAAACAAAGTTTTAAAGTTTTAAAACAAAGTTTTAAGACAAAAACCTGGTTGATTATTTATTGTTCAAATATTCATTGGTAAAAGTGGCTAATTTATAGTCAAATTTATGAGAATTCACAAATAAATTTGGATTTTCAGAAAAAAAACATTCCCGTAATTTTTACTATTCTTATTTTTTGCTTTTGAAATTGTGCCAGTAATATTTCAGTAGGGTGAAGTAATCCGAATACTCCCCCTCTTGTTCAGGTGTAATCGGCGTGAAGAAAGTTGGCAGAATAAAGCAACAGAGCGTTGCATTTCCTCAGAGCTACTTTCTTTAATGTTTACCTGCTCGCATCGGTATGAACGCCAACGTCACTCATTGGCTCTTCTTGTGAGTCACTACTTTTGCATGAGCAGTTCTGCAGGAGGCGAAGCTGAAGCTCACTGCCGTCAACGCTGTTATGATTACACACGGCATCTTTCTGGGTCAGGCCGAAGGAATGAGGTGGTCCCTGTGAAAATAAACATTAACTGCGAGATGTATTACTGCCGATTGTAAAACATCCACCAGTGACAACATAAACCCTCACCTATCTTCCTTCAGGGCCCGGGATTGGAGCTGCTATTGTGATTGGTCACCACAGGTGAGGCATGTTGGGGAGACGACGTGCCTTTTCCCCTCCCAGAAAACGGTCTTTGTTTGCCTCTGACAGGGGGAATGTGTGGCTAAGCAGCAAGGTGGCACTTTGAGCACTTGAGACGAGCTCCCCGTATTTTCTTAATGTCCACAGAGACAGACACTTTGATCCTCCTCAACAGGTGGTGCGTCGTGGCTTTCCCTGGCCCGTTTCTCCTAAAGTCAGTTACATTTTCACTCGGTCTTAACCGGGGCTGAGGGTTAAAGCGTGACATTTTTGTGCTATAACTTCCTACCCTTGCGTGTCCCGCTTCCCCTCGGGCCGGTGCCGGTGTTTCTTTTTCCCCAAATGGTTTCATAACACAGAGGTTGACCTGCCGAGTTGGCAAAAGGTTTCTGATCACCTGGCTGATAAGTCTGAATCTAATAAAAACACACCTGGGTTTGCAGAGGGACCAGAGCCAAACGGACTGAATAATGTGGGCTGGATCCCCTTATTAAGTGCGAGCACATAAACATTTAGCAGGGAAGGAAAATAACTGGTTGTCCCCGAAAGAGAGCTGGAGCATTTGAGCGACTCCCCTCAACTTGGCCGCCGGGTGTCACGGCTTTGAAGTGTGATTTCGGCTCACTGGAGCAGACACTGCCGCTATCTTTCTGCTCGATTCATGGGAAATGAACTCGAAAGGCACAAGTGAAGCTCTGGAAAGCTTGAATATGATATTTCCTGTGTGTTCAGCGACTCTATTCTGGGGCAGATCTGCGTGGTGATTAGTTACTGGGACGTGGAGAGGTATGCATGCAGAAGGGAAAAGGAGGCAGAGGCCAAAAGCCTCATCAAAACCCTCCTGTGTCCAACAGCTGCTAATCTGTGTATTTCTTATTATACCAGCCACTGAACTGTGACGGGGAGGGGATCAGTTCAGCCTGAATATGGTCCGACCCAACAGTATCGTACCAATAATGTCACTCCTGCTGACCTTTCTGCCCGAAGTCTTATTGGATCAATTGACATAAAAACATCTGGTCAAACTTTTGTCAATATTCTGAGTCGTCATCAAAGAGGATTATAAAGTACCTGTTATAACTGATGCCATTCTTGTTATCCTCATTAACTAATTTCAGCCGTTTTAAATGACGAGTGAGGCTACTATTAGTTTGATGAAAACAAATGGTCAACATGTCTTGTGTCTTCAGGCTTTATTTATAGTAGAATGAGCCATTTGGTGTTCCACAGACTCTCTCACTCAGCTTCACCCCGCAAAGTCACCTTCCTCACAAATGTACCATTTAACAGGGAAATAATCCTTTTTTTTCTTCCTGTACAGTCCCAGCAGACTCTGGGCAAAAGGCAGAATATGTCCTGATCACACCGACTCTCAAATTACACAGAACAATTCACCTCAACTGCAGATTATTGGCCTTTTGATAAGAGACCATGAAACTCTGCACACGAAGAACGAAAATGCAAACAACAAACAGAAAGTCTCAGATAATCTTAAGGATTAACTTTCCATGTCCATGTTGCTAGTTTAACTTTATTCTTGCACGGGTTAATGGTCTGAGAATTGTCTCATGAAATATAGTATTAATGTCTGCAGTGTGTGTGTGCGTGTGTGTGTGTGTGTGTGTGTGTGTGTGTGTGTGTGTGTGTGTGTGTGATGTATACATGACTGCCATCAGTGTGCAGGAGTCTGCCTGGTTCCCTCTACAGACTGACCCAGCTGACCGCCGCGCCCTGCGAGCACCACCAAGAACTAAATGGACGATTGTATTGCAGAGAGGCTGTGTGAAGAGATTTGCAATTATTACTACATTTTCTTGTTGTCCTGCCAAAAACAAGCACAGGAGCTGCTCTTGTTGTCGTCCTCCAATCATTCCTGTTCTTTCTTAACGCGACGTGCGGAATGTGAAGACGCGTCAAGACCGATGTTTGTTTGTGGACGGTGTCCACGTGCAGGAAGGCTTGGAGCCTTCAGGGTGAAACTCTAATGTTTACACAATCTTATATTAAGATTTTTTTTGGACCGATCTGATGCCTTTTAGCTGCTTTCTTGCTGGTTCGCCACAGTGCGTCATGTGATCAGTACGTTTGAGTTATTTTACCCGGAATGCCCTTTCTTATACAACCTGAGCAGCTGGTGTTTGGAAGCCTTGTTCAGGGACCCACAGCAGTGATCTGTCAGACTGTATTTTTACATTTCATTTACCGTTTAATGTCAATAAGAACAAGGCCTTGTGAAGGAGAAGAGAAAGCTGCTAAAAAAAAACAGAAAAAAAAAAAATTAAGATCATCAATGGATTATGTGTGAAATTACAAGTTAAAATAACCTCTAACATATTTTTGTAATTTAACTGATTCAACGAGCCATTTTGAAGGTTTTGCAGAGGTTTGATTGCTCTTCCTGCTTCCTGCTCCTACGTTTTGTTCTGTTTCCATGTGAACGGACATCGTTTTCAAAGCGTTGCTGTGTAAACGCAAAAACCTGTCACGAAATGATGCGTTTTCACACGAACACAGGCTTGAGCAAGCAAAGGCTGATAAACTGGAGAGACCAGCAGCGCGATGGGACCAGTTCACTCCTTCTGCCTTTCTTTACATTTCCTCACATTGTGCTGCATTTCTCCCACCACCTGAGAGGTGCGGACATATTGCCAGGCCAGGTAAATAACTGAGCTACAGTACTGGCCATTGTGTATTTCTTTCTCACCTTGTAAAAACAACACAAAGTCTGGATTTGTTGCTGTTTTTGTGAAAATCGTACCCAAGTGTTTAATGTGCAACACTGACTGTCACCATAACACTGATTAGGTAGCATTTACTAGTCTCCTGTGGTGGTATCTGAAGGTGGAGTCTCTGCGTTGCTTGTGTCAAAGTGTGTGTGTGTGTGTGTGTGTGTGTGTGTGTGTGTGTGTGTGTGTGTGTGTGTGTGTGTGTGTGTGTGTGTGTGTGTGTGTGTGTGTGTGTGTGTGTGTGTGTCAGTGAGTGAGTGTGTGTAGGTGTGTGTTGCTGCCTCTGTAGAGTGATGTGTCTTTCCAGGCCAGGGGATTTCCTTCATCCAGAAGCACTCAAAGTTATTACTGTGGAGGAGGATCTGAGCTCTGCTGCTACGCCTGTTTGAAGTTCCCCACAACATTTTACCCTGCTAACACTCCCAGAGATCACACACACACACACACACACACACACGCACACACACACACACACACACACACTGAAAACTTGCTGCGTTCTGTCCGTGATCTGAGGTTACAATCACTACAATACATGTTTAAACTGCTCTAATCCAACTTTCACTCGGCTTTCAGACTCCACACACGTGTGCTGTGCGTTTGCGATGTAATTAGGGATTGATTGTAGCGTTTTTCTTTTACATTACAGGACTATTGATTTACATTGATTCCTCTGAAGTGGTTTTCTGTCTTGGCTCAGACTCTTTTTTTTTTCTTTTTTTTTATTCTCCAAAAAAACAACCGAGAATTAAGTGACGCTCTTGAAGCCTCGTGACTCGCTGGGGCTTGTTCTTGTTTAGCCCTGTGATTTATACAATGTAACTATGTAAGAGCCACAGATTATTGTCGTGTACGGCAAATCTCTGTTTATGTGCACAGTAATGTTATCAGAGGATATCACCTGTTCACAATTACTCATCAGCTTTTTATTGAAAGGACCGAAAAGTAAATGTGGAAGTTTCAGTTGACGGCTTACTTGGTTGTGAAATGCACCGAGATAGTAGAATATCATGATATACCAACACAAAAACTATCAATAAACTCCCTCTTGTTGAACCAAAATGACCAGAAAGTGGGGACTCTTAACTAATTAGTCTTTTATGAAGCTCTTTCCACAAAAGTTAAGATGGAAGCATTTGATAGCGACCACCTTGCACACAGGAGCACGAGAAATATTGAAAACACTGTAGTTTACATGGTCGGTGTCAATATTTGAAACTGTCTCTGTGAAGCCCAGTCAGTATCTCACACAATATGTTGGAAATGAAATGTATCTCTGTCATCCAGGTGATGGTGCACTGAATCAACACGTCGCTGGAGAAAAAACGGTATTTTCAAAAACTTCGACACGGTAAATGAACAATCAAAACACAATGAAACACAAAGTTGACTATTCTCACAGGAAAACATTGTGATGCAAACAGCTAAACATTTTTATGTGGATAAAAAAAAAACATGCTGAAGAGTGTTAGCAGTTAGCATTGTGGATCTTCTTCAATGGTGTCAATGACTCATATCGCAAGGCTTTATCGCCCCCTCATGGTGAGGAGGGTGAAGGACGACGCCACCGTGTCTTTCATTTTAGTGTCTCGTCTCACCAGTTCACAATAACTGTGCCATAAAAACTCACTGCTTCAGCTTGTTGTATAAAGTATAACAAGACCAACAAATGCTCTGCACCAATACAATATTGTTCACACAGATTGTATTAAGATAAATGCAAAAGGAAAACCATTGCGTCTATTTTCAGTGTATGTGTTTCCTCAGCTGGTTCCATCCAACCTTGATTTGTGGACTTTTAATACAAGCCCATTTTTGTGCCGTAAATGTTGACTTTGTGGGGAATCATCTTACGTGCAGCTTTTCTTTAATTGAAAACAAGTTTTGTGCCAATTTGAATGTATTTGCTTTGACAGTTCCAACTCCATGGGGGGGGTCACACTTCAATTTGAGCTTGTGGGGGTTTCGTCCGAGACAAAGCAAAACCCTTCAATCTTTTCGCGTTGCTCTTGGGCCTTTGGTGGCCACAGAGTAGCCACAGAGCGGTATCATGGTCATCACTTGCAACGTCTGGTGAAAATATCCTTTTCGCATCTGGTATGTTCTTCATAGTAGAAACTCTTGTACATGGATCTCACATAAAGGTGATCTTTCGCTCGAAGGACGACCACTATGTCCCCTTTTTCTATGAACAAAGAACTGCAGAACCGATGCGTTTCCCATGATCTCCAGCACTAATTAGCAAATGTTAACATGCAAACACAGCAAACTCAGAGGGCGAACATGATAATGTTATACCTGCCCAGCACCGCCACGGTCAACCCCGTGAGTGTGTGTTGGCGTGCTGACGTCAGCACCGAGCTAGAGAATGGCTCTGCCTAATTGCAGCCTCGCTGAGCCTCGAGCGAGGCTGCAGACCGGAGCCGTGTCGGCACGGAGATCTCGGACTGCAGGTCCTGGTCACTGCGGGACCGAACGCACTGTGTTGGATTGAGGGAGATTCTGGAGCGGATGTACGCAAAGTTAAGATTTAGATAAAAAAAAAACAACAAAACAAACAAGGTGCAGTTTTGTATGTGTGCAGCATGCAAAGCATTGATAACCTAAATACGGTCCAATTTAACACTTTATGAATACCCTCAACAATGACCTTGTACTTCAGAGCAGGTTTTAACTGGGCAGGATTCAACAGCTCAAACATTTCGAGTCTACATGATGTTTTTATTAGTGATTGCATCTGTGATGACACAATAATAGAGAGACTTATCCTCTACAGATGATTTGTTGGCTGTGCTATTTGTCTGCAGCAAAGTTCTAAACCATATTGAGTATTGTGTCCTGTTTTACAATTTCACACCACTGAATTTCCAAAGAAATTTTCCAAACTACATAATTTAACCGGGTAAAAACAAAAAAACGCAACTAAAATTGGAAAAAGTAGACTAGTGTCAGAGATGTGATCCGTCATGATAATCCATTGGTTCCCCCATCATGCTTCTAGTCCATGTGGTGTTAAACATCATTATAAAGATGATACAAGCCACTGTATCATATGATAGAAATAAACCTTTTTGAAAAACTGATTGATTGCAGAAACAATATAAATGTACAAATCCTTATTCATGGAATAAATGCACAAAAATGCAATGCCGGAAAATTAAGAAAAGATATAGTTGACATGTTTTACATACAATGCAAAGGAGTCCAATATTCACGACTGAATGGAACACATAAGCTAGATTAGAGTATTCCCATCCTCTGTGCAACATACTCAATAAAAGTGTGTGATTTATAAACAGGACCAGGTCGCAAATTCACAATCCATCGCATGGATTCCGTGGGAAGCTGCAGTTGCGACTCGGACGCTCAGAAAAGTTTCCCCCTGTGTTGCTGTTCTTCTCTCAGATCTGGCAGTTCGGTTTTCAATGGGAGGAAAACAAACAACACCTCCCGGAGCCTGTAAGAGTGTTCTGTGGTCACACGCAGGAGTAATTAGTGGTATTCTCCGGCTTTGGACTCTGGCCAAGGCCCAGCATTTCATCTGCCACTGTGAGCTAAATGTATATTGGGTTCAAATGAGCTGAAATGGCCAATAGACGTGCAGTGTTTCACGGGTAAATTCTTCCCGCGTATCGTTTTTCTCGGCCCTTGTCTTTAAGTCGCTCGCCCTAAGCCCTCCTTTCTCTCCCTCTTCCCCGGTTTTGTTATTTTACCTGGAGGTGCAGGTGTGAAAGGGTGAGGCCGTGGAAAAACATTCGATTCCGTAAGCTTGTCATGAAGGAATCCGCCGACTGACCTCTGCATCTTGGCACACAATGACAAATGGGTTCGCAATTTTCCGCCTGACTGGGGAGCAACAAAGCACATTTCCACTTTCGCTGGTAAGCAGCGAGAGTACAGTCTCCCTCTGTCATGCTCTCCAACCAGAGCAGGACTCTTCACTTTGCAGCATTTGCAGCTTGACTGGTCAAAATAGACGTTTAGACTTGCTGTGATGCATCGAGACAAACACAGTTACGTGAGATCCAGACTCCACAAACTGAGGTAATCTGTTGATGAAAACACCGTTGTTTGTTTTTCTGGCATCAGATTTTTAGAGCTGCTCTTTTCCCCTCTTTAGTATCTCTGATGGTCATAAATTAGTTGTGTTGTTTGTTTTTTGTTGCTGTTGTTACAGCATGCAATATTTATCACCACTGTCGTGCACATTTGAGTTAAACAAGAACACTTTTTATTGATGGTAAGAGTTTTTATTTTCAGTATGTTGTAAAAAAAAAAAAAAAAGCCTCAAAATGATTTTTAGTTCAACATATTGCCCAAATTTTCAGTCTCATATCCAAGGAAACAAGTATAATGATGACATGATAAAAAAAATAAAAAAATCCATTAATTAAAAAAAACATACAAAATCCATAACAAGTTTATATTTTTAAAAAGAAGAATAAATAATACAGTTCCTCATGATTCCTTGTGGTGTTGCCCTGGGTAAAATACACTTAAATACCCAAAATATTGTCCATTTGCACCTCATGTTTTTTCTTGCAACACATTTCTGAACTTTTTTGTCGTATTTGGCTCCGAATGTCCGTGGAAGCATGCAGGTTCTCCCCTCACCATGATCTGCATGGTTATGGATATGGTCTGGTTTGATTCCAGGATCCTTTCCAGGATTTTCTCTGCGCTCTCCACTTTTCTCCAACCAGAGTCCAAAAATGTGCATTTCACCTTAAATCGCTTAAGATAACAGCGAAGATTGCCTTCAGTGCACTGTAAGTGGGTAACATAGTACTGATGATGACGGATGAATTTAATACTAATGCTACTTTGTCAGTGATAAATGACTTTCATTGTCATGTTTCCACTTTGCATGGTTATCTCAGGGACTACTTGGACCCTGTGGTGTCCCACTCTGGCCCGCGGGCTGCATGTTGGACGTCCCTGGTCTAAAACCCCTCCCTCAGTGAAAAGCTTTCAGCCCGGATGTGAAGGTGACTCAGAGCCGAAACAGGATTCGTCCTCTGCGGGACACGTCCATCTTGCATTGTTAACGACGGGCTGGTAACTCGACACTGCCGGCCGACGGTTTCCCCGCTGATTGAATTGCTTCCAAAGTCGGCAAGAATGCAAAAGTGGAAGTGATGGATATAAACCAATTGACTTTTCCTCTGACCCTGGGGGTGTCGGTGCCCCGCGGGACAAACAAACTGCTGCACCAGAGGAGGAAATCAAAAGGGATCGGTGATGCTATTTATATCAGTGGCACCTTGGGATCCATTGCTTTCCCCCTCCAGCACAGATCACCAGCCTCATTATTGTTACAGAGCTGCCAATTCAAATCCGTCATTTAGTTTGTACTTAAATAACTCATAAGTCTCAATGAAGCCTGTGTGTTTTTAAAACAGTCCTCAAACTATGTGTAGTGTTGGAGCATCCAGTCCCAAAATCCTGTGATTTTATCCAGTAGAGATAGTTAGTCATGGTGCTGAGAGTCTAATTGATGCCTCATGCTTTTCAGGGGGGCAATTACAGCGTCCAAATGTCAAGACCTAATTTGCAACTCTTGTAATGTTGGACTCACCGGGGCCAAAAAAGACGAGTGACACGGCCGCTCCGGAGGGACTTAGAGCCTATTTTGGTCAGCAGATGTGTGGGAGTGAAGAAGGAGGTGGATTTAGTTTGATCCAGCCTGAGAATTGGGGGGGGGGGGGGAGGCCGGCTGTCAATCTGTTGATAATCTGTGAAAAGAAGCTGGAGAATCTGGAGAGAACGTGCAAACTGTGTTACTGCGTCACCACAATGGGGGAAAAGATGCTATTGTTTCGTTTCAATAGCAGCGTTGTCTCTCGGTTCGTTGTTTTTGGTTTACCGGTAATGCTGGGTTCGACACTCGCAGCCCTTTTTTTAACTTCCATTCTCGGAGGAAAACCTGCATTTACCAGACAGTCGTCAACAAACCGACGAACACAGCGGCGTGTTTAGCTCGGTTGTCATTCCAGCGCCTGCTGGATGTGGAGAGTGACCTCAATATGTCTCCACTGTCACCTGCTTTACGAGACGATAAAAGTCTGATCTGCATGTAAGTTTGATTACGAGCAAGACTGTACTGCTTTAAATCTCTGCATGAGTGACCCTATTTATTTCTTCTCTCTATATCGGCGAACCTCCTGAAGTCAGTCTTCATGCACATCACCCCTTCCCCCTGTCCTCCCCCCAAGGCATCAAAGACTTTGCTCATATGTGCTGTAAAACTATAGATGCATCCCGTTTACCTTCCATGTACTGGTGTGACAGATGACAGCTGAAGTGTTTGTTATTGAGGATCAGACTCTTCAGCTCAGCCACCTTCAGGTACGACGTGTTCAGATGCCTTCAGTTAAACAAAACATAGCCGGTGACTGGCAGCAAAAGCGCACTGTTTTGTTCTCTGTGGGCGCCTTGTTAACCGGGAGACTAAACTCTGCAGAAATGACAGTGGCCCGGCCTCTTCTTCTTCCTCCTCTTCTCTCCTTCTTTTTTTTTTCTTTTTTCTCTCACTCTGCACAACACCTAAACATCCATGTTTTCTGCTCATGTCACCATGGAGATGCAAACAGAGGAGCATATTTTCCAGTGCAGCTGACAGCTCGCGATGTGAAGTGTCAGTAGAAATCAGGTATGCTGGGTCTAATTGCTGCTTGCTAAAGGCAGACCGCAGAATCCTCTTGCCCGTGACACTAAAAATGATTGAACTTGAACAAAAGTACAATACAGGAAGTGTGAAAGATTGTTTTTTGTTGTTGTTTTATTTGGTTTTGTTTTTTGGGCCATGCCACAAAACATGAATGATAGATGAAGTGATGCTATATTTGTGAACAGCATGCTTGTAGATTTTTTTTTTCCAGGTCTCTCTCTCTCTCTCTCTCTCTCTCTCTCTCTCTCTCTCTCTCTCTCTCTCTCTCTCTCTCTCTCTCTCTCTCTCTCTCTCTCTCTCTCTCTCGATGAAAGCCCAAAAGTATCAAGTGGATAACGCTATACTTACACTCCTGCTGTAATCCCTATAAACACACATGCAGCTAATAATTTGTGAGCACAGCAATTTACTGGGGGAATAAACAAACAACAAAGAGCCTGAAATCAATAGTTGCAGGATTGAAATGACACAAAGCTGCAGACACCATCCCTGCGCAAACACACCCTTAGAAGTGGCCACAGCTTTAAAGCAACAGGTGAGATCCTCGGCACCTCCCCGGTCTTCCAAACGCGCAGCCTTCTAAATATAGAAATTATGCTCCCTGATAATTGGGGGCAGACAACAAAGCCGGCTATATTTCCACCCTGCTCCTCCTCCTCCTCCTCCCCGTGCTCCTTCTGCTGCTCAGTCGTATCCCCAGCTGACAAACAGCAGGGCTGAGATCAGAGTGTGAGAGCCTGAGTGCTGAGGGAACACCTGTGCTGTCTGACTGCACTGTGAAGATAGACGAGGAAGATCACTGACTTCCACACCTGCCCGTCGACCCACACCACGCACGCACACACACACACACACACACACACACTTGATTTGGTTTCCTCGAGAGCCCTTTAAGGCCGCTGCTGAGGAGGCGATGAAAGTCAGGGAGCGTCCATTAAGCGTGTGAGTCGGCCCTCCAGAGTGGGTGCGGATGAGGGGTTTAAGTGTTTTCAGCGAGGAGCTGCGGACCACCTGGAGGAGGAGGAGTAGGAGGAACAAAAGCATCTGTCTTGGGGCCAAGTAGACTCCAAAAACATCGGTTAAACGAGTGCCAAAGAGCACTTCTGGGCATCAGGTATCACAAGTCAGGATTTCCAGCGTGTTCAGAGAGCTGACCTTCGAAATGTCAAGAGGGACGGGAGGGAGCGGGGTGCCGGCGCTCTCGGGTCTGCACAAAGTCTGCTTTTCATGACTACAAAAGGTAGTGTCAAGGAAGAACCTGCACTCTCTTTAGTCTTTGTTGGAAACACTGCAACAAGAGCAGAAAAAAAAAAGAAAAGCTGAGAGTCAAAGCCATGAACCAACTATTGTTGCAACACTCTTTTTATTTTGTTTTGCTGGGAAAGATGGGACGAGACAGGAATGAAGCACGCCCCGCCGATGAGCACTGAAGGCATCTCTCTACAAACAAGCCCTCTTTTTCATGTCTTAATAGGTCCTCGCGTGTGTTTACTGGACGTAGAGGGGGGATGTCCACGCGTGCACAGGTTATAATACACTCTGGGACGCTGCCATTAATCGACGGCAGGAGAGTGTTGATGTTCAAGGTGTGCAGGTGGGAAAGTCCCGCGGTATCAGGCTGTAGACAGGAGAGAGTTGGCAAGCAGGGTCGACTATCCATAGCGAGACACCCCCACTGGCTCACCATCACACACACACACACACACATTGACACACTCACACGTGCACACACACCCACACACAGATCACAGACTGAGCTTTCATGCTTCAACACAGATCTGCTCCCAACCGTGGAGGAAACTGTGCACACATATGAGATAGTGGCCTCTGAGGCATAAATCACTAATTCAGCTGCAATCTCGCAGTTTGGATTTTTCTTCTTTTGTCTACAAATATGCCTCGAGAATAAAGACCCATAAATGTTTTCGTGGAACATTTTTAAAAGTCAAAATAGACAAACGAGCATAGGTATCTTTGTACCTTAATGTCTACAACCAGACCACCAGCAGTTACGTCCTCCTTATCGCTCTGCCCTCAGGATTTTATTCAGCCGTTAAAAGCTGCAGGGCCAGAGGTAAAGGTCAAATTTTATTTGGCCCCCCGATGGCGTTTGCTGCATCGCCGCCACGTTTCGAGCTGCATCAGGGAGGGCGGCTTTGAAGTTTTATGCACGCATCAGGTCAACGACTCATCTCTCGGCGTAATGGCGTCCATAAAGAAAGACAACAAGTGATCTCGTAAGAGGGTTTATATGTTTAAACTCTGAAAGAAAGAAAGAAAGAAAAAAAAAAGCCAACCAGTGAAGTACATCTCCTTTTTTTTTTAAGATTCTGATAAAAGTCATTTTGTTTCAGGGTGAACACAGTCATCGATAAAACACCGTCATCTTCTGATGTTTTACAAAATGGCATTTAGTTCATGTTCTGAGCCATTTAGTGTTTGTTTTGTCAGGATTCGTCTTCAGATTCGATGTGGAACACGTGTAACAGGAGTGTGGGTATAATTAGTGGGTCTAATAGACACATACCAATCAAAATAACTGATTCACAGTCACCACAATGTGATCAAAAGGTTTTAAGATCAGAGGACTCTTGTAAACGTTTTGCCAAAATGTTAAAAAGTTTGGGTCCTATTAAAATATATCACTAGCGGAGCCTTTTCTCAATGTAAATGAAATAACGGTACAGTGTTTCAGTCTTTATATACCTGATACAGTTTCTAAGTTGCTCCCCCCCCCCTATATTTGCTTGATTCTAACTGTAAAAATATATTCTCAAATAAATAAATATATAACATAAATATATGAATCTAAAATGAATAAATAAACCTTTACATGTTCCAAACAGGTCTAGACACAGGGTTGTTTAAAAAAAAAAAAGAATTCCTTCAAAGTCCTTCTGATCAAACTGTTGACACTGTAACCCTCCCGAAAAAAAAAAAAAATGATAAAAGTGGGGTTTTCCACAGACTCCACAGCGGCCGGCGACTCTGTCCCACCGGCCACTGAGGAGATGCTCCACAGCCGCGCGGCTCTATTTCCTATTCGCCTCCTAATCCGTGCAGGTACTTGTAGGGTTCGTCCGGCCCTCTGAAACAAACGGCCCCCTCATGCCGAGCGCGCAGACATTCTAGCCCCGTCTTCCTGGCTGCTGAGAGACGGCCCGTGCATTCCTACAGGAGGCCCCCCTGGTGCCTTTATCCCCGCTGGTCGGGCTGCTGTCCACCAGCCTGCAACCCGGGCCACATCCCCGCCTCGCGTCCCCCCTCTCCCCGTTTGCCCCCACCCCGCTCTCGCCGGGGCTTCAAGCAGCTATTCCTGATCTGGGACCGGGCCTTCGTGCGTCTCAGCTGTGTCCCAGGATGTCTCTGTACAGCTCGGGCACACGGTCGGGGTCCACGGGCCGGGGCAAGAAGTGGGTAAATTTCTGGTGCCGCCTGGATTTAGTCCCGTCTCTCGGCGTCCCGTCTTTATTCAACGCCACGAAGTAACGCGTCCCTTTGTCTCCGTGTTTGTAGAGGTTGGACGAGTATGTGTTGTACCAGTTCTCCTCAAACTGCTCCCTGAAGACACACTCCGCCGTGAGCTTTTCCTGAAAAATGATGAAGAAGCGTGAGGCTGCAGTGCAGGAAGGCAACGACTCAACCAATTATATGTTCTGAATAAAATTTGTTATGCGATTATTACAGATTAATGAAATTGGATAAGCCACGAGGATCAACTTAAACAGTTCCTCACCGAGCCATACAGCTCTCCTTTGTCGTTCATCCCAAGATACAGTCCGCTGTCCACCCCTCTGATGCTGATCAAGCCTACAGCAAGGCTTATGAATTCCAAAATACCTGCAGAAGAAAGGACACACTTATTCAACGCACGCTTTAAAAAGACGAAATTGGATGACCAAAGAAGATGAACAGCTTAAATTCAACTGTGCCAACAATTCTAAACAAGTGAAATCGAACATAAGGAGTATTTTTCCTCATTTTCTTTTTCTTTTTCATCTATTATATTCTCACATTTTAGAACTCAGTACTCACCAAAACGACTGTGGTCCTTCCTTGTCCCTTGCACTGTGCCATCCGGAAGTATTTCCAGGTGAAATCCAGTCCTGCAGTACAGCTGCCTCCTCCTCAGGATCCCTTTGAGGTGCGTTAAATCCGCCGCGGTGCTCCGGTAGAGTCTGTCCCCGGGTATGAGGTGCTCCCCCAGCAGCGTCGGACCGTCCCCGGGAGGGGTCAGGAAGAAATGCGACCCGACGTGGACGACTCCTTCGATGCCGTGCAGAACGCCTCCAACTTCCCCGAGAGCGGCCGGAGCGGCAGCGGCCATCGCGTCAACGCTCAGCGGGTAAAGTTCAGCAGGTCCGGACGGAGGGAGCGCTCTTGCGTAGTAGGACTACCTGGTTGCCACTGCCACCCCCCCCCCACCACCACCACCCTCCACCCTCCACCCTCCACCCCCTCCCTCCTTCCTCCGTAACTTAGCACATGTCCCCGTGCTGCAAGGACACGCAGACGCGCAGGTTTCCCTCCCCAGGCATGAACCACTCAGCAGGTCTCGGTCTCCTCGGTCTCCCTCACACCGCCGCGTCCTCATCAGTTGGAGGTGCGCTGCGTCCGCTGCTCGGATGGCCCTCGTGGCGCATACCTGTCCTCAGGCGGATGGAGATGAACGTGGGGGGGCCCAGAGAGCAGAGGGGGACTGAGAGCGGTCCTGGGGCTCAGTGGTCGCTGCAGTGCAGGTAAAAACGCAGCTTCCCTGGACGCTTTGCGCTCCAAGTAAAGCAGCAGCAGGGTGGTGAGGCAGGTGCAAAACCACAGGACGAGTAATGGGCGGGGCGCTCACAGTTCAGACGTGCCCTGGCAGGGATTTTCTTTTTTTTTTCTTTCTTGTCTTTCCCTGAGGCATGAAATAAGGGAGGCTTGGGAGAGAGAGAGAGAGTTGATGGGTGTAAAAAAAAAAAAGTGAGCCACTTGCATTCAATGCAATTTTAATTAATCAAACATGCGCACAGATAAAAAAAAAAAAAATCCCCCAGCTTCAATGAGCTCAGAGGAGAGACGCGGCTCTGATTTGCTGTTTATTCCTGTTTATTTTTCAGTTTATCAATTTTTTTTTGTTTGTTTGTAACTCGGGAGTTTGATGCCCGTTAATCACGCAGAGACTTGAAACACCCACGGTATTTCTCGCGAGCTCGAGTCGCGTCTCTGCGCCGCGCGTCACCGCGTAACGAGACCCAGCACACACACACACACACACACACACACACACACACACACACACACACACACACACACACACACACACACACACACACACACACACACACAAGCAGAGCCATGGCCGCACTGCGCAGGCTGCTCGTCTCCTTCCACGGGACGCTCGCCTCACGGAGACGTCTCGCGTCCTCGAAGGCGACGACCACCTTGGTGAAAGTCATCACCGGGGCGTGCGTCACCGCCGCGGCCGCCGCCGCTTATTATCACCGGCGTCCCGGTCTCGCGAGCCACGTCGAGGCTCGGCTCGTGCATCTGGCGCTGCCGTCAGTCTCCGCCACGGAGAAGGTACAGTTACAGCTGGGGGGGGCAATTATTAGTCTCTCAGCGGGGCTTTAGTGGCAACTGTCGCCTCCGTTTATAAACGCCTGCCTCGAATACAAACACTCCAACGTGGAGCTTTTTTTTTTTTTTTTCACGCGCTGCGGAAACAATTTCCAGACTAGAGACCACAGTCATGATGGAGTGACGTCATCACGAGGAGCTGTCCGCGACCTTTTGGTGCTGAAACGACAAAGTGGTCAAAGGCACGCGAGGTCACGTGACCCAGCGGCGGCCATAGCCGGAGAGTTTGTTTACTTCCGCTGCTGTTAACCAGCAGCAGCAGTCCTCGCGCTCACACTGTAAACACAACAGTGTTTTCAGCTCCGATACAAACTGAAAATAGTAGATTATTATCGAAGAGCTGGAGTTTTCACCATATTTCTCTTTGCGAAGTGAAACATGTGAAGACAGAAAGTTTGTTGACAGACTCCTTAGCCTAAGATGATTAATTTGTGTATTTATTTATGAATTTCTGGCTCACTATGTGTTTGTATTTAATGTGTTTGTTTCAAATTAGTTACCGTAACATATTCACAAATATCACTCATCTACTGTACTTGGCTGCTTTTGAGCCAATTTCCATAAAGATAGAAGAAAGAATGCTTTAATGCTCCCCTTTGGGGGAAATTACTTCTCTTCATGACACCCATCTTATTCATAGTTAACCTCAACAATACCTGTTAGGAGCAATGGGCCCCCACCGTGGCCTCTGGGGCTGCTGATGAGCATTAATGGTCTTGCTCAGTGCTCAGGATTCAAACCTGCGAACTTCTGATCCAAAGTCCACCTCTTTAACCGATAAATGATTGGTTTTATAGGTGATGGTGGTGTGACCCTGCAGACGTCATTCTAGATTATTAAACTACTTGCATTACTGACTTTATTCCTCAGTATATGTATCAGGAGCATCCATGTTGAATATAACTAGTATATATAACAAATTGGACCCTCTGGCAGTGATGATGGAATATGTGTGGCCCGAATGAGGTTTGAAGTTGACATTTCAGCCACTGTTGCTCTCATATCTCAGTGAGAAAATCTCTTGTTGAAGCCCTATTGGTGTTTTTCTGTGCTTCCTGAGTTTGCATGTTCTCCCTGCCACTGTATGGGGCTTTCTCCAGGTCCTCCGCTTTCCTAAACTAAAGTTTCGAAACACACGACAATGATTTTTGATATTGAATGAATGATGATAGCCCTTCGCTTAAATACCCAACTCAAATGCTCCACCAGAAACTAAATCAACCTGATGGCAATATGAAAAAAACCCAACAGATGCTCACGCTGTTTTCGTAGGTGAAAACTCGAACTGGTCAGCGTTTGTGGCTCTGTTACAGTTCCGGGTCTGTTTTGACTGGAGTGTGTGTGTCCGCGGCACTAGACAACATTCTCACAGGCCACAGACGCGTGTAAACAAACTCGGTAAGCCGCGTCTGATTTGTACGCCTGATTCCCAGCCGAGAAAAGACTTCCTGTGTGGCAGCTGTGAGCGCGAAGGGGCGCTCAGCATGACGGGTGTCCACAGGGAGGGGGGATACAGGGACACCGGGAAACTGGACACTGGTTCTTGGCGGAGGGCTGCTGATATTTGATGAGAGGCAGCGTTGGTGAGATGGGCTTTAATGATTAAGTCGAGGGGGGGCGGGGGCGCACATTCTCCGGGTGTTTGCTCGGTGCCCAGTGGACCTGGCGGCATGCCACCTGACAGAGAGATCCGCTCTGTCCTCACCAGCCCGAGCCTTCTGATCTGGCCAGGGTCGGAGCAGTCGTAGGGACATTATCTGCTGTGCGGAGATGAAAAATAGGGCTGACATAACATGCGCCTCATTACTGAATTAAAGCAGGGGCCTCTTTGTTGTTCCATGTGAGTCGGGCTGTTCGTGACAAGAAAAGCTTCCGCGGAGCTCATGGAGAGCATCTTTCAGACAGTATTATCACCGGGATGATGAGAGTGTGTGTGTGTGTGTGTGTGTGTCCCTGTGTGTGTCTCCAGTCGAGGACATACGGCCTGGATGATGGAGACGTGTACATGTCGTCCCATGAAAACAGATTCCGTCTGTTCAGCTCGGTGGAGTACGAGGGCCAGCTCTACATGACCCCGCTCAACTTCATCCAGTCCGTCACTCTGAACGAACCACGGAGTGAGTCAGCCTCACCGCGGCAGCTCATCCTCACAACACTCGCCATCGTGACCGCAATCCGGTCCAGCTTTCACAAAATCATTTCACTATTTATTTCATAATGTCAAATATGTCACATGCTTGATGCCTTTCACTGCAGCTGTATTCTCTGTATTATCGGCTGTATTATCTTTGTTTAAAAGGTGATTCTTTGCACCTTCAGACATTTTTCTGTGGCAAAAAATGGTTCTTTTGATCATAAACATTGCAAAGTGCTGCTTTTTTTTTCTCTGCTGGCTGCAGTTACATGTGGCGATTGAACAAAATATAGACATTTTTGTCTTCTATTGGTCAAACAATATCCTGTACCTTGTGCAGGACCAGGAAACTGAAAGTGAAACAAAAGCTCTTTCTTGTCTTCCTGCAACTCACAAAGATGATGAATAAATAAGTGATAGAAAAGATAAAAACTTTAGTATTTTATATCTTTCATACATTGAAACTAATTGGTTAGTGACGGTGTTTTTCGTTCCATCATCTCACTTCCTCTGAATGTAGACTTTAGCTGTGAATTTGTGCCATTTAATTGTACCAGTCCAGAAGTCGATATCCAACTGTGACGCACATGCAAAGTCCCAAACTTAAAAAAGTCACATTATGTAAAATGTAAGTGAATTTTGCACGTTGGGAGGCAGTGGTCAGTTATTAGTATCTGGTTTGGTGCAATTTCATGTTGACTGCTGTTCGTTCTGCATTAACACCCGCTGCATTTCCTGGTTTTCTTGCTTCGGCCTGTTGTTGCAGAATATCACGACACTGCATGAGCCAATGCTGGTTCTTTAGGCTCTCACTTGCAAAGTCCACTCTGACAGTCTCAGACTCAAACTGGGGATACATCAATGTTATTACTGCTCAGATTCTGTTCACCCTTTAAGTTTTAACCAATCACAAGTAGTGGTTTTCAATAGGTCATTTCCTGTGTGAAATTATTATTTTCATGCAATACTTTTTCAATCTTCATTGATAACCTGCCTCCGTAACCTTCACTGATCTGTAGATGAATGAACTCATTTCGCCTGCTGCCATTTGCTTAATTGCAACCCTCCGCCCCCAATCACTTTTAAATTACGCAATGCGTTAATGACGGTTTTAGAACGGGCGCTGGCGTTGTTTCCTGGAATATCTTTGTTGCTGAGGGCCTGTGAAGTGTCATCGGACAATAACTCACGGCTTGAAGTGCTTCAGTCATAACACCTGCATAAAGATAGACATCTTTACCTGCAACCCCAACGTTTATGGCTCATTTGTGTGGCAAGAAACTTGCAGGGACCCACAGAGACCAAACAAGTTAGCACCGGTGCCATAAATGTAATGATAAGACGATTTTCTGATTACTGTGATTGATTGTGACGTAAGGTGTGTGGCCGGCCGCGATGCCCAGGGACGTAAACAACAGGTGATAATGTAACAACCTATTTACTCGTTGAGGATAAATGATTGATTGGGGTGTTTTATAGTTTGTTTTGGCATCTGATGCTGTTTTGACCATATTTTCCATATCCAGTATTGCATAGCAGAAAACTTTCCCCAGCTCAACCAGGACAAATCTGATGTCTTTATTATTTCCTCTGGAACTTAGAGAGAAAAACTTTATTTAAAACTGCAAGAATAAGCGCTGAAATCCCGTCAATGAGTGGAAAACCTTCTAATTATCTTTAGTTTGAATCTTGTGACACTAGGAGATTTGAAGATTTAACCTTGTTATTGTATACGATTTATTAATGTAATGGCTTTTTGAAGTAAAAAAAAATAAAAAATCAATAGTTCACATTTGTATTTGATGAAATAAAGATTCATATTTAATTTGTCATCTTAAAAGTGCAGATTTGAAATAGACCCTGCTCTAAAATGCACCGGTAATCATTTTCCCATTTCAGACCACATTCTGTGTTATTTGCACAAATGTCTTTCTGCATGCTTTCAGTCATGTTTCAAAAAGAATAACTTCTGCTCATCATTTCCCCCCAATGGACACCATCAAACATGGTGCCACGGAGGATAAACACAATGAGCTTATCATTGATCATTTTACAAGAAGAAATGTAACGGGAAGTTTCCATTTAGCCAATAAAAAGTTCACAACAACACCAGAGTACAACTGTTGCTCTCCACAGACGGCCGGCACTGAAACACTGTTTATATTCTCTGTACTGTTGTAATGTTCCATTTTGAGTCTTCATGAAAAAAAACATTGAGTTACAACTATAAACCAAATGAAGATAGAAGCACATTTGTTGATGAGAGCGAGAAAGAGAACAAACATCAGGCTCGCTTTAAGGCTGCGGCTTTAACTTCATGTGCGTCATTTGGTTTTTTTACTAGTTTATAAAAAGCACAATTGTCTTAATACTACCTGTTATTACATTTATTCTTTGATCATGTAATGTTATTTTTAGCCCGGCTTTTAAATAATATTTTATTTATTGTATTTGAAATGACTTATTTACTTACTTTTGACTTAATGTGAACAGAGAAATGTGGTTGAAATGAAGTTTTGAGAAGCGAGAAAGCTTTGATCCTTTGATGTATGGATCCTAGATCCAACACACGTTGATATCCAAAGTGTTTATCGTCACAATGTGGGACAGAACTCTCAGATAGAGCATGTTCGACTGCTGTGGCTCAGAAATAATGACGTGCCGTGTGGGATTTTACTTTTATTTTAAACGCCGACAGAAACACCAGTCGACATTCGGGAGGATTTCCCCCCGTTGCCCTCGTCGACGGGGAGCAGGTCACGGCGATCATAATCCCAAGCACGAGGCTTTAAAATGTGTCGCCGGAGGGTTGTTGCCACTGATAGCGACGTGGTTTCCCAGCCGGGCGACTTTACGACTCGCCCTCCTTATCTTTCTGATTTATTGGCCACTGGAATGTGTTCACGGTGATACACAGCTTGTGTTTCTGTCCACATAAACACTTGTTTTCACTTTTGTTTCCCACTTCTATGCACACCACTTCATGGCAGCTAATGTGTTCATAATTGTGTCCCGTGAAATCACCCCCCCCCCCCTTGACTGTTGTTGTTGCTGTGTTCAGGCAGGAGAGCGTGGAGGACGCTCACGAAGAAGGTGAGTCGTCCACATCACTGAAGCAGCCCATGCTGTTTCCCTGAATCTCCTCTTTGGTTGTGTAAAAGCCTCTGTAATTACTGTAATGCCGACACACTCTGCGATTGCTCAGGACTTAGAAATGAATGAGTGATTTGGGATTTTCTCCCTTTCTCGCAGGAATTAGACAAGATGCTGGCTGATACCCCGCCTGTTTGGAAAGGATCATCTAATTTGTTTAGAAATCTCCGCGAACGAGGTAAAGAGCGCGCCCGGTGTGCTCCTGCTCCCCCGCGTAAACCCCCTTGTAATGTAACTAAAGTCCCCGCTTGACGCTTTTGTTTCCCTGAGCCGTCCCGCTGCGACTGCAGCGTGCTGTGCAGGGCAGTAAGTGCGGGCTGTAAAATCTTATCTCTCCATCTGTCTGCTAACATGTCACAGATTCATTCTCAGGTAACCTTTGAGGGAGGGAACGCTTCATTGATAATATACAGAACGATCCTCCCTCGTTTCTCCAAACTCCTGGAAAAATTGCTTCTTCTTTTTTTTTTTTTTTTCTTTCAAAGTCACAGTGTTTAGAAGAGGCTTTGGAGAAAAAGGGTCCATTTCACAATCCAAGCAAATGAGCATTGGATAATAACGTCAAATTATATGTTTACAGTATCTACAATTTGTTGAGTTTCACAAGTTTTAAATTGAAAAAAATTAAACCAGTACATAATTACTATAAAATCATTATTTTTACACTGCATTGCAGAATTTGATGATGGATACATTAACATAAATGAATTATTTTGACATTCAGAGAAAACATACCTTCATTTGAATGGATTGATAATACTACTACTACTACTACTACTACTACTAGTAATACCTGTCCAGGGTGTACCCTGCCCTCACCCACAGGAGGCTGGGGTTGGCTCCAGCACCCCGCGACCCTGAACTGTATAAGTAGGAAAGAGGATGAATTGATGAATGATAATATAACTGTTAAATACTCTCATTGAAAGAAGGGTACGTCATATTACTAAACATACTTGGTGTTCCCAAATACCTAAATCAAATTACAAGGATTCTGTAGAGCTTATTTTGTTAAAGAAAATTACATTCAATTGTTTAACAAATACTTTTTTTTTTTGTAAATGATAATGTAGTATTAGCAAACAACAAATATCCTTAACACTATAATAAAAAACTATTCTCTGTCCATATTTCTTTACAGTGCGGTTATTGATCTGTATAGTTCTTATAGCACACAGATGTTTTGACCAAAGACTCACAGTGACGCTGATAAGACCTTTTTAACCACACATCCCGTCACAGTTCTTCTTCAGAGAGCTATTCTGTTTTAATTTTTTTCTTTATCTCTCGGATGTTCTCTTTCACGAGTCACCACAGCAGATCACCTTCTTCCACATTGCTGCCTCCGCTACTTTAATCTGGTTTTCGGTGGATATTTTTAGATAACACAATACGCCTTGCGTGCAGTTTTTGCACGAGTTGATAAAAGTTGTAGTGAGCAACCGAAAGGAAGTGCCTCTCACCACAGTAACAGCGTCTCTGTTGAAGGCTGAGCTGGTTTCCTCCTTTTCTTTCAAATCATAAACGACGCACATGTTGCACACGAATATAATAGCAAAGCTTTAGTGGATCAGGCCCTGGGGTATAATCACAAACTTTACTGTTTGTATTTTTGTGTGACTTATATATTAAAAAGACATAGACATGGTCAGTGACATCTCTTTGGAGAATATAAGAAATACTGACATCCAATTTTCTGTCACCTCTGACATTCTGCAATGAGAATCAACAATCAATGTACAGAGTTGTTTTTATACGACTCCCTTCTGCTTTGGTGGGGCGGCAGCAGAATGTGGTTTCAAGACTTCTCAGGCTTTTTTTTTTTTTTAATCATAGTTAAGCAGCACAGACCTCAGGCTTGTAGACAATTGGCATAGTATACCTGTAGGTGGTTTTAACATGGTTTTAAAGGTGAATTCGTTCTCACCTCCAACTCTGCAAACCTCGGTTGACTTTCACGCTGCACGAAGGTGTAAATCTTTTGAGCGCCTCCACCTCGGCCTGCATCGCTCCCCAACCAGCGGGGGACAGGCCGGCCGGTGGAGCGTCGGACCTGCCTGCTCTGCTCTCTTCCCCGTGTTGCTTTTGCTAAGTGCCAACGCTGGGATTTAGGGCTTTTAATCCTGCTGTTAAACGTTGCAGCTTTGTCAAGAAAAAAAAAAAAAAGAAAAGGGGGACGGGATTGATCTGTGAACAAAGCGTCGCTTTAGAGGAAAGAGGGAGCTGTTTGAACCCAGCTATGTCGAGACATGTCCTGCTGGCCACCCCCCCCACCCGATCACCGCGGACATTACGAAGCCAAAGAATGGCATTGGATTACATCTCCGGGACTGCCACTCTGTATGAAGTGTTTCTGAGGAATTCTTTGTATTGTCTAACAACATCTACTTGAGCTGTGAGGTTGAATCCCCCCCCCCCCCCCCTCCCCCTCCTCCCCCCGAGGAGTGAAGGTGTGTGGTATTGGTGAGACATGGCAGGAATCTTAAAAGTTTTTTTTCCCCCCCCTGTCTTCAACCTATTTAGGCTTTAAAGGCTTTGATGGTGTAGATCTGTTGTCATTATAGGGTACCGTACCTGTCAGGCGGAGAGAGAGAGAGAGAGAGAGAGAGAGAGAGAGAGAGAGAGAGAGAGAGAGAGAGAGAGAGAGAGAGAGAGAGAGAGAGAGAGAGAGAGAGAGAGAGAGAGAGAGAGAGAGAGAGAGAGAGAGAGAGAGAGAGAGAGAGAGAGAGAGAGAGAGAGAGAGAGAGAGAGAGAGAGAGAGAGAGAGAGAGGAGAGAGAGAGAGAGAAGAGACGACGGAGCGCCTTGTCATGGGACATTATCACATGAACTTCGTCTAATCACACGCGCACCCCCTAATTTTCCCCTTGCACACCTCAGTTTGCGTGCATCTCCCGCAGGTCAAAATCATGTATTTGTTTCCAAAGTTTATACTTTTTGTTTTTGTTTTTGTTTTTTTTACTCCTTTGTGTTTTCTTCTTTCTGGAAGTCTCTCTGCCGGGCTTCAAACCCGCTACTTAAATTCTTTTCCCATAACACCCGGTGCAGTCACCCAGAACTATCTGCTGCTCGATTCTCTATCTGCCCGAGCAAACAAAAGCTTGGGAATGCTTTCAGAGGCAGGAGGGGAGAAGCCTCCTGTGTCGGCTGAGACGTCTCCTGACACTCACTCTGCTCCTCTCCGTGTCGCACAACAAAAGGGGGGCAGAGGGACGCCACACAAAACCCCCGATTGGCCCGCTCTCCATCAGTGACAGATCACTCGAGAATGTATTACACCTTGTTACCCAAACACGATCAGAAGCCGTGGGCCTTAAATTTGTTTGGGTTTGTGTCCAGATAGGTCAGCTCGGTTGTAAAGCTTGTGTTTATGTGAGAGGAACACCAAGCTTGAAGTAAAAGACACCTTTTAAGATGTTATCTTGCGAGTGCCAGGAGATTACCTGTGTCTGAAGCCCCCCCCCCCCCCCCCCCCCCCGTTCCCTGGATGGCTTATTCATCTCCGCAGCATGACTTTGAACATCTGTAAACACCTCCAGCCCGCCGCTTAATGTTATTTGACGCCACCTTCAGTGTGAAATGGAACATTTCGGTGTTTGTTTCGCGGCCTGATTCATTTCTCTTTTCTCTTCCAGGCGTCCTCAGTTACACAGAGTATCTCTTCCTGCTCTGCATTCTGACAAGTCAGCGCACTTTAACAAAACTATTTGAAAAGTGTTTGAAGATTAGAATGCGGCTTGCCACTGTGACCCTTTGCCGTTGTCTCTTCAGAGCCTCACGCAGGCTTCAAGATCGCCTTCAACATGTTCGATGCAGACGGAAATGAAATGGTGGACAAACGGGAGTTCTTGGTGGTATGGACTTCATCTTGCATGTCACATCAATTAAAGTTTCAATCTGTTATATTGTCTTCAGCCAATTTTTTATTTATTTTTTAAATTTTAGCTAGAAGAAATCTTCCGTAAGAAAAAGGACAAAAAAGAAGTGACTGAAGACGTGCAAAGGATTGACCAGCAAGTATGCGTTTTGAAACACATTTTAACCACTTTTTTAGTGGATTTGTTCAATTTCTAAATATGTTTTGCTTGTGAAGTTTGTGAAATGATAATTTCTCCCCAGTTAATGAGGCAGGATGTTAATCCGTAGCAGGTGAAAAGTGTGCAAAGACCAAAACTTTGAAGTATAAAAGAGGAATTATTTGATTCACCGTCAGGTAGTAATACATGTGGATTATGTTAAGAGGTTAAGAGGTTAAAAGAGGTTCTGTTAAGAGAAATGAATGAATTAGTGGAAAGGTGGCAGGGAAAGGTGGCAGTGAGCGGTGATAAATATGATGTATTTTAGTGGCTAATCACCAAACAGCAGCACAGCTCCTTCAGCAGAGCTTAAACAACAATTATTTATACATGTCGGCCTGATACGTATCCAGAAATGTGTTTTTCCTGCACTTCTGCTTTTATGAACTTGAGGGTTTTTACTCTTCGAGTAAAGATTAAATGCAGCCAGAACCCAGCAGTCTAAATGTGAATTGAAGGGCTTGATGAAACGTCGTCGTCATTACACTTGCAGCAGCCCTGGAGAGAATGGCTGCTGAAAGGTGAACATGGTCATGCAGGGTAAAACATGCCTGGGGCTTTCATCTCTCTCAGGTCGTCTTTAGCTGCATGCAGGTGGATGTAAACAGGCCGAGCTGAATGGAGTGATAAGAGCTTCTCTTTGAGGTCTTATCGCGCAAACACAACATGGAGGAGCTTATTCTGCCGACACAAACGTTAGCATCTCTGGACGGCCTTGAATTAATCTTACGCCCGTATAACTATCAAAAAGATCATTAGAATGGGTACTCTAGATTTGGAAATATAATGAGGCTTTGGGAGAGGACTCAGGGTGCATTCAGAAGACTTTAGAAAACAAGGGCTAATTTCTGGATGGATTTAAGTTGATGGCAAAACAACATCAGTTGCTAGTTGAATCTATTTTCCGGAACTTTTATTAGCCTGCATCTTTTTTTTTGCGGGGGGGGGGGGGGGGTCACAACCAAAACTCGTCTGCGAGGCATCTTTTCCTTTTGTGTTACAGAGCCTGGAGCTTTACGGTCGCCGCAAATCCAAACCGCACAGTGTACGTATTGTTCTTCTGTCCCCCCTGCAGGGAAGTGAGCAGCTCTGCTTGTTGCATGTGTTTTTTTTCCTGGAATGTGGTCGTCTTCACTCGAGCTAATGCAGAAAACATGCCCACACACACACACACGCACACACACACACACACACAGGGGCTCACACCTCATGTATTTGTCTTCTGTTAACACCAGATAACCTTACGCACATTCACTGGAATAGAAATACATCATGGTGTGCTGCAGCATTAGCTCACATGTTGTCACCCTGTGTGGGTGTGTGTGTGTGTGTGTGTGTGTGTGTGTGTGTGGAAGTACAGGAGTCGCTCTGCCGATGATTTATGTACTCACCTTTTGTCAGCACTGGGTAAGAGATTCCACTTCAAAAAAGCTCTTACCTGGAGACTGACAGCGTTTCTGTCCGGACCCACATGTTTTATTTTTACAGGTTCTTGAGGAGTGGTATTTGAGCTCAGGTTACCTTTTGAGATGGGTTTGACCATGAAGATTGCAGCAGCACTGTGAAAGCCACACACACACACACACACACACACACACACACTGACAGTCTGCTGTGTGAGGGCTTTTTAACTTTAGGTGTGTCTCTCTCTCACTCTCTCACTCTCTCACTCTCCCCCCCCCCTCCTTTCCAGCAAGAAGTTCAAAAGTCACGTCTTTTCAGTCACTCATGACAGGCTTGTCTTCAGCGCTGTGGTTGGGCTTTCCCCCGAAACATATTATAATTACAAGTGCGTCGGGATCTTTTCACGGGATGGGATGGGGAACGGTGTGGCCTATTAAAGAGCTGTCCCGTAATTAGCTGTGGGATCGAGATGATGCGCAGAGGAAGAGATGTTTTATCAGCTGTCTCGTGTTCGGCCTTGGGCTCGAGAGATAATGAAAAAGAAAAAAAAAAAGAAAAGAAAAAGAAAAAGCTCTGAATAAGACAAATAAACATTGTGAAGTGAAGCAAGCCGTGCTAAAGAATACGTGTCGGTCGCAGCTGGATTTCTCTGATTGGTTGTGCACTATTGTTGCTCCTGAATGAGGCGATGTTGAGACTTGTGAGGCAGTGAGATTGTTGAAATGATTGGTTGAGAAAAAGGAAAACACGGCGTGAACTCGAGGCACCAACACCGAGTGGATTATTCACCCGGGGATTAAAAATCACAGTTTTTATTGAGCACTTTGGAAGCAGGTTTCCCTGCGATCTCTTTAACTGCAAATGATGCCAATTACAGGCTAATTATTTCTGACAGTTTGTGTAGTTTCACAGCAGCCGGGGGAGCAAAGGCAGCAGGGTAAACTGTAATAATGGTAATGATCGGTTAATTTGAGAACAGGAGCATGAACCCGCTCAGGTTTACAGGCAAATAGGAAGCAGCAGACACAACATAAGTGAATCGATGATGAATTAAAATCACGCCACAATCTCGAGAAGGCGACAAAAATACTTTCTTTACACTCTGAAGACGGTGGTTGACTTTCACGGTAATGCTCGGCCAATCAGAACGAGGGGATCGGGGGTCTGCGGCTTTGCTAAGAGTCTCTACGTGAAAACTGGTAAACCGCTGCCGTCGATGATGGATTCAGTTGACATGCGTCCTTTTCTGCTTTTGACAAACGTGTCATGTTGAGTCCGCGCGCAGGGTTCTCAAGAGGTTGTTCAGCCTGTCAGATGCTCCGGCGTCAGCGTGCACCCGTCCCTCATCCCTTCCGTCTTCTCTCGGTTTTCCTCTGGTTTTTTCACACCCGGCTGATTTTTCCGAGCGCTCGACTCGTGTCTGTTGCCCCCCCCCCCCTCGGCCATCCTCCCTGTCACACCGCCGCCGCTTTGTTTTATTCATCTTCTTCTTCTTCTTTTTTTTTTTTTTTTTTAGATTTCTAATATCCGTGGCTAACATGTACCAAATGTACTCTTTGTCTTCTAACAGCTGTGCTTCAACTGCTACCACAGGTTCTTAAAAAAGACGGTCAGCATGCGGAGGCCCGGGGCATGTGGGATGCTCTCAGACGGGGCACAAGTCAAGTTGTGTTTTCTGACCTCGCTGAGGTAGTCAGGCTCTCCTCAAGACGATCCTTCAAGAAGCAAACGCACCACGAGACAGGGTGGCTTTATTTGGTGGGCTGACAAAGAAATGAGCCCCTCTTCACAGAAATCCAATGTGATTTGGTGGCTGGATTCTGAATTTTTTGGAAAAATTATGCTCACACAGTTTGTTTAGGAGTCCCATCTTTTGTTAAAAACAAAGAACTAAGGTTAATGCTAATCATGAGGTTGGCTGCAGTTCTAGGATTAAATTTCATGAAGCTCAAATTATGGAGTTTAAGAGTTTTCCCTGGTGAAAACAGCAACTGTAAGGATAATTATTCCCAAAATGATCATTATAGAAGCCCAAGAGCTTCTATATGCTCATTTAGACACTTTTTGAGATGTTCAGTCTACTTAAAGCTTCAAGAATGAAACATTTTCTGATGTGTTGTGATGCTAATAAATGACTTCCGCGACGTGACATGTGGCATGCTCGGTGATTGTGGTGCACGTGTTCCATTCATGCAGAAATGCCAGCACACTGGTGTCATGACGTATTGCGGTGAAAAATGAGCGATTTATTCGTGCATTAGCACAATCTTGGAGCGGCTGCTTGCTAATGTCTCTTCTCAAACTGTCAGCCTGGCTAATTGACTGCCATTGCTGTTATTCATCATGTGTTCTGATGACAGAGCAGCTGCGTCTGACTGCTGGAGCTGCGATATCATCCAAATTTGAGCTGGATTCAGGCTTAATCGCCGCAGTACGCCGTGGCGGTTTTCTGTAATGTTGACTCACACCGTCGGATGTTTTCACTCTGACTTCTCAATCGCCGCTTGTTTTCTCCTGCAGCACGTGGACGAGAAGACCGAGACGACGCTCTTGGTGCATTTCTTCGGGAAGAAAGGCAAAGCCGAGCTCAGATTTGAGGATTTCTACAAGTGAGTTGACGAGCTCTCCCTTCCTGCTCCATGACAAAACGGTGCTACCGTGTCGAGCGTTTCCCCCCCTGCGTCCCTACAGGTTCATGGACAACCTGCAGACGGAGGTGCTCGAGATCGAGTTCCTCTCCTACTCCAAAGGCCTGTCCACCATCAGCGAGGAGGACTTCGCTCGGATCCTCCTCCGCTACACCGACGTGGACGACGTCACGGGGTATTTGGAGAACGTGCGTCACGGCTTGCCAGACGAAAAGGTGAGCGCTTCCCTTTCAAACCACCCCGAGGTCACGTCGCTGCTGCTCTGACCGCCTCAGGACGGAGAGCAGACAATACAACGCAGAACCAGTATATTTAATGGACGATATCAGAGAATAACATCCTGCAACAGCATTATTGACAAATATTAATTATATTTTTGCTTGTACATTATTGTAGCTATTGAAATAAAGCATGGCATCTGCCACTATATAGTGTCCAGACCTACATCGGCCATTAGTCATTGGTTTTACGGGATGTAAGGTAACATTAAAATTTAGGAAAATATCAGCTTACTGTAGTGGTGTTGTCACAGTCGCTGTGCAGGCACTGAAAGTCACAAAAAACGTGGCAGATTTAGTTCTTTTTATATAAAAAAAAAAAACAAACCACAATCAATATATAGTGTTGTTTTTCCATTAAAAGCACTAATAACAACTTTTATCCTAAAAAAAAAAGAAGTGACAGGCCAACTATATACTATATGCGCTGGAGACATTTGAAAATCCCACTTTTCTCATCTTTCCACAGTGAAAGCAGCTAAAAAATGTGCAGTGATGCTGCACGAAGGGCTATAATCACTGAGGGGGGGGGGTTTCCAAATGCTACTCAACCACTTCTGAAGAAACGCGCTTCATATTTGTACAAAGTTTACATTTTCACATGTGGCTCTTCTCCTGTGATCATTTTGTTTTGTGTGACTAAAAGAGCGTTTACATCCGCGAGTCAGCCGCCGAGTGAAGCAAGCTTGAATTTGTTTTTCCTCCTGGCACGCTGACCCGCATGAAAAGGTGCCAGCGCCTCCTCAGCCGCCTCGAGGAGCTTGTTGCGAGATCTCCATTGATAATGAAGTGGGTCTCATCATTACGCTAAGAGATATATTTATGGGCCCGATATTGTTGGGACGGCGGAGCGTCACAGATTAGTCATTACTCCATTTGTTAGGCTGTGTATGTTGTGTGTTTGGCGGGGGCCCCCGGCGAGAGGAGCGGCGAGGAGCCTGAGGACGGTTGAGTGGACATCAATAGGCTCAGTGTTTGAGTCATCAGCCAACCCTGGGATGTTTGGGGATTCATCACTTTTTTTTTCTTCTTTTTTTGTTTTTGTTTACTCAAGTATCAGGTTAATCTTCTTTAGAAAAAGTCTGCAAACGGCCTGACCTCCTCCCAAAAGCTACAATCCCCCCCCCCCCCCCCCCCCCCCTCTCTCTGCTGACAGCTCAGCGTGTCCATACTGCACAGGGAAAATCCAGCTCTGTCTGTTTAGGTGTGTTATCTATCTGACGGCTTCAAGTCTCCCCCAACACACACGCACACACACACACACACACACACACACACACACACACACACACACACACACACACACACACACACACACACACACACACACACACACACACACACACACACACACACACACACACGCACACACACACCGAAGGACTCGCTGCAAGATGAAAGGGCGCAGATTATGTATTGTGGGAATTTTCGCACAATTCTTCTCTGGAGCGTCGACACCAGCAGATTACACGGTTTAGGTGACTTCATGCTATAAAAGCTTTGTGCTTATTGTTTTTTTTTTTTTTTTTTATTTCTTCAGGGAATCACCTTTGAAGAGTTCAGGTCTTTCTTCCAATTCCTCAACAACTTGGAGGATTTCACCATCGCCATGCAGATGTACAACTTTGCTAACCGCTCAATCGGTCAAGGTAAAATCTCACAGTCTCCAAAATGATTTTTGCCTTGAAAAGAACTTAAAGTTCTTCTCATGAGACATGCAGCCTTGGTTTTTTTTTTTTTTTTTTTTTAAACAAGTAGGTCTTGATTGTGCTTTTATTTCATGCTTCCCAAACTTCTGACATCAGCAGGTCTTTGCAGTAGAAAAGCACATAGTGGGTCAGAGCAACAGGTTGTAACTGTGACACCAGTGAAGATCTGATGGAGTTTGAGTCTTTGCCAGCTGACGTGAACCTCAGGGTTCATTCTCGGCCTCCGGACAGGACTAACACACCGTCACACACACCGACAGGCACTTTACAGTCAAACAAACAAGCATTTTTCTGGAGGAGCTTCGGGATTGAGAGGAAACAGGAATAATGAAAACAAAAATGTTATCGATGGATGAATGTAATTTAAATACATTTATTTATTGCGCATTGTGTAGAGTTTTGTTCAAATGCAGGCAGATCTACTGAAAAGTCTCTGGAGGATTGTGACGAACCTCCTTTTCCTGAACATGCGTCTCGTTCAGTTCATTGATTCCCAATTGATGGCGGAACCATCAGCGTGTTGTCTCGCGTAAAAAAGCTGAATGGAACTAAAGGAGGATTTCTTTAAAACGTTACATTATACCTGCAGGGATTTGCCTCCATTCGGCACCAGGATGTTGGGTGACGGCAGGTTTCACTTCAACCTGCAGCTGTTTGATCGTGTTTATACACCCTTGTGAGGACGGTACAGAGTGTGTCCAACTTTCCTCCGTTGAATCTGATCTTATATTTCAACCTGCCCATAAAAGCTGCTTCTTTTCTCAAAGGTGTATTTCTAAAGCACCTGTTCTCTCTTTTTTTTTCGGGTTTTCATCGCGTGTTTTTCCCTCTCTTCTCAGAGGAGTTCAGCCGAGCGGTGTACGTGGCCACAGGCATCACGCTGACCCGCCACTTGGTCAACACGGTCTTCAGGATCTTCGACGAGGACCGTGACGGTAAACTGAGCCACAAGGAGTTCATCGGCGTCATGAAGGACCGGCTGCACCGCGGCGATGGGGTGAGACGACGTCCGTCGCTTTTTAATATTGTCTCTGAAGCAGGCGAGGAGACGTGTGTGTGTGTGTGTGTGTGGTCGGCCTGATCGCCTCCTTCCTCCTCACACTCCTGAACGGACTGAAGAGTCCAGAGCAGAGCAATCATTTCAAAACTTGGCCTCGTTACGCAACAATTAGCAGCAAAACATCGAGGTTCCTGTGTAATCATGGCAACGTGAGGATTAATTACGTGTCTGTTTTCTTCAGCTTGTGGCACACTTACTGACCTCCACAGTCATCATGTCTGAATTACACTCCTGCTCCACTGAGACGGTCTCGTCCCAGCTGACGACTCCAGAGTTCTCTAACGTTACACTGCCATCTAGCGGGCTTTCACCAGAACTGCTCCTCACGTCATGATATTTACTTTCTGCTTCTGTTTTTTTTTTCCCAACAGGGAGTCAGAATGGAGGAAAAGTTCATCTCTTTCAAGTCCTGCATGAAGAAGGAGCTTTCACGCAAATGAGGTAAAAAAATATTTTTTTTCACAGATCGAGAACAGATGAAAATCACAAAAGGAATTTTTTTATATGATTTAATTAACATGTGTGCTTGAAGCACCAAAAAAAGGAAAAAAGAAGCAATACAACACAAAAGATTATTATCAAGTAGGAATAAACTCACTTGCTGGCTAAATTGCTAAAACATTTTCCGACTTTCCCATGAAGGACAAGTAACATTTAATCACTAATATCCTTTATAAAAGCTGCCGTCAAGACCTTAAACAGTCAAAAGCTTTGTTGGACTCAAACTAGTTGGGATTCATGTATTTAAACACAGTAACTTTGATACAGTTTTTCCAGTCCAGGTCGATAATGTCCAGCACATTTAAAAATCCACATTATTTTGCTAATCCATCAGATACAGTTTTCAGGAATGTTTGCTCCCAATAGGTTTCACGTATGGTTTTCTAGCCGAGCTCCACCTCTGCGGTCGCGACAGTCAGTCTTTTGAGATATGCGAGAGGCCCACACTCGTCCTGCCCGGAGCGTTGGGTTACACTGTAATATTAACGGCGGGGCAGCTGCCACCAGACACCAGCTTAGGTCTGCGTACGTGAGCAGTGCAGTTTCAAGCCGTATAAATGTTTCAGATGGAGCTGCACCTCCCGGGAGAGACGTTTAATCCCCTCTGATAAAAACCTGGGAACCTGTGGGTGTACTGTGGGAACTGAAAAAAGTCTCTGTGTCGCCTCATTATCGTGAGGTTTTTTTTAAACGGGGAGGAGAATGCGTTGAAGTCTGATGGTCGGTGGTCCAGCCAAGACTGAGATGACCATCTTGATACCGCCGCCGCAGAAGGGTTAGCTTAGCTTTGCGGGGAGGAAATGGTGACCCTGGCTGTGTCCCAAGGGTCACCATAATTAGCTATCAGCGCCTCTCCAGCTGCATCATGCTTCCCTCTTTGACACTGAGGCTCTGGAGCCGGGCCCAGCTGACTGGGTTACACCCGGGACAGGTCAGCAGTCCCTCACAGGACAAACTCAGACAGACTGGTAACTTTTTTTTTTCCTCGAACGTCTTGCAGTGTTAACCGCTGCACTGCCGTGCAACGTAGACAATCCTGAACTCTTAACGTCAGTGACTGTGGATGTGAGGGAATGATGTCAGAATATTTATAATAAAGTTGACCCTTTATTGGGAACGCGATCACTTTAATAAGTTGTTGATGTGTTCTCATCAAGAAATGCAAAATATTGAGAAAATGCTCCTGCTGATTTTATTGGCAGATATTTCGCCGAATTGATGCATTTTACTTGGAAATAATATTCCAAATCTGTGCCCAAGTCACGCACTTTACACATAAATCATCCATTTTCAAACTTACCCAGGTCACATTTAACATACTATCTTCCCCACACAAAACATTTTATTATAAGACACAGGGATTAAAGAGTATTTAATCAGTCTGTTACAGAAAACCCGTGACAACTGTATCTAGTTTTAAAGCTATAAATGGTGAAATGTGATTTTGGGCAGTATAATTCTTTCAATTTGACTTTATTAGATATAAATGCTCCTTTGAAAGAATTGAAATATCCTGAAATAACACTTTGTTCTGTTCAGAGTTAAATGATAATAACTTTCAACCTGCTTTTCCCCAAATTCAGACTTTATAACTTTAATCAGTGATTACACAATAAAAACACTTGGTTTTTTTCCCTTCTTCTTCTTCTTCTGTTGTCTTCACACATTAGACTCTAATCTTTGGTCATATTTTATTTTGTTCCCTTTGCTAATTTATGCTCTCCTTGTGATACTTCAATACAAAGACAGTCATAGAGCTCCAAATGTGGTCATGAGGTTTTTTTTTTTCTTCTTTTTTTTCTAACCTTTAACAGGGAGTTGAGTGTGTTAATATCTGCAGCTGTGGTCACAGCAGAGGACGCAGCTTTTCTGCATACTTGCAGAAGTAGTTGTGCAATTGTGCAAAAGAACAAACAAACCCCCAAAAAACTGCTAGGGTTTTTGTTTCCTGGTATTCTAGTTGTTCAGTGTCTAATTTGTTGTGGTTGTGAAACAGCATTTATACAGCGTTATACACGTCTGTCCTCCACTGATGGGTCTTCCTCTGTCCTGCCACCAGGTGAAGATCTCAGCGGGGATCGGCTGTGCCCTCAGTCAGGACGGAGGTGGTTAATGCATGCCGCAGCATCTCCCTGCACTGTCTTAAAAAGTTTGACGGCGGGATGCGGCCCTTTTCTAACGGGAAGCGAATGGACAGCAGCCAACGGGCGGACCGTGACGGAGCGACAAAAACCCACTTAACTCTGTCTCACCGGCTGCTCAATTGCACTAATCTGCTTTTCTTAATGCGTTTCGAAGAAGATACGGAATTATTTATTATTGTTCGCCAATTTTCAAGGTCGTCTTGTGACTTCTTGGCCTGTGTGGTTTGAAAACTGTGATTTCCCCGCTGTCCTGGGTGGGATTGTGTTCGGTTGGGGGGGGGCGTTGCTTGCATGCTTCTTCTCCCTCTGCAGCCCCCCCCCCCCCCCCCCCCCCCAACAGCACAGATCAACTCAGGACAGCACCCCCCCCCTTATTGCCTCCCAGTGCTCTGCAGTGAAATCTCTCCAGGATCCTCCAGAGCCTGAACGCACTCAGCCACTCTGTGGCTCCGTCACTGTTTAACTACAGGAAGCTCCGCCAGCGAACCATTTCTTGGTTGACTGGTGAAGAGCAGTGCTATTAAATCTTGGGGTCCGGGGGATGACCTCTGCATTAATACAGTATGCAAAATATGGAAGCCATATGTTTGTCTCGCTCCTGGGGACACTCAGCTTGAATTATCATTGGCTTCAACCAAATGTTACATTAAATAACCTTTAAGGAAGAGCTATATACTCCGTGTGTGTTACCGAGGGAGTTTTGTTTGGTGAAGCTGTGAACATAAAAACATTTAACGATAGCGGTACGTTACAGGCTTTATTAGTAATATCATTAGACTGATATGTTTACATAGTACTTTCTGTTTAAAGCTGCAGCGTGTAAGACTCAGTGACACCTCAAATTGACACTCCCACAGTCAGTCAGAGAACCTGTGGTCTCCCCGAGACTCGACGAAATGTAAAAACTTCTCATTGACGGTGCCAGCCACTGCAATGCTGGATAGGTTGTGGGCTGTTCTAAGCGGGGACTACAAACCAGCTGAGAGATGAATCTCAATCTTACACACTATTCAAATGTTGGCTGTTTGGGTTAGTTAGTCTACCTCGTTATTTTTAATCTGGCTCGACTGTTTTAAGATGCAAATATCGTGCAGTGCAATAAATACAAGATGAAATATTTGCCTCCTTGGGTTATTTTGTTCAGTCTGTTCTCTCTCTCTCTCTCTCTCTGCACCATAAACTCATCTGGCAATATTTTTTATTTTTTTTCCCCCATTGGTTTTATGTGTGTCATAAGCTGTGAGCTGCCCTCCTTTGAACACACCACAGTTAGCGCCTTTTCTTTGTAGCCCCAGCGGGCCGATGGCGTGACCACGGTGGAATAAATTACCTGTTTTAAGTTGAACCTGAAGGTAAATCATTAACAGTGTTATTCATGGGGAACCTGGGGCTGTGTGGGCGTGCAGGACTCTAATCAGGGACTTTTTTTGTTTTATCTTTAAATGATTAATTCAGCGGGGTAATAATTTGCAGTCTCACACTCTTAACTGTGCACTTCCTGAAAGAGACACGAATGGAGTCCTTCGAGGATTGTGGGACTTCAGACACATGGTGATTTAACTGCATTCGTACACACACACACACACACACACACATGGACAATTTAGAGAGGAAATTAGGGCAAAATCCTGATTTCAGGGTGTGTGAGGAAACAGAACATTGTGCAGTGAGAGTTGTCAGTGTAGAGGATGTTTCTTGCTCGGTGTTTACAGTTTGGGACTGTGTTTCCACGTTGGGCCTTTCACCATATCTGAGGTGACGGTTCTCAGTGTTTGTCTAATCTAATGAATGATCACATGCTTCACCGGACTGAAGACTTTTCCTCCAGGACACATTAGGATGAACCAATAGAGCCTACCAGTAAGAGCAGTGATCAATAAGACTCCCACATTGCTGGTTTAAGAGTCAATAAAACGTTATTTCTATAGCGCCAAATACAAAACACAGTTTTCCCAAAATGTGGTTGTTTTTTTAGTTCAGCCTCCGTCAGGATGGAGGTTGTAACTCTATAAAGGAAACACGTTCATTCACCCTCTCACCATCCAGTGGCTTTTTTTTTTTTTAAAGCCAAATGTGGCCTGTAAGCCACGATACAGCCTCCACAGGTTTCTTCTCGTCCGTACTGCCTTCTCTTGTCATTTCGGTGACGACTCCGAGTAACCATGACAACAAGAAAGCCGGGTGTAACCCTTGTGATTTAACGCGTTTACTCGTGGTCCACATACACATTCCAGATGACGGTCTGTCATGTTGTGGTGGTGCATATTGTGTGCTGTCTGCGTTACCTCGAGTCATCATTCAGAGATCAAACATTCCTCAGCTGAGTCATGGCTCGCACACGATTGTTGGATATGATAGCGACATGCACGTAATGCAAAGCGCAGTGTGGTATCGTGGCACTGGGAGTGAAGCAATGGAAGTAGTTTGGGGTTCTGGAGTGCTACAAGAGAGGCGCAGCAGGAATGTGAGGATCAGCGTGATGCCTTACTCTTCTTAATATTTGAGATGGAAATGTTGGACCAAAAATACATTGAAGTGGAAAGTAAACCTAGTAATTATCTTTGTAGGACGGAGAAAGGAAGCTTTCATTTAAAGACAAAACTGCTCTGACATTTGCGCGCTACATATGAAAATGACCCAAGTGTTTAAAATTAAAGTGCTCTCACTGATAAATAAACAGTTGAACAATTCGCTTTAAAAAAATCAAATTAACAAAGATCTTAAATGTACACTTATTTATGCTACGTATCCATAAACTGGATATCAGACAGTAAATGTATGACACTTTATAAGCCAGTTTGAAACAGCAAACATTTTAACATGAACATTTTTGTGGTTTTGATTTGTTTTTGCCATTTTGTTTGATTTAATGATGCAAACTGTAAAGAGCATCTCTATAAATTCTATGCGTACATTATACACGTGTCTTTGGCTTTTGCAGCCTTGATACTGATGCAACATCACTTCCAATAAGGAAGATAACAACAGTCATGTTCACTGTTCCATTTCCAAACATTGCAATGGCCTGGTAATAAATCACACACAAAATGCAAGCATTTACTTTGCAAGGTCATCCTGCAGGCCCGCGGGCCACGTGTTTGACACCCTGTGGGATTGTTTTATTAGCTACCAAGACATGTTGAACAAACATGTGTCAGGCTGAGGCTGATTCACACTACACACTCTGGCCAAACAGCGAAGGTCTGACCAACCACTTGTGAATGCGTGTGTGTGTGTGTGTGAACGTGTGTGTGCGTGTGTGTGTGTGTGTACACACTGGCTCTCGTAAGGCGTGATTCATGAGGATTCATGACAAAAATGGAGAAACACTCAATTTGGAGGTTTTCCGTTTAAGTCTGCAGGAAAAGAATGGAAGTCAATGTGTTGTCCTGAAACAAACAGCTGTGTGTGTGTGTGTGTGTGTGTGTGTGTGTGTGTGTGTGTGTGTGTGTGTGTGTGTGTGTGTGTGTGCGTGCGTGCATGAACTTATTGAACCCGATCTGAAAAAATGTGCCAGGCTTGCAGCATCCCTCGGACGTCATGGCAACCTGTGGGGAGGCGGCGGGGGCGGCGCTGCGTGTGCGTGTGTGTATGTGTATGTGTATGTGTGAGAGTATGCGCGTGCACACTTGCTCGTGAAGCCGTCTGATGTCGGGAGTGTAGTCTGCGCTCGCGTCTGAGCGGGACGATCAGAGCCGTGCGAGCGGCGGCGGCGGCGGAGGAGGAGGAGGAGGAGGAGGAGGAGGCGGGCTGCGGGGCTCCTCGGATGTTGCGTCTGAGCATCAGAGCTGCTGCGGTGCGGTGACAGACCACGGGAGGACACACACGCGTTACGCGCACACTCGCTCGCACGCACGCACGCACGCACGCAGGCTGAGGGAGGAGGAGAGGAGGGAGAGCAGCATACGGACGAGCACGGGAGGGAGATGATCCGCTCCTAGACTATGGCACCGTCGGGCTCGCGTAGTATCAAGCGGGGCTGTAAGAGAGTTCTGTACTGGATCCCGGTCCTGTTCATCGCCCTCATAGTGGCCTGGTCCTACTACGCCTATGTCCTGCAGCTGTGCGTAGGTAAGACTGAGCTGTGCGTCTGATACTACGAGGGGCAAGTGTGTGCGCGTGTGCAGACTGGGGGCATGAGTGTGTAGGTTTGAGGGAGACATTTGTGTTTCAGCAGTTTGAGGAACATGTCTGATGTTTTTATTGTATTTTTCTTTGTGGGGTTGCATGGTTGCAGGAGACTGGCTTGCTTGTTTACGCAGTGTGTGGACAGTCACATGGCAATAACACTTCAACAGATTGTCTGCATATTCTTAAGGGAAGTGGCATATATTTTTTTTTTGGGGTGGGGGGGGGGGGTTAGGAAGGAATAACGAAAAGCGTCCTCAGATCACACCATGCCATGAGAGGACTGCAGCTTGATTTTTTTTTGTTTTATTATCAATGAGCGTTGAGTGAGTTTTCATGGCATGCATTATCACAGGATGTGAGAATAGGATTAGAGCATCTCACTGCCCCCCCCCACCCCACCCCACCCCACCCACCCCCACCTCTTCCACTCCATCAGGACTATCTTAAAGTCTTACTGTAACAGCTCCAGGCCCGTGTCGCTGCAGAGCTTCATTAGCTGGATTTATGTCCTCCACCACAAACACCGTCTGCATTATCTGAAAAAACCTGGAGCTGTAATGGCTTGTGAGTGGGGCTTTTTCCCTCCCTCCCCTCACTTGCCTCTGAACATCAGATGGTGCCGCTGACAGACAGCCAAGCGAGTCTCCTCGGCGGACGGTGAAACACACATGTTGACCTGGATATTGGGGCAATGGCTTCCGGGATGTTTCGGATGAGTCTCAGCAGCCCCCCCCCCACACACACACACACACACACACACACACCTCCCCCCAGCTCTCCTGCTCCATTTGGCCGCCCGTCAGACCACCGAAGAAAGAAAATCTCCCCTCGAAATGGAGACGCTTTATTGAGACCAAACGAGGAGGAGGGGACACGACGAGGAGGAGCGGGGGGGGGGGGGCGTTTTAACGTTCTACCTGCAGGTGCACGTCTTTACACCTGACCAGCGGGTTTAACGTGGTGCAGGAAGTCATCGAGGGCACCAGAGAGGCCGGAATCTGCCCCAGGACGACCCTTTTGTAGAATTACAGGTCGCCTGAGTCTCCCTCCCGCACTGTGTGAAATGTCTTTAGTTACCACAGGCCCGACCTCGAGGCGCTGTCACTGTGGGGATCACAGTGTTTTTTTTCCTCCTTAAAATAAATAAAAAAAAATTGTTTTTGTACCCACTGGAACAAGAGTGAGATTGTGATGCGCTGCGGTCACAAGGGCCGTGTGGATGAACGGCGTCTGCCCGGGGTCGCCGTGTGCTCCTCAGACGGACACACGGTCAGTTGTGCGAAAGTATTGTCAGCTGATGCTTCTCGCTCGTCGGCTCAGTTAATCCCTTTGTCTGGCTTACATAATTCACCCCGAGCAATCTGCGGCTGACCCACTTTTAGCACCAGACACTTTGAATACCCCCCCCCCCCCCCCCCCCCCCCCCCCACCCCCAGGACACCTCGCAATGTGAAGTCAAGCTCCTTGAAAACACCGACTTATTGGAAATATCCTGCAAGGATGCAGAGAGGACACACACACACACACACACACACACACACACACACACACACACACACACACACACACACACACACACACACACACACACACACACACACACACACACACACACACACAGTCAGCCTCAGGGGCTTTTATGCTGCCAAGGCAGCATGCAAACACTTTTTGGCTGCTTGCCTTGATTCAGCTCCTTGGATCACCTTTTCTCACTTCCGTGTGTGTGTGTGTGTGTGTGTGTGTGTGTGTGTGTGTGTGTGTGTGTGTGTGTGTGTGTGTGTGTGTGTGCTGCCACATAGGCTAATTGCCAAAGATGGATGGTTCTGTATGCTCGACTAATCATTGCTTAGATATCAAGACACATTCATAGGAGTTCATATTTGCGGGGCCGTCCAACAACCCGTCTCTCTGAGTGCAGGTCTTCAGTTCAGGTCTGTGAAGCTTTTTAGTGTATAATCATCAAGGACATGCAGGTTTGTAAGTGTGTGAGTGTGTGTGTGTGTGTGTGTATGTATGTCTGTGTGTGGTATTGGAGGCTGGAACAGAGGATTTTATGACTCAGCATTTTCCACGTTTGCCAATTTGAACTCACAAGTTTAATTTTCAGTCCAAAAATATTGACACTTGTTTGGAAGAGTTAATTAATAGATCACTTTAATTTTTTAATTCATATTGTTTTCTAGTTGATCTATATGTCATGGCGATGTTATTCTTCTTTGGTAGTTTGCTTGTTTTTCCAGAATGTTTTAATGGTGGTTTTGGTTTCTTTTATTTTTCACCTTGGTTGTTTTCACCTCATCTCCTGGTGTGTGTCTGAAGGAGACCAGCATGGACAATGAAACCTGTCCGTGCTTTATTGTTTCCCCTGTTTAGCTCAGCGTCCTCGTCTCTGGTCTGGCCTCTGTCCTCCATGGCGCCAGTCTTGCCTTCGTTATCCATCGGTTTTCTCTCAGCCTGCTCCTTTTCATTTGAACCTAATCTGGATCAGGATCCTCATTCCATGACTGCAGACTCTGTTTAGTTTTATAGCTTTTATAGTTTACACAATAAAGATGCTCTAGTTTGAAATATCATCCTCAAACTCAAAAAAGCCACAGTTAAAATCAACACAAGTTTTCGAGTTCACTTCGAGCATTTAAGAGAAGAAAAAAAAATTCCCATCTTCCCTCCATGTCAACTCGCAGATTTTCTGATGTTTCACGTTTTATTCATCACTGACCTGACGGTGTATTTCAAATTCTCATTTTTCAGAATCCATTGAAGACACAGGGGAGAAGGGTGAGTGCTTCTGACGCTGCTTAACATCGAGAGGAATCATGTCTGCTTCTATCAGCTGGAAGTGTGTCATGAGATTTTTTCTCATTACCTCAGATTTGTTGCTTTTTTATCCAGTCTGCTTTCTACATCTGCAGAGTGAAGAATCCAGATCAGGACAATATTTAATTTTCAGCTCACTTTGACTTCGCTTCATTTTTCTTCCCGAGTCACCCAGCTTGTCCAAAACCACTCTGGCTAATGGCATGAACCCTTCAACCCCAGTTGTTGTTGTTGTTTTGTTTTTTTTTAAATGGATTTTGAGTGTTAAATTAGTGATGCTAATCAAAAGTGTTGAATCCACTAAACATGCTGCTGATTTGGAGAGTGGTGCTTTATATAGTAAGACACCATTTCCTCTCACATTCAAGGTCTTTTCATAGTAGTGTGTATCACAATAAACATCAGTTTGTCACGAACAAAGCTCCTCCATAGGATTTTAGCCTGTTCAGTTTTCTAGAAGGTTGATTCTAAGTATTTGGTGCATGTGTACATTAAATTGTGTGCATCATTGAACATGGTGTTGGCACCACTGTACAACAAACCTCCACATCCTCTATATCTCCGTCTACAAGCATGACAGCAGCACTGCCATTATAAATGTGACACAAGTCCAGAAATAAACTATGTACAATGTATACCTGTCAGGTCAAATACTATTTAAATTAAAAGATGTGAACCACAATACTTAAAAATCATTATTTTATACATTACATATGGGCTTCACATATCGTAGCGTATGGAAGCGTACAACATTTATACAGATCATTATTTCTGTCACAAAAACAGAAAAATCTGATGAAAGATGTTGTGCATATTCAAAATCTGCACACTCACGGTTGGAAAAAGTGATGTCACACAAATGGGATGTGTTCCGGCAACTGTGAATCAGTCAGTACAAATACAAGACGCCATTGTTGCTCTAATGCTCGAAGGCTGGGCTCCTTAGGAGTAATGAAATTCAAGTTTGATCTTTTTAACTTTGTTGTTTACTAAAAAAAATCGTACGTTTGGTGTTTTATCTCTCTGTCATTTTCTACTTTCACTCATTTTTACCAAGATCCAGGGACTGATTTCAATACATGAATAGTTTTCCAATAAGAACAGACATTTGGTTACAGCGACATTAGTGATACTCAGTGAAGCATCAAACTGTGAATAAGTAGTTTTAACAAACCGTTTATGTGCTTGCAGTGGTGTACTTGCTGGTGTACCATGTGGTCTTCGTCATGTTGTGTGGGCGTACTGGCAAACCATCTTCACCAGGCCCCTGAACCCCCTGAAGGAGGTGAGTGTGTCTGACGCTGATGCAGCGACAGTCAGCTGGGGTGACGTGGCACCGAGGGAAGAACAGGAGATGTGGGTTACAGCTTCCCCGCGTGATTGAATGCTGCATTTAGACTAATAATACTTCCAGCGACTGCGCCCGGAGCTGGCAGCTCTAATGGCTCTGATCCTGACCGGAGCACTTCTGCTCTGCAGGGTAAAAACAGAACCAAAAAACCACATGCATATCTCAGAGAAAGCTGCACTTGCATTTCAATTTACATCAGCACGTCGGAAATCCTCCTTCGTGATGGTTGGATCACTTGGGGATTTTGGATATTGCAAATAAAAGTCCAATTTCTTATGCGCTGTGCTGTTTGTGATCATCACTGTTATTTGTTTCCAGTGTTCAATCATAAATCGCCTCAGCGGCTGAAGTAATATCGCAGCCCTGTGCTGCTTTGCTCCTTTTTTTGCCTGCTGGGGCAGAAAGAGTCAAAACAAATTGTGGGGGGGGGGGGGGGGGGGACCAGAGAGCGAGAGACACCGTCCACCGGCAGTAACACATAGCATTACTGATTCCTCGCACAGCGCAAAGCTTATCGGGCACAATAATTGAATCTGTTGCGACGATTACAACGACACAGCTCCGATCAGAGATAAATCACGGCGGCTACTTGTCTCTCCCGCCGTCTTCTGCCCCCGACATAGTTCCACCTGTCCCACTCTGACAAGGAGCTGCTGGAGCGTGAAGACCGAGGGGAGTCCCAGCAGGAGATCCTGAGGAGGATAGCCAAGGACCTGCCCATCTACACCCGCACCAACTCTGGAGGTACAGGACAGTGCAGGACTGGTGAAGCAGAACAAGTGGAAGAGGTTTTGGAGTCCAATCCAAGCTGAGAGAGCATGCAAACTCTACAGTGGGCCTCTTTTTTATGTATTTTTTTCACTTTATGGGACGATACGGTCAGGATTCAAAGGCCATAAATAGCACATTTCTTGAAAAATCAATCTGAAAAGTAAATATACTTGAAATGAATCTGTGAAATCAACAATAAAAAAAATCAAGTTAGTATCTTTACATAAATATATCTATTACTGACGTCAAAAATGGTAAAAAGTAAAAATGTAAGTAATGTGAGCCAGTCTTTTTAAAAAATAAAAAAAAAATCTTGTTATCTTTACTGTATTTCTGTCAGTTGTTCAAAACGCCAAATATTACAATACCCATAAGCCATCAGCGTTCCCAAACACCACAGACTGATAGAATGAAGACATACAAAGAGGCAGAGGATAGTTCTTTATTAGTGGAAGATAAACTACAAACAATCTATCAAAGATACTCTTCAGTTTATACAGATGATCTCAGAATCCCCAGACAGGAAAAACACTAAGTTTACTTGGATTTTATGTTTCATGTTAAAAAAAACCCCACCAAGTAAGTACTTTAAACAAAAAACAATTTTACTTGATCGACATAAGTAATTAAGCAAAAATTTGCTTTTTAAGTAGATCTAGTAGAATGTTATTATCAGTGCACTTAATTGGAAATATCAGGTTTTTATACACTTTTTATACACTTTAGTTTGGAAAATACCTGTTTTGATAAAAAGGGTTGATTTAAATTGTTAAAATAAAGAACCACGTTGTGATTGAATCGACTGTGTCTCCTCAGCAATCCGCTTCTGTGACCGCTGCCAGCTGCTGAAGCCTGATCGATGTCACCATTGTTCAGTCTGTGATAAGTATGGCCCTCCCGCTCACGCACCTACAGAGAACAGGCCACACGCCATATTGCATTCTGGCAGGCGGAGTGAGATTCAATTACACTGACGTCTGACCCTGCTGCCTTACAGGTGCATTCTGAAGATGGATCACCACTGCCCCTGGTATGTAGCGACACTCTTTTATTAAACAGGCACTAATGGTTTCAAACAAACGCTCGTGATGCTGCGTCAGTGCAGCGCTGAACTCACATGCTGTTTTTCTTAAATCAGTAAAACTGTTCAGGTTTTCTGGCTCGTAATTCAGTGTGCTCCTCAAGAGTAGGATTGAAAAAACAAATATTTTTATATATATATATGCATGTGTCACATTTTGGATCCTTTCATTATTGTCACAGGGTGAACAACTGCGTGGGATTCTCCAACTACAAGTACTTCATGCTGTTCCTGGCATACTCGCTACTTTACTGCCTTTTTATAACTGCTACAGATCTCCAGTACTTCATTAAGTTTTGGACGGTAAGTATTGCCTCTGTGTCACAATACCTAGCTTTGATCATTTGATTATTGGGGTGCGGATTTTCTGAAACTGTCAATTTAGGACGTCCTATCTCCATTCACGTGTGGCTTTTCCTTTTTTCTTTCTTTTATCTGTTTTTGCTGTTTGATTTTGACTTTTAAGGCCGGAGGTAGAGCACATTTCCGTCTGAAAGAATACCTGGTACGAACCAACCAGCTGGAATAGAAACAATCCCCTCATGTAGTGTAGTCAGTCAAAGCCACTCCTTCCAGTAGACCAGCATATTGCCGTCACGTACGCCCCCCCCCCCCCCGTGCTTGTGTAGCTGTGCTAACTTGCTGTTTTTGTTTTTTTCCCCCTTCAGAAAGGCCTCCCCGACACTCAGGCCAAGTTCCACATCCTCTTCCTCTTCTTCTCGGCCTCCATGTTCTCCGTCAGCTTGGCTTCACTTTTCATCTATCACTGCTGGCTCGTCTGCAAGAACAGGTCCACTCTCGGTGGGTGGCGCACTTTGTGCTCAGCTCCTTGTTTCGCAGGCCTTGAGATGAAGGCCAGAATGTCTTGCGGAGTCTGAACTAACTGATGTTGCAAATTTCTTTTAAGGGTTCAGATTTTGGTGGAAGGCTGCAGAAACTGTGTGTTCGAACAGTCTCAGTTGAGTTCTCTCTCTTCTGTGGATCCCGGCCGTTTGCTCTTTATTTACACAGTCGTTGCCTTTGGAGTAATGATGAAGGATGTTTCCTTGCAGTTTTCCCGACGTCACTCACCATCCCTTGGCTGGATGAGGCTCTCCGGACTGATCTCAGACGGAGCCGTTTCTCATTATGTGTGCACAGAGGCACACTTTGTCTTCGCGCACACAGGAGAATGGATTATCCAGAGGAGTGCGCTGCACTGCAATGCAAAGACACATGGCTGAGAGCAGTAATCAGCTTAGTAACAGACACTGATGTAGTGCTTTGAAGGAGAAGTCACACCTGGTGAAACAGTCGGAGATCTACATTTCCGGCACAACAAAAGACACTTTCATTCAGGGGAGTTTCATTGATGCCGCAGTGCAGCGGGAACGGCTCCCGCATTAGTCTGTTGTCTCAATGAGCTCTCGTTACCAGTCTGAGTAACGGATTATATAAAGACGGACGAGGGAGTGCTGTATTTACTCTTATTCTCCGTGTTTGTCGTTCCAGAGGCCGTGCGCGCTCCTGTGTTTCGCCACGGCACAGATAAGAACGGCTTCAGTTTGGGCTTCAGCAAGAACTTTCGCCAGGTCTTTGGGGACGAATTGAAATACTGGCCTGTTCCCATTTTCTCCAGGTAAGATCACCTGGCAACACGCATTCAAATGGTGTCAAACTCATAACAGTCTAAGTTGATCTCAGGTGGGCTGGACAGGTAAACCATGAAGCATAATAATCTACAAATGACCACAACAAAATGAATCGGAAAAAAAACCAAACTCTACAAGCTTGAAAATGAAGTTTCTTCGGACAGATTTCTGCATTTTTTTTCCCCACATACATATCTCTGTTAGCTTTGATGCTAATTCCTAGCATTAAGGTGTGCAGTAGCAAATCTCTTAGCTGTGAGCATTGCTGCCATCTGGTGGTCAGTTCAGGTCACAGTGTTGCATTATTATTATTTATTTATTTTCTTTTATTGCGCAACAGTACATCCCTAGTTGCTCCATTATTTGTTGTTTTTACACTTTGCAAAGTCATCCTGAAGGCTGTATTGGACCTTTCTGCAGGCCGACTGCGAGCTAAAGGCCTCTTGTTTGACCTTCCTGGCAAAGATACGGAGGTGGGACACATAACGATGTCCCTTAAATAGACAATTTCTAAATGATCTCACGTGCAAGTCAAGTATGGACCAAATGAAAGATTATCCCAATATTAAACACAGTGTCACATAGTGTGAGCAAACTACAAAAAACATTATTCCGACTTTGAGGACCTCTGATGGTAAACACCCTCTGAGGCACATTCCAACGGATCATTTCAGGAAGTGCTTTACGACGTACCAACTACATGATCCGTTCAAATACAGCCATCTCTCAACCTGGTGAGATTTCAAGAAACAGGTTTTATGTTGCCATGGATTTGTAAAACAGCCACTGTGTGTTGATAAAAATATAACTGAAATGTATAGAAACATAAAGTTGGAGCTGTTTTTTTCACCTTTCTACTGCCAACTTGAATTAAAGCATTAGAATCATTGTCCTATATGTGCTCATTACTGCACAGTGATGCCACTAACATTTTTTTTTATACTTCTGCAGAGTAATTTAAGTTACCTGTATGTTTATGGACGACTGCTTCTATCAAAGTCGTTTTTCTGCTGTGTGTGTTGTGTTGGGAGCCTTTTAAAGCTTCTGTAAATATCACTGTGTTCATGATAAATACTGAGGGGGAAATATTCCCAAATCACCAGATTTCAACCCAACATGTCATAGTGAGTGATGAATGAATGAAGTGGCCAGAGAAAATATTCATTGCAGTGAACAACACCATGAACTTTCTGGTGAATTATTATTTTTTTTTAAATAAAAATCAACACATCCTTTGTTTCTGAATTGAGGGAATTTTAATTTTCAGTGAGTCTCATGAAGCAGATTCGGCTCAGTGCGAATCAATTAGATCCAATGAAACCGGTTCTTAAATTGAACTATTTAAAATCCCATGAGGAAAATAACCAGAAAATGACTGGCGTTGAGCATCTAATATAACAGGATGCGAGGATGAGCAGTGTGGGCAACAAAAAGCTTTATTCTCCTTGTGCTTGTGAGATGCTTTAATCTGAAATAATCTGCAACTGCAGCAACTGACCACTAATACCTTTGTGCTTAATCTTATTTTAATGGGTTTAGTTAATCTTCATTACACTTAAAATAGCTTCCGTACTTTGTTTTTTTTTAATGAAATCAATCATAATGTTTCCTTTTACACCATTAGATAAAATAGTATAGATGTTGAATGGATGGATTATCTCTTAACAAAATTAGGAGGTCACAGGATTAAGCAGTCTACATTAACCACACTTTCGTATAGATTATTCATCTATTTCTTTTTATAATCGCCCCGAAAGTGATTTATTCTTTTTCCCTGGTGCTTTAGTTTAGGTGATGGCTGCTCGTTCCCCACCTGCCTGGTAAATCTTGACCCCGAGCAGCCTTCATCACCCACAGGCTCCAACCCTGCCAACAAGGGGTGAGTAACGACTGCAGCAAACTAATCTATTACTCACGCAAACTACTCAGGGAATGCAGAGAAACATGAGTCCACCTCTGCTTGTGTATCACTTAATAGAAAGTATATTTGTCCTTGCATGGGGAATACAGTCAATTCCAGACAGTTTCACTACAAAATAGTGCAGCAAGCAGCGATATGTATGTCCAATATGTGACGGTACAGATACTGTGATCCTCTACAATAATATGAAATACATGAAAATGCCCATCTGTCAAAAAATAAATAAGACTGTATAATAATCCCTGGTTGTGTGTGTGTGTGTGTGTGTGTGTGTGTGTGTGTGTGTGTGTGTGTAGTGCACCAGAGGGTCGCCAGTTCCCTTCCAAACCTCTTCGAGAGAGCCAGAGTCGGCTGCTCACCAGCACCCCCTCCTGGTCAGAGAGTGACAGTGGAACGGACAAGGACAAGAAGGGCAAGTTCGACTTCTGATAATTATGATTTCCTCTCCAGAAGCCAACCGCCACAAAACAAAACAAAACAAACAAAAAAAGCTCCTCATGTTCATCTTACTTGTCCTGTGTGTTTGTTCAGGTGCCAGTAACCCTGCGATCACCATAGAAAATGAAGCGTGAATAGAATTTCAGCCGAAACCAGAAAAAGTAAGTTGTCAGTGGTGCTCGAACCCTCCACAGAAGGAGATTTCAAATCAAAACGTGTCTAGAGCTAGTATGATGTGCTTGAACCTGCAGGTGTGTGCTGCTCCCTCCTCGCCTATCGGAACATGACGCGGCGGTGAAATCAACGGAGGCTTTTTTTTTCCTGACAGTTTGACACGACTGAGATCACACACAACCCAGATAAACCACCAACCATTATCAGCCGTCACTGTCACGGGACGCGCGACCCACTGCGGGCCGATCGGAGCGGCTCCAACGTCAAAACTGCATTCCAGTGATCTGAGTTCCTTGTGAAGAAGCACAGAGCAGCGGCGGGACGAGCGGCGGCCATTTTGCACTTTTGAATCATCCCGAGCTGCTTTCGTCATGCCCCGACTTTTCCTGCAAGTGTGTTTGCCTCCCCTTTCGTTTCATGGCGAGGCACGTGGTACGTAGGCGCTGTTAGACGTTTTGCCAAATGTTTTTCGCACACAGAGCGTTAGAGTAGTAGTGGTGTTGACGTTGCCGTGATCGACATCCCCCCCCCCCCCCCCCCCCCCCTTTCGCCTCTCCTGTTAATTCCTCGTCGAGACGGTTTTCTGTTCTTGTGTGGAAAAAAAAAAGATGTCTCTAAGCCACCGGAACAAGCGATGCATGCTCTCATCTCAGGATGTCGTCACACCTCGTTGTAGTGAACCGATTCCATGACGCGTGGGCCTTGGAAAAAAGAACGACAACATGTATTTAGTATTTACATCCAAATAAGGGCTTTTCTGACTATTTATAGCATGAGTGAGGATGTTACGGTTTTTACATCTAAAAGTGAGTGGTGCTCAGTGTGAACCTGCCCCTGCCAAAATATTTGATAGCAGATCAGGAAAAAAACAAAACAAAACAAAACAAAACAAAAAAAAATCTGCTGGCCAAAAGCTTTGACTGCTTCTCTTTGGGGAGCCGGTGTTGTGCCGAGTTTTGCGTGATTGCCAAAATATGCTCCTCGTGGGAATGACACTGAAGTTTAAGTTCATGAAACGGGTTGTAAAAGTTCCATTTTCCCGGATGGAAGCGTTCCAGTGCGTTCCAGTTGTCTCCGAATTTGGAATTCCGTGTCGCTTTTAGTTTGGCAGAGTAAAACAAAAGGTGTGAAGGCGGTTCAGTTGCCAACATGGCTGCATGCAGTGTTACATGTGAGCGTCAACTGTGTTTTATTGTTGTTTTAGCTCGTGCAAGAGAAGTCACACTGCTTTTTCAAATGCAACGTGGTGTAATTGTTTAGCAGATTAATTGGATGCATCTTTAATGTTGTTTTTTTGACTTGAGGTGAATCTCTAATGTCACTATTAGTGAGACATTTTGAGCTCTGAGGCAACTGGAAAGCCGCATAAGCAAAATAACAAGAATTAAAAAAAACAAACAAACAAAAAACAGGTATGAAATGATGCTGGCAAAGCGAAGGCTATTGAAGTCCAGCTATTTTTTTTCACTCTTCGCTGTGAGAAGTTTTGTTATAAGCGTCACTATGAAATACTTTTTCTCATGTCGATGCATAAATGCTGTCAAGTTAAGTGAAATTCAAATGACTTCACTCGATGTGTCACATCACATTTGCAGTAGATGTGGGGATGTTTTCTGAGAAGGAACTGCAAATATCTTTAGCTCCAAACACCTGCTGAACATTTTATGGAACTACAGGCACTTTGGAATTAAGTTTTACACAATTTGCTATAGAAATATATATAAATAATGTAATTCCTCCACCTTTTTCTGAACTAAAGAGATGAAAATGATGGTGTTAATGATGTAACAATATTTGTCATAAACGCCGAAACCAGTATTTTAAAATATAAACTGTTAACCCATATGCTTGACTTCATAAAATAATGAAAGTCAATTTGGATCACAACGTTACAGTGCCTATAAAGAAGGCAAATTGTAATGGAAGTTTGAGCAAAATGAATAATTCAAAATTAATCTCACTGAATCAACCTACATAGACTGGATGTGATCATTTCTTTCTTAAAGTACATTTATTCTTTCAATATATGATGCCAGCAGCCACGTCTAATATAAAGGCTCTGGGGTTCTGGTGCAATTTTCATGCCTTGATGTTGTTCAGAAGAAAATAAGTCATCTTGTCACCCCCTCCCCCCATAAATCAATAAATTAATCCTGAAACCCTATGTTTTTCATAAGTACAATATATATAGGTTTTTTACAGAATTTAAATCAATACAGCTTCAACAAACAAGGTAAATTAGAGGTCAATTTCACTTGCCGCCCTTTAAGTGGATGCAGTGTGCTGTACAGAATGAAGTGGTCATGATTAAATCTCTGTATGTTCCCACGAGAAGGTTTGGATTATATCGGCATGACACCGGCACTCCTGGCCAATGCAAAAAAAACATATAAATAAAATAAAAAAATACTAATAATCATAATAAAAAGAAGTCTATGTGTGATACTGCTGAAGATGTGTGCACTGTTAAATTAAAAAGCAGATATTGTCGAGTGTTTTTTTTTCTATCTCATAATACGTTGTGGATGTACTGCAAAAAAAAAAGAAAAGAAGAAGAAAAAAAAAGATGGAAATTTGTTTTCCAGCTGCTTTGTACAATCTATTTTCACTGTTGAGGCTGGAAACAATGGAACCATCATCTCTGAGTAATGAAAAAGAATGTATGCTTGTCTTGACGAAGCTTCACGGTGGCAGTCTTGTAAATCTCTATTTTTCTATTCTTTCCGTCTGACTCTTGAGACGACCTGGATGTGAGAGGCAATGTACTGTACAGTTGTGATGCCTTATGAAAATAAAACGAGCTGACCTTTAGTCTTCTCTTTGTCCGGACACCGGGAGAGGTCACGGGAGTCACTGAACAGTGGTCAACACACCGACACTTTCCACAAACACAAGCTACAAACCAGGCTGGAAAACAACCTGCGGTGAACTTATGACCTCAGAGCCACTCAATACATTTATTGTGGCCAGACTGGTAGCCCGGCAACAGATAACATAAATAAATGCTGATATTTCAAATTGAATAGATATTATGAATCAATATTCTGACAAACACTGACAAATGAAAGATGAAAATGTAGAGAAACAAAAGAAAATCTAATACCTGCATTCATTTAAAAAAACAAGAAGTGCATTATTTGTGCAGTTTGCCCAATGAAAATAGTTACAGTGGATGACACTGTCGCCATATTCCTTCACTGAGTATAAATACTATGCAGCATTCTTTCTCAATTATTGTAGTGCCCCCCCCCTCCCCCCTCATTTTATTACACTACTGAATAATTATCACATTTATAATAGCTAAAATGATTGTGTCATTATTACATTATTGGTTGCTACACTTTGCTCTCAAGTAACAATAAATTGCCTCCAGTTAATGAAATAAATCACACAGTATGTACTGAACTACAGATACATGAATCTGTAACAACCAATAGCTTAATAATTTTGGCTATTTTGAATGTAATAAATAAATAAGAATAAAGCCAATGATGTAATAAAATAGCAGAATATTGTTACAGCCATGACTGAGACTGTTGTAGTGAATATGAAGGCTCTTAGATACACTTTTTGATGAGCAAACTGAAAAAAGAAAAAAAACTACAAAAAAGCTTTTATTCCCAAGAAATGCAGTCCTGTTGATGTATTGTTACAATTCTGGCTGCAGTTATTAGCATTTCTAAATGTAACATTGAGTTTGGACATTATTGCTCTTGATCTCAAGTACATCAGATTGTATCTATTTCCAAATAAAAGAACAAGGAGACATCAATCTGTTAAAAGGAAAGTTTTTTTGTTGTTTTTTTACTGTTTTCATTTAATGTTTTAACCCATTTTAAAAACACGACTGATCAATATTTGACCAATATGATCAAAACAAGCCTAATGAAACCTGCTCAACAATGTGTGTGTGTGTGTGTGTGTGTGTGTGTGTGTTTAGCTTCATCCCACGGTGTTAAAACACAATTTGTTGACAAATGGATGACAAAAAAATACAACAAAAAAACAAAAAACACAGGACACCTTTTTGTGGTAGAAAAGTTTCAGGCCTTTATTTACAAAATAATCTAAAAACATTCCACATTGGTTTTAATATTGCATAATCTTTAACTCTTTTTACAGTGTGAAAGATGTGCTGCACAACGAAAGGTAAATGTCAGGTTTATCTATTTATCTTTTTTTTTTTCCGAGGCTAATAAGTCGAGAACCTATGCTTCAACACACAGCTATGCAAGTTCTGGGTGCTACTCAACAACACGGCATTTATTCAAACGTTTTAGTGCATGCGGCTGTTCTACGCGGCATGGATGAACTGGAAAGCAACGACGACTGAGGAGAGAGGAAAAAAAACAAAAAAAAAATCACAATGTTAAAATGCTACAAGAGAAATCAACTCCACATGAACCGAAAGGTTGTTGAGAACGTAACGTCATTTTTTCCAAGGAAAAAAAAAAGAATTTCTCCTTTCATAACATTTAGAACTGAAATAAATCTAAATAAACTTGATACTCTCAACAGAGTATTTTTTTTCTTCTCTTTTTTTTTAAAATGAACATTTATTTTAACGTTAGATAAACTGAGTTTTCAGGAGCGCTCGTGTCTGTGAGGGCGTCTACTCGCACCGGTCGACACTCCCCCGGTGGAAACGACCCCCCCCCCCCCCCCCCCCGGCACATGCGGCCAACACCCGCCTGCGTGAACATCATCCTGAATGTCCACGACAGAAGCAGCAGCTAATGCTAATGAAATAATAAAGAGGTCGCCGTCCGGCGTGCCCATGAGGTCCGGGAGCACGTCAGTCAGACTTCAGTATTTTATTGCACGTAAACACACTCACAGACAGCAAACTCTCGTAATGAGGCGGGACGTCCAAGAGGAGAGCCCCCCCCCAAAAAAAATCGTACCTGGCGTCTTGGTGCTGAACTGGGGCGACGACTCGAGGCCCGATAAACCGGCACAATAAATTAAAAGCTTAAAAGAGAAGAAACGCAGCTAATATTAAGGCTGAGCGTGGTGAGCTGTGGTCGTCAAGATTTTACATGTTCGTGATGGAAGAAGGGAACGTAGAGAAGGCGCGAGAGAGAGAGAGAGAGAGAGAGAGAGAGAGAGAGAGAGAGAGAGAGAGAGAGAGAGAGAGAGAGAGAGAGAGAGAGAGAGAGAGAGAGGAAACAGTTTCAGCTTTCCTTATAAAATCAGGTTAGAGCTTTAAAGTGCAAAAAAACATGTCTAGAGAACACTTCAAACTAAAATCCCGTCTCGTCAAGCACGTCAAATGTAACTGAACCAACCACACCGGAGGAATATAAGCCTAAACTCTGTGTGTGTGTGTGTGTGTGTGTGTGTGTGTGTGTGTGTGTGTGTGTGTGTGTGTGTATACAGCTGTGGTCTCCATTATCTGATCCTCCTTATCCACTGGTCTGTGAGGTGAGCAGAACCTACGACAAACATCTGGCTAAACGATGGATATGTATGGGGTTTGTTTCTTTTTCCCTTGTTGTTGTTGTTGTTGTCGTCGTCGTCTGGCGGTCGGCTCGTTACCGCGCTCCTCGCAAGATGGGAGTGTTTGGGGACGATGTCACGACTGCTGCTTGTTGGCCTCCTCCTCGTACGCGTTGCCGGTGCCGTTCTGCACGTAGGCCGAGCCCGAGCCCAGCCCGTACAAGTGACCACAGTACTTTGCATCATCGATGTGATCCTCGAAGAACATCTGTGGGAACAAGACCACGACGCATGGTGACCGAGGTTCTGCTTTGATTGGCCGACAATTGATCCCACTCCTTTAAAGAACACGCATCTGTGTGATGAGTGTGTGTCAATAGATGCTCAGATTTCACAAGATCACTTCAAAGAATAGAAATATATATATATATATATATATATATATATACATATTTGGTTTTTTTTGTTTCGATGAATTAAAGGTGAATGAGTGCCTCACTTGTTTAACAGGAGATTTGATGTAAATCAAAAGAATCTGACTTAAATGTTTTGTTGAAAGTATCTTAAATCAAATATAAAGCATTCTTCCAGGACTCATTATGGCTTCCATATTTACATCAAGCAACTAGAGCTGCAGGTCACATCAACTCACTTCACAGTCGATATTTGTATAATAAAAAATCAACAAGCGAAAGGTTTAACACAAAACAACAAAGGAGAATCTACATCAAAGCAGTATTAGGCCTGCCTAAAACTTTTGCACAGCAGCGGTATATGAAAAGTAATAAAGCTATTCAGTGATGCTAAAGACAATAAAGACATTCAGCTTTTTAACCCCTTTGTGTTGAGAGCAGGACTGTTGTTGTTTGGCGTCGGTAAGGAAAACAGAACTGGGTCATTCTGAGGCCTTTAAAATGTCATATCTCTGTGGTAACTGCGCGCAAAGAACTAACTGCCGTTAGATTCCCGGTGCGTCTTCATTCTGGTATTAAGAGATCCAAACTTTATTGAGGGTCGAGACGTAAAAGCAGAAGTGATGAACCCGTTGATTTCACTGGATAATCCGTTTAACTCAGATGTGAGCCGACCACCAAGGAGCCGGTGGTCGTCACGCGGACGTCACGCCACCCACCTCTCTCATCTTGAAGAAGGCCATGCCGGTGAGTAAAGAGTCGGAGCCGGCCTGATGCTGCGGTCCGATCCTCTCCAGCTCCAGTTGCTCGGCGACTTCCTGCAGCCCCCCCTGCAACACAAACACGCACGGGCGCCTGAGAGGCGGCGAGGGGGACAGGGGACGGGGGGAAATCAAACACGCGCCCGCCGTTGTCTCGTCCAAAGCACCTTCAGGTTCTTGCAGCTCTTCATGAGGTACTTGACGTCGTAAATGACGGGGAAGTACAAGCGGAGAATCTCAAAGAAGTCCACTTCCTCCTCGGGCAGGTTGGCGTTGGACAGAATCTTAATGAGGTACCCGAAGTCGTAGCCGCTGTGGAACACAAACAACAAGAGCGCATTCTAATGAGGCGCAGCAGCGGAAATAAACAAGATTTATAAGGCCGACATTTTCTTTCTTTCTTTTTTTCCCCTTCCTGAATTGATCGTTGTTTGTATGCATTTCATTCAGGATTAATAAAAGTGTCTGAACTGAAACTGCTGCAAGGTATTTCCCATACAAACTCTCTCTGACCGTGGTACCCAGGACACCAGTGGTGCGCCCTCTAGTGGTACACTGAGGAATGTCAATATCGTTTATCTTCTTTATTTAATCATTTTCTTTTCTTCTACAAAATGAATGGAAAATATCCAAACAGTACATAACTTAGAATCACAATTAAAATTACTTCCATATTTAAAATAAGCATGATCCGACTCTATTTTGTAACATTAAAGATTTGCGATGTTTAATTTAGAAAAACAAAACAAAACTACAGGTGCAGTTGATCACAGTTAATATGCTGTTGCATGCAAAATAAAAGTAGTGGATGATGTGTTTTTATTCTAAAACAAGCTGCTACATAAACCATTTGATTTATCAAAAAACAAAACTATCAGAACATATAATGTGTGTTTAAACGACACTGGTCCACTTCCGCGGAAGCAGTTAAAGTAATTGTCAAAAATCTCAATGTAAAAATGGAACAAAAGTCCAAAATTAAAACCAAAAGTCATTTGCCAATATTGTAAACTTTAGTTTGCGGCAGTAGAACAAGTTACTGTAGTTATGATGCTAAACTGTATGTGAGGAAACCGAAACGTTTTATGGTTATCAGCCTCCTGTGTTTGTGTGTAAATGTAGTTTTACTTCAAGGTGTCAACATTGCTTCTGTAAATGTTCCCCTCCAGCCAGGAGTTCAGTGCGAAGCGGCGTACCTGTGGAACGAGAGCCACTTGACGCCGTCACAGAGCACCACCCCGGACGTCATCAGCAGCTCGGCGAAGTAAAGTGTCTCGATGCCCTCGTCCTCGTGCTTCTTGAACTGGATCCCTGAAGTGGTCAGGAGCTCGATGGAGTCCTGTGCGTACATGTCTTCTCTGACGACAGACGGGAAGAACGACAACAATCAGTTTGACCAACTATTGGGAAACTAAGATTTAAATAAATAAATAAAAAAAAGACTAAAACATCTCAAATAGGGAGATTACATCTATCTATGGAGTTCCACAGGGTTCTAGCTTAGGATCCATACTTTTCACATTATACATACTTCCTGTAGGGAATGTTATCAAGAAGCACTCCATTAATTTCCACCATCATACAGATGATAAACAAATCTATTAATCTATCCATCAACCTGTTAAACTGAAGCCTGGTCTTAAAGGCGGTAAGTTTCTGCTTCTGAACTCGGGTCAAACATTATTACATTTGAGAGAGAAATGATCTAAAGATCTAGTAACACTGGATGGTATGACTGTCCTTTGACGACCGTGAGGAACCTGGGAGTTATTTCTGACCACGACTTCTTCTTCAAGTCTGCAGGACTGAGTTCTTTCCACCTGTAAAGTCTCTAAAATCAGGGACACGTCGTTAACATACTACCCAGAGTCCCTGGGTTTCCTATCACCTACCAGACTCCTCTCATGTGGAACCAGCTCACACGTTCAGTTAGGGAGGCTGACGGTCTCTATTTTTAAGATGAAGCTCAAGACTTTTCAGACTCAAGACAGTTTGGGCTGGTTCAGGCCACCCTGGACCACGTTCTAATGTTTAGACTGCTGGAGGACCGACACTGAGTCTTTGTTTCCTCCATACTGGGGACGTTCCACCGACATGTCACTAACGTTCTGTCTCTCTCCTGTAGTCGACCCCATCACGTCTACAGAGAGCGGACTGGCGTCACCTGACGACCGTCTCTTTGCCCAACGACTGTCTCTTCTTCTATCCTCATAACCCGAACAACATATCAAGATGCCATCTCTGAACCTCATTTCTATCCTCTCAGCTCAGGTCTCAACAGTCAAATCATGTCGACTATGCTGAGCAAAATAACAGTATGACACTAGCAGCCAGATCTGAAGTCGCAGTTGCCAACGGCCACGGTTTTCTATTGACTCTCCGAGTTGAACTCGAGGGGGAGATCGCAACCTTACGTGAGGTTAAACTTAAAATTAAACTGCCACGTTGACGTCCCGGGAGGATATTCCCCTTGTTCATTCATGAAAGTGAGTCCAAGCTGTATTATCTTGAGCAGGTCCACATTGCAGCGCAGCAGCTGGTACTGATAGTCGGCGTTGCTTCGGAACTCTCCGATGGGCCTGGCGACGACACCGGGGAACTCTGTGTCCTGCAAGCGGACACCTTCATCAAAACAATGGCCTTTTTGTTTTGTTTGTTTTTTGTAAATACGAGGCTAGACTGTGATGCTCACCATGGCAATGTAGTTGTATTTTCTGATGACATGTCGGATCCTCTTCAGCTCCTCCTCCAGGTTGTTTGCCCAAACCTCACATATTCTTTGGCTGTGATCCACAGTAGCTGCGGGCATAGTGCCACTTCACCATGGAACAGGGAGGAAGCATACAGATCAGGGCACAAGGCAGGTTTGAGGTAAACACACGACGCGTAATTGACCCCGCGACAGGCCAGCACATTTAACTGGAAATGCCAGGATGGATCCACCGTGTGCATTTGATCACTGCTTTCAGATGCAGTCATTCTTCACTGGGACTGGATTCAGATACGAGACGCGGTAAAAATGAAAAATTCAACATGAAGAAAGACAAAACTTTCTTCTTTTGGACAAGTTGTAATGTTTCCCTTTGGTTCAGTGCAAAGAAAGATGAATTCGTTATGAAAAAGTGCACGCTTAAGTTCAAATCTTTTCCGACGAAACCCAAATGACTGCAGAAATTCTATTTCAACGTCACGTCATTTTAAACAATGCCATTTTAAACAATTTAAACAATTTAAACAATGAGACGAAGTGAAATGCCTACAGCACATCCTCTATTTGGAGCAGTTTGCAGCTTTCAGCATCTATGTTCTCACAGATTCTCAGTGTGGCTTAGATGCAAATGGTACTATAACGTAATAATCGAATGGACTCCCTGATGGGCCGCCGTGTGACAAGTTTCTTTCCGACAAAGGGAAGTTTTGCTTTCTCATATGAGATTGTTGCGTTTTTCCCTCTATATTTGAATGTCAAGTGAAGTAAACACTTTAGTTTGGTCCAAATTTTAATAAAAACCCTATTTGATGTGGTACCACTCAGGTCAAGGGTTTTTACAAGATTACAGAGTTGAGATCCACTGTATACATCAAAGACGAAAGGGACAACAAACAAACCACCATACACGTTTGTAGTAATAACAATCCATTCGTAGTTGTGACTTCACTAGTAAATGTCATTTCATTGAGGATCCATACATTTTCATAGAGACACACCACTAATCACATGTTATTTTGATGACATTAGTACGTGTCTGATGTTGATCAATCACCACTATTCAGTCCAACATTTAAAAGTAGGGTAATTATGGTAATGAAGCCTTTCTTTAAAAAAAAAAAAATCTTATTCCAGAATTAAAGCCTGTCCAGTTGGGAGACCCTCTGGGTGTCACATGACACATGGCATTCTGATTCCTCTGAGGTGGGCTCAGTTCAGCTGACTGCAGATGTTGGAGGACCCAGGAGAGGAGCGTCTCTCTGGAGCAGCTCTCAGCCCGAGCACAGCCGCCAGCCGGCTGCCTTCCCCCGGCTGTGCAGCCACAGCAGCGCCCGGTGCTAGCTCGGCCACCTGGAGCAGTTAGCCTGCACCGGGAGCAGGGAGAGGGGGGGGGTGGTGTGGAGGGGGTGTGGGGGGGTGGGTGGGCCGTGGAGGGGGTCTGCACGGCCGACACGCCTCTCAGATGCACGTCTGGATCCGCACAGACTGAAGCACGAAGGAGACGCGTGAAAGCTGCACGCGCACCCACAAACCTACGCACACACACACACACATAGACGCGCGCGCACAGTCACGTTAGATAAAGGTTGAATGTAGCAGCGTCAACTTACCGTTCCCAAAACCGGGCAGGGGTGTGTCTGGAGCGCGTGCTACCTGGGGAGGGTGGTTGGTTTGCTTCACGGTAATGTGTCCCGGGGGGGTTTCCGCGAACTTTTAAATAGTTTATATTCAGTGTGGTATTGATATCAGCCCACAACTGCCATCATAGCTGTGCCTGCGACTCGACGTCATCACGTTTGGCGTCGAATGCGTACACGCGCACGTTAGCAAGTCCGCGTGCTTGGTGGTGGGCTCGTTGTGAATTAAAAAAAAACTAAAGAAAAACATTTTATTCTAAAAGCTTTAAAAAAATCCAAATAAGATGATAGAAGCTTGTTTTATCGTATTATAAAGTGTAATTCAGTCAATATAACATAAACTACCATGGACTCTCTTATTTGCACTTTCACCATACATAAACATCTGTTTGGAAACTTGTTCATCTTTCATTTATAATAAATATATTTTTAACGTTTCTAGTATTGTTGAAATATTTTTTTTCACCTTTCAATTACATTTCGTCAATGAACATAATTATGTGTTAAATAAAAATTCAATATTTTCATATTGGAGTAAAATATTTACATTAAGCTGCATGCACAGTGGAGCTGTGGTTCGCTCTCTCTGATCACAAGAAGGTCACGGGTTCAAACACTGGCCCAGCCTTCCTGTGTGGCGTTTTCATGTTGTCCTCATGTCAAAAAACATGCTTGTGAGGTTAATTGGTGATTCTAAATTGTCTCTGGGCAAACACACAGAGCGATCACCACGCTCTCATATTCACACAATTTAGGTGGCCTGGATGCAAACCCGTGACATTTTTGCTGTGAGGTGAGAGCACGACACTTCTGTATGTCATTCCAAGTAGTGATTTCTGATTGCATGAGACATTTCTACTGTTTTTCAAAGTAAAGACCTATTTTCAATCCATAAGCAATAAGTAATTTATAAATGTTGCTTTCAGATTAAAATGTTTGGGAAGCCTTAATTTACAATGTGTAACAGTGACAGCCATGGTGTTGTACTAAATCACTTTGCATCGATTTAACTGATCTCCATTACAATTAATATAAGTCAGTTCCACAAATGCCTTTCAATAAAAATAAATACTAATTTTGTTTTCATCAAGACGGTTTCTTCTCAAAAATTTGAACCAAAGTTTTGGATAACTCCTCAGTACGCTCAAGTGAAATGCCAACAATAGCTGCCAATACTTTATTGGCTTTTGCAGAAAATAGTTCTGTGGTAATCAGTTATTAGCATAACACAAGGTAATTTTTTTTTTGGTTTAAGATATTCAAATATAAATGCAAACTTCTAGATGTTTATTTGCAGGCCAATTGAACGTTTCACTGAATTTTTAACTTGTAGAAAACTCACTTACGTTTCAACAACTTCTAGAAAAAAACAAAACATTTTGTCGGATAGAAAACATTTCCTACTTTGTGTTTATTATCAGTTACACGTGATAATATATCAGAGCCAACTCCATTTATCTTACTATACTACTTTAACTTGGGGTGTCAGTGTGCCGCAGCCAACCCAGGCTGACCGTTCAAGTTGAATAAAGTGGTGTGGAAGCTGGAGGGGCAGTAATATCCTGTATGCTGTTAGTTTCAAATCTCTTCCAGTTTTGCTTTGTTGTTTGCACTTCAGCACTGAAACAGGTATGATGATATAAAAAAAGACTTGCTTGCCTTTTAACAAATGTTCAGTCAGCAGAGCTCTGATCTCTACAGAAACTTGTTGCATTTTATCGCATCTGTCAACTAATGTAGAGAAATGTTTTTCAGGGGGCTACTACCAATGTCAACATCATATATGTTGTGAAATATTAAACATCTAATAGTTGCACAAGTGCTTATATAAGATGAATTTGTGCATGCACTGGCCAATCAATGAGTAGGCGATTCGAGAAAAGAAAGTAAATTAAACTTTATTTATATTCTGCCAATTACACTTTTTATGGTGCTTTTAGAGAAAAACCCACGAGTCCATAAGAAGTAGAATTGGAAAATTGTTGACCTGAATACACAAAGTCTACATTCTAAAGTAGTCAAATGAACCGTTTACATGGTTTGTTTGTTATGTAAAGATTGTTTATTCTTTCACAAAAGTTCTGAACTTTTGAACCATGTGTATGTGTGTGTGTGTGTCAGATAAAATCACAGGAACTCACAGACCATAAGGTATTTTATTCAGTAATTTCACAGGAAACAGTCACATAAACTTAATCAGTCAGACAATTTCAGCTTTATTTCCCACTTAAGTGCACCAAACATAAAGCTTTTCTTTTGTAAACAGAAACAAAATTGGCTGCGACATACACATGATGAATCTTTGAATTTGACAAAACAAGCATTGAGAGCAGGATTACTGAAGACAAAAAAAATGTTCATCATACAAAAATATCTTAACATGCTTCACGAGAAGTTTGCATTGTTCGTCTGCAGGAGTGCATCTATAGGAATGTGTACCACACTACTAAAGTGAACACTTCTAATGCTAATTATACACAATTGTCAAAAGGTTTGTTTCCACAAGCAGCATCTTATCTGTGAGGCTTCATTCCCTTTCACTTTGGTAAGTATCTGAGACTCAGATGTCGGATTATTGTGGATGGACTAGTGAAAGTTTCATTTGTGTTTTTTCACATCCTTGTATGTTCACATGTGGCTACATTTTGTTAAAACTAGTCATTTCCTGGACTAAAATATAAAACAACCAATAAATAGCAGTTGAAGGTGGTTTATTGAAGTGTAGTGCCTCAACAGGCCAGTTGAGGTCACTGTGATTTGGGTCAATTTTTATTTCTTCCTTTCGGGTTTCAGTCTGTGGAGATTTTTTGTTAAATGAGAATTACGAGGACATTTTCAGTCCAAACAACAAATAAATCTGTTGTTTCTCACATTTAACCTCATGGTCTTAATCTTGGACTCATTTATTTTGGTCTTAAGTTTGAAAAAATAGATATGCCTATATATAATGTATACGTTTGATCTATTTAGCCCTCTGTTACTCATGTTCCCTTTATATTCCATGTTAATAAAACATAAAAACAAACCCTGAAATCAACAACAGTCAACACGTCATCAGAAAGAAAAGTACTACAGAAATATTGATGGACGTTAGCAAGCTTTTTGAACGAGCTTCCAGTCTTGCAGTACCACTTTGTACCAGGCGGTGGTGTAGTGAGTTACAACAGCATTTAGTCTGTCCTCTGACCTGCGTATCACATAGTAACACAAAGAGGTGAACTGAGGGCAGAGTGAACGCTGAAGTGACTCACCAGGACCATGCAACGCATTAAATCAGAGTATTACTTCAATCTTTCTCACTGTACCTTAAAATATCTGTATAGTATGTCCATAGTGTGGCATTTTTGGCTACAATTACATTATTCAATATATTTCCGTTTAAAATCCGAAATGCAAAGTATCTAAATGAACTGGAGGAAGACTATATTTTAAAACAGGCACACACTGAAATGGCTCTTTGATTTCACTTGGTTGAATTGCAGATTAAATTGTTCAAAATTGCTTTTAATTGGCTCATAATCCCAGTAAATCTCGCTCTCGTAGGATGTGGCGAGTTACACTAAACAGCTATTAACCAGGACGTGTGCGGCAACAAGACGCGTCCACCACACCACATGCAAAACACAAGTGCAGGTCAAACATGTAACTCCAGGTGCAAATGGTCAGGTTACCTGGTAAATTTCAAGGTAGTGTTTGTTCAGTGTTGCTCAGTCAGCAGAGAAATGCTACGATTTGCTCAGGCGGCAGAGTAGGCAGCCTCATCCGAGTCAGGGTCCTTGGCGCTGTCCTCGCTCAGCGGCGAGCGGCAGCTCAGGTCGGCGATCCCGGACTCCTGGTCGCTGCCGTTGGAGAGCTTGGAGTCAGGCGTTGGGTTGGAGTCCTGTGGCGTCAGGATCAGGGCGTTCTCTGGAGGCTTGGGCTGGTAGGGGCTGGTCACGAAGCCCCCGGTGTAGTCCTGAGGAGTGTTGGCCGGACCCAGGTCGTCACCCAGAACCCTTGCCGGGGGGCTTTTATCGAAGGCGGCAGCTGTCCAGGTGTCACTCCACCCCTGCTCCTGCTCAAACTCAGCTATTTTCTATGGATGACAGGAAGACTACAGTCATCTGCTGTGATGAAAAAACTAAGTTTTTAGTTTGAATATCCAGTCCGGTCATACCTGTTTGTGTGACGCCAGCTGCTCCTCCAGCTGCTGCGTCTCCTCCTGGATGGCTCGCAGGTAATCCTCGACACTCTGTCGAGGGTGCATCCCGCGGTCGAAACGGTTGTACAGCCCTCTCCAGAATCTGTACGCAGACATGTTCAGTTGAGTCCCGAGTTAATAGCCGCCTCGTCGTCCAAGAAGGACGCCAATTCTTCTTATTTGAGTGCTTTTCTCAACTGTATTTCTTTGTATTGTATAGTTATTAATTCATATGAACAATATATAAATCATAATTTTCTTTTATTTTTAAAGCTTTTTTTCCAGTCATTCATATCTATTTATCTTTCCATGTTTTAATATGACACAAATTAATAACTTATGTTTTTGTTTGCCGTTTACTTGACTCGTCAGATTTAGTGTGTTTACTGGTGCATCTTTGAAAATTAGAATACAATACAAATTATAAAAAAAAAAAAAAAACAACAATAATAGCAAAACTTTCAAAAAATGTCTATTAATTAGCATTTCAACTGATATTCAACGTTGTTTTGTTTTATTCTGTATAATTTAGCTTACAAATCATAAATAGACATAAATAAATAAATCTCAAGCCTTTATAAGATTTGATAAACCAGTTTTTTCCCATATTTTTGCCTGTATATGACATTATTTTCTGCAAAACTTTTTTTTTTTTTAAACATTTAAGTACATGCCATCAGACCAAACATTTCATCACTGTTTCAAATGTCACAGTGCAGTTTGAAGAACCCTAACCTACTTGAAGCTGTAGGGGGCAGTAGAGGGCCTGAGCAGCCCCTGGGTCTGGCTGTGGTCGGGCCTGTACAGCGGGTTGATGTGGTCGGCCCGGTTGGCCCAGAGAAAACTCCACAAAGAGTGAGTCCTCTCGCGCACTCTGCACATGTCGAACGCAAATCAATCGAAGTGAAAAGCAGAAAGGAAAACAACAGAGGAAGCCACATGTTTTGTAGGTTTTCCCGCAGTCTCCCTCACCAGACCAGACGTCTGCGCGTGTGTGAAAGGGAGAAGAAAGTGATGGTGGCTGCAGGTGTAAATCTCACCTCAGCTCCCCCCTCTCACACTCGTTGTTGCCAATAAAGTTTCCGTACTGGCAGGAGTAGATGTGGCTGTGAATGGTGATGAGGAGCCGCTCGTTGAACTCGAAGGCACAGGGGAACTGCTCCATCAGCTGCCACACGCTCTCCAAGAACTGGTCGATCACAGGGGAAACCTCTTTAGGGTCTCCCAACAAGTGGTTGCATCTGGTGGTGGTGGTGGTGGTGGTGGGGGGGGGGGGGGGGGGGGGGTCAGAATAAAGGATTACAGATACAAATATAAGAATACAAAGCTGCAAGTGATTTCATTCAAACTCATTTTTATGTACTGCATATTAATTCAAATGGTATCGAAATAATACAGTAACTCAAAATTCCAGAGTATTTTGTGAAATCATTCTAATATTCTATAAGTAGCTTGACACTTTCCACATTATACATAATGAGCACAAAATTGACATGTCGTTCAATATTTCAGTAACATTACTTTTCATCTCTGTTGGATGTACCTCTACTTCAAAATTGGAGCATGTTATGGTTTAAAAGTGCTGAATTCAAACCTGTGAGAGAACTTGTGTCCAAAAGAGACCCAGTCTTTCTCAATGAGAACCTACGTTGAGGAAAAGATGTGTTAAATGAAAGTGTTTCACAGTCACAACTCAAGGTTTACACATAAAGGCGGTCAGAAGCTTTGAGAAACAAGTGTAGAACTCGTGCTAAAGCAGCTCCAAACAGTCATTCAAAGTTTGACACATACAGTAGAATAAAGTCAGTCCCTGCAGAGTGAAGCTTTGTGAAAACAATGTTCCCATTAACATGATTTGTTGTTTCTCGGCATTCTGATGAAAGAAACCAGCAGCAGGAGCTCAGCGTGGACTCGCGTCATCGAAAACTAGAACGTAACGGGACACGAAGACGTGACGGGGGGGGTTACGTCAGCTCCTCTCCGCCACCGGAACATTAACTTAACGGGTCAGTTTGTACCATGAATCCTCTGAGGGTCCGGTAGAAGGGGTCCAGCAGCACGCAGGCCACTGAGCACACCTGAGCGGTGCGATCCCACCCGTCTGAACAGTGAACCAGGACGCTGACGCCCTGCTCTGCTACAGCCTGCACACAGGAAACACACAAAACTAACAATAAATACACAACTGATAGTAAAGATCTGGGAGGGAGTTTGTTTCATTTGATTTATTAGAACAACAAAAACACTATACTTTTAGTTTTCTCCCTTTTTGCCCTCGAAGCAACACAAATAACTCATCAGGCTGTTTTAGACAGAGGGCCCATCAAGTCAGATATTAATAGAGTAGTTATTGTGTCATTATTCCCTACTGGTGATATTTTCATGTACGAAATGTCCAAAAAGCTCCAAAACCAACAAATGTTTAAGAAGTCCTGAAGGGAGTTCCTTGTCAATCAACAGTTTGGACTAAATACATGTTGTTGTTCTGAGAGCTGTGTCCAATATCTCTGTAGCATCTCCTGAGAAAAGCAAAACAAAAACCTCGAAAAGGCACAATAGTACAGTTTCCCTCCACACACGAGTAATAATATTGAGTGCAGCGCTGAGGCAGACAGTGAGGATTACCCTCCAGACCGACCTTGGCGATGAAGACGCCCGCGTCCAGGACGGCTTTGATGTGCTTCAGCCAGCCTGAGCTCTCCAGACCCTCCAGGAAGTCCGACATGGAGGGGGACCGCCGCTCGCATACTGTAAAGCACAACGCAAGCCGTCTCACCGGCAGGAAACAAGGAGCATACCTGAACCCCGGGCTTTATTAAACCTGACGCACGCACGCACTGGACGGTGCGACAGAATATAGGTCACGCTCCTCCGGTCGCTCGTCTCCTTCAAAACATCTCAACAACTGTTTAAAAGATTGCGTTCACATTATCAGAAGTAGTGTCCTGATTGGCTGTCTGACCGAGTTAAATGACATTTTTTGCAAATTCAGCTTGCAGGCATCCGGATATCAAATCTGACTTTTATTAGTGTTTCCTCACACATCCAGTTCCGTGACACCGGGCTCACTGCACTGTTTTTGCTGATTCCCAAACTGCATAAATATTTGGAAGTTGACTCAAGAGCGACTGGGACCCGTTTTTTTTTTTTTTCGCTGACAATTTCACGTCCCAGATAACAGTGGAGCACCTCGACAGCGGACGGGCGAAAGCGTCTGCTCACTCCTCGCTCAGGGCGTTGCTGGAGTCTCTCTTTTCTTTTTGCTGACCTGTGAGAACAGCCTGAGGTCGCTGATAGCGCAGGAGCAGGTGAGCGGGTTCATCCAACCTTTGGTTTTGTAACGCTTCCACTTCGAAGAAATGCTTGAGCCACACGGCGGGAAACAAGGAGGTCCTCTAAAAAAAAAAAAACGTACTACAAGTGGGGGACTAGGTAGAGAGTGCAGGCAGACGGGGGGGGGGGGGGGTCAGGCAGACTGTGAGGGGCAAAGCACTGTCTCCAGTATTTTAAAAGACTTCCCTCGCTCTGCCAGGGGGGGCAAAGAGTTATCACAACTAAGCACAGCTATAACTTTTCGGTCTCGAAATCACATCATTCTCACGCCCTCTGCCTCTCTTTGGGGGATAATGTCCGGGATTGTCCACTCCGGGAAACCAAAATAGCTCCGAAATCAAACCCAGATGGATTCAAAGTCTTCCTAGGAGCACCCCTGCACAATACCCAGAAATTCTCCCGCGGGCTCATTTGGAGGCTGATTGCTGCACAGTTCGGTCTGCATGGTTGTGCTTATTAAAAAACCGCAGGGGTCGCCCGGGGTCCCGCGCGGCTCCGGCAATGTGAAGAAGCAGCTGATTTAAACGGACACTGCCAAGAACATGTAGGCTTTCCCCCCCCCCTCCTCTCTCTCCACAAACACTGATGTGGGGAGACATTTCTGACAGTGGCTTCAAAAGCGTTTCAACTGCAATCAAAGCAGAAATCATCCCGCAGAGGACGTCAGAATTACCTTCCAGCATTTTCTGTTGGCTGTTCCTCATGACGTGGATGTTCTCGATACCCAGGAACTGGAACTTGATGTTGGAGTAGTTGTCCTCGTTCTCGTAGCCTTTCCCCGCCGCTCGGTTCGCCATGGCGTTTAACTGAAGGGAGAGCGCGAGTGTCCAGCACAGCTTTGTCAAACATGATCTTGGAGAAAACCGTTGGCCTTTCAGCCTTTGTATGTCGGATACGAGTAAATCATAAGGAAAAGAAATGCTACGGTACAATAATACACTGCAGCTGCCAGGATATGGGACCATTTACACATGAACAGTGGATGTAATTGTAGTCAAATGCTCATTGATAATCGATTCTACATTCCTAAAAACAATTATGATGCTCCCGTGTGCAAAAAAAAAAACCCTGAAGTGTCCCATAATACACTCCACTTTTCGCTATTTGGATTTCTCTTCAGTCAACTAAAAGACTGACAAAAGCCAGTTGCTTTTCCGCAGCCGTTAAATTGCACAGTTCAACGCAAATGCGACTTCGCCACCAGCCGGCTTTCACTGCTAAAACAATGTGAACCAGTGCAGACAAATGAGAAGCAGCTAATGATCACTAGAAGACTGTACTTGAATAAGAAGTAGGAGTATGTTCATTTAAATTCAAGATGTCCCTGAAAACGTTGTGAAATACAAACTGTAGCAATAGTTATTGTTAGGATAGTTTTCTTTGCTACAATAGACAGCATGTGATGCCCTGCACATCTTAGAAAAGAAACAACTTCGAGTGAACAAGTCGGGAACAGCAGGTACTTTGGCTGGAGAATGTAAGCCTTGACCTTGAATGACCTTAAGGTGAATGGGTGGAGGTATATTGGGTGTGGTATAGAGTGACTGAAAGAGGAAAGTCCGACTCAAACAGGTTTGTCAAGCAAGAAAACTCTCAGTCATGTAGTAAATGAACCAATTCTGGATGAAAGGATTGTCACTGATGCTGGACATTTATCTACAATTACAGCAATACTTATTTTCCACAGATCAAGCTTTTAGACATGTCTAAAAAAAGATTCAAAGTCTCATAAGTGACATTTTTTCATATTTCACATTGTCAACAGACACAAGTGGGGGGAAAAGATGAAGGGTTAGAAATAAGCCAGCTGTTTCCATGTGGTGCAGAAACTTCTTAACATGATTTATGTTACAGGATGTTCAATGTCTGTAATAAGATTTTAAAAAAGGCCAATTTTTATAAAAAAAAAAAAAAAGTCTTTTAACACTGATCCTGGAGCAGCGAGCGCGGAGCCAGGATGTTATTTAAAGCCGCCGCTGTGAGGACGTGCAGCTGGCAAAACGCACCTCGGAAAACAACGAAGCCCACCTGAACACACAACGTGGTCCAGTGTGTGTCTTTCCACAGGGCCGCTCCTCCGTAACAAACAGGGCTCACCTTAGGCCGGGTGTCCACCACATACATGAAGTCGCTGCGGGGGTTCGACCTCAAGATGGCCTCCAGCATCTGCTCGTCCTCCAGGCAGCGGGCGCTGAAGCCCGACAGGGGCTGGCTGCTGCGGCAGATGGCGGCCTGGGAGGAGGCGAGAGGCGCTCATCAGGGACACTTCCTCATCAGCTCATTTTAACCAAATTTTTTTTTTTTTTTTTTTTTACACATTCAACAACAAGGAAATCTCACAAATTGAGGCTACTCTTGAATTGAAAATCAATCAAACACAGTTTCTCATATGACCATTTAGTAGCCACCAGGGAAAAAAAACCAAAAAAAAAACCCGCCACAGATCTCTGTGTGATCGTCCCTCCTGGCACATGAAGCTGAGCGGAGCTGTGGTGCACGAACAAGCAGGACCCTCAGCCCTGGGAAGCTGACCTCACACTCATAAAGCACTCCCAACTGTCCTATCAAGGACAAATATCATAAATTAATGACTGTGCGGGCTTTTTCTTGGTTCAGATATGGAGCTTTTATAAAAGATGCCTGAGTGCAGAAGAGTTGTAAAATACATATTTCCTGCTTATGTCGGTTTAAAAATAAGTGTGTGGGCGACCCAGTAGCAAAAGTATCAAGAGCGACAATCTGAAAAGGACCAGAGTGGGAAAAAAAACCCCACACAGTACATAATATACACATTTTTTTCTAATTTAAAATCAAACTTTTATTGTCTCCTGTATGGAGGAAAACCAGCGCAGGTTCTCCACTGCAGACTGGGGAGGCTCCAGAAGAGATGCAGTGTTGGAGCGACTCAGTTCCAGTCTGGCCGTCACAATGTGGCCTTTGTCTCACTCACACAAATCCTCTTTTTTTTTTAATCTGCTGCTAACAAATCAACTTTGAGGACAAATTATTCATTGCTACCCATTATGTACCAACAGGTGTCACGAAGCCGTCACTAGATTATACCTTAATAAGCATTTTGTCTTATTTTGATGTTATTTACACACCAGAGTCACAAAAAAGGATAAAATTGGAAAAAAAAAAGAACTGACTAGAATAGCTTAAAGCTGAAATTGCAAAAACAATCAAAACTTCCTAGAAAATAAATAAAATGGTTAAACTGTCCTTCCTGTGGCCCCAAGACTCTATAACTCCTCTCTGTAAATAGTGTTTGTCTATAGTGTTTGATTGACATCATCCTTTCTGTGCCAATATCACTAACATCACTGTAAACCCTTGTAAATACTAACATCACTACTATAGAAACAACTCATCAGTACGGTAAAGCTAACCTGGCTTACTAAATTTACGAATTTTTCATCCTGCCTCATCTGACATTTAACTTCCTTTCTGTGTGTTCTGTGTGGAGCAATGCTGAAAGGATCCCTCTGGGAGTAATAAAGTATTTCTGTTCTATTCGATTCTAAAATGTCAAAATGATCTAAAAATGCTGAAACCTTTAAAATCGGGTACAAATCATCAGAAAATTGGACGTTAAATTCCTAAATGTCAATTGAAACTTCATAAATGCAACACAAGACACAATTTTCTTGCACGTTTCAAAACTACTTTATATAAGAAACTTATAGAAACTATGTTCACCTCATTCTAAAGCATGAACGTGTTTTGCACGCCATCTATTTATCCTTTTTATGATTCCATCTTCTTTATTATGTACATATTTTCTATGTTTTTATATATATATATATATATATATATATATATATATATATATAACAAGGAGAAGTCACGGGAAATTTCATTATAGATTATATAACGATGATACAACTATTCAGATTCTGAAATGGCTCTTTTGGTCATAAAGGTTGCAGACCGCTGGGTTAGTTGAAACCCAACAAGAGTGACTGATAAATAGCGCCAGAGGGAAACGTTGATGGCAGAAACGGCCTGCAGGCAGGACTAAATAACATTAGTGAGTTGACGACTACTTTGAGGATTTGAGATTTGTTGATTGCATGAATTCACAGGACTAAACAAAAACGCAGAAAAGCCGCTTTATAATTGTGCGTTTGCTTTCTGGAAAAAAAAAAGTTAGTGTATTCAGTCTGGTTAGAAGCGGAATGCAATACCCCTTGATTTGATATGATAAAGGAAGTGCAGTATATGCGGAATGAAAAAGAGGAAAAAGCCACTTACATGGTTCTCTTTGGAGTAGTACGACAGGGCAGGGAATCTGCCCCTGCTTCTGAACTTGGAGCTCCCCACTATGACTGGCGGGGTGGCGGACTCGGGTACGAACACTTCAGCGGGATACGTGTCACTCACCTTTAGAAATGACAAGACAGAAACAAGTCGAAGTAACGCGAGTGTCCATATCGGGATGAAGCGGTACGAGTGAGGCCGTGCAGCCTGACCTTATAGTGTCGATTGACCGGGGAGAGTTTCCACAGGGAGTTCGGAAGTCCCAGTCGGCTGTAATCAGCCTTCAGGTCGGAGAGGTCCCATTCCTGCCGTCTCGCCTCCTCGTCAACGTTCGGCTTGTAGGAGAAGCAGTACAGCTCCTCGTAACTCTCTGCAAGACACAGCGGCAGCTGACAAGCCAAACCTCCACCCTGCATTGGTCTGAGAAACCCAACGTGTCGCAAACGCAAGAGGAAATTAGAAGGCTCCGTCAAGCCTTTGTGGCAACAGCATCTGGGAGTGAATTTATTGGAACTTTTTTTTTTTTAGTTACTAGACAACATCCAACAATGACGCGAGTGCAGGAAGAATAATAGCAGATGGAGGGCAACATGACGTAGGGGGTACATTTATATTATCATCTAAAAACCTGTGTGACGGTTAAAATCCAAGGGTGACCCATTAGTGACTGTAGAGTGTTTTAGGGAAATGGATTAATGGGATTAAACCCAGTGGTGTGGCGTTTTAGTGCTTGGGACTACTTCTTCACGGAGTTTGCATGATATTCCTGTAGCGCATGCTCTCCCAGAGCAAGCAAAGCTTTTCTCGGAGTACACTCATTAACTACCCCCGAGTTATTAAGCATCTGTGTGTTTGTCAGCTCAGCGACGGCGTGGCAACCGCCGTGGTTAGAGGCCCGCGCACCTGGCTGAGCAAGACGCTGCAGGGACAGGTGAACGTCGTGGCACTCCCGCTCCAGAGGGATGATAAAATGCAGAACCTGGAAGTTCTTACAGTGCACGAGCAGAGGGCACCCTGATGAGGTAGCAGCTTGTTTCTCCACACTGCACACCATGCTGTGAAGCACCTGCAGGTGGGAGGAGAGGGGGGGGCACACACATTTGTTGTACACAATGCTCAGAGTGCATGCTTTGCGGTGACGGCATGTGGTTTATTGTATCTGCCGAGGGCGGCTGAGTGGCACCTACCCAGGTTTCATTGCGCACTCCGGCCTCGCTCTCGACAAAGATGCTGTGCGTGGCTGTGAGGTACAGGGTGCCCACCCTGCTCCTCCTCCTGGGGGCCACTCTGTCCAGCAGCCTGACATTCTCCACCTGGAGGGATGGAAAATAGGAGGGACGTCATGCACCGACCTCCACATCGACAACATGGGATCTGCTGGCGTGGCCCTGACCCAGCTGCGTGTGCGTGGCAGTATCCACGGAGTGCCAGCGTGGCCGACACAGTGTAGCAGTGTGTAACTGTGTGTAGCAGTGTGTGTGTGTGTGTGTTGTCACAGCACTGCGGAAATGAAGCTAATCACTGCAGATCCTCGGTTACCTTTGGTAGTCGGATGTGCTCCATCAGCAGCTCACACGCTCTCTAGCAGCAGCAGCATGTGTACAGAGGTGTGACAGTGTGTGTGAGCGCGCGCTGCAGGGCAGGTATAACAGTGAAAGCTGTCCGTCAGTAGCTCTCAGGTAGAAACAGCCACCATAATAAAGCCAAGAGAACCGTCCGACTCCTGACTGCCGCTGCGCCGCGCGGTCCTAACGCCGGTCAGGTTCCAGGCCCGCTCGCAGTTGTTTAAATGGCTGCTGACGTCACTGCCGGACTTTAATCAGATTTAAAGTGTAATTGCATAACGATTACAAAAAAAAATGAAGACATGGCATTTATAGTAAATCTAATAATTCGAATTGGAAAATGTCACATTCGCAAATGCAGATAATTAAAGGAAAAGCCACATTTTGTTAAGTTCTCTATTGAATTTAAAGAACACATTAAAACACTAATAAAAGCACAAAAAAGCAATAAAACTGTTGAGTTGTTGAAAGAACTACTTCAAAAAGAATAATGAGAGACTCTGTTTCCCTGAGGCCTGTACTACAGTGCTGGGTTTTCTCTTCTCGAGAAAACTTCAACGATTAACCAGTTTCCGTATTACATTCACCTCTCACTGCGAAAAAAAATCACCCGACAATTTACCTGAATCTTTAACCAGGTTATGTTCCATGTAAGCAGTCAGAGCTCCGCCTCCTGACCAATCCGATCTCTTGGAAAATGACCCAGCCATTCTTAAATGATCGCGATTGGTTCAGCGCTGAGATTCAGCTGAGCGGAGAGGTGAAAGGAAATAAGTATAATAAAAAACATAATAAAATAAATCCTCCTCACTGAGGCTTTGTTTATCTCCACGAGGGTTGATCTGTAATAATGATGTTGATGATCACACCTGACACAACTGCAGAAACATGAATTTATAGAATGCGGAACTACTCGTGACGTCATCGATGAATTGATATTCCAACACAAATCACACACACGGAGGAAACTCAGCCACATAACAACGGGATGGAAAATCTAAACTGAAAGCAAAACAGTGAGGAAGTTCAGCCCGACACGTTTCATTTCGTAGATGAATTGATGTCGTATAAACTCACCAAGTCAAGCGTGAACAAGTCGGGGATGTCCTGACTTTGGACGCTGCAACAGTTTTAACCTAGTGGATGTGTTTTAAATCTTCATATTGTCAGAGAATAATTGATCCTTCAGAAATCTGTGAACTGAGCTGCAGGGAATCTCTGTGTGAGTGATATGATCAGAAGCTTGGTCTGGTGGAATTTGCACAGTCTTGTGCGAATGACTCTTGTTTGACCGTTATATCAGTCGTGGTCAATCAGCTGCAAATCGCATGCAAACCAAAAGTACAATGTATGTGTGTGAACTTAAAATTTAGCACACTTTATCGAGGATCTTAACAAATCGGGCTGTTGGTGGGTACCTGCAGCTTGCAGCAGAGCAAGCTGATGTTTTAAAGATATATCTTTTACACCATATGCCTTTCCAACACATCATGCATACTTTACAAATGTTCATTTTTATTTTCAGTTTCAGATCAGTCCTAATATGAGCATATGTATACTTCACACAATGAAATACATTAGTAGTGAATTGTTGATAGGGCCAGCCTAATAAGGTGATTCAGTTTGTTGTTAAACACATTATTGCATTCCATTTCATTCAGTACACCTGTTTAAAAGTACAGTATGTTTAAGGGATTGAACTATAATCTGACAGGAGTAGGAGTACTGCAATCTTGTCAAACATATCTATATGGAATTAGTCTTAATCAAATGAATTTACCTGTCTACCAAAATCTAGAATAATTAAGTAGTAAGTGTATTATACAGTATGTTTATATTAAAGCAGCAACATTAATTGCAGAATGAAACACCAGTAATATCAGGTTAACTCACGGTACAACACACAATTATTGTCTTTGTGCTAACAGTTGTGTAAACCATTAAACCCAAACAGAGGACATTAATCGGTTTCAAATATATTCAAGATAACGTAAGCTACATCTCACTATTGCAAACACACTGATTTCATTCATTACCACAATGATTTATACCTCCTGTTCTTGGCTTTTCACCTATAATGTTGCAGCTGTTGTCATAACGTATGAGCTGAATGTGCAAATAGCTGTAAAAATGAATTGAGGTATTAGTGACGTCTTGCAATAGCTGATAGCTTAATGTTGGTTATTTACCTCCAGCAACTGTAATAAGCCTTGAGGTTCAATAGAGTTTCACCCGTCCATTCAACTTTCAATATGACTCTGTCCAACTGTAGATAGAGGGCTGGAGCCCATCACAGATTATGGGTGAACGATGGAGTAAATCCCCGATAACATCTCACTTCTATAAAAAGAACGTTTTTGGACTGTATGAGACCATTTGAATGTCCAGGGAAAACATGAAGTCTCCCCACAAGACCAAACTAAATCTCACTGTGAAGTCAGAGAGCGAACCACAGCCTCACGAAAGATTTGGAGATATGTAATTCTGAAAAATATGAAAATCAATGTGTACTAATACAAACACTTAAGACGATCACTTAAAATAACTACGACAGCTAAGTTGAAAGAAATGTGATATGATATGTATTTTCTTCAGTTGAAACAACTGTATTATTACATAAGAGCACCCCTCTTGGATAGTTTTGACTGGGCAGTTTGATCAAACTGACTCCATATTAACATTTCTCTAGTTCATGAATAGAGTTTACACATTTTTTTTGCAAGAAGACAAATTTGAGAGGAGAATGAAAGAAGGAAGGATGGCAACATCAGATGTGACGTTTTTGTTTTCTGGGCTCTGGGTTCAAAATGTCAAAGTTTGATTAACTGAGTGTTACAATGTTATTTTGAGAAACTCTCAAGAGGAACACAACTGACTGCATTATTCAGACATCCGATCTGAAGATGCTCAAACGTCGCCAAACTTTCATAAGATTGTGTTGTGTTGTATTTTTTAATCTCCATTTTGGACACCACAGGGCAGAGAAGCCATCTGCTGGAGGACGATCACAGCAAAAACCAAAGGAATGGTTGAAGAAAAAAAAGAAAGAAGCTATAAAACTGGTTAGTTAAACTAAGCAGAAGTGATTTGTGAGCGACCCATGACACTCCTGCTGCACGCCCTCTCAAGATTGACCGATGAGCACAAAAAGAGTCTTTATTGTCCAGGGAGTATAAATAAAGTTCAGATAAAATCAGGTGCAGCAGATTCATCACCGATTAGGAAAGTCCTGACACTGTTACATCACCAAGAAGATACATTCCATGTCAATGCGGAGTGGACAGTAAACAAAAAGCTTTTCTGAAGCGTTGACTCAACCCCCCCCCCCCCCCCCCCCTCCTCCTTCAGATGAATTATTATTATGGCTCGAGGGGATGAATTTGTCTTCTTCTTCCACTGATCAAAGCCTCTTAATCACCAGATCGGAAGAAACACATCAAATAATCATATTTCAAAATCCAAGAAAAGCGGAGTGTAGTGAGTTGCTTTGACGGAGGGACACATAGAATAAGAAGCAAAAAAAAAACCCAAACTCAGCCTTCAGATTGTCTAAGTTCTATGTTAGAGTTGAATCATCTCGCATCTCTGTTCTACAGTTAAACATATACATACAAATACATCCTGCAATTTCAGCTCAAGTGACACTAAACTGAAACACTTTGTGATCCGTTCTCTGTACCAGTCAGATCTTGTTAAGGTCTCGTTTCAATGTGACTGTTTTTTTGTGCTTTTTGTGATTTTTAGATGTAAATCGTACATTTAATACATATAATAATCAGTACACCCAGATTAAATACTAACTTCATAAGATATGACCGAACTTAGGTCTGTTTTCACCAAATTTAAATGACAAAAAATCTCTGTAATTTCATCTTTAACTGATAAAATGTTTGTAGCGATCTGTGGGTCCACGTTCCTTGTCACGCTCAAATTCTCAAATAATTATTTGTGAACACCATAGCCTTTTCCTTTTGAAGGATAAATCATGGGGGGGTCTAAGCTTACTGTCAGCTTGGACCCCCCCCTTGCTGAATCCCCACCACCACCACCACCACAAGAGTAAAAACGGTGTTATATATATATATCCCCAAAAAACCACTATCACTAACTATAGCCCATTTTATAACCTATCTTTGGAAAAAATTAAATAAAAGTGTGACCTCTCCTTAATAAATCACATGTTGGAAATGCTGGAAAGAAATGAACCCGTCGTCCTCTCCTCCTCATAAACCAACCCGTGTCTGGTCTCTTTTTTTTTTTAATGATTATTTATTGCGATATTTAAACTTGTGTTTGTTATTCAGTTGTATTGGAATCATTAATGATGCAATTTTAGGTTAAATTCATCTGCATATCGCTTTTGCCCTTCGTCCAGTCTTCAATATTGTGTATTTTAGTCTGAGATTACTTTTCATTTTAATGGAATCACATCCAATTTTCACATCACCTAAATGCAAATGTGAGGTATAAGTTGTGGGGTTTTTAAAAAAAACAAAAGACTGTAATCGGACCCCTCTGTGATTTGTTTCCTGACATGCATATAGACAGGAAATCACTTCTTAGCAGGGTCAGGAGTGATTCTCTTCAGTTATAGATAACACTTCATTCTTCTACCTAATAAAAGAGGAATTACCTTAAACTGAGTACAGGTTTTGTCTTGAGGCGTCAGTTTAGAAATGTAATATGAACTGGCTTTGAGTCATTACGTTAAATGCAGCGTAAACCATGACCGAAGGTGGCCTCCCGAAAATGATCTTAAATAAACTGGGTTCGAGGTCTCCGAGTCCAATCTGGCCTCTTGAACCTTTATTGGAATTAACAATTTCACTGACGTATATGCACTTGTCCATCCTCTCAACTCAACTGTGACATATCCTCATGTAATCTCCATCACGTTAACGATGAGACACGCACATAACCATGCGGTATTTCTGAGCACCTCGCTGAGCTCAGGGACTTTAACCCTGCACATCACTAACATCGTCTGCTTTATCAGTAATTGTTCACTCCAACATTTCCTGGTGACACCAGTGTTAACTGGAGCGAGCAGTCCCGGCGTCTGCAAGACAAACACCACTCAATCTGTTGACCATATCCACGTTTTTGAAGGTAGGTCACTCAGCCATTGGAGGGCAAATGCATTCAATTGGCTTCACACAATTAGCGCATGTCAACAGTGAGGTACGGTGATGCGGGGACTCTTGTCCATCCTTTCCATGGTTACAGTGCGAAGAAACTTTGCTCCCATTCCAAAAACCTGTGTGTTTTTTTTTTTTTTTGGCCTTTCAGCTCCGTATGATCGTGCGTCATCGATTTAAAAAGTACCCATGAATTTTCTTCACAACTGGGCACGCGTGAAATAAATGCTTTACCTTAATGCACCTGAATGAATAGAAGAGGTCTTACAACTGTCTCCAGTCAGCCCACTCTGGAGGGAAGCATTTGCGTTCCCATCAGCATGCAGGTCAGATAATCAGCCCCTGCAGCCGGGGTTTGGCGGGCAATCGTCCATGATATGCGACTGCTTGGCTGGATGGACAAACTGAGAGAGAGAGAGAGAGAAAGAGAGAGAGAGAGAGAGAGAGAGAGAGAGAGAGTGCTGGCTGTTGTCACGCTGTCAGTTCTCGGGTCTGCGGGTTGGACAGTGCTTCTCGAGGGCCAGCTGCCACCTTCCCACTGAGGTCTTAAGCTGGTTTGAGCTGGTCTTGGCAGCAACACGCTCCGACGCAAACTCAAACCGAGTTGCAATTTGCAGGTTGTGTTAGCTGGAAGAATGTGGCATTTTCTTTCCCTCCAAGAGCTCGAGCTTTCAGTTGCTGCGGAGATGCCTGGCTTTTTTTTTTTTTTTTTTACTGGTGTATCACAGTGAGCCGGGTTATTGATTTTACTATGTCCATGGGTCCAATAGCTCAGGGTACATTGAGCAATACCTGTCTTCCATTAGGAGGACTTACCCCCCTCCTCCCCTCCACCACTATCCACCCTTCATTGACCAATCAGCAACCATGCTTTTAGCAGCGCTCCTGTGGGCTGCACTGGGTAAACACTGTGTGCCTCAATGTTTGTCAGTGAAAGTTGCCTAACCATTTATCAGTAGTCAGGAGGCATCTGGACAGCTGGGTTCTATTTAGCTTGTGATTGCATTAGAAATGACACACACACGCACACGCACACACAAAAGATTCCTTTTGGTTTTTCCTCTCTCTATCTTAGTGTGTGCTTCAAGGATGGGAGCTCGCACTGAGGTGTTGCTCCCACAAAGTTTTCCTCCTCTGAAACAGAAATGTGGAGGTAAAATGTCCTCCTCCTCCCCTTCCCCTAAATCCCAGTTCCCTTGGGTCCCCTCCTCCCCTTTAGCCTCCCCTACTCTGGGGACGTCACTCCCCTGGCTGTGGCAGGACTGGAGACTGATTGCAGGGGCAAGGCGAGGGCAGGTCCTATGAAGAAACACGGGGGACAGAGAGGGAGGAGTAACATTTCTACTCTGTCCAGTTTACGTGCCAGCAGAGTGAATTAGTTCTCGGCACACTGGTGAGTTTTGAAGCTGCAGACCATTGGATAAGGAGACCTGCACTTCATGTGCAGCTGATCCACAGGAGCAAGCTGGAAGAGAAGCACCAAGACTCCTAAGAGACTTCCCTTTCCTGCATCTGACTTTGGACTGATCGTTCCCCATACAGTGTCTCTCAAAGGTATGTCTCCAACACATCTGTTGTGTCATGACACTTTGCATGCATGAATTTATAAGTGCCACAAAACTGTTATCCTGCTGAATTCAACAGGCTCAGCATGGAATTTGTGCCACCTGTTGCACAGCGTAATCGACATGATACTATCTCAGCAATAATATAGATTTTTTTACTTTTTAAGTTTTACATTGAAATGTGAAATTACCACATCATTGCTATAATACGCTTTAATCAACTGCATTCAGAGAGACGCTGTACTACAACCCACATTGTGATGCTAATGAGCCGTCACACCCCAGACTCATTTGTCTCGGGCTCGGAATTCACACAGCAGAGGAGGTCAATGCACATTTGGACGGTCGTCACTGTTAATTTATGATCAAGATGATCAAAGTTTAGCTTCAAAGATAGATCTTTAAATTCAAAGAAAATGACAAACTATTCACAAGGGAACTGAAATATTTCAACCCCATTCATCATATTGTACCCGTGCAGCTATTTTTGGCAGCGTTGTTTCCATCCCATAAATGAAAACTGACATTTTTTTATTTAGAAGACAATAGAAACAAAGAAGACCTTGCGGGGTTTTTTTTCTCTCTCCTGTCCTTTACATATAATTAGTGCCGAGAGCTACTGGAATGTCCTTATTGTGTCATATCGGTGCATTCATGGTCTCATTATGAATGCAGCTCTTTGAGGACTTGGGTCTGCACCGTGACTCCAAACAATAGCATTTAGCAGGATCCTCACTGTATGAACTTCATCAGGCTTCAGCACTTGGCACCATTCCTGACACGCATATCAATGTAAAGGTTCAACATCGCTTTCAACAGTCTTCAACTCCACCCTTGTTTCATCTTGAGTTATGCAACTGAGTTTTTTCAGCATTTTTCAGGAGAACAAGTGACCTGACCTTGAAAAGCAAAGCAGGTGGAGCTAAATCAACCTGCACCCGCAGACCTGAACTTTGGTTGTTTTTAAAAAAAAAATCTTTCTGGCACCTTTGTTTGAATGCTATAGAAAGCAAACATTGATGTTGAGATAAACAAGAGTAAGGAGCATTTCTTTGGCACGTGGAAAAACTACGAACTGTTTTAACAGTGTTTAAAGGCCGCACGTGGACACCACCACCATGAGCACACATACATACCCCCAAGCATGGAAGCTCACTGGTATTTTCTTTCCCTTTTCTTCTGTCTTTCCTTCTGTCAACAGGTGTCAACATGCTGAAGCAGGTTCTGTCATTTGGCCGCTCCCTCGTGCGCAGGAAAGTGGTTGACCTGAGCAACCTGGAGGACTCCAAACTCTGCCGCTGCCTGGGAACCGTTGACCTCATCGCCCTGGGAGTGGGCAGCACCCTGGGAGCTGGGGTGTACGTCCTGGCTGGAGAGGTGGCGAAGGGAGACTCCGGCCCCAGCATCGTCATCTCCTTCCTCATCGCGGCGCTGGCCTCAGTTATGGCCGGCCTGTGTTACGCCGAGTTCGGGGCTCGGGTCCCGAAAACTGGCTCTGCCTACCTGTACAGCTATGTGACTGTAGGGGAGATCTGGGCCTTCATCACTGGATGGAACCTAATCCTGTCTTATGTGATTGGTAGGTTGGGCCCAATCCTGGAAAAAAGATTTAGCCGTGACAATAAAAGTGTGTTTTAACATTGTCTTTCTTGTTTTCTCAGGCACCTCCTCAGTTGCAAGAGCATGGAGTGGCACGTTCGATGAAATGATCGGAGGACACATAGAGACGTTCTGTAAAACATACTTTGGCATGAATGCGCCTGGTTTGGCACAATACCCCGACTTCTTCGCTGTGTGCCTGATTCTGCTGCTCTCTGGTGAGGGAACAAATAGGAACTGAAAACCCTGCAATTGAATTCGATACGGAAGCTGCAATGTTTGAACACATATTAGAAAATGCAAGTCTATTTACGAGCCACAGTTGGTATCGTCTTGTTACTAACAACTTAGCAGACCATTGCGTGAGCAGTGGTGATCAGTGGTGATCAGTGGTGCCTCCGTCCTACTGAAAAACATCCTCGCTCACCTGTAAGAACCCTGCTTATTTTCCCGGTCACACAACACAAACACAACTCGGGGAAACCCAATAACACTGTGGAGACGCTCCACCGAAGCCGGCGAGTGTCTTCAGTGACTTGGAGCGTATTCCTGAATTCATTTCCTGTGATTAAATTCATGAGCGTGTAGGGATTCAAGCTGGACATGTTGTTGTTACATTCCAATTTCATGACTGCCGGGCGAACTGAAAATTTTATCATGTGTTTTATATTGTGGCCTGGCAAGGGGGTGATTACATTAAGCCAGTGAGACAATTGAGCAGTGTTGGGCTGTATTTTTTTTTTTTTTTTTTTTGGGATGGCTTAAGCCTGGGTTATGTAATTCAAACTCATCTGAAGCACGTTTAAGAAAGGTCAGTCTTCTCTGAGAAGAAACAATTCGGGGGCGTGTCTACCAGCCATCAGCATTTTTGCATGTTACTGCATCAATGTTAGCTGTTTCCAGATCAGATTGAGTCACCCAATCAGCAGATGTTTGGACTGATGATGACCAAAACCATCAGCTCAGATAATCCACCAACATGCAGACAGTAGCAAACAAGTCTTGCAAATAGAAGATCGTGTTTCTTTCAGGCCCCTAATTCATCACCGCTACGGTAACAAAGATCAGGATCTAGTTTGTTCAGGATTAATGACACACTCACAATAAACAGAAGTTGAGGGAAATAGTACAAGAACAAAGACAGCTAATGTTAACAGTGGACTCAGTGTTGGAGAGGAGAAATGTCACCTTCTCAATCTTGCCAGAGATGCTTAAATTTATTTAAAAAAAACCCAATCACATTCCCCACAATGCACTTATCACCTCAAGTGACAGGCGAAGCATGTAACAATATCTAGTGAAATGAAAATTTGGAACAAATATTTTCGACCTGGATCATTATCAAAATGCACTGGGTTCTTCCTTTGATCAAAATGCACCTGTGTGCCAATTTCTTTTTTAGGTAGATCAGCTCATTAGCTTTTTGAGAGGTCTTGTTAACAGACAAACAAATCAAAACAAATAAACACAGTTGATTTTAAAACCTGGAGATGGTAATGATATGTACAAATAGACATTGATGGATTATCTATATATGTACTGTGAATATATGTTAGTGTAGTGGTGAGTCTCACGCTCTGTTTGCCCTGTCATTGACTCTGCCTGTATTTCTTGTACTCGCAGGGCTCCTGTCTTTCGGTGTGAAGGAGTCAGCCTGGGTCAACAAAGTCTTCACTTCAGTCAACGTGCTTGTGCTTTTGTTTGTGATCATCTCCGGCTTCGTCAAAGGAGACACACACAACTGGAACATTACCGAGGAATCCCTTATTAACGTCACCATAGTTAAGAGGTAGTCCATACCAGATGACACCATAGAAGCAATGCACTGGCCTTATGACCATCGACTGTCTCTTGTTCTGCACGTCTTCCAGGAACCTGTCGGTAACGTCCAACGTGACCAGTGACTATGGAGTTGGAGGCTTCATGCCCTTCGGCTTCAGTGGGACTCTAGCCGGAGCCGCCACCTGCTTCTACGCATTTGTTGGATTTGACTGCATTGCGACGACAGGTGAATTATTTGCTGGTTTCCATTCAGTACGAGTTCCCTTCCCTCAGCCATAATGTGAACACTGGCACACGTGTGTTTCAGGAGAGGAGGTGAAGAATCCCCAGAGGGCCATTCCCATTGGCATTGTGGTGTCGCTGACCGTGTGCTTCCTGGCGTACTTTGGTGTGTCGGCCGCACTCACCCTCATGATGCCGTACTACCTGCTGGACGAGAAGAGTCCTCTGCCGATGGCCTTTGAATATGTGGGCTGGGGCCCGGCCAAATATGTAGTCGCTGCAGGTTCACTGTGTGCACTCTCAACCAGGTAACCACCAGATTTGTTTATCGAGAAGCACATGACACGAGGAATACCGGCATGTACTTTTACGACTAGGGTAGACCATACCTGAAGTTATCGTTGATGTAAATGAAATTCATTGATAATGGTGAAGGAGATGTGGTCAAAAGGCTTTGATCACATGTCTCTGTCTCGTTATTGGATTGATTCATGTCGCTTATTGTGGTGTGGTGGGCGCAGTACCTCTCTCTTTTTGAAGACCCCTGCATGCCTTTGTGATGCATCAATAATTATCAAAGTATGCTATATATACATTTCCAGCAAGTTTCACAGCAATATATTGGAGTGACTTAATTCGGTCTTTCTTTCCTGAAGCTTTTCAGTTTGTGCGTGACTTTTTCATTGTATGAACATATCAAATTACATTTTGCAAAAATTCCCACTTCCAATAATTTACACTGTGACTTTGCAAAATGACTTCCCTTGCTAACTGTTATATAACACAGCTGGTGGCGAAACAGCTTTGCGCTTAAGTGAATATTTGCACAATTGGAAAACATAATGAGGCAAAGTTCCACAAAGCCCCGAGAAAGCCTATTGGAAACTCACTATCTAACAGGAAATAGTAACATGAAAGGGATTTTCTTGAAGAGCCGAGTACTGCAGCAAACTGCAGGAAAGAAAGACATATATTGAGTTTAATCACTCTGCAGCTTTGTTGAGGTGACTGTGGGTTTGTCATTGTGTGTCTGTGTGTCTGGGTTTGGGGGTCTCCTCACTAACGTGTTGGTTCTTGCATGTCTCCGCTGTCTCATGCAGTCTGCTGGGCTCCATTTTCCCTATGCCTCGTGTAATCTATGCTATGGCAGAGGATGGGGTGCTTTTCAAAGCCTTAGCCCGAATCAATCCTAAGACGAAGACCCCACTTATTGCCACTATGAGCTCCGGTGTAGTAGCAGGTGAGAGCCGGGAGCGCGTCGAATAGACATTACAAAGCTAATCTTTGTCCACCCATCAACTGTGAAAGACACATTCAAACCGATGCAGCTGAATCAGCTGGTTATTTCCCCGCTGGAATTGGGTCTATTCTCTCTCCTTTGATTTGTGTAGCGTCGGCCTCCATATTCACCCCGTGGTTCTTTCACAGTTGTGCAGGTGTCATGTTCTCTTTCCCAGAATGCCCTGAACTTAACCACCAACCCTCTTCTCCCTAGCCTGTTGGGCTCCATGTTCCCTCTCCCGCGCATTCTCTTTGCCATGGCACGAGATGGCATTCTGTTCAAATTTATGTCCAAAGTGAGTAAGCGCCAGTCGCCTGTGGCTGCCACCATGGCGGCAGGTACCACTGCGGGTAAGCTCCCGGACAAGGACTTGTCTTTGGTGGGGTTTGTGTCGTGGACTCGTTTTTTTGGGGGGTGTTTAATGTGATCAGGTGGTGCTGATGGTGACTGCATGCTAATCTTGGTGATTCTAAATGCCTGTGATGAAACCAGTTTAGTGTCTGATGTGTCTGGGTGTTAGTGTCTTTTCTAAATAATCGCATCACATTCATATTAGCCTCAGTTTACGATGATGAGTGTGGTGGACATGGGCATGGTTTTTGTGTTTGTTATTCTAGCATGCTAATGTTTCTTTGAGGCACATTTATTACAGTGTACAGTGGGGGGTGTCAAATTAATTTCAGTTGGCTAGATGAGTGAAATTAATGTGTATAAATAACCACCACACTGAATGTTTAACCTTTGTTTAACTGCAAAGAGTTACAAGAAAATTAACATTTGTATCAATGTTTTTTCACAAAATGGGAAAAAATTCTACGTTTATGAAGAAAATTAAGGAAAATTTCAACATAACACCATTTCTAAAGGTGCCTCTTGGTGCAAAATACAAAGAAATGTTAAAATATCATGTCCCTTAATTTTTTTGTATGCTAAAAAAATGTGTTGTTTTTAGAAGACTTATATGTATTGGACCCTCTGTGCTGTATGTTTGACATCCCTGGTAAACAGCGACACAGATTTGTTTCTAATCTCTGAATAAATCAGAATCACAAACAGGTTTGAGCACACGTTTCAAAGTAGCTACAGACTGTCATCAGTCTCATAGATATCAGTGATAAATACAAACAATCAAAAACTCATACCAGTGGATGTGTATTACTGGGTTTTTTAATCTACCAGTGAAGTTGCTTAAAAAAAAAACCTTCCAGACGCTCCCAACTTAAGAAATACATTTCGTTATTTGCATATTTATATATATTTTCTTGTTTCTGTATCCATCAACATTACTATTAAACATCTGCAGGCTGCAGTTGGACCTTACTTCCTTTTTTAATATGAACTATTAATGAAATGACAATAATTTGGAACTAGAATGATTTGAATCTGCAGGCAACTGTTCTGCACAATCACACAACTCCTTGTACAGCGGCGGCCTACCGCCTCGAGAACTTGTTTCTCAGAATCCGTTGTAATGATAAAATGCACTTGGAAAAGAAAAGAAACCAAAACAACAGTCGGGTCTTTGTGAACAGATGTCATACAATGTTAAGAATGTCCACTTGCTAAGCTCTCCTGCTCAGGGGGCTCAAGGTGTATTGTACATTGTTGCGTCACGCTGGCCGCGCTCAGGTGCCGGGGCTTGTGGGGGTGAATGACCTGGTGAAGTGGCCGACAGATGTGAACCCCTGTGAGGGAGCCCTGCGCAACATTGGGAAGGGGGGGGGGGGCGCACTCTTTATTATTCCTGCTTTAATGTAATGTTGAGAGGAGCAGCGGACTCACCACGGCTCTGTGTTTGAACCATGCTGCTGAGAGCAGCTCCACACCACAGTGCGGCGCTGGGAGAGACGGCGGAGAACAAAAAGCGCCACCGCAGTGCGTCGCACATCAAATGGCAGCCGGTGTGGAGATGGTTACAGCTGTGGTGGCAGCGCAGGAGGGAACGGCTCGGGCCTTTTGCGTTGTTGTGGAAAAAAAATTGTCTGCATGACATTTAATTTGCATCTGTTGGTGATTGTGTGCATCTGTCAGATATGTGGCATCTGCAGAAAACAGACTTTTTAATTGCGAAAACGCTGCCTTGTTGTCATGCTGTCTTACGCATGCAAGAGTGTTTTGTGATTGCTTCTGTAATCTCTCATGTTTTTTTTTGTGAGTAAGGAATGATCGTTACAAGATGCAAGCCTTAATTATGTGTTTTTTCCCCCCTTTTGCTCACCGTAGCCATCATGGCTTTCCTGTTTGACCTCAAAGCCCTGGTTGACATGATGTCCATTGGCACTCTGCTGGCCTACTCACTGGTTGCAGTGTGTGTACTTATTCTCAGGTGGGTACATTTATAAATGCTTTCCCGAAAACTTGTGAAACATTGCAAAAGTGCTTCCCTTCCCTTACAGCTTTTCCAAACGTCTGCAAGCATGATTGAGATTGCATCACAACGCTGATGTAAGAGTCGTGAATGCTCCCATTGTGCAAATGTTATGTGGCCGCATGAGCAAATGAAGGTGTTTACTTATGTTTCTGCACTTTTCAAACTGGAGCTGGTGCTGCGGCTGCATGCGGCCGTTGTTTGCACTGTGGAGACTTCACATCGCCACCGCCTCAGTGAACACAAGCACAGTGTTGGTTCCCCCCAGTCAGAGATGGAAACAGACTTCACTTGTGTGAAGAGAAACTCTTTAATAGTTCCAGTGGTTTGGCTGAGGCGATAGTGTTTATAAGCAGCGGCGGCTATCAGTTTACCTTATAGTAAAACGTTAGACAACCATTAAACATTGTGAGCGTACCTATAGTGGAGCGGCCTGCTGCCGTCTGCATGTTGGTCGTTGAGCTGGGCTGTTTTCTCAGGTATCAGCCAGACGGAACTCTGGGGCGGCAGTCTGAAGAGGGCGAATCAGACTTGACAGAGTCTGACTGTCATCTCAACATGCTGAAAGGTGGCGGCTCCACCCTGCAGGCCATCCTCCACCCTCCCATTGCACCCTCAGAGAGTTCGTCCAGCGTGGTCAACATGTTCATCGGCGTGCTGGGTAGGCAGAAAAGCGACACACTTCCCGCGACTCCAGGTCTTTATTGTGTTACAGGTTGTGTTCATTGTGTATTTTCAACCTGCAGTGCTGGCAGTGTGCGCGTTCAGCTATCTCACCACATACCACATCGCCGCCATCGTCAGCCTGGAGGTGTGGATCCTGGCATCGCTGTCCGTGTGCCTCCTTGTCTTCAGCGGCTGCACCGTCATGGTCTGCAGACAGCCGCAGACCAGCAAGAAAGTGTCCTTCATGGTGCGAGCAGCTCGGTTAGATCAGCGGTTTTTCTGAATACTGCTGATCCAGCACAGAGAAACTGATGGTTTTGATCCATTTTTGATTGAACAGGTCCCCCTTCTACCTTTTCTGCCAATTTTGAGCATCTTTGTGAATATTTACCTGATGGTCCAGCTGAGTGGAGACACCTGGATACGCTTCTCTGTGTGGATGGCTGTCGGTGAGTGTCGGTCCAGAAAAACACATGACAAGTCACACTTCATATTTCAAGTCTTGTATTTAAAAAAAAAAAAAAAAGTTTCTGCTTCCGTATTAAGTATTAAGTTCTTGGAACCATATAAGATATATTGGTATCTTCCTAAAACTGGCATAAAGTTACCACTTGGGAAATTCCCACTTCTATTTTGGGAGTGTTCTCATAACGGCAGGAAGTGGTCGACAGGTCAGCAGTCGAAACCCTGCAGATAAATGACTCACAACGTTTTCATCCCACAAATTGCATAAACCAACACCCTCATGAAATGATCCCTTTACGGCAGTAAGACCTTTCAAGTGTCCACACCAGGAAAATCACACATTTAAAATCAGATGGACGTGTGAATATGTGCAACGTCGGATTGGAACCAAATTTAACTCCAGGAATTGAAGGTATAGTTTTCATCCAATCTGAACACGTTACTATTTTCACTGCCACTTTTGTCCATCAATGTCTCCAGTCTCCTGCAGTTTTGCTAAGATGGAGAAAAACAATAAACAAAAAGAAATCGTCCACCACGGATCGAAAGCTGCTAAGCCTTGATCCATATCGATCCATATCACTTTGTATACAATTTTGGCTTTCTGTCTTTATTATATAGCGACTGTATATTATATAACTCAACCTGTCCCCCGTGATTTAAACTTTTGTAAGGTAACAGATATTGTAAATACAAAAGTTTTGATTGAATAACGGTTGGTAATAGAATAGCATATACTGAAAACACATGGGGAAAAGGTGAATTTTAAAAGATGACATGCTTATATAAATTCTGAATGACTGATCAAAAAACAGGAAATTATTTTAGTGAGCCCAGAGGATGTGAATTCTTTACAAGGAATGGAAGAACTGAGACTTTTTAGGTAATCCTGTCTTGTGCAACACCAGCGTTAAAAAAATAATCAGGCCACCGGGACATTTCCTTGTTCTCTCGATGGCATTTCTCTGTGTGAGTCCTCAGATTGAGTGGCTTTTCCATACAAGGTGTATTTCCGGGTTTTTCCTGGCGTTAGCTGGGCTTGGCTCCAGACCCAATGACCCTACTTTGTATTAAGATGGTCTACATAATGACCGGACGGACAAATGAACAGAGTCAAGCTGCTTGCAGTCTTATAGTAAGCTCCTCTAATGAGCTGCAGGTTTTTTTTTTAAGCGATTGCAAAATATTTAAATCTACTGTTATGTTGCCTACAATTTGTTACAAATAAAAGTAGTGACGTAGAAACATACTCGGGGTCAAGAGGAAGGTGTTGTTTTCATAAATTACTCAAAGCATTAGTTACAAATTTAATTGCAAGACAGATGTCAACAGAAAACATTTGATTCAATAAAAAAAGATACATCTGCATAAATATCTACATTCAAACCATGTTTCTCAGAGGATGAGCTAACTTTTAAACTATGGCTTTATTAAATAAACATAATCAATACCTTTTCTGCATTAAAGCAAGTTGCAGATCAAAATAATATTGTGAAAAATGTAATAAAAATACATGTTTTTGAATCAAAATACAACTCGGTTCCAGTAATGTGAGTAATTTGTAGCTCAACTGATCCGGAATTGGACTATTTGATCTTTTATTGAATCTTTGCCACTCAGTGAAGTATTTTTTTTTTGTTGTGTTCTGAGCCGTGTCTTCTTTCCTCTCACATTCACCCCCCCCCCCCCCCCCCCACAAACATTTGTTCCCCCTCAGGTTTCATGATCTACTTCGGCTACGGCATGTGGCACAGTGTGGAGCGCCAGCGCCAACTCCAGGCGGCTCGAAGCTGCGCCGGCGGCGCCACCCAGGAGAAGCAGGGCGGCTTCGGGGCGGAGGCCAAGGAGCAGCAGCGTTTCATCCGCCCGGAGAAGACCAGCCAGTGTTAGAGAGTGTCGCCTGACCGTTCACAGACTCTGTGAGGCGACGGATGCATGAACGCACGCAGCAGCTATGCATTGATGCACCTGTACATACAGCTTCAGCATGGGTGGGGTGGGGTGGGGTTGGAGGGTGGGCCTCACCCTCCAGCACAGTTCAGCCTCCTAAAAGGCAGCGTCAGTATTCTGTATCGGCGGCCTCGCGCCGCTCCATCACTGTGATGGGACCACACGCCGTAGGTCACATTGCAAATATTGTGCATTATGGACAGCATGGAGGCGGGACTGAAGGGACAGGTAACACACTGGAGAGTGGCGTTCACTTCTTTCTAAACAACGGAGCGACAAGCTGTCAGCAAGCCTTTTACATCTTCATGGACTTTAGCTTGTGAGAGCCTTTTTTTTTTTTTTTTTTTATCTTGTCTGTTCATTTCTTCATTTTAAAGGTTTTGTGTCGGCTGGTTTTTAAGTATAGAAGTCTGTCAGATCTGTGCTAGATTTTGATCCACAACTGTTTTTGTGTTTGATGTCCAACAAGGCCATTAGATTAAAGATGTGCTGATTATCAACCGCTTTAAGTATATATTATATGCTGGATTTGATTTAGCATCATTGCTTCATACAAGCAGTGGGGGATTTTGCTGTGGGCGAAGTGGGCGTCTGCCCAGGGTGGAAAACCAGCCAGGTCCGCCACTGCATACAAGGATCGGCTATAACATTCCCTCCACTGACAGGTACTTCGAACACACTAATTCATTTTTTTTAAATGGCATTTGGTAATGATTTGAATTCATTAAGACAGCAAGTGGACATTGTATCCTCAAAGTGTGAGGAGCATAAAAATTGACAAACCGTAATGATTTCAAAGAGTTTCACAAGAAAGTGTAATCGTGAGACGATTGTCTCCAAAAGTGCCGCTCCTGTTTGGTGTTCCAAAGGTCAGAAGAGGTCAGACGTGGTCCAGAAAGGAAGAGCAGTGAACCAGCCACAGGGTCATGGGTAACCAAGGCTTTCTGAGGTGACCCTGTGGTCTGATCCTACAGACGAGCGACTGTATCTGAAACTGATACACAAGCGAGTTCTTGTTCTGGGAGTCAGTTCAGGTCCATTTTTAAATCAGTTGTATTTACATAGTGCACACTACAACACCGAATTGCACTTTTACAAAAAAAAAAATACAATCCAATATGAGCAAGCAGAGTCAGAGGTTAAAAATGTGCGAAGTGTTTTTTACCTGGAAGAAACCTGAAAAAGGATGTTGGGTAAAAACCAAATTGAAACCAATCACTGTGTAGATTTAATGAGGACAAGAGGCTCAGATGAAGAACTTTAGTTCCACTGTCAGATCCTACAGGAAGGTAAAGAGGGGAAGAGACAATAGAGAGAGCACAGAGTGCAGGAATGATGGATGTCGGACGTATAATATACGTAGAGTGAAGAAGGGGGACATGCACAGTGCAATAAAGAAGGTATTTCTATAGTCTAAAACCAACAGTAGCTTCACGAGCTGCCCCCCATTCTACTTTTAGAAAACAGGGTCAAGGGTGTTTTTTTGTTTTTTTTTAAAGAAGAGGTTTAACAGCAGAAACCTTAAAGGCATGTGATACATATCCTGTTATTAAAGAGAAGTTGACCTGATCTATGAGGGGGGAAAATACCTTTATACAATTGAGTTAGGATTGAATTGAACAGATTACAACAGTGTTATTAGATTAGATGAAGTCACAATTGAGGAGAACTGTAATTCAGGTTCAAGATGTGGTTAATAGGTTGAGTAAGAGTTCAATTTGATCCTTAATATAATTTTGTGATTACTTTTTGTCAGCCTGCCCATAGAGCTGAAGAGAAATCTGGTCTTGTTTTCTTCTTGTAGGGAAGAATATCTGGCAGTTCCAATTTTGTGAAAAGTTTGTAATTAATTAACTGTCCAGAAATTTTTTTATATTTGTAAACACCATTTCTTCTCCAGTTTGAGTTTTTTTTTAATTTCAAACATTTTCAGTTCACAAAATAGCAAACGACACAAAACAGAGGAAAAACAATTAATAAAACAAAAACTGTTATAACTCGACATTCACTTATAACACCAATATTTTTCAGAATGATAAGGATGAAATTTTTTTTTTTAAAAGCCTTACCAGTTTTTGAAATAACACAACATTTTAAATAAGTTTGTGCTGTACAAAATGCCTGTAATACCTATAATTTGACAGTCAAGTGCCTGTAAAATAAAGAGCCTATAATGAGCCTATAAATGTCCTTTGTCTCTATAAAATGACAATAAAGGGCTTTTAAAAGCACAATAATGAGGCTATAAAAAGACTAGCGAGTGCTGCCAATATAAACATCTATGAAAACACTGATAATGCCCAGAACGTGAATATTAAATACCTATTAGCCATGTAAAAAGTATCTGAGAAGGCGAGCATTTTCAGTAAAGCACTTATAAATAGTTTAGATAGAAAATAGAAAATCAAACCTGAAATCAAGCCTGAATTGATTTCTACATATGCGAAGCTATTTAAAATATACGGTCATTCATACTGCTTTATGTTGAGTTTCTCCAACTTCACCATAAATCTGGTTTTGTTAAAGACACCCTTATCGAAAACATGGAGTCATTTTTAAAAGTAAATGCTGCCACCATGTGGCCACACACACACCCACCCACACCCACCCACACACACACACACACACACACACACACACACACACACACACACACACACACACACACACACACACACACACACACACACACACACACACACACACACACCAAGAGTATATACATATACTATGGTGCATCAGATTTCCCAACCATGGAAAATCAATCTTCTGTAGTCATACATTCATTTTGCCACCCAGAAGACATATTCTCTAAATATCTTCCATTAATTGAGCTATGCTAACATCCCTTTGAAAATTGTGTTTATATTTCAATACAAAAATAGATTTTTTTTTGGTAGTAACTCCAAAAATCAGGCAAAAGCCCTATTAATACTATTAAAGTTGAATATAAACTTGGGGTTTCTGCATATTTGGAGCCTATATGCAAGTCTCTCGGTGGAACGCTTCCTCAGATATTAATTTTAGTCATTGCCTAAACTGAGAAATGTGTTTATCTGATTCTTCTTGAGTGCTTGTCCAGTTGTTTCCAGAAAAATAAAATATACCTGTGTTATGACGTGATTATAGAATAGTTAACATTTAGAGATGTTAACTGATGCACCCTAACATACACATTTGGTTTTTATAGATATTTCCCTTGAATAAAGCCCGCTCAGCCCCTCTTTGATTTCTGAGATGGCAACACACAGTGAAGCCAAACACCTACTTTCACCAACAGACAAAGAGAAGCAAAGAGCAGCTTCCTTCCCACATCTAGATTTCTGGAATGTCTTATGAATTGAGTTGTGAGATGAGTTTTCTTTGAGGGGTCCCAGACGCGCCGCTCCAGATCCAGCAGAGGGCGTCGGGCGTCAGGTTTTGTTTTCCGTGCAGCTCTGAGGAGAGGGAGTAACCCCAGGAGCTCTGGGGTTATTTTCCCTCTTCCTTTCAGACTGTGAGGAAGATGGAGCGAGGGATCTAAAGAGGGCAGCTGGAGCCTGCAGAGTTCCAGCGACGTTCCAAAAGGCCGAGCCCCACGCACCCACCGGCCCCCTTCAGGTCTCCAGGCCCGGCAGGGCCCCTCTCCACCCCTGACCATGAAGCTGTGGGCACTTCTTGTGCTGGCATTGATCTGTTTAGAGCTCCACGGCGGTGAGTAAAGCCTGGTTCCACATCTGTCTGGGACATTTAGGAGGTGAGGGGGGGTGGAGAGAGAAAACTACTGGTAATGTCATCATTTCAACCTGGGCTGTAACCTGGAAGGAGAGGGAGGCTTAGATAACATGGGATTGTGTAAATATTATCTGGGGGGGGGGGGGGGGGCAGTCTCTGTAGGAGGTGCATCCCATAAGTGGATCTCATTCAACGCTGCAAAGACAAACAATGTCTTCATGTCCTTCGTGGGACACACGGCGAGACCGATCGGTTGTATTTGCCTTATGGAAGTGTGAATGTGTGCAGAAGGAGGGGGGAGGGGGGTAGGGGGGGAGTTGTGTAAGTTTTTCCAAAGTGTTTCTGCAGACTGAACTCAAAGCAGCTGGATCTGAGGCATGCGGCAGGCGGTTCTGATTATCCGGCCCTTTAACTGCTGACCTCGCCGCTTTCTGTTCTCATCAACACAGCAGCGGAGAGTAAAACAAGAGGGTCTGAATCCTCGTTTTTAGTGGACTGTGTGTGTATTTGTTCCCACTGAGAAGAAAAAAATCCTGAATATTCTGTGCCCTTGTGAGAGGATCAGTTCAAACCAAAGCAACGACAGCAACAACAGAAGGTTTTTTATTGTTTTTTAACGTTGGCATGTCCTCCTCTGTGTCTCTGTGTGCAGGCGTCTGCCAACAGGCCAAGCGAAGGAAAAATGCCGGCGAGAACCGAATCTGGCCCGGCGGCAAACGGGGGAAGGCGCGTCCGCCGAAGGTCAAAGACGGAGGGGTCAAAGGTCAGTCGCTGCTGACTCAGGTGCTGGATAAAGGCCGCTTCCTGCGCCTGGGCCCGAGCCTCTCCCTGACCCCCGGAAACGACGTGGAGCTGCGCTGCAAGGGGAGCAACATCGGCTGGTCCTACCCCGCCTACCTGGACACCTTCAACGACTCGCGCCTCAGGTGCCGCCGCCACCGCCGCCGCCACCGCCGCCGCCACCGCCGCCGCCCCGCTTCTCCCCGCGTGACCTCCGAGGACTGACGGCCTTTGATCGCTCTGATTTCTCCCCCGGCAGCATCCGGCAGAGCGACAAGTACAGCCAGCTGGTGTTGACGTCGCCCTCTGCGGCCGACACGGGGCCCTACAGCTGCTGGGTGATCGTGTGCGACGGGGGAGAGTGCGAGAAAGACCACGACCGCTCGTACGTCTCCTACGTCTACTTCACAGGTGAGTCTTCCAGGAGACACGTTGGACCGCCAGCTGCCACTCTGGCGCTCGTCCAGATGAGAGAGAGGACATAAGTGGGAGTTCATTAACTTTGCTTTAGTTTCACAGTTTGTAGTTAAAACGAAAGTTGTTTTTTTTTAGTTCTAAATATTTTTTCCTGCTTTACGATATTTTTTTTTTGGTTCAGTCAGAAAAGCATGAAATGAGTTTTGTAGCTTGTGTGGAGTGACGCGTGTCGTTTTCCGAACCAGACAAAGACAGCCTCTTCGTCCCGTCTGCGATCCACTTTGAGATCGTGTACCTGCGCCCGGACCGGCCCGCCGTGGTCCCCTGCAGGGTCACCGACCCTCAGGCCAAAGTGTCGCTGCACAGAGAAGTCCCTCCAGAGGAGATCCCCGCCAACGGGACTCTGGTGACCTTTGACCCCACCAAGGGCTTCATCCTGCAAAATCCCCAGCCGGAGCACCAGGGAGTCCTGTACTGCAAGGCGGTGACCAGGGGCACGCCTCAGATCTCCACCAAGTACCAGCTGCTCTACGTGGAGGGTGAGGACCCTGCAGGCACACTGCGAGCGTCACTGTCGGGACAAAGTGCAGGGATGTCCTGCAGGACTTTTTTTTTTTTTTAACATGAAACCAGCTTGTGGAATTAAATTTAACTCCATTAAATCTATGTTGCACCAATTATGCTTGTTAGGAAAATTCCTGCTGCAGATCCAAACTCAGAGGTGATGCACAAGTTGCAGGGAAGGAGATCTGAAGCTGGTTTACCCAAGAGTTGCTTTTTTTGTTTTTTTTTAATCAATTTCTCAACCATACAGGATTCATCTGAAGCTGCAAAACATGTTGGAAAATGTAGAGAAACCGAGTTTATGAACTTTTGTAAGTTTTGCAAAGTGCAAGTGCCTTTTTGGACGTATCGGGTTTCTTACACAAGCACTTACTAATACAAAAGTTAGGTACTTTTGCTTTATTTCAAAGAAATCTAAAAGATCCTAAGCTGGAACTGCTGACATTTGACGTCTTTGACTGTTTATCCATGTTAATGGTTTTTGCTGGTTTTAGAGGTGAAGATTATCACTGAACCATAGGAGCCCCCCAAGAACTCTAAACCTAAAGCAGCTGCACTGAGAAATGGTTTCGGCTGACTTCAGCCATGAGCCGTGAGAATAAACTTTGATTGAACAGTAAGGTTGGAAGCCCGATGTTCAAAATGTTAACTTCCCAAGCTGTTTCCACGAGAGCGAATTGTCCTCGCTCTACTGGCCAGTTTTTTGGGGGGTTTTTTTCCAACTGGAGGAGGAGATGTTGATGCACCAAATGGAAACAGTGGGAGGTTGAAAGCAGCTAATGGCAGCGGAGGCGGCTCAACGGATCAGATGCCTGTTTCTCTCCCATAGTTCCCAGCGGCCCGCCGTTCGTGAGCCTGGTGGCCTCCTCTGCTTCGGCCCGCGGAGGCGACAGCGTCAACGTGACCTGCACCGTGCTGGGAGAGCCCGAGGCGGACGTGAGCTTCAGCTGGTCTTATCCCGGGCAGGTGGGAGCAGCACTTCTTTTATGTTTATCATTGACAAAAATGTTTTGGGACTCTGGAATATACGTCTTGAACTGTGATGGATGGACTCCACATGTGATTGGAAAGAAAGAAAAAAAGCATTAGATGGTGTAAATAAGGGGCAAGCGAAAGAGCACTGCTATTTGGCAATCTTAAAGCACAAATACAACATAATGTAGGTAAGAGGTTGTTTTTATCATAGATCATATTGTGATCATCTTATATTATGCAGCCCTAATATAGATGATTCCATTAAAAAAAAGTGTTTGGATTAAAAATAATACAAACAGTTCATGTACTTTTTTGTGATTTCACATGCAACCCAAATTTCCAAAAGGTTGGCACAATGCAAATAAGAATGTGTTGAAATGTCCTAAACCAATGTTATTCACTCTTTTATTGACATTGTACACATTGTCCCAACTTTTCTGGAATCAGGCCATGGTTAATTTTATGTTTTTCAATATTTAAAACGAGTGTGTTCATTCAATGTGTGGGTTCATTCATTTATGCTTCATATTTTTCTCGATTTTATTTACTTTGGATTACTTTTTAATTCAATTATTGTATTAATTTTTTTTTCTAATTGTAATCATATGAGTTTAAGTGACCTAATAAAATTAAGCCAGTTCCGATCAGGGTAAATATGTGAGACTGACCTTTACATACTATGTTGGACTCAAACCCATGTCATCATATCACAGTAACACCAATGAATCCTGCTGACTGAAATTCTTTACATATACTCTACTGCATTACATTTTATTGCCTAAAAACAAAAACAAACTAAATAGGTGGAAATACTTTCCAACAATATATTATGTTCAGCCAGCAATATCTTTATAAAAAAAATGCATGAGCACAATAAATTGGTTCAATCCACAGGGAGTTTGTCTTTTACTTGAAACACAAGACTTGCCGGCGGTTGAAGTGAAGTGTTTTGTTTGCCGTGCAGGGCCAGCGACCCGTCCAGGTGGAGACCTCCTGGAGGCTGGTGAACAGAGCCATGGGCTACGTGACACGGCTCTCGCAGAGCGTCCTCACCGTGGACGACCTCGAGACCATCGACTTCGGAGACTACGTGTGCAGGGCCAAGAACCCGCAGGGCGAGACCGTCATGAGCACCGGCATCGTCTCCGAATAGCTCGCGACGAGATGTACGCGTACGGAGATGAAACTGCATTAAAGCTTTGCTTTGTGGAAAGAGTGCGTGTGCGACTTTTAACAACGGCGGAGAGCAAAAACAAGAGGGAGGGAGGCTGCGTTTCTTAAAATAAAAACGAAACAGAGATTTCCAAATGTGATTTAGAGCAAAAGGGGAGCACACATGACAGTCCTTCTGGCGTTTTATGAGATGTGAGGAGTCATTTTGCAGCGGGAAGAAAAAATCCAAACATACTTGTTGAAGCCCCAGCAGCAGCTCACAGGAAAACAAAAGGAAAAAATTAGATTCACAACATGCAAAGTCTGGATTTGATATAGTGTGTAAAAGTCTGCAGAAAAAACAGCGTTCAGAATCAGACTTATGACTCTGGATGACTAAGGAAATTAAGAATTAAAATGTAGATTCTGATCTAAACTAATCAGACTTTATTAATCCTCTCATTCCATCTCTAGGATGAGGAGGTGCAGCCACATCACGATGCCCCATCTGTCCCCGTTGTACATATTTTCTTCTCAAGACTTTATTATTAGAGTGCAAAACCTAATTCCTCCACTGAAACATCTTTTCATTTCTGTTCAGCAACTCCAGCCTCGATAGAAACAAAGAACAAGGAGATTTATGCTCATTATTGCTGGTGAATCTCAGTTCAGCTCATTTTCCACTCTGAAAAGCAGAAATGATTTATTCTATTAAAATAGTATATTTCAGTATATTTTTATATTTTAACACCGATTCACCTCAATAGCTGAAGTTAGTTGGAAGTCAAATGGGGATACTTTAGTAACTTTAAGCACTCCTGTGCGTTCAGTGATCGTCCTCAACACTTGTTGTAATGTCGACTTTGCTTTAGTAATTGTGTTTGGTTGCCATTTGAAATATACTTTTATGATTCAGGAATTTAATGGTGGTTAAAACATTATTTGAGGTGGATTGATGAAAGGAGAAACCTGCTAAAAAGAGGGCCTCACATTCAGGCTGAAACAAGCGCCTGGACGACAACTTGAGCTTTTATACAAGACTTTATTAATTGCATATCTAAAAGAGGCTCAACACATTTAATAGAATTTCCACAGAAAATAAATGTACAATATGTAGAATCTCTGAGACGTCCAAGCGAGGCGTCCTGGGAACTTTAAAGCTGCAGTAGGAGGCGTCGGTGAAGGAACGAGACGAACACGTGCATCAACACTCTGATTGGTCCCTTGGTCGAACAAACAAACGAACATTAAAACGAGAACGTCTGAGGCCACAGGTGATCCTAAACTATCCAACCAGGCATAACGTGGGGTGGGGGGTGAAACCCAAAACGAAAACCTTCATTCAGGAGAGAGAAACGGTCCTGAGATCCCCTTTTCAGTCATCGGGGGGGGGGGGGGGGGGGAGTTGAACAAATTAAAAGGCAAGATGCAAGTTGGCCGGGCTAAGAAGTGCTTGTGTGCAAATGTGTTTCCCAGTCAGTAGTTTCCCTGTACAGAAAGTAGAAGAGTCCATCTGACCCCCGGCGGAGCCACAGCAAAACAAATATGGCTCTTGATCGCAGGGGGGGGAACAACTCCCGAGACCGTCTGCTTCCTGGAAGCAGAGACTCCGTCGTTATCTGGGCGAGACGGGGGGGCTGGAGAGGAGGCCGGAGCTGCGGGGCGACTGGAAGCTGAAGGAGTGCGAGGGGGAGGAGGCCGAGGTGGGCGACGCCTTGCGGGAGCTGCTCAGGTCGTTGTTGAGCTTCCACAGCAGCTCCTCGTTCTCCATGGACAGACGCTTGTTGACCTTGGACTCCTTGTGGAGGGACTCCTGCAGCACGGCCTGCTCAGTGGACAGCTGCCTGTGGAGCGGGAGCAAACACCGGATCAGTCCATGCAACTCTGAACAGCGAGAGGAACGTGGCTCAGCAGCTGACGAGCAAAAACAATCCAAAGCGTGTTCCACGGTGGACTCCTACCTGGAGAGGGCAGCGTGTCTCTCCATGCGAGCCTTTAGGTCTTCATTCTCCTGCTGGACCTTCGTCAGAATCTCATCCAGCTTCAGATTTTTCTCCGTCTGGAAAGCGAAACGGAGGAATCCACTGGTTCGCGTTAGTCGCGTTATCAGCAGCAGTACCCAGTTCCCCGAGTGTCTCTCTTCTCACCAGCTTGTTGATCTCCATCAGCTTCTTCTCCTGCTGGTGCAGCTGCGTCGTCTTCATATCCAGCACCACTTTCAGACTCTCCAGCTCCTGCTCCAGATACAGAGTGTGAGAGTCCTTCTGTGGGATCAAATGAGAGACGATAAGTTCAGGGTCTCTTAGGATCCGTGATTACGAGAGACAAAACAACCACCACTTGCTAATTATTCACCACTTTAGCCTCACAAAGACAAGGTAAAAGGATTATTCAACACAAGAGCAAGGGGCAGATGCAGCCTCTCAATCTAAAGAAGACCCTCTCTACCATGTCCTGCAGACACTTTTCTTCCTGGAATCACAGCCACGATCATGTTTTCTCCACCTTTTTCCTGCTCTGCGGCAGACTCACTGGAAGTCACGGGATATTTAATGATCACACACAAAGAGTACCTGACTCTTCTGGGCCAGCTCCTTTCTCCTGTTCTCCTCTGCAGTCAGCTTCTGGAGCAGGGCGTTGTTCTCCTCCGTCAGCTGTTGAATCCGTACCTGTGGACGACGGACGCAGCACAGTCAGTCCCCAGGGCGACGTGAACCACACACCGACTCAAGCTGGGACTTTGTCCAGGAACTTACAGACAGAGAAGCTGCAGCCTCCTTTAGATTTTCCTCCAAAGACTGCAGCTCCTGATGGTGAACTTGTCTGAGCTCTGAAACGTCAACAAGTTTCACAGCATTAAGGATGAGAACCAAGTGCACAGTGACTGTGAAGGCGAACAGCGTTTGTAGGACACGATTTAATAAGTTCAGCTTTTAACACAGGCTTTGGGAAAACTTCCAAGAGGGAAAGCACTTTTCAAATGAATTGATAGAGATCAGCTGAAAAGTAGAGTTAACTCACCGTCCAATGAGATTTCATATTGCTGCTTAACAGACTGCAGCTGTTCTCCGTGGCTGCTCTCGATCTGCAGCTTCATGGCTTCGTGTTTGGCTTCCAGCTCTCCCATCTTAAACACAACACAGGATGTTGGTCATTTCCTACCAATGATTAATGGCGGTGGGGCAAGAGTGATGAATGCGAGATGTTTATCAACATTCGAAAATGGTCTTTCATCAAGAATTTCAGAGTCCAAGCTCTGCTGATTTTGAGCATTCACACAAACATCATCCTTCACTTGAAGGCCGCGACACGCTGGGTGATTTTAAGCCGTAAATTCGGGGTGATGGTGACCGCTGCTGCGACTGACGCCACTTGACTAACCAGGAGCGCGACACTGTCACTAAACCCAAGAAGATTTTTTGCGGCTGACGACGGCAAAATGCATCAAATGTGGGCATGTAAACAAAGACTTTTGGGGGATTTCTGTCTAAACACACAAATACCACAAGGGCGAGGCGCCATTCACGTTTGGCTGGTTTCTTTTTCATGAATGGATGGCGCTTTATTCTCGCACAATCACACCGACTCATGTCGCGTGTTTTCAAACTGCACACGGACTTCATGTCGTGTCCCAAGTTCATGTTGTAAGTGAGGCTAGCAGTGAACTTAGAAATCAGTTTGTCGTCGGCATAAAGGGGCACGACGTTCAATTTTGTACATTGGGTGTCAGTGTTGAGTCACTTCAGCACCAGTGTGTCTGTCGCCTGGCCTTTTAAGAGTTCTGAGTGAGACATTTGCGTCAATGATTCCCACTGCTGCCGCTTCTTTGAGCAAAACCATTTTGCATCATTCAGCTGAATCCGTTTGTAGCTGTATCAAGTTGAATCCAACAAACATATTTCCATACTGTACCTGTGAATGAAAAACGAGTACACATTGTGAGTCAGTCGTCAGTTGTGGTGCAGAGACCGACCTGCTGCTCCATGACCGTGCTGCACTTGTCGGCCTCCTCCTGGTAAGCCACATGCATTTTGTTCCACTCGGCCTGGTAGAAGGCCTGCAGCCTCTGCTCCAGCTCAGCCAGGTCCTTCTGGTGCTGATCCTGCACTCTGTGCAGCGCATCCTCCAGAGTGACACGCAAACCCTCCCTTTCCTTCTCCAAACGCTCCGATGAGTTGACGGAGGAAACTGCCCATGAAAACACAATGCGATATTTTCCGTGAGCGAAACGGTGACCATGTGTGCCATGTTCTGTGTCGCTGTATAGAATCATTAAATGAGGTCAGAGGGAAAAAAAATGTATTAGTGAGTGCTTGCGTAAGAAACCCGATACGTCCAAAAAGGCACTTGCACTTTTGCAAATGATGTAAATGTGACGGCAAAGCTTTCCAAAAAGGACTGGAAAATCTGAGTTTGAAGGGGAGGCGCCTCCTGCACTCCACTGCCTGTGCCAGCTACACGACAGTTATTAATAGACGGGAAAAGATACACGAAGAACCAAGTGGAAAATAAAAAAAAACTTTTACTAGATTTCAAAATACCCAACACGAGTAACCAAATGTCTTAGATATTAAAGCTGGTCATTTGTCATCTTTATGTTTGTGCAACTGGTGGCTTTTGTTTTAGCCTCACTCTTACAAATTCATTCCATTGTCAAGTGTTTTGATCTGGTATGGAGTGGACGACAGTGGCCAAGCGCATAACCCGTCTCCGGTTCGAGTGGCTTTGCGCAAACACTGCTGATATCCATCGGCTGGCAACAGATCTCCACTCAACGGGGACGCAACAGTGAGTGTTTGGGGAAGAAAAACAGCTGTGCGGAACAAGGCCTGGTGCCATGTTGAACGTTTGAATCCACGGCGCCTTGTCTATTCTTAAACTAAAACTATGTACAACATCAGCAGCAAGTATAAAATAATACTAAATCCAGTCAAGGCTCTCGTATGGGGTTATAGAACTCCGTGCACTTTGGGCTTCAGGGTAGACTGGAGGTATAGGGAGTGCAAATCAAATGTCCTAAAATCATCTGAAACCAAGTAAAAGGCAGCTGCACTGCACCTTATCCAGAGTGGAATAACGGACGCAGATCCAGGAGGATCCATGCGCCAAGCTAGCAGCAGGACCATCTATCATGTACGGCTCAACTAACGGAGCCCAGCATTCCACGAGCATGTGGCTTACGGGTCCAAATCCTCCACGTGAAACATCCATAGGTTCATACAGTTTGGATCAGGAAGACGAGCCGCTTAATCTACATTTATGATACGGTTAAGAAGCAGCAGATTCAGAGAAAGCCTGGTTCATTTTGTCCTCTTTGTTTTTCAAACGTGTGAGGAATGATAATGGGTGTGGTCACATCTGGCTGTGGATGAAGACAGACTGATTTCTGTGTGAGGGCTGCGCTCACCGAGGAAGCTGCTGGGACAGTGCGAGGAGGAAACGCACCCAAAAAAAAAGAAAAGAAAAGAAGGGGGAAACACGTAATGGTAATGCCTCTAGACATTCTGTAACTACACTAAAGGCCTATTTGAGGTCAACGTAGGCTTCACAGCTTCTGCGATGTCAAGAATGTGTTAAAGTGCACATATAACGGCGCTCGGCGTATAAGAGCGGTCATGTGGCAGTCCCGAGGCGGCGGGGAGACGAGGGTGGAGCTACAACACTACTTGCAAGTACAACACATGAAAGCCGATGTGTGGGCGTGTGTTTTCGGTGTGCATGCGCCTGTTCCGAGGAGGGCTATTCAGAGGGACGGCACTTAAACCAGACATAACATGGGTCATTGTCCCTTCTGCCTCCACGGGGCCTCAGGTGGTACGACATTCCTGCAGTGTGGCCCCTCCTGTGAGAGGTCAGAAGTCAGACGGTCGCTCCCTGGGGGGACGCACCGCCGCGGCTCCACTCGCCACTGGCACACACACACATTTTGTGAACGGGGTATCCGATTTCCAGCAGACAAGAGGCATTATTAAGGAAGTGACGGGAGGGGATATGTATGTGGTGGGCAGGGGGAAGCAGCAGCCCACCTGCATATTTCATTCATTAAACAGCTCCTGTAACTAAACAGAAACCACTGCAAGACACATTGTTGATCCTCATCAGAATTGACTGAAATATAAACAAAGATAAACTTTTTTTTCAAGATTAGGGGAAATCTAAAATAGAAACTAATCAAGGAATTAATGAAAAAATAAAACCAAAACACACAGCCCAAACTATGGTAGTGAAACCCCACTGTAGCAGGAATGTGCCGTCCAAGCAGCCACTTTAAACGCCGTTAGCGTGACACCAGTAATTTTACTTACCCAGCTCCCCTTGAAGACTGACCAGCTCCTGGGAGAGCTCCCTGCACTGCTTTGTGGCTTCATCACGCTGCAGAGAAACAGAAGCACACAAGATCGTTGTTGACACAGCAACAAGCTTCAAATATCAGTGAAGAGTTACAAAGCAATAACATGGAATGACTAGAGTTTGAGCAGCCGCATCAAACCATGAACAAGAAGACAGCAGCTAAAAGAGGAGGCGTAAATCAAAACCGTGACATTCAACTGTCACTTTCAGTTCTTCATACACATTGTGCAACTTCCAACTCTTACTTCTTGCTTTCTGAGTCAGTTTTGCAGTGGAGGAGCTGCAGTGCCCTCTCCATTTCAAACAGACGCATAGACGCAAAAACGCAAAAACTCTTCACCTCCCGCATCAACAACCTGACACTCGCGACAGTCCATCACACAGCCTGCATAGCTCCATTACTTGACTGAGAGGAAACCCCCCCCCCCCCAAGCAAAGGAAAAAGGAAAAAAAACAGGCAAGGAGACAAGCCAAACACCACCTCGCTGATCGGTTTACATTAGCAAATAGGTTTCCACCCTGCCCTGCTCTCCCCCAGATCTGCATCTGTCACTACAGAGTAGAATAGTGTAGAAGCCAGTTACCCTCCTCGCAGCACACGGAGCTCTGAGGCATGCTTTGCTGCCAGAGCAGCCCATGGTCTACAGCCTCAGCCTGAGGCTTGGGCGCCGAAGTCCCCCCCCTCCCTGCGCTGGCTATGGAGAGCCAGTGCTCCAGGACAAACAGTGGTCCAGGTGGACGCACCGCCTCCACACACCGCCTCCCAGACTGCTGCGGCCGCATCCGAGGCAGGACTGAAACAGCCGCTTCAGTGGCTCCGGTAAGAAGCCGCAGAGAGCGTTACCGTAATCCACCTAAAAACAAAGCCTGAAAAACAAAAGGGGGGCGGGACGCAGCGTGTGCGAGAGCGGCTCCCTCACCACGGAGGCGAGGTCACTTTAAGACGGCACTACGGACCGGCAGAGGAGAGCAAACACATAAATTGCATGGCGCTGGCCGACAGGCTGATGGAGCAGGACTTGTGCTGTGCAGTGACCTACCCAAGGGATGTGTGGAGAGGCTTCATTACCACCATCCCCCCACCGCTTGTCCAAACCTGCATTAAATCATCCCCTCACCCCTGTGCGTCATTATCTGCTGCAGGGCTACAGCCCGCATCGGAACAGTCTGCCCAGTGGATGATTTAATGCTGACAGAGCAGATTTCCAGCTCCTGGAGTGAGTAACTACGAATTGTAAATTTACACACACAAAAGGAACCTGTTGACACATTTCCAGCGACGGTGGGTAATGATCTGTACTGAAAGCATTATGCATCCCTAAAAGACCGTAGTAACCTGACTCCTAAAATTTGTGTTGCCAGTTTTAGACAACTTCACTGCACAGATTGTAAGTCACTATATATATATATATATATATATATATAATGTAGCTGATCTGTCACAGATGGATGTTTAGAGCAAGTTTTATCAGATGTAGTCAGAGCTCCCGCTAACTGGGGTTAAACTTTTTTTTTTCTTTTAAAGCAAGGTTACATTTTACCTTAACTTCAGTCCGAGTTAATAAATTAGTTTTATCTCATACAAAGTGAAACATCTTCCTACTTGCACCAGGGTAATGAAACTAAACTGTCAAATACACCCTCTTGCCTGAAGCACAAAGTGTAAATGTCCCCGGAGTGCCGCCAGATGATACCATGTCAGGTGTAGAATAACATGTGATGTTGAACTGAGATCGATGACTTATCGCCGTAGATCAAGTTACAATTTCCTTGAATTATTAGAAATGCCAAACAGCACGCCGAGCAAAGCGGGCTTGTGAACATTGTTTTTGAAAGCGCTTGCTTACAAATCCAACATATTTCACTGGAGTCACACCAACTGTGCTTTCAGCACTCCATTCCAAACACATGATAAGAAACAGTAACGTGGCACCTGCTTCGTGTTTGGCTGCTCTTCACAACCATATCAAGTCAGCAGCTCGGGTACTCTCCCTGATGGTCGGAGCCAGCCTCCTGTTTTTAGTAAGATGACTGGACACCAAATTCCACTCTGCACTTTAAGTACAAACACCTCTCTACGCAACGTGGGGAATTTTGTGTGTCGACGTGGATTCAACTCTACACTGTAGGTAAAAATGCTCATATAGACCAACAATAGAGGAAGAAAAGAGTAGAGTTGAGTCAGTGGGAGTTAAAGGTTTTTTTTTTATTCTTCCTGTCAATGAGGAACACAGCCTGTTTCTAATGTTTGTTGACGGTTCAGTTTCACAACACTGCGGAGGACTATGACTCAAACATCAGTGACTTAGGATCACACAGTGGAGCTTAGCTACGAGCCGTCACGTTACACGAGTCCTCATTTCAACATGTTTGCCTCAGAATTTGTTTTTGCATGACTGACCACTGCAAGGTCCAGCAGGAGTGTCCAACATATGGCCTGTGGGCCACAAACGGCACACAGATTGCCCACGCTTATTTAAAACTGTTAAAACCGTGCCATCTTTGTAATTCACACACTAAGGTAACTGATATTACCAAATTGGGGTATATTGGGCCTATTGTTAGACGGCTTCTGCTTCAGCACCCTCCAACCCTGAATTGGATAAAGTGGAATAACCCAAATCCAGAACAAACGACGAAAATGTAGGTTTCATGCAGCTCAACAATGGCATCTTTACTCGTGGTGTCAGGACTTCTGGGATCCATTGTTCTTATCTCAATATTTCCCACCGTACTCACTCCAAAAATAAATCACTACAGGCCTTCTAAGGCCTCAGAGTTTCACGGAAACAAAAATGCTGAGGAAAGCTGCTGCAACACATCTGTCTGCTGTCAAAATCTGGAGGAATGTAGAAATGGAGGGAGTTGGTAAAGAATAAATAAATTTAAGGATAAAAAAACCACATGGATAACTTTCAGTATTATGACAGAGAGAAACCATTGTATCCCCCCCCCCCCCAGTGCTGCACATTCATTCATCAACACTTTACACCAAACAACAACAAACCTCTTAGAGTCAAATTCAAATATGCATTATATCATTTCTAATTCTCTGATTCAAGAAACGCATGGTCGCTCATCTAGGAAATGCTACAACATTGTATGGAGCTGGGAGCAGATTCAACAGGAATCAAATCGTGCCTGCAGCACGGGGATGCTAAATGCATAACGATTTATGGGTTCATGTGGGTTTAATGGATGTGGTCTCAACTTCCAGGGCTGAGGTATCCGAGGCCTGCCAACAGCGTCACAGAGGTCCGGTGGGTCCGTTTATTCCTGCTCTACTGAACCAGGAAACATCGGACCGCAGCTGGTGATTTCACCATCAATTTCTTTGTAGTTCTACGTTACATTATGGTGACGCAAGAGTCACGGCACCACATCACTTTGTTTTAACAGTTAATTGAGGGAGAGTGACGGCTCGAGTGGAGGACCGCTTTCAGGATAAGTGTTTAAAAAGCACCGATGGGGGGGGGGGGGGGGGGGAATAATCCCGGAGGCTATAGTTCCCTGAAGTGAACCAAAAAGCAGCAACATGTATAAACAAATGATTTTGTTTACTAGATTGACATTTTGTTGGAGTTGACAAACTCAATTTGTTTTCACAAAAAACATGTTTGATTTTTTTATGGGCTGCAGCGCACATGCTCAACCAAAACCCTCGCCTGTAATCAACTCAAAATATTCTCTTTGATCCAGAGCTGCTACAGTTGTTCAGTGGACAACAACAAGCCGGGCTGTATTGTGTTGGACGACCTCCAACTATATCTGCGTGTGGAGCTTCTCACACTAACGCCGTGCTGCTGCTGGAAATAGAAACGCCATTTGGTTTCTCTTGTATCAACACACAAGATCTGGTTTGGCAACAACTTGGATCCCAGACAAACCGATTCATTGTCATTGGAGGAAAAACACAAACATGGTATTGCAAATTGTGCTACAACTTGAACAAGTCTCATATTCTCCACAAAATCTGTTTCTTATATTAGAGAATATATTTTATTATTTGAAAAATGAGGACTTTACCAACTGGAGTCGGTGAAAAAAAAATTAAGAATGCTGAACACTATTTGCGATTTAAGAGGTGATGAGACTCATGGCTAACCGCCTGTGATTATCGCATACATAATTAGCATTTTGTCAATGCATTGTTTTCCTATGGACACCTTCATGATGCAGTGTGACCAAAGGATATAACAAAGGAAGGTGATCTCAGAATTCAACAACTCACAGGAAACATCAGAACAAGAATTTCAAGAGAAACTAAACATCTTCACGTCAGTAAATTCAAAGTAAACAAGCGTAATGCTCCCGACAGTATAGAAAACTTTCTTACCTCAGCCAAGCTTTGCTGCAGGACGATGGCGAGTGCCTCGAAGCGGCAGTTGCTTGCGGCCAGGTGACCTGTGAGCTGCTGGATGATGTGATCTTTCCTCTCATCCTCTGCAACACTGGCTGGTGGTACCGCACCCGGAGGCCTGTGACTCTGGCTCGGCTTGGACGCTGGTGGCGGAGGGGGCTGCTGGCGGGAGCTGGTCCTGGATTTGCTCTTGTCCACTGCCAGAGAACACGCAGTGACAACGCTGATCATCAACATGCTGCCGTCCATAATACCCACCGGCGGCACTACAACAGTACCACACAACCTACACGCTGCCGTCAGAGGTGCATGTCTGCTAATCCTCGGGGTTTCTGTCGTCTAAAACTATTCAGTCCAATCAGCCGGTGTGACGACTCCCAGAAGGTCTGGTGTGACGGCAACAGCAGGCAAAATATGGATCCACTGAATGCAATTAGTTCTCCATATCCTAATTCAATGTAGTACACTGCAGGCACCGGTCACCAAGGAGAGCTTATTTTAGCAAGGCCGTGCTACTGTAGGTTTGATTTACATCAGCTTTATAAATACATCACTGATATGCAATCGCGACCATCAGTCCAGCTAATAGAGAACACATTGTTTACTTTGCTATAACACTGGAAAAGTGACAATCTGATGAGAGCGGGGGAGCATAACACACACGATTAATACTGAACTCATGTTCAACTGTTATTCTCAATGTGAATTTCCTCTGAAGTGACAGTGCGGTGAGTGTTATGCAACCGTATGAGACATGTCAGGAATACCAACTGTAATGAGTGGACTACACTGTGCCACCAGCAGCCTATTGGGATCTGCGCCGACTGTTTTTACCAGCAGCTGTTGGACACAATTCAGTCTAATAAGCAAAGAGAAATTATTTTAATACCACAAATGAATGTAAATCCAGTGACAAATTATAATAGAGTCTGATACATTTGCAAACAAATACACACTGCCCCGGGTTGGAGGAGTGTTTATTTTCATGTCCTTTATGAGATACAAAACGTGGACCTGGGTCAAGCTATTTTTAGACGCGCTAAGCAGGGTATCAACTGAAATCATAACGATCCAGAAGAACTGCTTCTATTTAACCTCGCACGTATACAGACCATACATCAAGATCCCCAATGAGCTGTGGACTGGTAACGCTTTGCATTGACTGCATTACTAAATGCATTTTAAAGTGAATATTGAATCCATGCCAACTTGTGAGTCTTAATTTAGATGCACACAGTTTATTTTAGTGGCCACATTTTAATATAATTTGTCTCTTTGATTATGAGGATTAGTTTTTATGACACCCACAATGAACTAAGTCCACTAAAATCCACACTGGGTTTAAATGAACATCAATTTAAACGATTTGGGATTCCGTTGCGTCTCAATGGAGTTACACAAAATAACTAGCCCTCAATTAGCTTAACCACTTCCACAGCAGAAACAAAGCCAAACATACACATTATGTATGACTAACCAACTGAATAATTGTAAAATGCACTCATGGCTCTGACTGACAAAGTCATCCCATGCTATGTAGCCGGATGTACAGCCAACCTTAAAGCTTACTTTCTCCCCTCCAACCGGGTGGATGTTCCCACCAGCACAACACGAAGCGCATGCAAACATTCAAAAATGTACACCGAGTACAATACCAAAACAAACAAATTAAAGTCACAACTCCTTTTAAGGCCATTTTTAAAGCTTTGCATGCAATAGTTTATTGCCATTAATGGGTCTGCACTCGGCTGATGCAGGATTTAATTTGCAGTGTTGTTGATGTGTCATTTCTGATGCCGTAAACTGTTAACGCATCTTAGGTGAGAAATTGTCTCCTGAAAAACAAAGACTGCCTCAGAATACCAAAACTATGTAAAGATAAAAGCTGGTAATGTTTCAGCTGAAAATATAAAATACATTTATTAAATACATTTTCAATTTTTTTTCCCTCCCATAGCTGATAGAACCTAAGGCCTAAATGCTATTTTCTTTTTGAAAAAGAGGTACATTCTTATATTAACTTGTTTTTATCTTTCTGCCATGCAAGACAATCATGAAAAAAAACAAAGCAAAAAACTTTCTGACACGGATCCAGATAAATGTGCTCTGCCCTCAGTCATTTTGACGATGGTGCGGTTCATCAAGTCCACAAGACTTTCTTGAAGGTGTGGTGCCCTCTGCTGGTATGATGATGGTCATACTTTCACGTAGTGTTCCAATCCAGCAATGAAAATTAAAACCCTGCTCTGTGACGGGTTCAATGACCCGATCCGACGCGTGTGTCCAAAAGAAATGTTACAAAAAACAATAAAAGGCTTGTGTTATACGTCTGTGATCAAAGTATCTATAAACTTGGGTTTCTTTCGTTATTCAAAATGACAGATTGTCACCATAACCACGCCAGAGGAAAACATGGATGTCCGAGACCAGAGGTGGCCATTATGAAACATCTCTGCTGATGAAATATTAATGCTCTTACCTATTTAAATCATTTATAGCTATCTGCAGGGGAAACCTGGTTCAAAACATCTAAACTATTGCTGGCGGTTCAGTTCAATAAGAAGAAAATAAATAAGCAATTAACACACTTAACCAAAATATGTGTTAGTATTATACCAAGTGGAGTCGTCCCGTTTTTAACCACGACTCCAGTTTCCTACACGAGAAAAGTGCACTTTCTATAAGACATTGGGCTTTACATAAGCCCATCATCGTCTCCTCCTTTGACTGCAGTTCCATGGCAACAGAGAAAGTGCAGCTATTTCCATCAAAGTGTCTGAATACAGAAGCGACGGCATGTTGCAGTTTTCATTTTCAGACTCCTCTCTCAAGCGTCAAAGAACCATACTGTATCACACCGACTCGAGCACTCAAAAAAATCAAATACTGGGTGATTTAGTGGTTTCACAGCATTGTGCTCTGTTCCTGTGAGGAGATGTCGCATCGCAGCACAAACCATGATGAGCACCAAGGTTCTTCACAATCACTCACTTGTTATATTCTTGGATGACAGTTTACAATGTAGAATGACAGGCAACACTGCTTCCAATAGAAAATGAGGTTTAATGTCAATTAATGCTATGAATCTAAATATATTTTTAATATTTATTTTGAGAAAATAGGTTAAATTAAGCTTTTTTTTTATTTTGTCTGAATAAGAAACAAATTACATTTATTAGTGATTTAGAGAAGAGAAAGCAATGTTACCATATTTGGTCAAAGATTGAGGAATGCTTCAAGTATTGTGGAAACTCCAGGAAGCCTCTGTGTTCTGAACAAACTGCACACCAATCACAACAAGGTTCTCAAGGATCGACCAAGAGACCACCAACCAAAATAACCTCGGTATATTTGAGTGAAACTGAAGTACTGGATGTCCCAGTGAGCAAGATGAAGTGCGTTTTGACACAAAGTCATAAAAAGCCGGAGCCAAAAATGACGCATCCATCTTTACACGTCGGCGGAACATAAAAAATACGTAAATATAAAATTCTTGCCGTTGACAGAAATCGTCTCTGAATTTAAACAGCATGTTTTGAAGTACGACTGCCAGGAGTCGCCACATTTTAGTGACCAAGGTAGGTAAGGTGAAAGCTGAACCCTGCTGCTATGTGGACTAGTAAACAGCCACACTAAAAATAGACCTCAGAGCCAACAGCACAGATTGGCATCAAAGTCAAACACCTTCAAAGTTGGCTTGAATTATAATCACTGAAACGGCACGATAAAAAAAAAAAACCCAAAAAACATTGAACGGCAAAATAAGTGACAAACCTGCATGGAACACCACTGTGTTCTTCCTGCATCCTGACAGCAGCTGGATGTTTCGGAGTAAACCTTTGGCCGTCAGACGCACGTGGATGTTCGAGAGCGAGAGCTTCGGAGACCACAACATCTCTGAAACGGTGCGGTCGTACAGCTGGCCTTCAGCCAATGAATTCAAAGTCTTTCAAAAGAAGTGTCCAAATACAACTCAGCACAGCGACTATAAACCACAAGCTGTGGTGCGCTTCACTTCCATCATACTTCAGACAACAGGAGCGATGAGGAAGACAGGCCGAGTAAGGATGAATCAAATCAGAAGCGGCGGCGAGAGTTGCCCCACTGAGAGGAGCCTCGGAAAAAGTGAGGGCGCCCAGTCCGGCATGGCAGGTCTCCCAACTCAGAAATCCAATTCCTGGCTTTGAACACAACATACAGAGCGGTTCAAAGGCTGTGTGGCACAGTCTGATGGATGCAATAAGGGCAGGGGAGGGAGAAAAAAAAAATCCCTTAATCCTCTTGGTAAAGCCAGTCTTCAGCTATTCACTAAACACGGGGAATCTCTGAAAGCAGGGCAGAGCAGCATCCACAGGCTGGATGATGGCGGTGTTGTTGCAAAGCCAGGATGCTCGGGAGAGAGAGGAGGGAGGGGGGGTGGGGACGAGTGGGAGAGAAGGGTGGGCGGAGCAAATGGCACAAGTGCGGCCAATGGGGATTTCAATCTGGCCCGTGCCTCTCTTTCTCCGTGTCGCCGGCAGTGAGACGACGCGGCATGACAGACGGCTCATGGCAAGGTTTTTGTCTGATAAATACAAATGTGGTGGTTGGGCAACGCTGGATGTGACTCCGTGGCCTTGACTGCAAAACATGATAAATCCACAGTGCCTACTATTTGCTGACAAATCAAGTGAAGGATGTATTTGATCTAGTTTGTGTTGAAATGTAAGCTGTACTGGACTGTTGTGACAATTAATAGCAGAGAGATCTACAATAAACAAAATATTCCTCTGGAACAGAATTTTACTGCCAAGAGCAGTGAGGCTGATTAAACACACACACACACACACACACACACACACACACACACACACACACACACACACACACACACACACACACACACACACACACACACACACACACACACACACACACACACACACACACACACACACACACACACACACACACACACACACACACACACACACACACACACACACACACACTTCAGTGTGATTAGACGATGGATTACACAAATTAAGGTTTTATAAATTAGAACTAATCACATCAAACCGCCAAACATGACATTAAGAGTCCATTAGAGGTTTTCAACAGGAGAAAAAAAACAAAGGGTTTATTTATAATAAGGGATTTAGTTGCGTTGGAGCGGCCTGCAAACCTGAAGGCTGCTCAAAAAATAAGTCTATAAAAAGCAAAACTGAAGAATTATCGTTTAAAATGGGATTTTATGTATTCATTTGGTATTGTGTTGTCATCTATACATTTTTTAATTGTGTCTGAAACTGACATTCTATTGAGGAACAATTTGTTGAATTTTAGATTTCTTCACTTTTACTCATAGGAAACGTTCTACACTACATTTAAAACGTTTTCAGAGTGTACATGAATTGGATTGAGCTCTATTGAAAAGTGTTATATTAATGGAAATTGACGACATGTTTTTAAACGATCCAGATGAATCCAATATATGCTAAAGAGAACAAGGTTTTAAGTCCCTTTCTTTTCATATGTGGTCCCCAATCAAAAATCTAAAAACTTGAATAACCTGCAATAATAAATCTTGTAATGAAAAGTGACGTCATACAACAAAGATCTTACCCAGTGCACTTAAAGTTGGTCTAACAATCCTTGCCGTTGCGCTGTGTTTCAGTAGGCTGGGCGTAGAAGTTGAGGCCGTCTTGTTTGTGGATGCAGCTGGCGTGCATGCTGAGGTCAAAGCTGTTACAAGCAGAAAGTCCACATTAGAAATCAGCCTGGAGCCGTGCTGACCCATATTAAAGCAGAAATTCTCCGGGAAAAATCGCCGTGAATCATGGACGCGTCTCAAGTTTTCGAACACGTCTTGGGGACGAACAAAGTCCAACAGAGTGATTAAAAACACAAGGGCGTTGATTAAATCAAACATTCTCCGGGCGTGATTACCAGACGATACAAATGCCGTCAATGGTCATCTCTAGCTTTGTCCAGAGGATTGAGACGGTTAATCAAACTGAAGACTTGACACAAGGCAGAAGTAAAATCAACGAAGGCTTATTCATTGGGGGGGGGACGACCTCATTTCTTCACCATTTCATCCACGCCATACTCGACGGTGGTAAACTACGTCTGTAGCCACAGCTGCCCTGGGGCAGACTGACGGAGGCGAGGCTGCCAATCTGGGCCATCCGACCACCACCAACCTCTCACCACAACAGTTTGGGGTTCAGTGTCTTGCCCAAAGACACTTCGGCATGTCGGCGACCGCTCTACCAACCAGAGCCATGCCGCCCACAATGTGATCTTACCTGGCTTTGTGCTTTTTGCAGGGGTCGAGAAGAGCTTTGCTTTTAATAATATGGATTTCAATGGGGTTGGTTTCGGTGCAGCACCGCGAGAAACTGCTGGAGATGAAAGACAAAAAGAGGTGAAATTTTAATTTTTATCACATTAAAAAAAAATCCAACGCACTTTTCAGCTCTACATTGTTAAATACAGTGGCGTAAACATTTCGAAAAACCCTGGAATGAAGCTGCTACAGTAGAAATGGATCTGTTCCTCCATCATTTTAAAATGTAGTTAGATTAGTTAAAAAAAAAGAAAAGTCAGTCTATCTTTGTCAGACTTCAGGTGTTCAGGAGTGAAAATAGCTGCTGTCTTGTATTATTCCTGCTATGACCACCATACTTCTGACAACTTGTTTATGGAATTCCCATTAATAAATGGTCATTAATTGGCTGTACTGATGCATTTCCAACTAAACTTTAAAGTTGCTGAATTATACCTCAAACTGTTCATTTCCTAATAATTGTTCAAAAGGTAGATGTTCCTTTCCAGCAACAGTTTAATGGCTGGTGCCATTATGGGCATAACTTTTAAATCAAATGACTCACATCCCAATTCTACTGCTGCCAGACATTATGGCCATCAGTGGTTTGTCAAATGCATAAAAACAACATCAACACACCATTTCTGGCAAATTAGGTACAACCTTGCAATGAAAAATATATCCATATATATATATATATATATATATAAAATGAAGAACAAATTGCCACTCATTTGTTGCCACAACAAAACAAAACAAAACCTTCCAACATTTCGCTTCAAACATTGTTTTGTCCGTCACACTGAAATCATTAGTGTTCAAAAACCAGAAACCGGTCCCCATGGAAACCCCTGCTGCAGCTCAACAGCCAGTCACACTTACTTCTCCAAAGGTTGTTATTTTTCCCATTAACTGCAGCGAACAAAGGGATGATACAGAAGCGATAGGATCCAATGAGCAAGCACGTCAACAGGGTGAGATCACAGCTCGACGCCGCGCTGCCTTCAGCGAGTAAAGAGGAGTTGTTGAAAAAATGAGCTGGATATTCGGTCCAAGTGCAGCTCCGAAGCCCAGTGTACCCAGCCATTGGTTTTTATTAGAGCAAAATTAGGAAGCTGCTCTTTTTCAGCCACCTCAGATGACATCAGTCGTAATAGTGTTTGTCTGCGTTCTCTCCTCCAGGCAACACCGTGTCTGTGTGTGAACTGGAGTGGAATAGAATACCGTTACCATGACAACCACACATGGAGGGGGGGGGGGGGGGGGGTCCCCAGTTTGGAAAATAGACCCCATTAGCCAATCACAGGGCAGCGTGCTGTTGAGTCAAGGCTGTAAGACAGATGACTGTAAAACAGTGAGCGCTTCTTCCCTTCACACAACATGCCATCAGTAAGTTCTCAATGGAACCTTTTTAAAGCCCAGCACGAACATAGACTCCCCATTATTTTAAAGAAATTACCTCCGATATATTCAATAACATATTTCTAAAGAGCAAACCATCATCTGGGCAAATGTGGAGGCATTAAATCCAAGAAGAATTTTGCCCAAGGGGAGATTTACAACCAAGCCTTTGCCTGAAGTGGGTCAATCACCCGACAGCAGCCCCTCCCCTTCTGCTCCAGATGTGTCCTTATAAACCACAACACAGTCTGAGCTGTGGGATTACAAACATGTGGCACAGAGGTGGTTCTCAGATTTCTTCATGCAGCCACCTGGAGGGACTGAACATCCAACTTGTACACATCATGCAGTATCTAATGAGGCCCACCTTGAGTGCTCGTGCTGTTGCCCTGCTCCCTGGCTTCAGTGAGACCGGTGGGCGGCCCCGGGGTCTTGCGCGGCGGTCTCCACGAAGGAGTGAGGGCAGGGCCGATAAGAGAGGGGCGAAATGGAGTCGGAGGACGTCGAGCTCCATTCAGCTGGGGCCTGCTGCTTGCTGACGAGCGTGTTCCCAGGGACAACTGCACTTTTGGACTGCCTGGGATGCAAAAAAACAAAAAAACAAACAAAAACAAAAAACGACTGCATTTAACAAGGGAGGAAAAGTACAATTGTTTCCAGCTGAAATATTGGATGTTTGATGACTTCAAACTGCTACTGAACTGGACAGTTACTACTGAAGCATTTCAAATGTTTTACATAAAAACAACAGCTGTTAAATCTAAATTGTATCCATGTGAAGTTTTGCTGGACGGTGATATTGAGACTGGATTCTACTGTGCTCAGGGTACGGCTTTCAAAACAATGTATTCTCACTTTACTACAACTGCTGAGGTCAAACCCTCCCTTTCCTCCGTGTGCATTTTCCATGGCCTCAGTCGGGCACAAAGGTCCCCTTATCAAAATACTCGTACCATGTACCACTGCAAGTCTCATACCAGGTACCACTGCAAGTCTCATGCCAGGTACCACTGTAAGTCAGAGGAAAATGCCCATTCAAGCTAAAGACCTGGATGCAAGGGCTCCAACACACTGTTCCTGTGGAAGGTGATTGACTTCATTATGAGAAAAAAACAAAAACATAGCTTGTCTAATGGAAGGGTTCTATGTCTCCATCTGGTGGTTTAACTACATAACAACAACCTATACATTTGGCGTACTTCTGGGATCATGTAGTTTATAAATATTTTTATCAGTCATATTTTTATAGTAATTACCCAAAAGTGCCTGTGATATAAAAAAAAAAATTCTCTGGTAAAAGTTCGATGACTTCCAGAGGAGTCGCCCGCATCTTTTCTGCTGAGCTGCTTTCAGTCATGTGCAGCGTTGCCTATTACACACAGTTGTCTCCGTTTACACAACAGAGGAAATAGTTGGGAAGTCATTAGGTCCACAAGCAGGTCACATGGCTGATAGCTCATAACACACAGGATGAGGGTGTTCACTACAACCTAAACTCAATGTTTACCAACAGTTTTAGAGGTCAACCTTTCCAACAGGTAGATAATAACATTTCAACCCGTTGGTACACCTGTGGAGTGGTTTCATAGTCCAGCCCAGACTAAAAACCAGACTAGCCAGATTGCATTCAGTCTGTACTTGTTCCACGTTACTCTTGAACATCAAACTTGCACACACAGCTAGCTAGATAAAAGATAAACAGCGAATTAAACCAAGGGCAGGGTTTTTATAATATTGAGCATTTGGCCTGGTTAGAAATATTTGGCTGAATTCAACCCAACATGAAATCTAGTCCCATGAAAAGATGAGCATTACCTGTACTGCTCTTTGGCTTCAATGGAAGTGTGGCACCAGCTTTAGGAATCCGACATTCAATCTTTCCCAGCGCTCCCAGTGGCAGCCTGGCAGGGGTGAGTTTAGGACTTGTAACCGGAGCTTGTGGAGGCAGTGTTCCTCTTGTTGGGCGACAGGCTATTTTCCCTCGAGATCTACTCTTGACATCATCCCCTGAAGGTCCTGATGTCGATTTGCCAATTTCCTCCTGAAAGAAAGAAAGAACAAAAAAAGGAATTTGTCTTTTTTACTCCATAATTATTGTAGAACAGGAATACAACAAAGATAAATGCAATGTTGAGTTTGACATGTATAGACAAACTAAAGAAACAAACGAAGAAAATAATAGCATTAACGGTAAAGAAGAAGCAATAAATCACGTTCAATAATGCAAATTTAAGGTCTAAGCACATACTCACCACCAGGCCGATTCTATCGACTTCCCTTGGCAAGTTTTCAGCTGATGCCTCCTCGTCCTCGGCCGGTGTGGCCAGCACTCTCTGGGAAGAGCACTTCACACTGCCAGCTTTTGTCTGATTCTGATGAGTTTTGCGTCTGGGAAATATCAAACTCGTTGAGATCTTCAGAGCCCTTTTCTTCTCCTTGGGTGGCTGAGATGCTGACGAACCCTCAGACGAGCAGCGTGGCCGCATCGCGGCGACAGAAGGCCTGTTCGGACCTAAAGCTGAGCCTGACCTGACCTCGTTTTTGCTCGACGGAACCTTTTTTGGAGCTGCTTCGATTTGGCCGCGTCCGTCGGGGGATTTTTCCAAGGTTGAGAAGCAGGCGGTGTCACTGCCAGCCTGCTGTGAGGCAGTCTGCTGGTTGTCGCAGGTGGCGTCACTGCGCTGACCTGCTGTGGCGTGCTCGTCTGCAGCTGGCTGGTGGTCAGCCTGCGCTCCTCTGCCCTCGACCTGCTCGCTCAAAGCACTCGGCTCCTTCAATGGTGCCCCCGCTTTGGCAGCTTCTGTATTTACACCAAAGTCAATGGTTTGAGGTTCTGTAGAGGCGACTGCAGTAGCACCTTTCCCACCTTTGGCAGGAGTCATTTCATTTTCAGCCCCACTTTGTGGTTCAATATGCTTATTGTTCACTTCAGCTTGCGAGGCGTTGCGTTGTAAAGCCGAGCCAGGTGCTCTCACTTGATACATTACTCTCGTCGAAATTTTTGATTTTATCTTACTATAGTCCGACTTGGGAAACTTCTTCATTTCCACTGTTTTAGCTTTGTTGGCCATCTGTCCTGCAACGGCACACTCTCTTGGAGCGACAGAGTTTTGCTTCCTTCTAACTTGGACTCTCACACTGCCAGCACTGCCACAGAGGGGAGACTCCAAAAAGGAACGCAAATGTGGTCTTCTGTCGACTATGGCTTGTATTGGAGTAGAAGTATAGATACTTTTGTTGTCTTTTTTGACAGCCGAGTGGATGGTAACGGACTTGCTTTGGTTTTGTGCAACAGCGCTCAAAGTCCGGGGCAGCAGCTCTGCTTCGGCTCCAGCTAGTTGTTCCTCTGGTCTACAACTTGCTGATTTCTCACATGTGAATGTCATCAAAAGGCCTCCTTCACTCTCAGTTGGCAGAGCGACAGTGGAGCTGGATAAGGCGACATCATTTCCTTCAGTAGGACAATCCCACGCTGGCGTGAAAGTCATATTAAGACGGGGGTTTCCTTTGTCCTCCACAATTCCTTCAGAAGAGTTTTCACTGACGTCTGGCAGAGTAAGTGAAAGCAGGTTAGATTCAGCGGACAACCCTCCATTGCACTCAGTTGCGTAGATGGATTCATCGAGGGACGACACCACCATGGTTGCCTGCTCGCCCGGACAGAGGCCGTCGTTCCTCACGATCATTTCCCCCGAGCTCAGCGAGCACCAGTCGTTCTCTGTGGAACTTCTACAGAACGTGTCAAGTGAACTCATCTGGCTGTCCTTCATGGCAGAGAACGGAGATGCAACGCCATCGAAACTGTCACCTTCTGGGTAGTGACAAAAGGTGAGGTAATTCTGTGATCCACCGTCTTCGTCGCTCATTGGATTCAAGTTTTCGTCCCAGAAGGCGATGCTGTCGTTAACCGCCGTGGCGTTAAAGGTCCGATTCATGTTCATGGTCACGCCACACAGCACGTCACGCCCAGTTAAGGTGGTGTTGTGCAGCTTGTCCGCCGGAGAGCACTCGGGGAGGCAGCTTTCCAGCATGTCAGGGGAGATACTGGTTTCTACACAAACAAATAGTTGTTTTGTGTGAGTGCCTTTCAACATTCACACAATGAATGGTTCACACTTCATACAGCACTTATACACCACAATCTCGGTTTACTGGAAGTTACCGTCATTAACCGCCGTGGCAGTAAAACTTTGCTTCGCGTTTCTGGTTACACCACTGTTATAAGGTGGTTGCTGTTGAAAATCGCACTTTTCCTTTCAGCCAAGCATGAAATGATTAAATCAACAACACTTAACTGCTGCATTCTGGTAAACCAAAAGCTTATTAAAGCTTCAATCCAATGGATGGATCTCCAGTTACGCATCATGTTTATAATCCAAAATAAGCCACCAGACAACATGCGGTATCAGAGGTAAACAGCTGTCCTGACTGCTTTGCTGTGCGTTCTTGTTTATTCAAGCATGCTGGGCTGCAAAGCTTGCCAGACACAACTTCAACAAAGGCACCAGTGTAGTACGTCCCCGCAGAGAGAGAGAGAGAGAGATAGATATCACTTTACCGACATCTCATTCGAAAAATGGTCCAGTAAGCAGACTGGAGACACGGTCACATTGGAGAATCTTTGACACCACAACTCATGCAGAATTAAGTCGTCAGTGGTTTTATAGCTTTGCCTGTGTGTTGACAGTGCCTCAAACTGTGTGAAAGAGAAAATTAAGTTTTGTTGAAATGTATACATCACATATCAGCCGTGATTGAAGACTATTAAATTGAAAACGTCCTGATTGTGACTACAAAACGAACCAGTCCAGGTCTGGATATGATGTTTTAACAAGCAGAGAACAAACATCCTCTTCTGTACATTTCTAACCCAAATAAATAAATCATCACGCCTTGTCAAACCGCTCTGAACATTGAACCTTCCTGAGAGCCACTCCTCCAAAGCCACTGCAGTATATTTCTTAATAAATGACCATTTAAGCGTGAGTAAGCATGCTGTTACACAAGCTAGAAGAACACCTCAGACAAACCCCGTGTACAGTCATTGTTTATGGAAAAATAAGAGACACAAGATTTCAGGCTCGAGAACCAATGGGTAGAAACAAACATCAGGTGAAACCTGCTCCACAGCACTTCAAAAAAAAAAGTGTACGATAGTTTGAACTAAATCCAGTACCTCCACTTGCGTCCTCTTCATGCACAGTAAGAACCAAAACTATATCCACAGGTCACTCCGTGTTTGCAGGTTCGCTCTGCTCGGTTTCGTCTTTCACAGACAATGTCATTACCATTTACCTCCAAAGTGTTAAATCCAGACAAATGCAGACCCCCCCATCCCACCACTGCTCCGTCCTCGTGGTCAGAATCAACCGTGCATCAGTAACATTCCGGCCTGAATGAGGGTGGCCCCTGTGCAGTTGTTGGCCTCAGTTCTCTTCCCTCCCCTCGACTCCCTGCCCGCGTGAACGTGACTCCGTCCTGCAGGCCCACTGCAGCAGTGGGTCAGAAGGCTCTCGGCCCAGCGCCTGTGTCAGACGACATCAGTAACTCTGCTGCAACACTGCACTGCCTGTGCGAGCAGTAGAAATCCCTCCCCAAGTTTACCAAAGCAGCAACATGTTACCTTATCCGTGCTGAGCCCGAGAAAGGGGGTGTGGCCACGGCCTGCTGGACTGAGGAGGCATTCATGGTTGCTTAGCAGCCAAAGTCCCTCTTTTATGAGGGAATGGATCAGGCGGCATTCAAGTACGAGATACATGACAAGGGGCAGAATGACGGGAGGCCTTGATGCAGGAAGGAGTCGCACTTGCCGAGAAAATGAGCTCACACTCTCACAACGCAGTGAAACACTTCAGGTGCACTCACTTCCTGACATCAGAGCCGATGACATGCCCTCATGTTGTACACAAACAGGTCGATACCTGATCCTGACATGAGTGATGGGACACCGGAGCTTAAGACCCCGAACACGCATGCTATTTCTGCTTAATCTATACGAGGCCTTTGACCCTGGGAACGACAGCCTCAGCTTGACCACAGACGAGATGCAATTCACACTACAGAGAAGGCCGATCATACCAGAGTTCCAAAAGTCGGCTTTAAACCCTACAAATCCGCCAGTAAATGGCTCTTGTTGCGTAAAAGCAGCACCTTGCCGTTGGTCTCTCATGAGTCTCCGTACATGTGCCAATTCAGCAGATTGAAAGTAGCTTCAAGACAGTAGATAAGAACAATGATTTACCTTACTCTCACGTGTAAATACAACACAAGATGAATAGCTGGTTGTTGTTCACATGCCACTCAACACTATAATGAATTCATATCTTAAATGTTCTCACCAAGTATAATTAATAAGCAACAAATACAATGTGGTCAACAATAAATGTATCCCTCGTCATAAGAACTCAGTGCAAGCGACTGGCTTCCTACTGAATTCCTTCAAACGTCAGAGTGAGAGTAAGACCACGAAGCCTCTCTATTAATGAAAAGCCTGGGGCACCACGCAGAAAGCCTCGCATGGCTTTTCCCCGAGCTTTGCATGGGTGACTGGACGTATCAGTGTCACACGCCGAGTGGTTGCGACTAGCCAGGCCAGCCATCAGAAGCCCGGGCACAGTGCCGCCCCCTTACAATAGGGCAGCGGGTCAATCGGGCAGATTCCAGCGTGCACAGTGCAGGAACAAGGCTGTCCTCTGTGAAGCACACTGGAACCCAAAACACCAGAGTGAGGCTGTGCCGGAAAAATGTCAGAACATCAGTCAGACTGCTGCACGCACGAGAATGGGACAAAGCAGCAAGCCTGTGCCTGTCAAGGGGGAAACACAGGACATGTCAGCAGCCGTAAACATCTGTCCTCATTAACTCTCTGATGGACACCGAGGCCCAAACACTTGCATGTGGCTCACTGCATTGAAAGAGGCGGTCCTCTTTTGTTATGTAAACGCGAAGAAAGGGAGCGGACGTCTGAGCGTTAATGTTTCTCGTCTGTCCACAAAATGTCTACTGAAATGCTATCTTTGTGAGGCTACCATTAATTCTGACTTGGAGCAGTAAAGTCAGCCCATTGTAGACTATGAAAATTAGAAACCTTAACCTGCAAGTAAAAAAAAAAAAAAGCAAAAAAAAAGAAGCTTGACATTCAAACAAGTTTTTAATCCTTAAAGCTATTAAAGCTGCTTTTTCTAAAACAAGTTGACCAGAACATGACATACTCTGCATCAGTTTTTTTTTGTAGTATTGACTGTCCAAAAGAAATTCTCTCAGGGAAAATAAAGCATGAAGATTAACCTATATTATTATTATTTTTTGTCTGTGGTTAAAGAGAAATGCTTTTTATAATTGAAAATCCATACACAAGAGGCACCTTTGGCTAAACAGTATAATTTAAATATCCTGGAGGTGGGATGAGTGTCCCAATTTTTGCAAACCACTATTCTTCTCGTTTAAGAATCAAGTGTACATTTTAAACAGAATAGATCACTTTCACCCGACAGTGCTGGCAGCAGGCTGACAAACTGGAATCAATACGTCAAAAATTAACTCCAATAATTAGTAGCAGACGAGTGACAAGTGAAGATCAATTACTTCCAGACTCTAAATCTGCTGCAAGCTGAATGTGTGGTGTGAGTTAATCGTTGTACAAGTGTCCGTTGGACAAAAATAAAACCCTCTTCAGACTCGTCTCCTCTGCACACTTCATCTAAAACCAGAACGGGAGTAAACATAGTAGCAGGCCACAAATAGCAAGCAAAACATGCTTTCAGGTCCATGTGCGGTTTATGGGCAGCTCGTAGACGTTAAAGAAAGCAAAGAGAGGAGCTGTTTATATGAACTATAACGTTAAAAAAAAAAAAAAAAAAAAAGCATTAAGCTAACGGCACTTCAGGACAATTTGTTAGCGGTTAGCTGTCAACCGTCATTTTATGTTAACAAGAGGTGGAAGTTTTTTTTTCTGGTAAATAGATTTTTTTTTTTTTTTGAAAATTCGCTGCCTTACCATTCACGTTTTGGAAAGTGAGTGACTCAACAAAAGTACGTAAGTTTAAGGTAGAATTTACACACACACACCGGAACACGCTTTAAATACCTGTCGCGGGGGCGAGCGTGGGCGTCGGGAGCGCGGACGGACAGGTGTCAGGTACAATCAGAACAAGCTTCTCGTTTCTCCCCTTTTTCATCATGGCGTCTCATCAAAACCAGCTTGACACTGGTTCTGTGTGCTGAAGACACTCCGTGAGCACTCCGCACCGACTCCACACGCCGCCAACGTCCCTCTGCCGTGATTTACCGTTTGAACTTTGACCCCCGGGACGCGCTGGGCTGCTGAGGTGGCCGGGAGCTCCGAATCTGACTCAATAAACAGCAAATGACATTCAACACTCTTATCTCAAACACTTACTTCAATAACATGTAATTCTAGCCCCCCCCCCCCCTTTTTTTTTTGCATTCCTGCTGCAGAGATAACAAAAAACAAAAACAAACACTTCACTCTTTGATTTTATTTATTTGAATCTGCATGTACAATAATTAAATAATTACATGACCAAAAGCCAAATGAGGATGCAAGTCTGTACAATATAAAAAGTGCATTGTGTTAAGACAAGAGAACTCATGGGCACACTAAACATTGTAAGACATGTCCAAGGTGGAAGGAAGCAGGAAAAGGTGATAAGTTTCTAATAAAAAAAAAAAAATTGCTTCCTAATAACTATATCTCGGAGTTCTATTGATCTGATGTACAATATTTATTTGTATTATCACATCTGATATTATACAAGCTCCATCTCAGAAGATACTGCTGTACATAGCTATAAACCATCTGCGTCAGTTTCATGACAAATGCGTTTTCACTTGTATAACAGGGGACAACACACTGCACTGTGCGAGTCCTTCCTGATGGGTCGACAACACAACATGCGAGCTACACTTGCAGGTCCCATATGTCTGATGACACCAAAGGTGAACTGGGATGACAACAAATGAAAGTTTGCTATCTTTGTGATCCAGTCTGAATGAACAGATTATACAGATTGATGCAGGACAGAACCGCAAACTGATACATGAGGCCACTAAATGTATGGGACAGGATGAATGTACCATAACAACAGGAAACAAGATTAATTTTCAATATCAGTTTTAGGCCACATGGCTGCTGTCCATTAGTGTGGGTGTGTGTGTGTGTGTGTGTGTGTGTGTGTGTGTGTGTGTGTGTGTGTGTGTGTGTGTGTGTGTGTGTGTGTGTGTGTGTGTGTGTATGAAGTGGGATTCTCAGTCCAGAAGGCAAATAACTGTGCACACACTCAAAGTAGGGGGTGACGAAGGAGGCAGGAGGAGGAGGAGGAGGAGGAGAAAGCATGTCACTTCAAGGGATGTTGAAGCATGGGGAGTAGAGCAAAGAAAAAAAAACTGCATCTCCTTTTGTGTCCATTGGCAAGCAGAGTCGAACAGGCACTTCTCCCCCTCTTTCGCTTTCCCTTCGTTTTCCACTTTCATCCCCACTCTTGTCTCACTAACGAACACATGAGGGCCAGCTCAGACCTCCGCAAGCTGCAGAGACGATGACGTACAGGACCACCTGACAGAAAACACACACACACACACACACAGTTCACCTCCTGTTAGACTGAGATCATTCACATCATGACGTCGACACACGGGGCGTCTAACAACAGACTTAAACAGCCAAAGAACCTGGTGATATCATGGTACTGGGACAGGTTGGGATCAAGCCAATCAAGCCAAAATGCAATTATATTATTAATCAACATACTAAGGTCAAATGTGTGTGACTATCCTGAGTAAAACATTACAAACAGCTAATTCAAAAATAACTTTAATCGGCTCGCAGCAGATTTACAAGAGCAGCGGTAGAAGCGACTGCTCCTTTTACGAGAATGCTTCAGACCTATTGAACAAAGGGTCACGCACAGTTTGACAGTGCCCAGGACCTGGTGCTTACTTAATGACGGAGCGAGTGATTATGTCTCCAAAACAAACACGTGCCGGCAGCGTCGGTGATCAGTTTAAAGTCCCTGAAGACCGACTGTGAGCGACACGTCAATGCCAAGTGTAAAAATCACATCTGTATGCAACGGGTTATTTATTGGCAGGTATAATCGGGGGGGGGTCAATGAGCCTGGGAACAAATCAATACCAGTGAATAACCAGCGAGACGTAACGGAGCACAGCTCCGGCAGCTGGACCGTCTGCACTCACCAGGCACACCAGCACGATGAGAACCGTCAGCTTCAGGTTCTTCATACACATGGCTCGCGCAAGGTTACGACTAGTTGTCTTAAATGTGACCGACTGCAAAAGAGAAGAGACGATACCATCAATCGCACGTACTGTTTGTGGAGAGCATACTGCTGCCTACATATATTCGCGAAACTCACAGAATCAACCAGATTTTCTGTCTTGTCAATCAGCAACTCCAGCTTCTCTCCTCTTTGAGCCACCAAGTCTGTGAACACAGCATGAAGAGCCTAAACCAACTTGGCAGACAAACATTGTCGTGGTTAAGTAATTTGTTGGTGCACTAGTATCATGGGTGTGATTATATTTGGCTACAGTGGTTTTGTGTATTTTATACATTTAACTATTGTCGCACACATTCTCATATTCACAGACATACTTTATCTGCAGCACACCGTGATTTAATGTAAGTTATCCTTCACTTCAAATACTGTTATCAGAGGAACGTCTTTGACTGTTAAATGTAAAAGGCATTCATTTCCATATAATGAGAAATCAGACTTTCTACTATACACTTGCTTCGGAGCAAGAAGGTTGTGGGATTTAATCCGATCCTTTCCGTTTTTATCTTCAACTGAATTATTTGTTTGTACAAAGTCGGGAGTGACGACCCACACAGTTTGTGTGCCAATCATATAGATTATTTCTGGGCACTCTGGTTTACTCCCAGAGTCCCATAATATGTGTTTGTATGCAGTTGCGTGATGGACTGGTGACCTTCTCTCTTGGTTGGCTGAGACTGATTCTCGCGCCCTGCAAAGCTGGACTGAACAGAAGATGAATACATTGGTTGCATAATGAGGAAACTAAAAATGAGCCCACCTATGTTGCGGACCATGATGCCCTTCAGGTCATCCACTTGCATCTGAGTTTCAGTAACACGGTCTGACCCTCGTGGGTCTGAGTGGTGCTTCTAGCCAAAAAAAGAAATAATTAAAGAACAGTGAAATAAATCTCCCATTGGATGTACATCCCATTTAAAAAAAAAAAAACAAGCTATTAATATGTCAATAATTAAAAGAGCTTTCAAAATGTGCTCGCCCATTTGTTGCACTCACCATCTGAGCCGCCAGCGTGGAGGAGAACTCGCTGTTCATGGCGTACGGTAGGGCCGTTTGTGCTCGTGAGCCGTACGTCGTCTGGAAACGCTTCTTGACCTCACTGAGGAAGCTGAATGCACGTGACCTCTCAAAGTCCTTCAGCAGAGAAGGAATCAAACACACAAGAATTATACAACACCAGTTGCAACATTGTAAAAAATGTATCTCCAATTTGGTGAATTATTCTGAATGACAGATAAATAATAGTAACAACTGACAAATGATATACTCACATCATCAGTGATGCACAAGTATATGATCCTGTCATGGCAGATGTAATGAAAGAGATAGCTACAAAAGAAGAAAAAAACAAAAGGTTAGAGAAGTGTAAAGGCTGCAGAGCAGACACGAGTTACTTAAAATACTTCACACGTAAGAATACAACTGATAACTGTTGCAGATATAGTTTATAGTTATTTAGGCCACAAATTACAATCTTTTTTAAAGAGAATATATATTTTGTGTTTGATATTCAATAGTTACTTTCTATTGTAGTAAGGAAAACACAGGTCAATCGATTCTTTTTGTGAACCAGAGGATGAAGGACAGCCGGAAACATGTCTTTTCCTGGTTCCTCTCTGCTTTTTATTACAAAGTAACACAAATATCAAAGAAAAGTGACCCAGAAAACATTGTGTCATTATCCCATCACATGATAAAGGAATGTAATGAAATGCATAGAAGAGGCTGATGCTGCAGAAGTATCTACGCCCATATGACAAGTTAAGGTGACCCAGAGAGCCTGGCACTATCATCCATTCTTTTGATAGATAAACATTAGCCGTTGAATAAAGTAGAAAATCAGGACATGGAAGAACCATTGTGGTTCAGTTGGGAGAGCTTGTTGTCTTTCAGTCTCGAGGTTTGAGCGTTTGTCTGACCCTGCCTATATGTCGAAACGTACTTGAGCAATAACCCCATAGTGCTTCCCATGGAGGCTGCATGGCAGCCACCACAATTGGCGTATGTGTGTAAAGTGAAAGGGTGAATGTGAACTAACAATTTAAAGTGTACTGATATGGATGAAATAGTGAAAATAACTATGTAAATGTAATGCTTTTACTGACTATAACGGTTTTTGAATGGTCAGGAATCTCCTCAACAGAAAATGTTGCATGGCACTGTTTACTTTTTGATCTGTAATGGAATGCTGCAGTTATTTTTTCTGTTGTCAGTTTTCTTTAGATTGATCCTCTTTACTTTTTGGAATGTTTTCTTGGTTTGCGCAATTTAACACAAACGTATCATGATGTCAATATATGCCATAGTCCATCTATAGTCTATATTGCCTATAGCAGGCTGCTGGAGTCAATCCCAGCTGACTTTGGACTATGGGAGGAAATCTATACGTACACATGGGGAGAACATATAAACTACACACAGTAACACCCTGCTGGTATTTGACCTTCCTGCTGTGAGGCCAGCACACAAACCACTTTGCCACAAGTCAGATTAATCTGCTATAATTAACATTTCAAAGCATTATGCGTTCTTGCTCTATTTGTCAACATAGTTGACCAATAAAATGAATCATTATTGACCTATACCTGTATGCCCAGCCGGGTCACAGTTTGTGCGAAGTAAACAAACCCCAACATGGTTCAATCGGGCACTGATTTTCGGGTGAAACAAATCTCAAAGCTTAAGTCCATGCACAGCAGACAACTCGCATAAAACAACCTCGGATGAAAAGTAATGAGGCGCAAACAGATAAACTGTCTCATCCAGGCAGATGTAACATGTCGTACCTGCCGTGGCTGTAGGTCAGTTTGTTGTTTTCAGAAGGAATCTTGGCGAGAATCTGCTCAGTGACTTCCAGGAAGTTCCCGCCGCACCAGGCATGCTTAGCCAGGATCGTGGTTCCACGGGCCACCACAGCGAACAGGATCGCCATGGCAACAGCTGTGCTTTCGGGCTCCGGTACTCTGGCAGCACAGAAAGAACCAGGCGATGAGTGACTGGAGGAGCAAGAGGAGGTTGCTTCACACACACCGAGTCTGGTGAAACATTTGAGGCTAAACTCATAACGACAACAACAAAAAAAATAAAAGGAGGTGAATGAAACGCATGGGAATGTGTGTAAATGTCAAACACAAGTCCTCAACTTGGCAGCTGCTAAACTAATGACCAAAATACCTAAGTCAGTTGTCACGAAAATTAAGGAAAGAAAAATCCAGGTAAACAACAAGCTAGCTGATATTGTTATTGACCAGAATTCACAGCTTCGTTAGAATTTGCTGTTTAATAGCGACAGCTTCAAACTACGGAGCTAAAACGTCCAGCGATTGCATGAAATGGCGAATTTAATACCTCAAAGTGTCAGCGGTGTCCCAAATGGTTCATTTGCCGCAAATTCCAACATCTAAAGAGGTTTCAGCTGCTAGCAAGCTAGCTAATCCTTTTCGAGTGACTTCTGCTTTGCAAATCCTTCACCGGAAGCGGAGTAAATTCTTTTTCTGGGTAATGTAGTTTTTATGGCTGCCTCTCCTCTTTCTACGGTACAGGAGTATTGACCAAGGAACTACATTTATTTTTTCTAACATGTGACGTAGATAGATCGTCACATGTTTTCACGCGTACCACTCGTGACGGCGGCGGCAGGCTACCATGATGTTTTATAACCCTTGTCAATGTCTCACAGGCATCGTCGTCTTGTTGACGCATGAATGAAAATAATGCAGTGTTGGCGTCATATGCACATGGCTTATTTTCACAAATCCTATGATCACCATTTCATAAAAATGATGAGCTTCGCTTCGCCCTACTTCTTTTCTGACACGATAATTGTTTGTGTGCAGTGCACACGTGGTACGGGTGACATTTATCATGTACCATGAGTAGTTTAAATTATGACTAAGTGCTGGATTCTTAACCAAATAATATATCCACTGTATTTCATGAGCATATCCTTAAATAGTTTTTAATGTTATACAGCCGTTTTTTTGTTTTTTTTTGTTCAAGTGCGTTTTCAAGGCGTCAGTCTGGTTTCCTTTGCCTTTCAGACAAAATTGAGGGATTCGATATCCCCCCTATTTGTCGGCGGAGCAGGAACATGAAGCATGGCTGAAGAGGGAGAAAATAAAGCTGTGTTAGAAACAGTAAGAAACGACACTATTATGCGTTTGTATTCAGTTATTTGTTTTTTGACAATGCGTGGCCTTCATGTGGAGTAAATAATCAGGTACTCCGAGCAAAGGTATAACGTTTTGATCGCCTGCGATCGTCACACGTGTGTAGCTTTCAGTAGGTAATACTGATTGATCTGATTGATCTTAACCAATGGAGCATTAATAATGCAGACCTAGCTCAGATCGACACATATGATAAACTGCATAGTGTGCATCCAAGGTGTGTCACTTAAAGAAAACACGTTTTCTTTTCCCTCTGCCTGTCTCAGTCTCCTGATGATACAGCGTTTCTCCGCTTGGGGGCAGTGTTTTCACAGTTTGTCAGCATGTTGCGCAGGGCAACATTGTCAGCGTCTCCTCATGATAACTATTGGCTGTACCTCCAGTGAACGATAGTGACCTCTTGGCGTGACTGAGTCACGGATCCCCTGCTGGGCAATATCAGTGTGAAATGTGTTTTTTGTCTTCCAGGTCCAGGCTGATGGAGCTGATGAGGGCTGCGTGACATTTGTGATGCACGATGAAGACCACACACTGGGAAACTCCCTGAGATATATGATCATGAAGCGGTCAGTGTGTTGCACAGTGAAAATACAAATGTCCTGATCATTTCACATCCCACTAATTGTGAGTTCAAAATAATAATCATCCCCTCCGTGTCTTGCTTTCTTTCCACAGTTCCGATGTGGAATTTTGTGGTTACACCATCACCCATCCGTCAGAGAGCAAGATCAACTTTCGCATTCAAACACGAGGTCAGACACAACCCTACATGTCTCTGTGTCCTCGGTCCCTTTTCGTATGTAGGACACAGACCGAGAAAACACTTTCAGCCTCCAAAGTGAACATTCTGGGCCGTGTTCAAAAAAGTGGGTTATGTGAAAATTCAGAGTAAGTTAACCCTGAAATGAAGGAAACTCAGAGTTTTCTGTTCCAGAAAGAGAGTTGAACTAAGCGCAGGTTTAGTAGAGGAAACCCTGAGTTTCTACCGTCTCCTCCCACCTGAAGCAGCTGCTAGAAAATGGATTGTCTGTTATTTGGGGGGGTTGTTTGTTATATAAATAAAGAAGTATGTGTGTGTAGTATTTTATTAATTTATTGAGTGTTGATGGGCACATTGTCACATTTTAAATGACTCCACTCCCAAACATCAATTTTAATACTAAAAATAAAAGCATCTAAACATTCTCAAAGATGATTTTATATTTAATTTTTAGCTGCTTCCAAGTTGCCCGTCTCCTGTTGGATTGCATCTAAATTAAATTCAGTTTTGACCTTATTTATTATTTCTACCTGTGTGCAGTGATCTTAAGTTAAATGTTATGTCAGTGGAGTAATGCTTTCAAATGTATGCGTTGATTCATGCATCAACTTTCTCCCAGTCGTCTCCTCTGCTGCAACGCCGGGACTTTTACGGCTAAATAACTCGGTTTTCAGTCTGTTGCCATAGTGACTGGTGATCTCGGGGCTCCATTGACGATGGCTTCTTCTTCTGGTTGTGCACAAGCTTAACTCAAGGTTCACATACTCAGAGTTGATTGAATCCAGATCAGCTGTGCCGGAACCGGAAACTCTTGATTTTCACATCTCGGACTAAGTCAAGTCGGATTTCAGGGAGAGACTCAGACTTTGTTGAACCTCCTACCTGGAACACCCCTCTGGTGTGATACGACTGTTAATACAAGATCCCTTGTTGAGAGTAAGAACAACTTTCTATGTTGGGGAGACGAGAAACAAAAAACACATCTGTCAGCCACTTTGCCAGGAGATAACAGCAGTCTTATCACATGAAAGGACCCTGCGAGACGGAAGAACAACTTATTTTTGTTGATTTTTCGACGCCTGGAGGATTTTTCCCTCATGGTTTCAAAGACACAATGACCTTTTAAAGCGACAAGAAAATTAAAATCCCGATTTTCTCTGTGCCTTGAGACAGAGCTTTTTGCAGACTATGTTTCTATATATATAGTTGCCCTTATTGTCCCTCAAAGCCACAGTTAAAATCCAGGGTCAAATTAAGTCGATTCATGAAGCAGGGCTCGGAGGACTGCAGCGAACAGTTCTCTTCGTTCATTTGCTCTTAAACATTGCATTATGAGGTTTAATCAATTGGATTACTGTAATAAGATTCTCCTGCTTTATCTGAGTTTTGAAAAGTGCTCTCTAGATTGAATAGGCGTCCACGAGAGCAAGCATATTGGATTTGTACCGATAAGAAGCTGAACTTTTTGGGCTTATTTGCAGCTATAATCACTTTAGGTGAACATTAATTCAAATATCCTGCTGGTTTGTCATCTTCAGTTGTGGCTGCTGCTTTTGTGCTGAACAAAATGTTGCGTCGTTCCAACGAAGAAGACGGGAGCAGCGTTTTGTGATGCCGATAACGATGTTTTTAGCACCTCAATACCATTTTTGGGTTGCCTTTTTCAGCAGGCACTGCTTAAATATAATAGGTAGAGGCAACAGCAATATAGTTCATCCATCTTCCATGCCATGTTTACCCCAAGTTCGAGTCAGTGGGTGCTGGAGCAGATACCTTGTGACTGTCGTTAAAAGCGGGTTCCACCCTGCACACATCACCGTTCCATCGCAGGGCAGACCCAGAGACACAGACAGTGACACAATTCAAACATAAAGGCAATTTAGAGTCACTAAACAACTTCAAGCACATGTTTGCAGACTAAATAAACCGGAGAAGCAAGGAAAACATGCAAACTCCACACAGTAAGGCCCCGGATTGAGCTCGGATCCTGCTCTCACACATTATTGCACCATTACATTGGGGTTCACTTAAATTTTTAGATGTCATGCATTCTGGAGCCCTGAAATATTGTTTTTCAGGTCTATTATGGTTTGTGATTGGGTGCTGACATGACAGTCTAGACTAAACATACCTTCAAAGGTTCTCCGAAATATGGAAGAGCTACTCTGGGACGAAAATGTCTTGGTCTTGGTCTCCTTACAGAGCCTCTTTCTGGCGCATTGTCTTATCAAATGACCGCAGTCACAAGACATTTGATATCTCCCAGTATCTTTTATATTTTCATGCATCACTTTCAAGTTTTGTGTTGCCGAGATAAACGGTTTGAAAAGATCCTGCAGTAATAATGGAAAGTCTGTGTTTTGCAAAAGTGCTGATCCGGGCTATGAGCAGCATCTCTCTCTCTCTCCTGCTCAATTTTGCTAGTAATTCTCAATATTTTTGAGCAAATGTGCAGGAAATAGCATCAGCATGAAAGGGGAAAAAAAATTATCCGGCGAAGCGCAAAGCTTGTGGACACTCCCACTCTCATGGATACAGAGAACAAAAGCTATATGCAGTTTCACAGGTCGGATTGAAATTCTAGAAAGTGCCTTATTTTGTTTTTAACTTTGTGTAAATCTCATTGTCACAACCTCAAAGCCGGCAAAGATTTAGAACCACCCTGTGATCTTTGGCACCCTGCCACCTCAGAGGTGTCCTGGGCCTCCCAGAGAATTCCCCGCGGTTCAGCATGTACACAAACAATGTGTGGGGAGGTGTGTGACTGGAGTGTGTGTGTGTGTGTGTGTGTGTGTGTGTGTGTGTGTGTGTGTGTGTGTGTGTGTGTGTGTGTGTGTGTGTGTGTGTGTGTGTGTGTGTGTGTGTGTGTGTGTGTGTGTGTGTGTGTGTGTGTGTGTGTGTGTGTGTGTGTGTGTGTGTGTGTGTGTGTGTGACCGCAGCTGCCATCTGAAGGTGCTGATGAACAAACTGTGGCAAAGGTGTTGTCAAGACTTAAGACTTTTAACGCCTGGAAGTGTTCCACGCACGGTGCAACCGCGCTTGACCTGCTCGCGTTTTCCTCTTTCGAAAATCGGCGGTCAAGTGTCTACCTGTGAAACTTGTGATGTCCAACCTCACTTCATGACGAAAAATGGGACACAATTACGGAAAACCAAGTCGGCGCATGAATCATTTGTGGTTGTGGTTTTAGTCTGATGTTGGTTTTCTACGATGTGTTTTAGGGGGAATCCCAGCCACGGAGCCGCTGCGGAGGGGCCTCAATGACCTCACAGATGTTTGCCAGCACGTTCTCAACACCTTCCAGGTAAACCCGCAGCCCATTGGTACGGCGGTCATCCGTCTTCTGTCGAGGATAACTGACGGGCAATTCTCTGGTATCGTAATCTAACTCAGCTGCGCGAGATTTAATGCAGCACTATATTTGGCGTTTGGCAGCTGCAGCACATTAACGTCTGTTCAGACTCATAATATATGCAGTTAAACCTATTTTGGAATGTAATAAACAACAACCCCTGCAGGCTTTCTTGATATAATGCATTCACGAAACATATTGGTAAGTCTTGGCATAAAATCCACATGGCTAATCATTAAATACTAAATTTTATTTTTGTGGCAAATAAGAGGACATCCCATTTTAAATGTCTTCATTCCCATTAGGGCATTGCATTTTTCATTCTAAAAAAATGTTTTAATCCTTTGAAATCGAATGAATGAAAATGTCTCCGTGTCCATTAAACAATGCACGTGTTTTTAATTGATATTGCACAGCTGTGTTGTTTGCTTGGTGTGAATAACTAAGCTTAAGCATGTTTAAACCACAAGTGAACGCATTGTCCATTCAGGGAAGTTTTGCGCTCACGTGTTTTATAAAACATGGAAACAGCAGGAATGCCTAAAAAAAAAAATCATTTTATTGAGTAGTACATGGTGGTAAATGTACCCTCTGCTGAAACCGTGTTTGAAGTTCAAGACTGCACAGAACAGCCCTCTGGAATCGACGTCATCAGAAAGCGTGTGACGTCCCTGTTCAAATACTGAGAGACCTGAAAAATGTCAGACAAAAATGTACTGTTCGTGTAAACGCCCGAAGCTCGCCTCACGACCAAGGCAGTTCTCATAGGATCAGTCCAATGTTAGTTTTGTTCCTTTCATGCGTTCATTCGACTGATAAAACTATTCAAACAATCACCAAAGTTTTCCTTTTGAATATTTTCTTTTGGAGCGTGGTCCAAACTAAACTTGGCCAGGTTGTGGCTGATTCACTAAGCCGGCCCTTATTTATGTTGACTTGCCACCAAAATTGAAAAATGGCGTAGCGGTATGGCTCTCGCGCTGAGCGTGGCGGCTCATCTGTCGTCCAGCCGTCGGCATCACCAGAGCTCCTGCAGGCCTCTGGACTCGGGAGGTTTCTTGAGTGGGGGGATTTACTCTGGGCTCGTATTTCTCTGGCAGAGGATAGAAGCAAGGTGACCCTGTGCCCATACATACATGTAGCAAAAAGGAAGAATCGCTCAGCTTGGTGGTGCGTTAGAAGAGAGAGGGAGTCGGCGCTCTCAAACTCAGACTCTCTCCACACTGTGTGTGAAGTCCAAACCTAACTGCGTGTTCATGTTCTCATTGTTCCAGGCCCGAGTTAATGAGTTCAAAGACAGACAGGAGCAGCCCATGGAGTGACCAGCAGTGGGTGTGGGGGACCTCGGGGACGTCGCACTCCAAAACGGTTCCGACAGTTGAATAAATGCTTCCCCTTTTCGATGCCTCCTGGTGACATAGAGGATCAGCGAACAGCACTGTGGTCATGAGACATTTGTACAGTTTTCTTTTTTTTTTTTAAATATGTTTGAATCGATTGTTCATGGATCATGATTGTCAGTTTTGGGTTGATAATTCGCGTGTTGCTGGAATGGTTATTGAAACAAATAGAAAATATTAAAACGAAGCAACAAAGACTTTCATTTAGCCCCATGTATTTTTGTAATGCCAATCCCATGGCCATTCGACTCATGCTGCGATGTTTATTTTCGTGCACGCTAATAAAACTCCTTTTTTGAAATATGTCCCGACTTCGGCGATGGGTTTCTCAAACCCCAGATTGCTTTCATCTGTCCTTTTGAAGCCACGTGTGACTGGAAGCGAAAGCTGGAATGTCTTATTAGCGGAGGAATGCGGTGCGAGCGACTTCATACGGTGCCAAGGAACGGAGGGAGAGAGCGAGAGGGCGTAGAAGTGCGAATGATACTGTTTAAGTTATTTGAGGTTAAAGTTGTTCCCCTGTCAGTCAGTCAAGTCGCTCGCTTGTTGCTCGAAATTCTCCGTCGGGATGAAACTCAATTTGAAGAAAAGGTGGAACTCCCTACTGCTCGTTTAAAAAAGAAAAAAAAAAAGATGAACGTTCCCTCATTTTCTGCTTCAGCGCAACATAAAATGTGATCCCTCCCACATCAAAGTCACAAGGAAATGTAAACAAATATATGAGCACCAAGCCAATTCTATCACCCACAGCGCTGCTGGAGACTAATGTTTCGGCCAACGCCTCCAAAAAGTGCTAATTCGATTCAGGAGGTAATCAATTTGTGGCACTACATGAGATTTGAGAATCCTTTTGTAAACAAACCCTCGACACACTCCGAACTTGTTATTTGCTATTGACAGGAAGCATCTGCTGATGTGAGCCATGTCATGACATCTTCGAAGACCTTTGAGGGTTGGAAGAGTTTTCCATGAGAATCTCGAGGGTTTTTAGGTATTCACAGTCCACAGATGGGAAAAACTGGCTGCACGTGGAGATGATTTAGTACGATGGCTTACTCTTCCCTAAAATGAATGCTCGGTAAACTGAGTTTGAAGAAAAAAAAAATCCATTGACAAGTAATGGTGAAATACTGCATTGGTGGCAGGGCTTGAACATTTCTCAATGCATTGAAAAAGGGAAAAAAAAGGAAATTGTAACAGCTAAGAAACTGAAAGAAACATTGGATTCAGCTTGGATCGCGTCGGCCTCATAAATCTTTGTAAAACAGGTATAAAAATAGAACCAGGAATTGAAAGACTGAATAATTAGAATGGGGTTTTCAATTCCCTCCAGTAGTATAACTCTTAATTCACCACCTGGGCTCCATTTAAAGTGGGTGTTGGTGGAATTCAAGCACTTCATTTAACATGGAACTCAAGGCTTTTCCTGCTCTGAGGTCGTCAGAATTAAATCTACAGACGTCAAAGAAAATAATGAGAAACCGTTTAGACAGTAGATCAGACCTGGAGAAATCCCTATTGCTTTTCTTTTCTGTGTTGCTGAGAGTGAGTGTCTCCATTTCGTTAATATATTGCAGTGAATCCAATCAAAGATCAGAGAGGCCTTATTATAGGCTTATCTGGACATGGACAGATTCAGTGTGAGGAACCAGCTGCTCTCCATTCAATATCACCATCATTTAGCGAGAGAACAACTTGACACTGCACAGATGCTACATGCAAAAGCCTTTCATGACTTATGAAACTGATGCTGACACGTGATTGAACCTGCAGCACTTGGGTTTAAAAAGGGAGAATGTCATCCTGCAATAAAGCACGGTGGAGGGAGCGTCATGATTGGGGGGATGCCTTACTGCGACCCCGGCTTGGAATGCTTCATATCACAGAGGGAGGATAACTTCCTAAGTTTACTTTATTGGCATTTCCAAGTGAATAATCTCCACCAGCTGAGTCTCGGTATGAATTGGCTGTTATAGCAGAACAACAGTTTGCTTGGTATTACAACTGAAAACATCAAAATCTACATTTTGGACACAATCAGGATCAAGGTCTGAATCCAATAGAGATGCTGTGGACTGAGCCCAGAGAGTAATTCACAGCAGACGTCCTAAAAATATGGTTCTCTAAGGAAGAATGGTTAAATCTCCTCCTGAACATGGTGCAGCTCTGATCAGTAGCCACTTGCAGCGCTGAATAGCTCACAACATTGCAAGACATAACTTCATGCACACATGCAATGTGGAAGCATGGCTCATTAAAATGACTGCGAAACCTCATCGGCTTAAATTTCTGCTTCAGATTTTGTCTTCTAAAAGTCAGGCTTCAGCCCTTCTGCTCCATAACTACTAGAAAGGTTCACATTTATGAACCCTGAGACGAGTGGAAATCTGTGTGATTAGCTTTCTGGCAGATTTTCATTCTCTCTCTCTTTTGTTTTTCCAGTTGTAGTGATCAATGTACTATTGTACATGAGTCAACTTCTGAGATCCGGCTGATGGACAGCCACGTCGTCCTATAGAATACATTAAATGGATTAAACAATGTTTTAACCATTTCCAACATTTAATCTTAATTGCTGCTCAAATTTGGGCAAGTGAATGAATGAAGATGATGTATTGAGGATTAATAAAAATTTTCATAAGAAGCAGAGACAGTGTGTTTGAATGGTTCTCTTTGTCTGTGGTTTAGCCCTGTGACTGGCAGACTCTCCATGGTATCACCTACCTTTCATCCAATGCCAGCTTGGAGAAGATCCAGCTCCCATATATTCTGGGTAAATCCGGCGAAGGACACAGATGCAATGAGGGATAGTTGGACAACGACTGTGTTGCTTCCTCCTTTAAGAGATGTATTTGGGCTTTTTTTTTTTTTTTTCCACTGCATTGATTTCAAGGCCCAAAAAGCTCACCTTGGCTCCAAGTCAACGGACTTCTAGCTGTTCCCTGCAGGACAGTTTAAACCAAGCACGGGTGGAAAGTTTTCAAAAACCATCAGCACGTAAAACTTTTTCAAAGCACTTGACAGAAAGTATTTGATTGTTTCGCACATTTCAGCCGTGGTTCTACTGCAGATATAATATAATTCAAACTGCAACAAGTTCAGTCTCATGTGCTCTTGTCACTGTCATAAAACTCATAATTTAGTACATGTGGGATTAAGTTCAAACTCATATGGGATCTTATTCAAAACATATTGTTCAGACATTTCAGAATGTTTGGCCCAGGAGACTGAATGGAAACTGCCTCAGATTGGATTACTTCCATGGAACACTTTTTTTTTTTTTTTTAAGTCATGCTCTCCTACTGTTCACAAATATTCATATTGTGAAACTGTCTGTTACAAATTTGTTACTTTAACAATGATGACATTTCATTGGAGTTTGTATGCATGTCCTACACCTCTGGTTCCCATCTCCTGTTTTTTTTCCCAGACTCCCTTATTGTATGTGAGTTGCCAAAATATCACAGTGAAGTCAAATGGATTCAGGCTCACCCTTTCCCACTGGAATAAAAAAAAAAAAAAAAAAGATTTAAGCGGTGTCTTAGGTCTGCTAGTCTTTTGCAAAAGTGTCTTATTATGGTTTTTTTTTTCCAACATGCACAAATCTATTTGCCAACTGCAGACCAGACAAAGCCTTGCTCAAGGGCGTCTCAGACCACTACAGGTTTTTAATGCCGTAAGTACTCTCTTAACCTCATTTAACTACATGAGCTCAAGATGAAAGCAAAATCTGTGTGAGTGGTACGTCAGGAAACCCCAACAACAAATACATTGAGACTTCAGTGAAGCATCAGAATCAGTTTGGGGGCAAAATGAAGACATAACCACAAGTTAAAAAAAAAAAAAAAGTCCCTGCGTCTGGTGGAACTTGAAGCTGTTTCCAAGAAGAAGGATTACTATGTGGGAAAAAGAAAAAAAGAGACCTGGCCCTTTTCAAGTCTGCACCAAATGATCTTCCCTGAAATCTCTACAGCAATTCGTGACGTTAAAAGCAGCTCATAGCGCTGAACCCCGAAGCCTCGTGTCCGCAGGCGTTTCACGCAGGCAAAGCGAAACTTTAAACATGTATTTGTTTTCCCTGTGGAAGCACACAATACAGGTGGGAGTAATGTCAGACTTTGACAGGTTGGTGAAAACAGTGGGAAGCTTGTGCACCACAGCGAAAGTCAAAGCAAGTTTTCACATTTTTGAGAAGGTAATCCCATGTGAAATTAAATGTCATGAAAACACATTTCCAAAGCATGACTTTTCCCCAAACATCATACCTAATAAAAGCATGTGGTATCGATATATCTGTGAGATTGCGTCTCGAGTGACCAGGGTTGAAACGCTGTATCTACATTGGCTCCAAAACCAGGCAAACAACAGAATCGCTATAAAATAATATTTATTACTGTATTCTCCAAACAGATAAGTATAGTATGAGTGTAGTTTACAACACAAAGGTAAATAATTCACATTTGATTAGCTTTTTGACAGAAAGTTGACTGCTACAGTTTTTACTTGGAGGTTCCTCACAGCAGAACTGCAGAAGCCTCAGTAAAATAATCACACACTAAATATATATAGTGGCCAGCGTATCTAACTGATAGTTATACATGAAAACTAATACACAGGGATACAAGAGTTCTTGTGTCCAGGACATTAACAAATAGCAATAGAAATCTCCTCCGTTTCAGTCTTCAGTGTCAGTAAATCCATCGTGACACTTTGTGAAGAAGCACAGAAAGAATTTCTATCAGCAAAACACACCAACCAAACAATGACAAAGGCAGCAGGTAAAATAGATTTATTCAGTTTGAAATCGTAACATGCAAATTACACTAATCCATATCCGATGTGTTTTTCTCAGGGTAATTTGTTAAAAGATATCACAAAAGCATTTTATTTCCTTGTGCTCACAAAATACAATTCCTACTAAAAGAAGCCTTCGGCTATAGTTTCTTTGGCGGCTCTCGAAAGCAGCGGCTTTTAAATCTTTGTCACGTCACCGCTCCCTGACAGAGGCTAAACATTTTGAGATTTTAAAAGCGCACCTTGCGCGGAAAGGTTATGGACATTTTTTTGTGTGTTTTGACACATTATCTTAGAAAAATATAAGCTTTATCCACAATGAAAGACATCAGGAACACTTGCAGAAGGACTGCACTGATAAGAGTTGTACAAATGGCCTCCCCTGCGTATTTAGCATGATGAGAATCATCTGGTGTTTGTCAGAGTTCTCGGGACAACAGCTGCCCCGCACATGACTCGGACCGGTGATGATTTCCAGAAAAACAATTTCCAATGCTCGGCTCGCCACATGACGGTGAGGCGCACGGTGGGGCCCGTTTCCCTCGGGGTTGTGATGTCAGCCTGGTGAACGGGCATTGAGCTGTTTCGTCACGCATTTGATTGTCAGATATTCGACAGCGCGTCTCGGAACCGTGGAGGCATTTTTATTATGGAGAACTCTGGCGTTAAGAGGCCCTTTGTGAAAATGACTCGCAGCTTTCCTCGATCCAGCTGCGTCGGCGCCGCCGACACGGAGGCTTTGCCCCGTCTCCACACGGGATCTCCACTGATTTTTTTGCCGAGCGGAGGAAATGCAAAATAAAGCAATCGGGAGTGTGATTTGAAACAGCAAATCCAACTTCCCACAAGCGAAGAAAAGCAGCATGAGTGTGTGTGTGTGTGTGTGTGTGTGTGTGTGTGTGTGTGTGTGTGTGTGTGTGTGTGTGTGTGTGTGTGTGTGTGTGTGTACGTTTTCATGTTCATGTGTGTTTATGTGTGTGTGTGTGTGGCCGAGTCTCACAGTTGTCTTAACTATGTTTCTCTTCTGCAACTACTCCCAATGCCGTCATAGAGGTGCAACAGAGGCAGAACGACATCCACCCCCGAAGCTCTTCATAGAGGCTTTACGGCAGAACAAACACACAAAAGCCCCACAACAAACTGGCAGTGTAAAAGGGGCTAATAAAGCTGAAACAGGTTGTACTTATTAGTGCTTCTTTATCCATGAAGCACCGAAGGCTAGATATACTTGCTTTGCAATCTACATGTAAATAATACTGTACATAAATTACAAAATGCTTGAATAAACATACTTCATGAGTGTATTTGCCATATTAGTCTTCGGGGGAACCTTTAAGACCTGAACGTGAAGACCGTTAACTAGTTTGCATGTTATTGCTTTCGTCGTAGCTTTTACATTTAGTATTTCAGCCTTGAGCGGGTACAGTCCTGTTGTGTCGTTCGTCAGATTGATCTCTGAGCCTTTCGGTGAGCCCTGTGGGAATGAGTCCCCCCCCCCCCCCGCTTCATTCCGCCCTGCTGACTCACATCTGAGTGTGATGGCAGAGGTGCAGCCGTTTCTCCCTGACTGGAGGTGATGGGAGCGTTCAGTGTGGCAGAGGAACTGTGTAAATGACTGTGTTGGTGATTATGAAGAGCTGGTATATTTCTGACTGGAACGGGAGCTGGAGCGGTCGAGGCCGTTCCCGTGGCAAGAACCCTTCCAGCGTCCTCCGGAGCCTCGCTCGTCCAGTGGAGACGTTCGGTAGCACCAGCAACACAGGCACGACTACGCACACACAGATATACATGTGTTAGTATTTTGTCGACTGTACTGCGAAATAACATAATGTTTCTTCCCTCTTACCTGGAAACAGTTTTTGAACTTCTGGCTGACAAAGTAGAGGGCGATGGGGTTAATGCAGGAGTTTAGGGAAGCCATGTTGATCCCAATATAATCCATCACTAACAGGAAACTGGCAATGAAAGGGCAAAATTTACAATAAAGGCCAAAGGAAATCACAGAGGGTGGAGAACAATGAGCTTCTTTATGGCAGTTCCACGTACCTGAGCAGTTCACAGCGGTTGGGGTCATTTTCGTCATAGACTGTTTTTTTCAGAATGCGGCTGAGGTGAAGCGGCAGCCAGCAGAAAGCGAAGATCAACACCAGGCAGAACACCGTCTTCGCCACCTCCCTCCGCTGCAACGAACAAACACATACAGACAGTGAGCGGTGATCTCCCTCTCGGATCATTTCGATGCACCGCCTCTGAATCGGCGTGCATACCTGTTTCATGTGATCGTTGAGGGCGATGCGCATTCCTTTTTTCCGACTGAGCATCTCGCAGGACATTAAAGTGTAGAAGATTCCTGTGCAGGCCAGCGGGAAGCAGAAATAGAAACCAAACAACCACCAATCTTTGGCCTCCTGGTAGAACTGGGAGGAGAGAAACAAAAATAAACCTCAGCCGGAAACAAAACATGCAGCACGGTGTAAACACAACAATCATCCAGTATTATGGATCTTTTCTCCCACAGTACGTCTGCATTCCCTTCCGGTTACATTCGGCATACTATTGTTTTGTTACAGAACAAATTCTTTCTTTCGAGGCCATTTGCAGTTTGCTAAATTAAAGACATTCCCCGTTTTAAGTCTTTCACGTTAAAAAAAACTCCACAGAATTTCATGCTTGATTTAATCTGTCTCCTTCGGTTTCTTGCCTCTGACTTTAGAGAGGCACACATCTTTGTGATCCAGGTCTTGCGTTGTGGATTCAGTGTGAATGTTTGGAGAAACAGTCCCGTTTGAAAGATTTGCATGTGTTATTGTGTATTTTGATCTCACGACATGGCGCCGGAAAAAGAAGAAGAGAGAGCCTGATTAAAGTACAGCTCTAATTGTACCGCATTGTATTTGCTTCGCTTCAAAGTGAACCAGGCTTTTGACATCAGGTGCGTGAAAAAAACCCAACAAAAATCCACCCTTTTCATACAAAACACATTTCAATCAACGTGCAGGATAATTCTGACCATGTGTCACTGAAACAACATCATATTCCTCATTAGAGATTTTTCAATCGATGGAACACACTTCCAAGTCGAGGTTGTTCTGCACACATTTTGCATTAACCACCCAGCTGTTTAGTGTTTGGCCTCATGTTAAAGTCAGTCATTTATGTGCTATACCCTCACATATTTCCACCAGGAATTCAATGCATTTATTTTCATCCTCGTCTGAGCCTTTTTACGCGGAGGCCGGCAGATGTCCCGATTAATTTGTTTTGGTTCTAAATTCCGATGCAAAGTGTCAATATCAATGCTGAACAAGTGGTTCACTATATTGTAGAGATGTATCGGGGAAAGCATATACAGGACTCTCTTTAAATTGGTATTTCGAAATTCCAATTAGAGTTGTCGGCTTGTTTTTGAAACTGTATTTCAACCTGATACTCAGTCCAATACTGATACTCAATTCAATTGACTAATTGAAGAAAAACAGTAATTCTGGTAGTTTTCCCCCCACTTCTACCCTGATATACAATCACCATCATTGATATGTATATTGTGTGTGTGTGTGTGTGTGTGTGTGTGTGTGTGTGTGTGTGTGTGTGTGTGTGTGTGTGTGTGTGTGTGAGGGTTGACTTCACCAATAAAAAGTAGGGAAAAGGTTGTACGTTCGTCGGCGTGCATTGTATGTATGTATGTATGTATTTTTGGTTCAATTAGATTTTGAGATCGATTGGGTCAAGGGTCAAGGTCTATGTCATGAAAAGGTCAAAAATGTATTTTCCACAACACGGTCAGTTTTAATCTGCTTCATGTGAAACCAATGCCAAAATGTTCACGTTTCAATTCCCTATCCTCTGATATGCCACATGATGCAGTGACATTATGACCCTGGTGAGTGGTTGTGGTCAAAGATGTATGTATGTATGTATATATGTATGGTGCGATGACCTGTCCAGGATGATCCCTGAGATCAGCTTCAGTGAACCGTGATCCTCAACTCGAGAATGGGATATCGAAGATGTATTGATGGAATGCAGAAATTAGATGTACTCATGGATAGAACTTTCAGCAAAATGAAACTGCATATAATAACCATCGATACTGGTTTGGTCACAATGTACACACATGCAGCCAAAAAAATATTCAGATAATTGTTTGTAAAGAGCGTGAAACAATTTTCTTTTTTGCTTTTTGGATGGATTTATTGCTGAATACCAAACTAAAAAGTGCTTGCAGCTAGCGTGGGTGTGTGACTCAACTTAGTAAAACAAATTAAATGTGTGGAAATAACATTTATTCAGAGCAACTTCCAGTAATGTGTTGCACATTGCTCCATTTGCTGTTAACCATCCCAACCAAAACCCAGCTAAGTATGATATAGTATACTAAGAATTAAATGGAATTTTCATACTGCATACTTTTATGTAAATCCTGTCTATAGCCTGGATTCTATTTTCTGTAGTAGTACAGTAGGTGGTTTTTCTATGCCGTGAGTACCAGACATGCCCACTTTAACCCCCCCCATTATTCACCACCATTGTGGTGAATTGTGAAACAGTAGAACCCAATTCTTCCTCTGCTGCTTGTGACAGGCTACACATCTCAATACATGCCCACCTTCATGAAGCTGGTGGTCTGCTCTGGATGCAGCAGGCACACCCGCAGCTTGTTCCCTCTGTAGGGCATCTCCAACATATCGAACGCCAGCGCCTCGGGCACCGCCAGCACCACGGCAGCCAGCCAGATGAGAGTCACCTCCACTGCTTTCCACAGGGGGATCCCCATCCCCTTCACCCTGCTCCATGACGTCACTGCGTGGTAGCTGCACGCACAAAACACAAACACGGAGGCGTCAGCTGAGTTAGAGTAGCTGTTTCTGCTGTGTAGGCGGAGAGGCGGTGGGCTCACCGGTCGATGCTGAGAGCGCACAGGCTGAGCACGGTGATCCCCACAGAGGCCTTCTGGATGAATGGCATCAGCTTGCAGACGTACACACCGAACGGCCAGTCCTCAGCTATCAGCTGCGAAGGAAAACAGGTTTGTGAAGATTCTCTAATGAGGGCAAGTTGAAAAAGGATCACCTGTTTAAACACACACAGACGCTCCTGAGGTTCATTTCGAGGTCCCACACTTCCCCGTGTCCATTGCTGTTAATAACAGATCTGAAGACGGAGGGTCCCTCCTCACTGACAAGGTCTTCCTCTCAGGGGGAATATATTCTGTTCAGGGCCGAGGTGGGGTACGTTTAACTAAACAGTCTGTGTATTTCATTCTCAGGAAGACCTTTATGTTTTTCAGCTATTTACACATGCCGAAGGTGTTGTCTCTGGTGGCTCGAAGCAGTCAGATTATATAAAACCATCCAACTTCCAAATGTTTGTGATTAAATGTGTTTATCTTGTTGAAATGCTTCATAATACTCTCCTCATGGCGAGCATTAGCTGGGGATTAACATCAGTATACAGTTTGAGGATGTGGGACCTTTAATACAAAGAAAATCTCAGTCAGGATGGTGGTTTGTCAGACTCTCTTGGATGAGGTGAGGGAGCCTTCCAGCCTGATTGGATCAAAGGGAATCCAGTTAGACTGGAAAAAGAAAACAAGTTTATTTGAGTTTTTTTGCTTGAGTTTCGGAGCCTTTCTCAATTTTACCCTGACACCGCAGGCCTCCGAAGGTTTCATCTTCACACACAAAAGACAACCAAATAAAAACCATATCTCTCATAATACCAACAAACCTCTTCGCATCTGCTTCTTTTTTACTTGGAGGGATTGTGTGTTGTCAAGGTGGAAAAGCCTGCACAATGTAATGTGGAAAAAGAAATGAACCAAACTTCACAGGAGCGGCTGGATGTAGTGAAGGACCACAGCAATAAACTTTTAAGTAAACCAGATCTCAGCCACAGGATATTGCAAAGGCGCAATCAGACTGTGATATGAAATGGTGAAAATTTTACTTTATGAAACACTTTATGACAGTCAGACAAAACGCCAACTTTTTTAAAATGAGCGAAATGGAGAAATCACTTAGATCTGAAGCTTCAACGTGAGAATGTCTCTTTGTTGTGAGGTCCCAAAAATGTTTTGCTCCAGGCAGACACCACCGGACCCGTACGATAAACAAAAGAAAAGTTAAGCAGGGTTACCTTGTACACATTGATGGGGATAGCGATGATAATATAAAGCAGGTCTCCCAGAGCCAGGCTCCCAATCAGGACGTTGGGTCCGTTCCTCATGCACTTGTTCTTATATATGATCCGGAGCAGCGTCGAGTTTCCGATGATCCCCACCACAAAAATCAGGCAGGATATGACCGTGTTCACATACTTGAAGGCGTGCTTGATCTCCGTCGGCTTTATGCACATGGGCGGGAATGAGCTGCGGGGCCTCCCGGGCTGTGGGGGGGGCGGGAGCAGGGAGGACGCATTTCTCCTGAGTGGTTCGAAAGGTTCGGCGCCACCCTGCGAGTCCCGGACGAACCTGGAGGCCTTGGCAGCAACCACCAACAGGCACAGCAGCGCTACGACCCTCATGCTGACACAGCAAGATGAATCCTCGCTCCAGAGCTCACACACCTATTCCACACACTGGACTTTGCTCCGGGCCTGGCAGCGTTGGTCCAAAATGGTTCTGAGGAGAAGGAAACAGCGACCACCATGTTAGGCTGTAAAGAAAGAGTTTGTGAAGAGGCACTGTGAGAATAAAACCAGAGTGGGTCAAGAAACAACACTTAAGGTTCGGATGAGACCTGGGCATTTTATGGCCACGAAGAGAAACTTAGATTTGCCCTTTGATTGTCCTGTACAGGTCATCACTGAGAAGATCTGAATCAAATGAGAATAGAGTGCTTTGATTTAATTCTTTAAATTTTACACCTTGAATACACACCTTAAGGCAAAATCTGCAAATCAATATAATCACTCGACAAAACCATGTTTCATACTGCTTATGTAATACCGCATACTGTATTTGTTAAATTCATACTGATAACTGAGGGGACATTTTGACCTCTGGAGAATTAATCTTTCGCCTCTGATCAGAATGAAGATATCCTTTAAAAAAAAAAAAAAATCACTTTGGTTGCTTTAAAAGAGCTCCAGAAACATGTCAGAGTTTTCTTCTACTCCATGAATTACGTAACATGGGAATTGCAATGTTAATGTCATGATTTCCAGATGAATGTTGTTTTTAAGATGAAGTTCAAAGGGATTTTATGTTTCTCTGGGAATGTGTGATATCTCAATATCTATTGGACTGTTGTGAAATTTGCAAACAATTTCCAAGTCCCACGCACAATAAATTGCGACATTTTAACTTTCGTTTTTCAATGAACTGAAGGCATCCAGTTAAAATATTATGTACATGGAGTTATGAATAGAAATAATGTGTGAAATCAGTTATTATAGCCTATACTGAGAAATTGTATATTAGAGTTGCGCAACTCTATTCATGACTCTATATGCATAACTCGCACATGCAAAAGTAAGGTTCCTTATGAAAAAGAAAATGTGTAGATGTGTGTATGTATGGGGCTGTTTATTCTCTCACAATAATGTGATGGTAAAGAGACAGATTTGAATTCAGGCCAGGTTTTTCTCTGAGGAGTATGCATTGTTCTTCCACAGTTAGTCCAGAAACATATATATGGGGTGACCTGGTGATCCTGAATCACCTGTTATCAATCAGTCAGTCTAAAATATAACTAACAAGAGTCAGCTAGTGACATGATGGTAGGAGAAGAAGATAAAGATGACAGGAAGATGTTAAGAGGTTGGATCCCCTCCGCCCTGTCGGCCAAACAAACTTTAGGTTTTACATTATTTGCAAGATCACAAGCTGGATTCTGCTAAATTTGCAGGAAGTGAAACAAAATAACCCCTAAAAAAAAACCCAAGTTTTAATAAACTATCTAAATCATTTGAACACCACTGCACAAATACCAAGGAAACAATCCACACATGTACTCCAAACCTCTTCAAAATGTGTTTTTCTTTCTTCTTTTTAATTCCATGGCTAGAAAACCTAAAAGCCAGGTTGCACAGTGGTGTAGTGGTTAGCACACTTGCCTCCGAGCCAGAATACCCCTGGTTTGGGAAGCCTTGGTGCATTTCTAAAATTTGCATGTTCTCACAGTTTGTGTGTAACAATTTCCTCCCAGAGTGAAAAAAACATGCATTTGTGGTCTCTGGTGACCCTAAAATTACACGCATGTGTAAATGTGAGTGTGTGACTGTCTGTCTCTTGCACATCTGTGTTTGCCCAGCGATAAACTGGCCACCTGTGCAGGGTTTACATTAAAAATAAACTTAATTAAATTGCTGCAGTGAGCATTCAAGGTCCTTCACAACATTACATAGATTTTTAATCAGGCCTTTTAAAACTTTCAACAAAAGTATTCCCAACTAATCCCACAAGAGCTAAAAGATGTCGCTTTGGCCTGCAGCTGAACCACTCCAAATGTAAACAAGTCTTTTTTTTTTTTAATGATGAAACAGCTACATATGCAAAGCTCAAAAGATGTTTACATGCCATGCCGTTTCGGAACCAGGTTTATGACCTCCGTGTAGGGTCACTATCAAGGTGTTAAATATAGTTTTCCTCACAGTTTTCTGAACTTAAACGACAAGGGGCCATGTGTGGCAAAAGAAGCAGTCCCTCCAGAGGCACAGTTCCAAAGCAGAGACTCCTTTTGTGTGTGTGTGTGTGTGTGTGTGTGTGTGTGTGTGTGTGTGTGTGTGTGTGTGTGTGTGTGTGTGTGTGTGTGTGTGTGTGTGTGTGTGTGTGTGTGTGTGTGTGTGTGTGAATAGATAGTTTTAACTACCAGTGTAAAGTTCTCTGAGAAACTGTGAAAAACAATCCACAGATTGACATTTAGTTTCAGTTGCAGTTCATTGATCCTCTAATTGTTTGTACTATAAAGTTGTGCAGAATTGTCAACAGTAATTGTGGAATTGTAAAAAAAAAAAAAAAACAAGACCTTTGAATTAAATATTGTCACTAATAAAACAAAGCAGCCCAGTTAATCAGTTGAAAACAATGTGTTTGTCATCAAGTGAAATGTAAAACATCCACACACCAATGATCAAATTCAGCTCTATTCCTTCTGCACCGGAGCGCTAATTCAGACATCAAACAGGACATCGACTCCTTAATGAATAGATTGGGCTCTAAGTGTCTGTTATAAAAACAATCCGTTGGAGTTTTATGTGAGGAATGAAAACACAAATAAAACAGGAACATTAACAGTGTGCTGAAAGCACAGCAATTCAGCAGTGAGAGGGGTTTGTACAAAGAAGCAAAAACACTATAAAACACAGCAGAAGTGGTGGAGGAACAAATAATGAGGACAGTGATAACGGGGCCTAGTGTGTGTGTGTGTGTGTGTGTGTGTGTGAGAGAGAGAGAGAGAGAGACAGACATCCTATTTTTCTCTGACAGAGGACACTAGCTTGGCTCTGTGACTCTCCAGAATCATGTGTACCCCCAGACTTGCCTGGGGGTCCCCCCCCCCCCACGATGAATGGGCTGATTGACTACTGAGGCACACAATGAAGGTTCACTATCCCACAAAAGATACGATCGCCACCTACGAGCAGATGTGCAAACCTCTTCACATGATGGTTCGGAAAGTTTTGTGGACCGATGCTCAGTTTACATTTTATGATCCGCCTGGCATTTGGGGAAATTGCACGCAGACACACTCGGAAACACCAAAGAAGCGCAACACTCGTGAACCCACAGTCTTAATGACAACTGCTGTTTGTGGCCGAGCTTGGCTGCAAAACACTGGCTCGCTCTGTTCATGCACACAAAGACCGAAAATCACATGGATGAACTCACATATCACAAGAAATCAGTTTTGAAAATTTCTGGCCGTCGTCCATACACAAACCCTCCATCATGTGAATGATGCCATTGTGGAGTACGTCATAAAAGCTCATTAAGCTGGGTTCGAGCAGGGTTTTGTGATTTTACTGGGAAGCTGAGTTTTAATTGGACTGATCCTCCTAATCTAATAGGTTTTGCTTAAAAGGAATACATCTCTGATCTTGTCGCTCTGCTGGCTCCACATCTTAGGAGGAGGAAGCCATAGAGTTGGCAGGGAGAGTATAAATGTGAAGGGGGTGGGGTGGGGGGGTGCTTGGTGCTTGTGTGTGGAAAGGGGAGGGGTGGTGTTGAAACTGTGGAGAGAAGGAAAAAAAAACACAGTAGTGCAGGAAGAAACAAAACTCCCAAGATTGAGAAAACTGACAGCTGATATAAGTTTTTGTGTCGAAACACAATGAGAGGCGAAGGAAAGCAGCGGAAGGGCGGAAGAGTGAGAGATGAGAGATGAGGTCCAATGAGCCCCGAGAGGGCAAGAGTCAGCCAGTGGCATGATGGTAGGAGAAGGTTGGATCCCCTCCGCCCTGTCGGCCAAACAAACTTTAGGTTTAACATTATTTGCAAAATCACAAGCTGGATTCTGCTAAATTTGCAGGAAGTGAAACAAACAAAAAAAAACAACTTAAAAAATCCAAGTTTTCATGAACTACCTAAATCATTTGAACACCACTGAACACATACCAAGGAAACAATCCACATATGTACTCCAAACCTCTTCAAAATGTGTTTTTCATGGCTAGAAAACCTAAAAGCCAGGTTGCAGGTAATGTAGTGATTAGCACTCTTGCCTCCGAGCCAGAATATCCCTGGCTTGGTGCATTTCTAAAGTTTGCATGTTCTCACAGTTTGTGTGTAAAGATTTCCTCCCAGAGTGAAAAAAACATGCATTTGTGGTCTCTGGTGACTCTAAAATTACACGCATGTGTAAATGTGAGTGTGTGACTGTCTGTCTCTTGCACATCTGTGTTTGCCCAGCGATAAACTGGCCACCTGTGCAGGGTTTACCTTAAAAATAAACTTAATTAAATTGCTGCAGCGAGCATTTTTTCCTCATCAATTTTTATCAGGCCTTTTAAAACTTTCATCAAAAGTATTCCCAACTAATCCCACAAGAGCTAAAAGATGTCGCTTTGGCCTGCAGCAGTGTGCACAAATATCTCAAAGATCTTATCACTGGTCTCATCACTGGTCAGCTGAGAGAAAGAAAAAAAGAGAAAAAAACCTGCAAAACGTAATTGAGTTTGACGCAATTATACATCCTGTTGTCTTCATGGAGAGCTTTATGGGGTGTTTGTTGAAAGTAACTGTTTCGCCTGGTTTGTGCACACAATTGATGTCTCACCTCTTTGAACCACTTTAAACACAAACACAGCGTCATGACTTTATGATGCAACAGCTAAATATGCAAAGCTCAAAAGATGTTTACGTGCCATGTCCTTTATGGACCAGGTTTATGACCTCCATGTACAGTCATTATCAAGGGGTTAAATATAGTTTTCCTCACAGTTTTCTGAACTTAAAACGACAGGGGCCGTGGGAAGATAAAACAGATCAGATGAGTTCTTGATGTGTGTGTGTGTGTGTGTGTTTGTGTGTGCGCGCGCACTAATGTGTGACCCCATGTATCTCATAAAAAATGAACGTGTGTGCAAAGTGCAAAGGTCCAGCAAACTGGGGGCCTCAATTGTGTCTGAGTGAAGTGGTACGGGAGCATCTCAGAGACCAAACAGCCTTTAGAGAAGGTAGCAGACATTCAACGAGGTTCGGAAGAAAACTGAATCGAAATACGATACAATAATCAATTCATCGTATGCTTGTTGGATGTCCGTGCGTAAAATCTATTCAAAACCAGTGCGCACTTACCAGATCGCGATTATGTGATCCAATCAATCCAAAGTTTTCCAATCAATATTCCAGCAGATTCCCTCCTCTGGTCATAAATGCTTTCACCATATGTGTCGTCCCCCCCGCCTGGTGAGCTCCTGGAGTGAAAGTGTGAAAGTTCCCTGTGTATCCAGCTGTGCTCCAGGACGCTCCGCTCTGGCCGCGCTGCGCGCCCCAGTCTGCCGGAGCGACTTTTTATAGTAGCGAGCCGGGAGGCTGCACAGGCAGCCAATCACACGCTCTCCCTTCCCTCCCCCGAAGCCAGGATGCACTCCAAGTATATAATAAGAAGAAAAGTCTGCCTTTCTTCACGAAAACGTAAAACTCTCCAGCTCGTGTTCTTGCTGCCGATAAAGCACAAATAGTGCACAGCTGTAAATAAAAGGGAAGTTTCCCCTTCAGGAGAGCGAACGAGATAGAAGACATGTGTCGTGGGAACCGTTGTGCTTTTCTTTGAAGGACCTTCCAACAGAACACAACATCCACATACTCCCTGACACCTGCTTCCTCCTGGATAATTATTTCAAAACTATTCTCTATCAGCATTCTGTTGGATCTGCAACCTGCAGGTCTGGACCACGTGTGGTTCTTTAGCCCTTCTGCTGTGACTCTCTATAACTTATTTATGCATCTTCATATACATTCTTGTTGAATATTTCTTTAATTGTAAGTTCATAAGCAGATAGTATTCATTTGATACATCATTATCTCCTGACTTCAAGGCAAACTGGCTAGAAAAATGCTGGAATCTGGAAAAAAAGAGACGCAAAAAGATCAAATAGAAAGGTTATAAAACAAACAAAATGCCCAAAAGATTCCCCCAAAAGCTAAAATAAATAAAATAAGAAAGAAAGAAAGAAAGAAAGAAAGAAAGAAAGAAAGAAAGAAAGAAAGAAAGAAAGAAAGAAAGAAAGAAAGAAATATTCAACAGCCAAAAGGTAAAAATGCTGTTAAAAGCTGAGTTAAACTTTCTGAAATGGTTAGAATTGCTAAAGCATTGGGGAAAATTGGGGATATCGACACAATGGTACAGAAAGCTAAAATAACAAAAAGAAAATACATAAAGAAAGAAAGAAAGAAAGAAAGAAAGAAAGAAAGAAAGAAATAATTTTTTTTTTTTTTAAAGCCACCAGAAAGTGCTAGGAATGGAATACAATGTTTACCATTGTAAAATAAGGCACTTCAAAGGTACACCAGTATACAGCTTTATGAGCTGCACCAGTCATGTTTTATTTCAGTAGAATTTGGTTCAAAAGGCTCTTTTGGTGGTGAAGGTTGTGCTTTATCATCAACATTACTGTGTCAATCGAGCTGAACTAATCCACACTGAAAGCAGCTTTTCATAATGATCAGCTCACAATAGAAACAATATCTTTTAAAGAACACGCGCCTATTAAAAGAAGTTGTGACTGAACCCATTTTAAGCTGCAGTGGCGCTAACGCTCTTCTATCCATTTTACATTGTCGCATACAAGTTTACTGTGGGGCAATTACTTTTTGCCTGATGGCTTTTTGAAGATAGAGCATGAACAAAAGTTCCATGCTTGTTTGAGATAATGCTCAATATCCAACATGTAAAACCAGCAGCCAGGCTTCGAATTGGCTCCAAATCTATTTTGAAGCAGACTTAGACAACCTCAAACAAATACTCGTTCAGATGACTTGAACAGAAGATCTGTGTTTGTTGTAATATGTTTAAAATAAAACAACCTCCTTCAACAAGGACTGGGGCTACTTGTGCAACACACTGCATGTGTGTACATTCTGTATAAAGGATGTCACTTGGAGTGTTGCCATCAATTGGTCTAGTTCTGTGCTTCGGGGCTTTTATTTGTGTGTGTGTGTGTGTGCGTGTAGTTTTCCTTGCTCCCTCTGTGCATGTATGGGTTTTCTTTGAGTGGTCTGGTTTCATTCCACAGTCAGAGGAAACACATGTGTATTACATGAATGGAAGCCTGTAAAGTGGCCATGTGCATATGGATGGCTGTCTCTTTATGTTTGCCCTCAGCCAGTGTCAGCAGGGATGAGCTCCCACCGCCAGCGCCAAGTTGAATAAAGCAGCACCGAAGATAAAGCGATGACACAGACATCAGCAGTGGGAACTTTTTTTTTTTCTTTCTTATGAACAGCTGCTTTCACATCTCCTTCCAGATGCACCTTGCATAAGTAAACAAAGAAGCCAGACACACAAACATGGGATCAGTTGCCATTCTCTGCATCGCTGTTTAAAAACGAATGAAAGATTGGAAGGAGGGAAAAAAAAAACGTGTGGGTGCTGCTGCATTACATTGTTTTGCAAATGGTGTTTCAGACTGTGCTGTGACTCTGTTCCCACAACATGCCCGACCTCGCTCATTGTCCGTTTGCCCTCACAGGCTCCTGGCTCTGCCGGCAAAAGGCAGCTTCTCTTTGTGAACCCTCTTGTGTTACGGACTATCCACTACCCCAAAGGGTGTGTGCCCCGCATGCAGAAACACATACACACATGCTCGCTCTCACACCAAACAAAGGACCTTTCTGTGGAGTCCATGTAATGACACCCATCTCCTGCTCTATTTTGGGAGGCGTCTATTCCGGGTGCATCATTATTGTCATTAGCACAGTCTCATATTATTAAACCATTAACAGGCATTATCACCATTTTAGACACTCAGTGATGCATTCCTCTGCACCTGTGTGAGTGTGTGTGTGTCTGTGTGTCTGTCTGTCTGTCTGTCTGTCTGTGTGTGTTTTACTATCTCTGCATTCGTTTACCTCTCTTTGATGGGTCCAGTCCAGGCCAGGCTCATAAAGCACTGCCGCCAGTCCAGCCTCGCAATAAGATAAATAACTTGGGGCACTTCAGACTTACCAGGCTTACAAAAGCCCAAACAGAGAAGTCTGAACCAGACACCAGACGGTATTTAGGCATTTTAATTGAAGAACATTTAACTTTTAGTCCTCATGTTGAAACCTTAGTAAAGAAGGTTCGGCTCAAGCTGTGTTTCTTTCGAAACAAAGTCCTGTTATTCCGATGAAGAAGAAATTGGTAGGGGCAACCTTCATCCCATTGCATGACTATGGTGGCCTTCTGTGTATTCAAACCCCTGCCCAATGCTTGCTTTGCCTGGACACTGTGTACCATGGCTCTTTGAGGTTTGTCACAGGCTACAAAGCTCTTAGCCAATATTGCATCGTACACGCTAGAGTTCAGCGTCACTCCATGGCCATGTTGACTCGCACACCGATACAATTTTATTTATGAATCCATCCTTGGCCTGATCCCCTTTTACCTTGTGTGGGAATATTTTCTTCAAAACCAGCAATTGTTGTCTGCGCTCATTACTGAATTATTGAACCTATCTTGATGAGGAATTTTATAAATATGGTGAATGGTCTGAAGGCAGATTCCATTGGCGTGTGGAGCTGCTTTGCTTCTCTTTGCTTTTGCTAGGCATTCCTTATTGCTGTATGATTTATATGTGTTCTATAATGTGGGTTTTTTTATCGTTTCAATGTTTGTTACATTTAAATGTGACATTTGTTCTCTTTGGTTGCTCTGTTTGTCCTTGTAAATTATTTTCTTTTATGCATGATCTGGTAGGATATTCGAAGCGGATGTTTTTCTTTTAACTCACAAGATGCAGTGGAGCCAAATGGAAATCTGGCCAACAAGTGGTATGAGATTTATATAGAATACTGATGGGGTTTTAATAAAAGATCATCGGTCAGCAGGTTCATCCTCTCAAAACTATGATCATACTAAATCATTGGTGGTGATACTACATGAGTGTACAAATGGTGGGGAAAATCCATCACAGTTAATGTTTAGTTTATTTTTCGTCAAAATATCAATGGGTATATAGTTGAAATAGAGACTTAAAAAGGTCAATATGTGATTGTGTGTGTGTGTGTGTGTGTGTGTGTCTGGGACATTCCCTTGGTAAAAACACCAGCTTCGTCAGAAACCATAGTCGTCATGGAAACTGAGGTCCAGTCCTAATGAGGCGGCTTGTCATTTCTGAGGTCCTGGTTGAGAATCGGATTAAGGTTGAGGGCAGGCATGAAGCCAACAATGTGAAGCTGAGAGGCTTGAGTTCGGATGAGAACAATGCATGAAAGTGTGTGTGTGTGTGTGTGTGTGTGTGTGTGTGTGTGTGTGTGTGTGTGTGTGTGTGTGTGTGTGTGTGTGTGTGTGTGTGTGTGTGTGTGTGTGTGTGTGTGTGCCAGAGAGAACACAACATTGTCCCTTAATTGTGCTCTGCAGCCTTGGCAGCTTGACAAGTACTATTAGACCTCTTTCTACTCCTTTCCCTAACAAAGACACCAAACTTTAATGTTGCGCTGCACTAATCCATTATAGAGGCTTAAAAAAAAAAATTGTGTTTTTCCCTCAACGACGTGTGAAAGTGTAATAACCAGAACAGGCACTCAGTGGAGCGCAGACCTTCGCCAACGCCACATTTGTTTGTGGAACCAAGTTAGCATTGCTGGCACGATGGCCATTAGCGCATGCCGATGCTCACTGGGGAGGTCAGGTAGTTATATCACTGTGTGAAACAGTGAGCAGGGAGTGTCTCCATGGCAACTGATGCTGATCTTATTTGATCTCCTCCATGAGTCAAAAGAGACAAATCGCCCCTGATGATTTCAAGCAATTTGGATTGTGAAACGTTGGTAAAATACATACATACAAACCAATAAATAAATAAATAAAAACACTCAGACGAAAGAAAGACAACCTTCTCGGCTAACTTTTGTTGGTCGCCCAACTTTAGTTGTTGAAGATAGTGAGGAGCAAACAATGACTCCACTCTTTGGCCCTGAACTGAGACATGGCTGACATCCAGTGGGAGAACCTTGACAAATGGTTCTTGCATTTTATGCTTGTTTCTGCACGACATGGCTCCTGGAGCATGTCGCCCTCAGACTTTTGAAGATCCTGCGTTATCATCACTGCAACACACCTCCATCCCTCCTCCCATGCGAGCCCCAAAAGTTACCACATTTCTTCACTCAAAGTAATGCAAAACACACACATACGCACGTCTGAAAAGCACTTTGTTTCTTCTGCTCACCACACAGGCACACTTCGTGTTTCTCTCTCAGCTTTAAAGAGACAGAAATGAGGTTTTAACAGACAGCTCTACGTTCAAACCAGACACTAAATGAACCGTCTTTGTTTTTGCTGATCACTTAAGTTTGACCTTTTTAAATCCTCGCACTTAAAACGTGGAAAACAAAAGCCACGCTTTTCTCTGATGTCAGAACAAGCTACGCGAACCAGTTACAAGTCCCAACTGTTTTCAGCTTTGACACACATTTCCCCCCACAAAACCTCAAATATTTGGTATTTAGGATTTTGTATAAATATCTTTGGGATCTTTGCAATTCTTGGTCACACTGCATTAGATTTTAACAACGGAACCACCACTGGCTGTTTCAGTGAAAGCCTCATTGACAGCGGTTTAAAATAAATTGTACAAATATATGACAAAACATAAAGCGCTTTGTATGCCAGTCACAGTGGGCTGACTGTGTGCCATCCCAAATCACATTAAAAGCAGTGTCCATGCCTATACAAATAAAATATGATCAATATCATGTTGAATTTCTGTAACTTCAATTTTGCCGATTTCAGCTAGATCCCTCGTGATATTTTTAAAAAAACACATTCTGATATAATTTTACAGGCAAAGCCAGCCTGGTGTGAGTAATTGAATAAATGTTCAATAAATCACTGAAAATGCAGTTCTCAATTATGATGCCTAATGCTGACCTCTGGCATAGCTTCAGACATAAATCATCTGAGCTCTACCAAAACTGATTCTTCAACTCCCAAGACAGGTGGAAGAAACATGTGCTTTTTTTCCCCTGAAAATCTTAAACATGTGTGTTACTGTGGTAAAAAAAAAAAAAAAGAGCTGCTGCCATTTAAAGACCAATTCGCTATGGATTGATTAACTGCACAGTGATTACTGACTTGATTTTTTCTTAGAAAAAAAGTTTAAATTCATTCAAAGAAAACTTAAGGATTGACTTAAGCAAGCTTCAGTGGTAATACACATGAGAAGCTTGGACTGCTTCACGCTCATTCAGAGATCTCATGCAATACACACACACACACACGCACACGCACACGCACACGCACTCACACTCACACACACACACACACACACACACACACACACACACACACACACACACACACACACACACACACACACACACACACACATTTCCATTGATTTAGATTCATACTGTGCAGACATAATGGGGCATGATGTAATTCCTACTTGATCATTAATTTAATAAACCATAACCTTAACATAAACGTAACCAAACTCCAAGCTTGTTTCCCCCCCCAAAAAAAATTAGATTTTCCTCCTGGAGACATGAATTCTTTTGGTTAGTGGGCAATCAGGCTGCAATCAGGTCCCCCGTATACATTCTTAGACTTGTATATAGTAAGTACTTGTATTTACTTTAAACATAGCCACCACTCATGTCTACAGTTTATAATCTGATGATTTACTACATTGGGACTTGACCTTTGTCTGAGAACATGTATTGGTTTCACCGGTTTTAAGGTAAAACATGTCAGCATGCGCACAAGTTCTGTTTTCATGCCTCCACTCTGCATTGGGTTACATTAATTTCTTAAAAAAATCAAAACAAAACAAAAAAACCCCTGTAAACTCTAAAGCTGTTACCATACTTTGCATTAAATCCTCATCCTTATCGTGAGCCTAACCTGGCTCAAACCTCAACATTTTATTATGAGGACTCAAACTTCCTGCCTCTAAAACCAGGACAAGTTCTCACAGCTGAGATGGACAGGACCTTGGAGCTGTTTGGATGTTTTCTCTGTACCTGTGAATTGCTGTTCAACTGGAGCCTCTAGGTTTAACTCACCGTGGGTCTTTGTATTTTGTGTGATCCTGTGCATTACTCTTAATAACAGATGGCATTGTTTTAGACATATTTAATATATATTCTTGTTATTCCTCTTTTTTCTTCTTTGGTATCTGAACGCTAAACGCTCGTGACATGCATGAATGTGATTAGTTACTCTTTTGGAAAAAAAAAAAGTTTCTTAAGTATGCGTGACAGGAGCCTGGCTGAGCCCAGCTTTAGCAGAAGACTGTACTTAGTTCTGCTGTCCTGCTTCACCTCAGCTGATACCGTTAGTTTTTACTGGCTAAAAGGACAGCAGATGCTGCCAGCTTCCTGAACTGGACTGTGTGCACAGTATTTTTCTGAGAATTTCCTCAATTGAGGCATTGCTGTAAATTATAACTCATGATCGATCATGGGTCAGGCCAAACGGTTGTTGGATGTACTTCTATCCCTCAGATGACATGAATACAATTGGTTTGGCAAGACATCTGAGACTGCAACAACAGGACAGAAATGGACCGAGAACCAATGAGGCTAACCAGCTTTTTTGTCAGCACAGGAATAATTGTAATCAGTTTCTGGTCTTTACCGTAGTGTTGTTCCCTGCGATATCCGGAACGCACACAGTGATAGTAACAACAGCTGCTTTGTTTTGGATAACACAGGGGGAGTAGACATCTTCGGGAACAGTTTCAGGGATGTTGATTGGTAAAGCAATGCTCAAGTTGGTTTATCTTGTTCTTTCAGCAGGAAGAACATCGGTGTCCTGGTGGAACACATGGAGAAGCAGGAATGCCGCTCAGATACAGGCGTTTCATTATTGTGGCGAGACGAATGCCCCAATTGTACTGTGTGGGTGATTTCTGGAGGGAAGACAAAGAGGACTGTTATTATAAAGATTGGGATTCTTCCAGACACTGAAATGTATTTAACAAAACATGATGCCGAACCTCACCTGAAGCTGAATTTACTCACTTTCGGACATAACACCTCCTTAAAATATTAAATCCATTAGATGACAGACCTGACAAATACATGGGAAACTCACTCAGCCAGAAATGTCAAACTTTATAACATATCTCATCTGAGGAGAATAAGTGTTGCAGAGTAATGCTCCCGGGAATGCTCTCTGGTGTAACATGGACAAAATGACTATTTGCTTTATTTGGTTTGACTCTGTGCCTGAGTCAAAATTGGCAACACATCATTCAAAAAAAATCCCACGGCGGTGCTGCTGTTCTCTGTCAAACTCACTCGGGCGCGGACAGATCTGCAGCTCTGGAGAGAAACACTTTCTATGTTTTGACTCTGATGGCGATTACTGAGAAACTGCAATATTGGGTCATATCAAAAGAGTTTGAACTCCATGGGAACAATACCACATCAGATGACTTCAAGCGAAAGCAACAATTCTACCTCTGCCCCACTGACACAGATGATCACAGAAACAGCACATCTGTCCTCTTCCTCAGTTATTCCAGTGACTCAAAGAGTGCTTAATGTACATTTGGGTGTGTTTCCATTACTATCTCCTTTGTGATCGAGCACCTAGGCTTGAGGATTTAACTCTCATGTGATATTTAGAGGTTAATCAGTTCATCCAACATTTTGTTCTTCTAAACCACAGAAATATGAGTTAGATATTTTTCACTCGTGCGTTCTCCTCTGGTCACTCCAATTTGGATATTGACCAGAGCTGTCAATGTGTTGTACAAACTGTTCAGCTGTGGGGAAGTTTGTGTGTTTAAAAACTTTCAAAAACTATATTGACTACGGTATATCAGTATCATGCTCGAGTGTAAAGCTCACTGTTAGCTTTTAGCTTCATGGCTTCAGGTCTGGCCTTGACATTTGTGCACGTCCTCTTTCATAGTTGGATGAGACATAATGTCCCCATTTCCCCTAATTGTGTACATCAATAAGGGACAATTATGGACAGATGGATGATCTCCGTTGATCCATCCATCCATCTCGATGAGTACACCCTGTACATGCCAGTAGTCTAATCACAGTTAGTTACACCCACAGAGCCAAAATAGAGAGTTTCCTATCAACACAGTGCACGACTTTCAGTATTTTTTCAACCAGCCTTGCGCTCAATTCAGTACTTGATGAATCACAACATCTCCTCTGAGAGTATTTGACCTTTTGGTGGAGGAAAAAAATGGCGGGCGTCTTTATGAACAATGCAAAAAAGTTCAAACTACAGAAGATACAGAAGAAATAAACTCATCCATCTATTGTTGGGTTCCGAGCTGAGCCTCGGAGGTGAAATCAAGCTGAAAATAAATGCGGAACACCCACGTCATCAAAGAATGGGATGAAAAAAGATGACAGTGTTTGAGGAAGGAAAACACCTTTAAAACTCAGGTAGTTCTTCTTTCTGTCTGCGAGCTGCAGCCCCTGAAGAGAAAAAAAAACCAAGTGCATGGAGATTAAATTTGTTTCACTTCATGCATCACGTTGTGTGATTGAGGTAGTTTTAGTATTGTTTTTCCCTCTTTCTTTCCCCCTCCAAAGTCCAAGGTGGAGAGTGTGTGCATGGAAATATTTACAATTCTCTGGGACTTTCCAAATGACCTAAACAGGTTGTAATGGATTACTTAAATTCAGTAATGACTAATGGGGAGTTTGCGCCAAATGTTTACCAGACGACAAACACACAGATGAGGGTAATTGAATCAGATTAGAAATGATCATCCTGCTGCTGTGGAGTTAAGAAAAAGCCCACCTGGCAGCGATCTGGCCCCTGAGTCGGCATTACGATGGCGTATTGGTGCAGGACTTGAGCGCGTGTCGGCTGGAGCGGTTTAGTTTTGAGCCATTATAAGAATACAGTAAAAACACGACTGGAATAAAGAAAAATCACATTTCAAGGTTTCCACCTCCACTCCCAGATGTTTTCACACTTGTTTGGGGTAATTCTTTGATAAATGTGTTCCGGTTTGATTGATGCTGTGCGGGTGATACATGAGGAGGGAAATGGCCTCATGTGGGAGTGGTGGATTTCTTTCTTTCTTTCTTTCTGTCTTTTTGTCAGGATGTGTGGGGGGAGGCGTTGCTGTGTGGTTTTGCCCTTCATGGCACCGTGATAACCCCAAAGATGTACAAAACATGTACACACACTTCGTAACCCCCTACCGCAGTGTAACAATCCCCCCCCCCCCCCATGGGAACAGGAACAGTGACTTCCAACTGACACCAACAACTCGGAAACCTGCTGCACGTATCCGGTTTATTATTAGTCGACCTGCTTTTGCAATGTTAGTATCAGACCGGAGAGCGCATTTTGCTTACGCAGCAACAATATAACAGTAAGAGACCGTCTGTGTCATGGTCAGGATAGGTGGGTACTTCCTCCGTGAAGAAGTCCTGTGCAGGAAACTACTGATACACAAAGACAGCAGGCGAGATGGATGGAAGCAGACACTCTTAAAAGCGCCAATGTGTTTCTTTGTTGGCTGTGAGCCATCTGAATGTAAATGTAAATACCTTAAAAACACCTCCACATATGGTTGACAGGGTAAATCTTGTAACAGTTTGGTCCCAATCATTGGAATTCTATATCAACATTTTAAATGGTGCAAAGACACTATAGGACATGTTGAAACAGTCTCCTCTCTATTTTCATTTCATCAAGTGTCAAATGTCCTCCTGTTGTTTAATACCGATGCAGGTTTTGAACTGTGAGCTAAAACAAGCGTCAACAAATGACATACTTTTCACCAAAGACGTGACAGCATGAGCTCTTCATCCGCAGTAATTTCACTTCCTGTATTGTAACTGGTGTTGCCGAGCGACGGTCAGTCAGATGTGTTTCTGAGCTCCACAATATTGGTGCAACCCCGCTCAAAGCCTGGAGAGACGACAATCTTTCAATCTTAACAACGTTTACTGTATGTTTCAGTCTGAATTTTTTCAAATATATCTCAAATTTATTTGTGATTTTCCACATTTAAAAAAAAAAAATTGTTATGCTTAAATTGTTACACTCCTTAATATTGTCTTTTGTGGTGATACGGGCCTCATCCTCTCAGTCGTGTTCTTCATTTCCAAAACATGTTTTTTTTTTTTTTTTACGGTCTTCAGTGATTTATTACTTGAATGGTTCCTTTATGTCCTTACACAACCTTTCAAACATGTTTGAGCTCAGGAGGAAGCAAATTCTGTATTGGAGATTTACTTTTCAATTGCAGGTCAAGCTAACTTTCAATATTTGTCTTTGTTTTATTATCAATTGGCTTGATTTGCACATAATGACATTTCTGTTTTATTTGGTATTTTTACCATTGGATCATTTTTTCAGTGTGGCCCAAGTTAATAAAAATCAGAACTTCATGACTTTTACTTTGCTGAAAAGAACTTGAGACGGACAAGTCACTTGCTGGCAATGTTTTAGTTTAGATATTTGTTTGTTTTATCAAAACTATGGAGTGTGGCATGGTGGTGAATTAAACCTTTGTTTATTGGGCCCACAGTGTCTTTGTCGACATATTGACAGGGATATCGAAATGCTGAAATACACGAGTGAAACAGGAGATTCTGGTAATCTGGGTTCGACGCAGAGACGGCTTCCCTTTTAACCATTTCATTAGTCGCCATCCCACACACACTCTTCTGTCCTCTTTCAGTCCTCGGCTGATGTCCTTTGCAGACACTACATCTCTCCTCTTCACTCTGCTTTACTCTCTTCTCTGCTCTCCTGCTGCTGAAGTTACATCAGTTAGTGGGAGGAGGATGCGGAAATCTCTTGGCAGAAACTTATTTATGACGTAATGATGTAAGTTAATGCTTATTTAAAACGGCTAATATATTACAACTACCCTGGATACAGGTGATGCTCGATGTCCCTGACGGTCCGTTCAGTTCCGGATTAATGAGCAGTAGACTCAGTCAGCATCACAAAGAGAGACAGCAGCTACTAATCTCACAGCAGTTATTATTTACTCGCATGTCACAGGAAAAAGAGAGTAGCTTGCCAGTAATTTACTGCGTTTTTACCAACACCGCAATATCAACTTTTCAGCACTTAACTGAGAAGTCAAAAATTGTTCATCAGATTTAAGAATAACAGAAGGTTTCACTGTGAGAAAACATATGAGTCTCTTACACTTTGTGAAGGTGTTTTCGCCAAAATTATGACAGAATTCAATTTAGTAGTTTGTCTGCCTTAAGGATTGTAGCACATTTTGAAATCTGAGGACAGATTCAGTACAATCACCACAAATATGTCGACATATTCAAAACGACTGTCCCGTGATATGTCATTTGTTGCCAGATTCTTGCCGCTGCGCAACGTCGACACAAACAGATTTACAGACTGGAAATCAGTCAACCATAAAGTGAAAGAGAAATCCACGCTCTATCATTCAGTTCACCTGCCGGCAATGAGTTGGATCCGCTGCTTCTGGTGCTGTAACCATTTCTGCTGCTTTATTCCCCCGACTGGGGATTTAATGTAGAATCACAGCTGCACAGTGGGGATGATAAAAAACCTACTCATGTGCTTCAGTTGTCACTATTTTGCTTCCAGACTTAGTGAACCCATAAATTACAACATGGTTCATGTGTAATGAAGCTCCTGCATACTGTCAATCATCTCCTCCTTCCCGTACTTCTCTGGAAAATAAATAATCTGAGGAGGCTAAACGGCGTGCAGCAGTGGGGCTTTTTCCTCACCATCCATCTTCTTCCTCTCAAGCTGCTCTCTGACGCTGATGCGACTCCCAGGGATTCAGTAGGACGTGGCGGTGTGAAAAACACAAAGGAATTCCTTATGTTTTCACACTTTTAATCTGGCCTCCACTAAAATTCTGGTTACGTAAGTCACTTTCCCAGACTGACCAATAAATTGAAACATTGATCTTAGGAGCCAAAGGTGCGTTCAGATAACATAGCTTTAAACTGAGGTGAATATCCTGAAGCAAGCCGAAAGCCATTCTGCATGTATTCTCCCATTTAACAGCTAAATCTCTGTGATTTTTCTCAAACTCTTCTCATTGAACGTTTGCTGTTTTGTGAAATTTTTGAATCGTCTTATTTTGAGGTCAGTCCATAGGTTTTTGATCCTATTTACGATTAGGAAACCTGACAGCATGGTCTTTTTGAATCGATCCAATATAGATATTAGGATGAGTTTATGATCAAAATCTCATCTTGTTTTTATTGCTCCTTTACCCATCACATGACAGACAATCACTCTTCGTGTAATATAGATTCACCTTTTTACCTCAAACGCATGATTTTGGACTGTGGGAAGAAACAAGACACAGAAGGGCACTGAACCCTCTCACAATCTAGACTAGAAGAAACGGTATTCACTTGTTTTTTTAAATTTAGAAAGCATCATCTTTTGATTCCTCATACAATTTGAAAAAAATCTCAACCACTTGAATTATCTAAGTCTTTCTGATGCTCTTATGGTGTCAAACTAAGTGTCTTCTCATTTTCCAGATCTTAACATATTACACACTATCATTCTTTTCAGGCAACATTCTTTAAAAATTCTGTAAATTGCATCACAGTCTGAAGAAAAAAAGCTACCGAATCACTTCACAACACTGTAACCTAAAGATAGGTAGCTTGAGACAATCTTCTCAGAGCGATTTAGGGTCGTCTCAGACAGAAGGTGGGAAATCATCCCTGGACTCTTCTGTTGTCGTGGCTTAAAATCTGCCAAATCCTTGGTTTCGTGTCGTGCAGACAGATTTGTGGACAGCCGACGTGGTTGTGCTTCAGCCAGCAGCCTGCAATCATTTTCTGACAGGAACAGAGGTTTTATGACGGCGGGCTCACTGCACAGCACAGCTACTCACCAAACAGTCGGGGAATATGCTGTCAAACAACACCGGCGCAAGAACCAAACATGTTGACAGACACTAATGAAGGTGAAATGTAAAAATCAGTGGGATTCTGAGTGGGACTGCAGTGACAGACACAATGCAATTCACATTGCTTTAAAAATAAATAAAATAAATACATTAAAGCAAGCAATTATGAATTGTAATCTCAGGTGATTAGAACTATGAAATAGTTTAAAACCCCTCACATTCTCTCTCTCACACACACACTCATCCTTTTCATCAGATCAACTTTACTTTGCGCTTTTGGCATTTTGGTATGCTCGTTCTGTGGTGTGGATTGCAGAAAAGAGATAGGACAGCTTAATTTATCCATTCATTCATTCAGTTAGTTGTAAGATGAGGTGCAAAATTGGCTCTGCATTAACAAAGAAGCTGCTGGTTTTGTGGTGAGATGCATTTCCTCCGCTTGCTCTCCCGTGACTTTTATTCATGGAATTTACTCGCAGATATTTTCTGTGTTTTACCCTTTTGTCGGTCTAATGCACACAAAACCATTGAAATACTCCCCTCATCACATGAGTTAAAGTATTATTCTTAGGGTTTTGGGTTGTCAACTGCTGCAAAGGTGAAATACAAAAGAACCAGCCAATGCTAAGTTACAGCTACACACATTCATACCGTATTAGTTCTTTTCATCAGAGTCAAGATTGCTTCTACTCTTCTTTAGCTTTTCAATGAATGCACACATTTAGCTGATAAACAATGTCACTATTCTCAGAACTCCACTTGTTTCTGTTCTGACGGCATCAGCGGCAGACGTGACTTTATATGGACATGTTGTGGTTGCATAATGAATGTCACCTCTGATTTAACGGTTTACATTTGGCATAATTCATACTCCACAGTGTAATACCTGGTAGACCCTTGACTTTGTCTCAAGCTAACTGCAGAAGGTTTCACAGCAGCATTGCAGCGTCTGATCTACCTGGCAAGGAGCAGCTGCAGGCTGAGCACGAGTGACTCCATGACGTCCGGTGAGTTAATCTCAAACACATTACATCCAAACATGTGCTCGATAGGAACCACATATAAGCCTTTTGATGTGATTTCTCTGACAGTTATGACTGTGTCCATATGCAGTTGAGGCTCAGTAGAACATTTTCCTGTGATAGGACACGTTTTATTCGTGTAGACTTTCACATACCACTAGTTATTTGTTAATTTCACTGAAGAAGTTCAATGAGTATTTCTACATTAAATAGGCTTTTTTTAAACACAAATGTGCCCCCCCCCCCCCCCCCCCCCCCCCCCCACCCTCTCTCTCTCTCCCTCAACTCCTACTACTAATCAATCCTCTTTTCTTCCTGGTTAAAATGAGTCTTCCTTCCCGCTGTGGCCTGTGTTTACTCATGTGGGATTGTTTGTTATTTTCTCCTTCTTTTATTTGAACGTGTTTGCACTGGGCCGGTTGTAATTTGCACTGAGTAAATAAAGCTGAAATGAGTTGAATGCTTTCCCTTTTGTCACTTTGGGTGATGTATTCATGAGTGAGTTGAAAGACAGGGTCGTTTTAGTGAACTTTATTCCTTCCCCACTCCTCCAGAGTCAGAGCTAATAAATGCTGTGTGAAAGATCTGTTGTTTTTATGATTTTTGGTGTGGCCTGAATTTATGTCAGACAATAATATCTGGATTGTTGGATTTAGATCCAACAACAGAATCACGATCCCAACGGAATTTAGGAATGGAGCAAAGATAAGATAAGCACCTTGTCTTTGGTTAGATGGGCCTTTTTTTAGTGAGTTACACCGTTTTTGAAAAGGATGTAAAGAAGTTTTCCTGTGGCTTTGTATGAAATACATATAGAGTTTTATTTGTTACGCATTGCTCCTCCACGGGGGTCATGGAATCTGCTTTCCAATTCCACGCATGGTTCTTGTAGAGGACAGATGGTCTCGCCATGCAGTTTCAGCTGAAGCATCAGCAAATGGAAATGTGTTGAAGTCTTCTGTCCGGCATTTGAAAGTTGATGACGCTGACTTCCAGGAGATCCTTGCAGAGTGTGTAAAATGTACGCGTGGCCACCAGTGAGGAATGCAGAGTTCAGTGTTTGTTTGTATTTCTGCTCTGGCGTGAAATGTTTCTGCAGCGTGTTTACGTACACATGCAAATCTCCTTTTAAGCAACAGAAGCACTCACCGTCTCTAATGAGGCTCTCATGCCTCCAATTACTGGCTGGTAGACAGCGTAATTGGTCACACAAAGCTGCAAGTTGTTTTCCAGCCAGATACACTGTGTATCTGTAGCAAAGACCTTTCCCAGGGGCTGATTCTCTACGAGGCAGTTAACAGTAAAGGAACAGAACAGTGTACACGTGCATGTTCGATCCGTGAGGCTTGAAGCTAGAATTTGGTCAGAAAGTCTCCGCGCTGCCACCGCGGCATCCTGTCAAAGTTTATGCCTCTCAACATGGGCGCTGGCGGCCTTTTGTACGCTTACAAACCTGAACATCTGCTTTGTGTTTTTATTTCCTCCACTCTGACGACTGCAGGTCTCCGAGAAACAGCTTGAAGCATCACCACTGTCATCGTGAAGGGAAGAGGAGCGGGATGAATCTGAGAAGAGAAACTCAGTTCTGACTGCAATGACGAAATGCTGTTTGTTTATTACACCTTTTCATGCAATCGTGTTCTTACAGCACGGTCATTTCCGAAGCAAATCTCGCAGTTAGAGGAGCTTGTGGTGAAGACATCACAGCTGGAGGAGACTTCTCTTACACTAAAATGTAGGACGTCCTCAAGCCTTCAGACTTCCTGTCTGCTTTCTCTGACAAATATTCAGCTTCAGAGGATATAATATTTTCTGAAAACTGGCAAGAAAAAAGTCCCTGTAATGTGAATCGTTTGGGGGGGAAATTTCATTATATTCTGAAAACACTATCAGGAATCATCTCGAGTCATCTGGGGGTTAGGAGCCCTGTCGCGATTTTCAGGCCTGTTATTGATTGCTCCATCTGTGAAATCTTTCGTGAGCTTGTGTTACAGCAGGAGTTGTTTCACTTAACAACTATTATCACAATGAAATATTCCCCATCTAATATGCACAGCAAAGTGGAGCCATTGTCTTTTCCTTTTTCTATGATGACTGCCAGTGTGGACGAAATCAAAGATGGTAGCAGGAAAAGAGGAGCTGTTGTCTGTTAATTCGGGGAAATTAGCGCGGAATCAATAGGCGGCATTGAACAGGTTGCAGAGTGAGTCAAAGGACACATGCTGGGCCAAGCCAACATCGTGATTTAGACCCTTGAGTCTGCAGGAGAGGCTTCCTGTACTCGAGGTTGAGGGCAACAAGCGGCTCTTTGTATGCATCTGAGTGTGTGGTTGTGTGTCTCTTTCTGTGACGGTGGAAGTGAAGGGCCGAGGACAGCCGTGATGAGGAGACTGTGACCAGGTGTCATGTGATGGGTGGGAGCGAACACAACGGCCACTGGAAACACAAAGTAAACAAGGTTAACCGAGTTGGTCTTCTTTAGCATTCAACCACATGAGAATGAAACCTCTTGCAGTCATCCACAAGTGGTGAAACTCCCGACTGCCACCGATGGATTTCTGTCATATCGAGTGAAAATAAACTCAGTAATTATTCAGTCATTCTAGGGTGGGCGTGTACATCTTCATATTCCTCTGTCAACATGAATGTTGGGTTGGACATGTCCCCAAGGTTATATAGTTCTCTTCCACATGTTGGGGCACTAACGTCTACTAAAGGTAATAAAAATGGACACAAACAGAATATTGGAAGCATACACTGTGAAAACTAACCGACTCATACACTGAGGATCGGATCTGTCGGCCACTCAAAATCCCACACCGTCTTTGTGATCAAGCATCTCAAAGCTTTTTCTTTCAAGCCAAATTCAGATTTCTGTGTGGTAAGGTTTAATCATTTTCTCCGACAAGATGTCCAAACTCCACATTTTTGGTGATTGTGGCGGCTCAAGTGCTCCAATCTCTCCAGAATGACGGCAAGTAAGCCGACTTTTAATCAGGACCATCGCCAACTAATTATATTCATGTCCACAGCACACACAATAAACATCATTTATAAGCCCCTGTTTGCGTGTGTTGTCACTCATTCTTAGTAAGTCAATAAAAGTGCATCAATTGTGTGCGCGCGCATGAAATTAGTGAATCAGGGCCTTCGTGAGCTATTCAACAAAATTCTAAGCAGCCTTTGTTGTGCAATACCAAAACAACACTATTTGAACATTTTCAGTTATTGCAAAGTGTAAAATTATTTCTAATGTTACATTGAGAAATACACAATGATTACTTCAACACAGACTGTTTCATGCACCCTCACAGTCGTCCAAATTACTTAAAGTAGAGCCTTTAAGGGCTTTAAATAATTCATTCCAGTTAAAATCAGTTATTGTCGAAATACACTCAATTAGATATATTAACATTGTTGTTTAGTTCCTTACTTAAACACTCACCATTTCTCTGTGCATCTGAAAAAGTTCCTTTCAGCAATCAACAAAACACTGTGCAGAGAGTGGCTAAGAACATAGCGGGCTAATGGTGAAGCCAGAGTTAATATTACATTTATTCTGACTCTTACATTTATACAAATAAATGAAGATGATTTAATGGAGTGTTTTAATATAAGAATGAGCGCAAAAAAAGAAACTTCCTGTAGCTCTTCTTGAGGAACACAAAGCTGCTCCCAGACCCAAGGAGAGAAGTATTTTCTCCAGCAAGGCCCTACAGTGACCTCAGGCCCTCCTCACAGCTGGATTTCTCTTGTAGACCTCTAATGGGCGAGAACTCGGGAGCAAATGAACACCCCAACGTGTCCCTCTCAATGTGAAGGAGGAGCAGCTCCACTTTAAATCGCTCATTATAGTTGAGTGACGCCCACCACCGTGCAGGGAAAACTCACTTCAGCTGCTTGTATCCACGACTTCACTGAAGGCCGACTGGCGATTTAAAGCTTCACCAGATCAGTCCCTTACAGCGACTGCATTACGCTGACGAGTTCGAATCCGCAGCTATTTCCACAACCGCTCCCCCATGTTTCAACATGCAGTATGTAAGTTTATTTATTTCATTCAGTCGTCTACCAAAATGAGCAAGGACGCACCATTCCCATTGTAAAACATGGTGGTGGCAACATCATGCTGTGGGGATGCTTCTTTTCAGGAGGGACACGGAGGCTCGTCAGAGATGATGGAAGATGAGTGGAGCCAAATAGCTACAGAGCAGTCTGTAAAAAACTTGAGACTCAAATTATTTTCCTTCAGCTTCACAATTATGTGGCACGTTGTGTTGATCGATCAGAAATAAATCACAATGATATATATTTACATTTGTGTTTGTAATGTGATAAAATGTTGAAAAGTTCCGGACCAATTCTTTTGCCAGCTACAGATGATGCATTTGCAGTAGTGTACTAGTGCAGTGTAGAGAAATGGCGTGTTAGTGGTGTGTGTAGTGGAGTGTAAATTTCCACACGGGACAATGATCTTATCTTGTCTTATCTTGTCCTGTCCTGTCACATCTCGTCTCATCTTAATAATTCAGTAATCAATCTTAATGAGTGTAACTACTGTATATAGTATGCAAATACTGTGGTGCCTTAAAGCAGTGTCAACTGTGTGTTTGCATTAGGTGGACAAAATAGTCAAAGTGCCATTTGAAGCTTCATCACAAAATACACTTAAAAGAACTTAGTAATCTGACTAGAGAGACTTTTTTTGGATTCCAAACTGTGACTCCGGGAGCAACTGACAGCCTCAAGTGATCATCGGTCACAGGATCCAAACCAAACGAAGAGAACATTTTATTTCAGGACTGCTGAAACATTCAGCTAATTTTTATCTGGGATTAAAACACGATTGTATTGCGTTGCTTTCCAGTTCTCACCATCTGGTTGAAGACGTCTGTAGCTACAGCCGTCATACTTGTTTACCATCTCTGTTCTCTTCATGTCTTTACACATTTTAATTTTGTCAATTATGGCTGCACCTCGCTTTCATCTCTCTTGTTGGCTTTCTTTTAAAGGAACGTTCCTTGATGTTTTGTTGTCATGTGTTTTATCTAATTGCCATGCATTGCCTTGTAAAGCTCTTTGATTTCTCTTGTGGCTGAATAGTTCTTCATAAATATAATTTCTTTATAACAAAGTTGGAGACGCAGATGGTCTCCAATTTCATCTTAAAATTCTCAGCTGAAAAATTATTGAAGCACAACAAATACTCAACACACTAAATATACCAAAATAAGAAAACAGTCTTACTGTGGAGAGTCTATGAGACTTTAGAACAGGGCTGTCAAACGCATTTTACTTCACCCCCAATCTCATTTTGAGTGGGCCTAACAATTAACATCGTACCATAATACATAGAAAATGAAAACCTTTTCTCATAAAGCCAATTTTAACAAAACTTTTTGGTGCAAAACACAGTGAAATGTCCAAAACATGTCTCCTATAGCTGTCGCATTATGCATGTTTTTATAAATCCACCCTGACAGCTTGAGGCGAGTTTGATAGCAATAAGGGAGCGACTGTATCTTTGATGGCAGCATCACTGATATCTCTGCTCGGGTCTCAGTGTTGTGGTGTGCCATAAATTTTTTTTTTTTTTTAAACGAGTTAAAAAAAAAAAGTTTTCTTTGAACTTTTATCAATTTGCCTGGTGGGTTTGGCAGGCTGGATTGGAGTTTCTTGTGGGCCGGTTATGGCCCATGGGTCTTATGTTTGACACTATTAATTTAGACAATGTTTTCAGTGTAGATCAACAGATATGTCTCAGAAATAAATAAAAAAAATGCTTTTATAAATAAGTCCCACCGAGTATTTCTTCTTTTTAACCAGAGAGCTGAGATCAAATGCGAAGCAAAAATGTTTAAGGAGTGTGTCTGTGTTGTTTCACTTCACACGCTCATGTTTTTACAGTGACGCCACTGGGAAAGTGCGTTTGAAGGCTCACATGTAAAACTAATAGAAAATAGTTGGATTTCATTTCAGAAGCTGTAAAGCCTGTCGGTGAGCTGTAAACGTGACCGAGATTCTCTCTGTAGTCTGTTCAGATGTTCCCGTGTCGTCCTCTGGCTGCGATGTCTTTAATTTCAGCAGGACTACATTAAATGGGCTGTGGTCGCTCCTCTACTGAAGCATAAGGCCCCAAGTTGCACAAAAGAGAACGAGCAAAGTATGTTGAATAGAAACATGCAGCTGGAGCTTTAGTTTCATTTCCCTCCGGCACCAGAAATTATTTTCAGAAATCAAACTTTTGTTTGAGCTGTTTGAGTTGAAGGTTGTGTACCAGCATGTGAAAACAAGGCAGATACATGTATTTTTGTATAAATCATTGTTTTTGATTGGATTTGTTTAAAATTGGATTATGTGAAGTGTGTATGTACTGGGCTAAATTTCCCTGCACTCAATGACAGACATCTTTATTAATTAAGAATTAAAATAGAATGTTTTGCAAATTTGAACCTGCTTTTGTGACCAATATATGTGTGCTGCAGTTCAGAGGTCTCGACCTTTGAGGTTAAAAACTTTGGATTTTGAAGAGTTTATTTCAATATTTAGATTTGTTAATCATGATTAAAGACATACAGGAGATCTTCACCTTCTGTTTGAAATCTGGTATTATGATATGATATATTCAATGAAAAAACTCATTTTGAGAAAGATTTTGACAAAGGCATAGAGCAAAATTCCTTTAGTGCACATATATACTGGGAACAAAACTACAAGCTTCCTGGAGCAAAGCTACTTTCACGTCCAGGTCAGCAGACGTTGTCACATTTGTCAAACCGTAACACAAGACAACCGACAGCTGAATACAATGAGCGATAACGCCGCTCACAAGTGTGACGACAATAGGAAGTCATTTCAGTTTCGATACGAGAGCCAATCCATCAAACCTGAAGCTCAAAGACGAGGAGTTCAACTGAGGATGATGGAAGACGGGACATGAAGAGGAGGAAGGAACAACAGAGGCGTGTACTACGAAGCAGGGTTTTCTCTTATCGAGGTAACTTCAGAGATCAAGCCGGGGTCTTCCGTCCCACAACGACGGTTCACTTCTAACCTTCTTACCTAAGAGTTGTAGTTCGCGTTACCTCCGTTTATTTCAAATGATTTACAAACTGTTCCCAAGGGTCTTGACCTTGACGTCCAGCAGGAAGGTCATCCACTATAAAAACATCATTTACATGATTTAAGTTGCAACGACTTTGCGATGAACCCTGTTAAAGAGACAAGCTGTACAGACTCTCACTGTAGTTGTATAAAGAGCTTTGAGGCTAGACGTAGTTGACATTTAAACCTACAATGCATGATAGATTTTACTGAGAAAAAATCTGTAATCCTTTAAATTTCCAAATGATCCACAGGATAAAAAACATTGGGTGGTTAATCCGAGATAGAAAGCAACACAGAACAATTTCCTTGCTGGACCATGCAATCCACCAACATGTTGTCAATGGCAGTCACCACGAGCAAATCAGCTCCCAAACACATGTTATTAATAACAGTAACGTGCATTCAAACTGTTTGATTTCAGCCAGGGTGACTATGATTTGTCCTGTCAGAACAAAATTGGATATTGTTGCACAAATATGTGGATAATCAGATAGTGTGTGGGTTTGGAAGCCGCCTATTGTTTTTGTTTGTGTATTCAATATTTTACACACGCGTGGTTTCGAAGGTCGACGACATTACGCTCGTACTGTGAAATCGTCCAACTCTTCTCACTCGCAATCGATGAGAAATCTGACAAATTGTGTTTTCTGTTTGTATCTTTCCGTTCAGTTTGACTTTCCAGCGAGCAAATCAGGAGCCGCTGTTTGTGCGTAGGAATCTTTTTTTTTTGGGGGGGGGAACTGGATGATCTGCAGCAGCCATGCAGCTCAAACCTGATATGTATGTCCACCACATAACCAATTTTCCATGGGACAAAAGATGCTTTCAAACAACCTGAAAGCATTCACGGCAGGCAGCGCAGACAGACAGCACAAACATGCAACTAACGTATCTCCGGGCTTGACCCAGTTTCCCTGCACGCTTCTGGACGTTACACAGTGCATCACGGCTGCCCTCGCACTCACTTCACCTCCAAAAATCCTCTTTATTCACCGCCGGGATTTACAAAGAAGCTTTTAGCCTCAAAGACACAAAGCAAAATGCTGGAACGCTATTGTTTCTGTTGACCCTGAACAAAACATTTCTGTTCAAACAATCATTCCCAAACTCATGTTTTTGCCAAAAACTGAAGTTTTGGCATCAAACTCCCCTCCAACCGTGACTGTCATATCTGGGGAAGTGCATACCACAGCTGGAACGAACGTCCTGCTCGGCTTCAGCCCACTTTGACTACACATGGCTAAATATTACAGAGAAAAAGTGGGAACTTGTTGAAAGAAGCTGGGTTTCTTTTCCTCCTTCATCTCGAAACATCTGCAAGACAGTGGCGAACTCGAGTTTTTTTGAAAAGCTTGTTCAGCCGGAAAACGATTGAGGCGTTTTGAAATGAGACACTGTGGAGTTTTAGCTTTTAGTTTATGTTTGACTCTCAAGGTGAGGAAAATACAAAACATCCATGGTTAAAAAAAAAAAAAAAAAACATTCACTAAAACATACAAGCTCCCAAAACAAATGCCAGAAGGCTTTTTATGCTTTGGTGGCAGGGGGGGTGGTGGTGGTGGTGGTGGGGAGGGATATCAGAAGCTAAACAAACTGAGGGGGTCTTTCTTTGAGCGTGCGTCACAGGGGAGGCAAAAATATATCGGTTGCCCAAAATAATTTAGATGGGATACACAGTCAGTGTCGTGGACACTGTTGAAAAGTTTCCTGTTGGAGGAACGACACAGGCTTTAATCAGTGGGTGGGCCCTGCTCTCTGGGGTAAGTCAGTTCAAGATAAAAAAAACAAACAAAAAAAAACAGGGAGTTGTTCTGTTTGGTTCCACATAATAAGGGAAGACTGCGGCTGTCCGAGATGGCTTATTGTCTCAGTTTTTGTGAAAATGGTCCACTCACAGACAGATGTCTGAGTAATTGCTTCACACTGGTTTTTTTTTTTTTTTTTACACATTTTCAGGGTAAAAATCCACCTGAGTAAACATTCCCAAATACACAAAGATGGACTAAAACATTCAACCTGGGGCTCTACAGACGAAAGAGAATTCAAGAGAGTTAAATTGTTGAAACTACAATATCCTACCACTAAGTTATTTAAAGACAAAAAAAAAACATCTTTATTTGAAGGGGTGACTATGTCACGAAACAAACTGTACTCCGTCCTGAGTGGAAGTAGTCACCGTGTCTGTTTACAGTCTGCTTCATTGTCCCGCAAACTGAACTCAAAATCACCCGTAAACGTTCTGCTTGGCCTTTAACCCGACTCTCTGGGTGTCAAGACCACGGCCCCTGCATTGGATCTTTGAAGTGGGTCGTGCAGAGTGACCAAGTGCTTGAGCTTCCGCTCCACGTTCACGCGCGGATGTGCTCTTCTTCTGTCCTTTTGGCAGAATGAACCGATCTGCATTTTCTCTAGTGTGCAGCCGACAGTTTGGCCTGCAACCAGACTGAAATGTTCACATCTCTGCAGATTTTCCCCGCCGGCTACACCTTTTAGTACAGAGCTGTTTTTACGTGCAGCAAACATGCAGCATGTAAGGTGATGAAAACATCTGAATTCACGGTACTGTTAAAGCTCCTCTGGTTAATATCACAGCATCAGGATGATCACGGGCAGCCTTATTCTCATTTTGATCATTTTGATTTTTGGGGTTATGGTGCATTAAAAAAAAAGGAAGAAACACGTCGCCAGATGAGTTTAGTAACCAGACGGTCAACATATTGGAGCATTTAGCAGCTAAACAGCCAAACACGTCATTCAGACTTTGACGAAAGGTATTGATCATCATCCAGAAGAGTCCAAATTATACTCAAGAGGGGAAATAATTGAAAAAAAAAACTTAAATAGTTTCAAACATGAAGAGCGGCGCAGTGGTGGGCTCTCGCCAAAAGTCAGTTTGAATCAGCTGCATCTCCCTGCAACTGGATAAGGAGGTGGAGGAGACGGAAGAACGGTCAGGTTCTGATTTCATTCCCGCTGCGCGTGCCCACTGTGAGTCCCTGAGTAACGTCGTCCACTCCCCTCGGCCACACAGTGTCAAAAACCTGCCAACTCAAACATGTGGATCATATGATCCACTGTCTGTGGCCAAAACACGCTGCGTCAAGTGTGATGTGAAAATATGCCACAAGCTGGTTCACGTTTTGTAAGAGATGTGGACATTTCCTTGTTAACAAATTCATGCAGGGTATCTGCTGTCTCGCGTATCAAATTATTTCACCATAAAATATGATTTAGTTTATCCTCAGCTTTGTTTGGAAATGAAAAACAATTCAACCTCTTTAGAAAGACGTTGAAAAGAAGGTTCACAGAGGGGCTTCAACATCAAGAAAGGTATAAATTCTTATTTGAACTTTTAAATTTTTTAGAAAAAAGTCCATCAAAGTACTTTTTTTCTATGATACACAAGATCTTCAGTCGTATTTGGTTTCCTCCATCCATTTCTGGTGAGAGAAAACTAATAAAACAGGAGCGGGAATGTGGCTTTTATCCTGATCAAGTGATGTGATTTATGACTCTGTATAAATCGTGATAGTCATGTGTTCGCCAACACGTTCACCACCTTGTTATGAAACACCGGAGTCATTTTAGTGCATTCATTAGTCGCAGTGTGACTGAAATACTGAGTTTTCATTATGAATGAATACAGGCAGAACATGCAAACCCCAGATAGAACTGACATTTATTGCTGTGCCATTTGAGATCAAAGACCGACACACCATATAGAGAATGCCGTTTAAAAAAAAAAAATTATTATATTACTTAGTCTGCTGTCTTTAAGATAAGGAGACCACCTACCAAACAACTATCTCATAATACAATGTGCAACATTTTGAGTCAGTTAAAACCCAATCATGTACAGATCAATTGCTTAATGCAGCATGATAAATCATAAGTTCAGTGACTTTGGACAAATATGTTTAAAACTCATTTAAAAAAACAAAACAAAACAAAACAAAACAACAAACAAACAAACAAATATATCTTTGGAATTTTTCTGTGATCATAGAAGCTTGGTCAAAGGTTCATTAGCATAACCGAAGCAAATTAAAAGCATTTAAAAAGTCAACCGGAGCCAGAATGTGCCCAAAATATGTTTTGATGGCCTCTGCAGAGAGATCTAAGACACACTACAAAACAAAATCTGGCTCTCTTACCCCTGGAGGTAAACCAGCTTTATTCTTAAACTTTCTTCAAAACAAATTTGCCCCCATGCCTAATCAGATAAAGACCAATTAATCTCATTGACAGTCGGAAAAAACTGAAGCCCTCTATGTGATTCTGGAAAGTGAAAAGGGTTACGCATACCCTCTTTAGACATAAATGGATAGGAATTCAGCAGGGACTTTCCTTGCTTCCTGTATAGTGAGGATCCTTGTTGTGAGGTACTCTAGCGCTGCTACCACACAGACCCATCTCTAAGATAGTCCTGCTCTCCAGACTGAAACAAACCTCTTTTTGTGCACATGGAGGAGGCAGCCGATCATGTGCTTGATATTATCTGTTTATGAAGTGGTAATACAGAGGCCTTCTATGTCCCAATCAGCAGGGCTGGCCTCACCAATCTGCTCTCTCAGGGTTGTTTTGTAGGTCTAATTAACCTGGAAGTCCAGAGTATGTTGTGTCTTGCAGCCTTTTCCTTCCCCTCGCAGCTTCAGGTAATATTGTTTCTATACCAAACAGAGAATCGCATGACTCATGTTCAGCACGTATCCAAGTAGTAAAAGTTCTCCACAGATGATTAGAACTGTAAGTCTTTGTAATGTTTTGTTTCAGAAACAGAGGTTGGTTCATTGATTTGCATCTGCATTTCAAACATGCAAAAGACAAATATGGAAGGGATCAAAGAATCTGTCGTTGATATATGAAGAAGTCTGAGTTTACATGATGGAAAAGGAGTTGGAATATAAATGTATTTAGTCCAAACCCTCAAGTACTTTTACATCAATAACTACATTCATGAACGAAATAATAACTTGTTCTTAATTTAGAACCAACCAAAATATGATACATCATGCAGTAATTATGCACTGCACTGTTTCATATGAAAGTACGTTTAAACAGACATAAACTAAATTTCATAAAATCAATTTTCTGCAATAGTTACAGTATATTTATCAATTCAACATTATTCACCAAACCATCAAACAAACCCCCGTCGTCAATACTAAATACTGTATTTCACAAGAATCTATTCTTTATATCTCTTATTAAACTGAATCATGGTTGATATTTTTTTTTTTTAAATCTCCACACATAATTTGTTCCACAGTTTAAAGCCACAGATAGTAACACAGACACTTTTCAAAGTAGTGCACACTTTATGAATCTTTAGATTTAACTTTACCCTCAAATCATAACCTGCTCAATATTGCCAATAAGTTATTATTTGCTTTATACATTGTTTGAATAGTTTTGAACTACATAAGATCAATGGATTTTAAAATGATCAGATTGTAAAAATAGTGGATTGGTGGGTTCATGAAAACCAACATTGAGTACAATTGTTATTGCTCCTTTTTTTGCAGAGTAAAACGTCTTTCTAATGAGCTTGCACATGCATTTCCCCACAACTTCACAAAGTAGGTTAAATCAGGTAAAACCAGTGGATTAAAAAGAGTGTATAGAGTCGTTGTTTTCTGGGTTTTTTTTGTTTGTTTTTTTATTTTATCCAACATATCTTTAGCTTTGGCCAGGACTGAGATGTTTCTACATCATTTGTTTTGGACATGTTTTAAGTGACGTTTCCAAGAAATTCTATCATCAATTATTAGTCCTGGAAATTTGTTTTGATTTACCCTTCCCATACCTAGACTCTCTATCCGTACCTTTACCTGACTGAGTGTTTCAAAATGTCCAAAAAGACAGATTTTTGTTTTAAACAAATGAAATAAAAATTACAGCGTTTCAATTGAGACGGTGTCCAGTGAAGAATATGTGTGCTGGTGTGACCCCTATTGGTCACAGTATGCAACTCCTCATGCAGTTGGTGGGATTGCAATGCATTTCAAAGACAGTGATTACATGGCAAAGGCTTGTGTATTAATATGTTTATTTACATACAATAGTTACAAGAACATAAAAAACAAAAGAACTGTTTCATGAAGAAATGGTGAGTATTGGAAGGCATTTGCATGTTCTCAATGTGCATGCGTGTTTTTTTTTTCCCTCTCACAGTCCAAAGACATGCATATACACCTATAATATGTTATATTTTAATGTGGATTGGATAAAGTGGCAGGCCAGATAATCATTCATTAACGATGGTGCTGGTAACATATGACCACTTTTATCCTGAGTAAATTATATATTGTCAGGAACCCCCCCCCCTTTCAATCAATCAATCAATCAATCAATCAATCAACCAATCAATCAATCAATCAATCAATCAATCAATCATTCAATCAATCAATCATTCAATCAATCACTAATGCATTAATATTTCTAAGCCAGTAATCAGATTCGTTTTTCAAGGTAACTGTGGCAACACTGTTCCTGAGGCAGTCAGGACTGGATTTACTTTCAGGACGATAAACGAAGCGGACCTCTGCGCCAATGTTTGGCTTGGCTGTCATGTTCAGGTAATTCAGATACCAGAGAGGGGATTTCAGCCTGCAGCTTCAGCGAGAAAAAGGCTTTGGATCTACGGATATAGAACATCCAAAATATGTTTAAACAGTGATATATTGTGATCACTGCCAAGGGTCGAAGTTCACTGTGAACATCTGAGGGGGAGGGGGAGGGGGCAGTTTGACCTGTTTCCAAGAAATGGGGGTTTGAGATTACTTCAATATTGAATAAAGCACCCCGTCTTCATTGTTATGACAATTCTTGTCACTTGAAATCAAAAATATCATCCTTCCATTTCTAACCGGATAAGCCTTTTTTTCCCTTCAGCTTCTTGTCTTCCTCGCCCGTCGTTGTGAGGAACCCTGACATGGTTTTCCCGGGGTTTCAGGGGGGTGTTGCCTCCTGTGTCTTCTCTGCTTGTGCTCGCCCTTTCGGCTTGCCGTCTTGTTGCCCCCTGCTGCCCCTCATTGAGTTGTGTATGGAGGCCATGCGGTTGCGGAAAACTTCTCTGGAGAAAAAGTAGAGAAGCGGATCGAAGCAGCTATTGGCTGCAGCCAGGCACATCGTCACCACCACCGACTTCTGCATGTTCCCCTTGCCCGAGCAGCTGACATCGCTCCTGGACAGGGTGCTGAGGTGGACGCTGCGCTGCACGTGGTACGGCATGTAGCTGAACAGGAAGGCCAGCATCACGATGACAATCATCCGGATGGCCCGGACCCCCGAGGCCCGGTGACGGCTCGTGGTGTTTCTGCGGGATATCAGGGTACGGATTATACCGGCGTAGCAGATCAGTATGATTAGAAAGGGCAGGACAAAGCCGATGACCAGAGATATATAGTTCAGCACAACAACTTTATGCAGGCTGCCTTCCTCGCTGGGAGGTTCCAAGCATTTGGTTTTATTGGTTGACGTGTCGATATACTGCCCAGACATGAGGAAAGGCGAGCATAAGAGACAAATAAACACCCAGATGGCCACAGACACAAGGCGGGCACGATGTTCTGAAGCCAGCACCAGATTCTGCACCGGGTAAACGATGGCCACAAACCGAGTGACGGACATCGCAGTCATGAAATAGATACCACTGTAGAGGTTAACATAGAGGGTGTAGGAGCTTATTCGACAGAGGAAATCTCCCAGGTTCCACTGGCCGTTGTTCACATAGTAGACAACTCGCATCGGCAGCGTCATGACGAAGAGCAGGTCAGACACAACCAGGTTCATCATGTAGATGTGAAAGGACATATTCATTCGGTTTGTCTTGATCAACACCACCAGGGCGAAGCCGTTCCCAACCAAGCCCAGCACCGTGATGACGGAGTAGGACGTGGAGTAGACCCGGTTCCGGAAGTCATCGATGGGCGGACAGTGGGTGATGTTGAAGTCTGTGCCGGCCATTTTCCAGTCACTCTTGCAGCTGCTGAGACAGAGAAAATGAAGGTGTGTGTCAAAGGTATAAAACACACGGTCACAAACGCAGAACCTCATTTAATCTCCAGTGGGCCAGAACAGAAAAACATAATAATCTGTTAAAAAACAGATTGAAACTGAAACTGCCAAAAAAACAACATTGTGCCAATCCCTCCAAGTTTTAGTTTTGTTCTTGAGGAAGGGAAGGGAAGCGGAGTTGCAACATTGCTGGATGATTTGTTTTATTTCCATTGAATTTGTTACACCTCAACTGAATTCCCTTCCGGGTCTTTGTTCTTCAACGTCTATCGACTGAAGAACAGCGGGAATTTTTTTTAGGATTTTCCTGATCTGCTGTCCATCATCTGTGTTGACTTTTCACTGTGCTGTTGTTGTTGTTGAGGTTACATCGTCTCATGTTCCGGCCTGGTGAGTGCTCATCTCATCCTTATCCGGGAATGTTGTTTTTGGCCTCCCAAGCCCTGTTCAACCAGTCTGACTATCCTACAGAACACAGCATCTAAAATCTTCTTCTTTCTGCTTCAACATCCTCCAAACTGGTTTCTTTAAAACAGTTTCAGATTGTATGACCACAAAACTTCTCAAGATTGGGGATGAGTCTCTTTTGTTTTTTTTTACAAACCTGCTTCTCAAAAAGAACAATCTAAATCTATCCATATTCATTGTTATATATCAAAATATATTAAAAAAATGTTTTTATTGAAGGAAAGGTGTCTCACCTGGTTTTCAAGGGGATCCTTCATAGCGCATTCAGCGATCGACAATGACAAAAATAGAAACAACACCCAAGCACAAGAAAAACGACAGGAAAGAATTAAATGAATAACAAAAAAAATCACGAGGCAAAGCAAGTGCAATGCAGGCAGGACAGCAGGGCAGAATCAACAGAGAAGCAGCAGACGGACATAAAATAAAGCAAGTATAATGTAGAGATACAGGACGCAGGTAACATCAGGGTATACACGGTGAAAGCATGAGAATTGTGTTTTTAGATGTTTATATAACTCGGTCTTAAAGGTTTGTAAGGAGGTTATAGAGCGAAGGGAGGTGGTCAGGTTGTTCCAATCTGAGGGAGCTTTGACTGTAAATGCTTCTTCTACCTTTAACTCTGGAGGTTCTCGGTATGGTAATGGAAGGATATTGTGATTGTCTAAGTGAATATAATGAAGAGTGTGGAACAAAGTATTGTTTAATGTCGGGCGGGCAGGTCAGAAAGACACATTTAAAAATTAACTGCAACCAGTGAGAGTCCTGTCACACAGGATAGACATCATAACTTTACTCGCCCGCAAATCTCTGAACGGTTGGAGCCAAAGGTACATCTCAGATTTCTCAAATGCACTGTTTCTTGAACTCTTTCACTTTTTGACTTTTTAGTATTTTAAGTTTATTCATCGCTGTGAAAAACATTTTTCATCGCTCTTGTTCCTGCGGTATTTGGCTGTATTTATTGTTTTTGTTTTTAGCAATAGTTTACTTTATATTCGTTTTAATGAGCATTTATTTTTCAATTGAGTACTTTTCGTGTCACGGGTTTCATTTTTAAATTCTTGCTTTGTACGTAATGTCTGCTTCCTCTTGGTTGTTCAGTCTATCAGTTGGCTGTAACAATTGCCCTGACCTGATTGAACATTGTTTCCTGTTCTCAGAACACTGAGAGACTGACTCACGTTTAACTTGTTAGTTTGCACTGAACATGTTCATCTGGTATCATTCAGTCAGATTTATACATAAATGAAACCATAAGAAGATATTAAGGTTTACTGTTTCATTACCACCTCATCATCTGTTGTATGGATGGTGAGGTTTTATGAATAGAATAGAATAGAATAGAATAGAATAGAATAGAATAGAATAGAATAGAATAGAATGTCTTTATTGTCATTGAAGCACCCTACAATGAAATTATAAGGTGCAGTCCTCTTTAAAGTGCTGTTTTATCAAAAATTAAAAATATAAAAGAATGTGCTGATAAAAGCAAAACAACAATATAAATAAATAATTAGATTAAAAAATGGTAATTAAAAAAAAAAAACATAAAAAAAAAAATCCACAAGCAGAACATCGATTACAAATATTGAAAAGTGTTGCACACACAGACTCAACCTGGTTTATCCTGACCTGCATGAATGGTGCTTATTATTTGAATCTAATGTGACTCGATCATGTTCATCTTTAACCTTTGCCTTTACCTGAGACCTACACTTGAGGGACAGCTTAAAAAAAATGAAAGTTGGAAAGATTATGTAATCTCAGTATACAGTACTGTGTTGACATGTAACATTACACATGCTTACTAGTTAAAAAAACCCATCAGGAAACACTAAGTCATGACAGAAATTAAACCCCGTTCCATTCAGTTTTGCTTACCTTTTACTGTAGTTCCCGTCTCATGCAAAAAGAGAGCTGCTTCTTCTGGTGGTTGGGTTTTGGCATCTGCTCGCCCTGTTTGCAGCGCTCACCTGCAGGACGTCACTGCAGCAGCAGCATCATGATGAGGGACGCGGAGCTTCTTCAGAGCCTCGCTTGTTTGAAAGTGCAAGTGTTGTCAGAGCAGGAGTACTTCTCTTCTGCATGTCAGTATCAAAACCCAGTGACATCACAGTCACTGCAGCCACACATTGCCAGTGGGCGGGAAAGACTCATCTCCGTGTATATAATCCACTTCCTGCATATGAGTGAGATCCCAGCATGCAACCAAGACACCCAGCAGCCCAGTCGAGACAGCGTGCCATTGTTGTTTACATACAGTCAGGTTTTAGCAAATACAAAGCCGAGCCTGTTCTTGGAGGCAGGTATTCGTCTCTGATACAGGGAATGTTTTATTATTGTTATTTTCCACAAAGCGCAGCATCTCTGATCTGGGTTTTTTTTCTGCATGAAACAATAACTGGTGACGATTTTTCTCTTTGCTCATTGACGTGGTCCCCCCTTCCCACCCCATAAACACTTGATTTCATCTCACATTTGACAAATGTGATTCTTCTTCAAGGTTCTTGGCCCCATCCTGGGTCCTGTCACGTACTTTCTCTACGGTCTTGGTCCAACAGGACCCTGGTGAGGTGCCACCGCACTCCCTTCTCCTCATGTGACGCCTCATATCTCTGTCTGATTTCACTTGTCGAACCTGTTTGAGACTGAAAATTGGTCTCGACATGCAGAATGCCACAGTGAAGTTCGTACGTGTCTACATCTGTTAACGAGTGTTAACACGCCCAAATTCTTTGGAAGATTGGCTGGACGTATTGCTTGAGCCTGCAGGGCTGCTGGTGTGGATTAAGTTCATTGAATGGATGATTTGGCACGTAGCCTTGTTACGTAATTAGTGCAGTTTGGTGAGGACAAGCCGTGGCTTACGGGGAAATGGCATTTCTTAGAATCAACTGATGACCACAGAAGATAAATTATGTCAAGCATTATATGCAGCTTGCATTTCCTTTGTACAGGAAATGGGCAAGTCATTTGCAAAAGCTGTAAGATACAGAGAAATATGTCACTTAGTGGTTGCCAAGAACAAACTTTCAAATGCACTTTGCATTCAGGACTTGTATATCATAACGCCACTGACTCTTCTGGTCGGTCTGATTGTCCATTAAGAGCAGGCCATTGGATTATTGCAGCTTTGTTAAGTGTTTTGAATTTTAGATAAGTGATTGCTAAAGAGGTCATGCCAGGATCTTGTACTGAATTGTATTGAAAACCACATTTGTCTTTGTCAGTACAAAACACAGACTGAATGTGTCTTTTCAGCGGAGGTTAACTAAATACATTGACTGCATCAGCACATCAGCGCAGGAAGTCAAGATGCTCGATTCACAAAGTCCCTCGTCAAGTTTTCATTTGTAGGTGGGTTTTATTCAGTTTCTCTTGACTTTATCGCCACTAAGCGAACATTTCCAGTTTATTGAGTACATTTTGTTTTCATCAGTTCAGCAATATTCAGTCAATGAAAATCCAAAACTGCTACAGTAAATACTAGCAAATAAAATGTCGTTGAAATGAAAATGAAATAGCTTCCAGTAATAGCTAGAAAAGTGCAACCGAATGTGAGGCATCTTCCTTGTCATTTTCAAAAGGCAGTGTCGCCCCGATGTTTGGACCTACTGCGTGTTTAAAATACGTGGCGTGTGTTTACAAGGTTGCTTTTAACTGCAGTCCGGGAGATTAATGTCAGACATCAGGAGTGTAATTGTCTCAATTTCACACAGTCCACAGACGTCTCCTCCATTTAAAAGACAATGAATGGTCCAGTAGATGTATCTATATAGATGTATAGTGTATCCTCAGGCATCATTTTGATGAGAAGAAAAATGCTTCTTAAGTATCAATAGTGGACTTCAATTCAATTCAATGCATGACATATGGTAAAGTTTAGTGTTGATCGGTTAATCAGGTTTGGATAATGGATATTATGGCTTTATTATGGGTGATGCATTTCACAGAGGTCAAGATTGAGGCTGTTAAAAGCTTCACATTCAGATGAGAAAAGTGATCCTCGGAGCTAATTGAATCCGTCAATTTAGAACCATCGATTGGAAGTCAAGTGAACAAAAGTATACAGTTTGCGAGTCCCGATGTCGTCGCAACTCTTATTCAGTGTGATCCAAACAATGGGAGTTACAAAACAGCTGAGCTGACATATTGTCTGTGATTTCCTATCATATGCACTCTCTTAATCACGATAAGAGGGGAGAATGATAAAAAAAACAACAACAACAACAACGCAGTGCATTGGGGGGGCAGTACCGACATGCCAAATCACCAAGGAATTTGTATGAATTCCTTAGAAAACATAGATTTATTAATTTTTTTAGCAAATTTCTTAGGGGTTGCAGACACAACACAACACTAAGACCTCAGCTGAGATAACCCCAAAGCCATGTTGTTAGGGTGAGTTTGTAAAAACATGAATAATGCAGCAGTTATAAAAGATGTTTGTGGGACATTCCACTGTATTTTTTTGGTTAAAATTGGCTTTATGTTGAGATTAGAGTCCTTTTCTGTAGTTATTTGTTTGGTCTTGTGGCAATAGATGTTTCCATCACGTACACACTGCGCCACAACACAGAAAAACTTTAACGTTTAAATTTGAAGGTTTTTCTTTGTTGTGTACATGATGACGGTATCTACAGTCAAAAACCCAAAAAGGTTATTATCTAACTATTTCACCGGTGTGGCCCACTGACCACCCTGGTGTGGCCACAGGAACAATCTGGGGGTCATGGAACCGCCTTTTCTCAGCTAAATCTCCCTCTTAACTGTGGACCTCAACAGAACCTTGATTGTTGTTGTTTACTGCTTGGTGCCAGAAAACCATTTGTTTTGGAGGTGGATGCAAAATGGTTAAAGCCTTGAGAAGGGTGGAGGGCAGGCCTGGTTATTCTGCCACACTCTGAGAGTCACTGCATTTACACAATATCTTATAAAGTATTTACAACTTTATATCCTAGAAGGACTATTAAAACTCAAAAAGACTATGTGATGACATTACAGTGACTCAACTTTTCTTTTTTTTGGGCACTTTAACATCAAACACTGACAACATTTCATAGGAAAACATACTCTTCAGTTATTTTAAGAGGTACTTGTGAAGTACATATGAGCTTGTCTACAATACACAGACAGCCTGCACATCTGGCCCAGCTGCTCCTCTGCTTTCAAAGCAGGCTGCTTCTCTTTGTCCTGAATTCATCGAAATCAGTTGTTAACTCTTTATTGGGGGCTTAATGAAATACTTGGTAGTGTACATTTAACCCTGGTGTTGAAGGTTATTGAAGTACAGTCTTGCTGATGAATGTAAAACTGCATTTCTTGGTTATGAAACACTTTAAATGGGACAAATAGTGTTAATGGTTTTATGAGTGCATTTCTTTTTCATAGAAAAGATGTCCAGCTTTCCCATTAGCTACATTTCAGTATAAAGCACTTGAAGAGTGAACAGATTTGTCTCGCTGAGATAAAAACAGAAGGCTGCTTCAAACCCTTTACGTTATAGTAAAGTCAATATTTCTTATTCACGTGGATTGTTTTTCGGCTTTGGCAGGTTGCAGTTGAGGATGTTCATGTAGGTCACCTTATCTGTGAGTGTTGTCTCAGCAGTCTGGTTGTGTTTTTCACTAAGTTGAACAAACATGTCAAATCTTTGTGGTTTCCAACCTGCTGACTGGCTGATGTGCAGATTGTGTTTGAGACAGAATAGCCCCAACTTGTATAAAAGCAGCATTTCCCCCCCCCATGATTTAACCATATATTACCTAACAGAGTGGCTCCAGGTCTGTTCGGGGAAACCTCCCACCCCCATCGGAGTCAATGAAACCAGACTCCCTGATTTCAAAGCGAACAAACAAGCTTACACATGCATCAATTTGACAATGTTTCAAAGAAAATGCACTTCCTCTCCAGGCAGTTTTTATGAAGTGTTTTGGGGTTTTTACCTTGCGGGCGCCAGAGAGCAACAGGGGGCAACAACATCACGTGGGGGGGGGGGGGGGGGGGGGGGGCTGCTCAGTCCAGCAGCATTGCTCCAACAAGGACATCATAAAGAAATGTACCATGACTATTCTTCTTGTCTTCTCCCGAAGACTTGTTGAAACTGTTTTTACGATTGCTTCTTGGTTGAAGCTGTAAAATGAACGCAAGCCAACAGGCGAGCTGGTGGAGGTGAATCTGTCAACACGGTGCTCTCAGTTGCCGGGTGAAGTCAGAAGTTTTTGGTTTAGTTCACAGTAACACGACAAATCTCAACATTTTTCCCAAATTACATGGCTCAGGTTACTCCTGATATGGAGTCATTCAGGTTACGCAGAGAAATGAGGGCCACCGTCACTAAATATTGTTTTAATAGCTTTAGTTTTTGCTGAAATATTTATGTCTGTGCTGTTGTTTGTGGTTTCTGTCAGGCACATATTTACTGCAATGCTCCACACATTGAAATCCACTCTGGAAATTGTATCATACTCTTCAAAATATTACAGTATTGACAAGTTACTTCATGCTTTCGCTATTTCCAATCATCCAAGCAACAGATGGAGGAATAAAATCCAAGTTTAGGAGGACCTAAGCGTAACTTTATCCCATTTGTCATTGGGTAATATGAATGATCTAATCTTCATTAAGCCTGCTAATTTTGCAGCTAACAATGAGGTGTTTTCCTAAAAGCGTTGGTCCAACTTTAAATAATTCTTTAAACTAAATTGAAACAAAAAAAAGTACATTTAATAAATGTGACACAAATTGGGCTTTATGATAAATACATATTTGTCAGTGACACAAACAAAGCTTTTGAAGTTAAATCGTTAAATAGTAGTTAAAAAAATGAATGCACAAGTTAACTTTAAACAAGAAAATGAGCAAGCTACATATACTGCATGACATTTTATGATATACTTTTTTATATGACGTTTTAGAATAAGAAAAACAGAACACTGAAGGTGAGGAGGAACATTATCTGCCTCTTCCTGTTCCTTCCTTTACATATGGAAAAGAAGTTTATTAAAGAGAACATTTTCAAGAGTCATTCATCTGATTAGTGGCCTGAATATCTCAAGTACACATCGCTTTATTTAGCTATGAGAGACACATTTAGGAAACACAACATCCTTTGTAAATACTTTCAGGCTTCGTCTTAGGTTGGACCCTCCTTTGTTTCCATATCCAGTCCTGCTAAATACAGACCAAAAACACTTCTTTGTCAGTTTTGGCAAACATCTCTCAGACGTAAACCTCTCGTCTAGTGTGATACACAATCAGTCAGATGCCTGGTGTTAACCTTGTGTGTGTCATGTGTCATGTGTGATATGCATCAGTGAAAAACCACCTGTTCCTCACACACCTTCACAGAAACAGTTAGCTCTTTATAACACAGCCCATTACTGTATATGTAATATTGTCATTATTATCATTATTAGTAGTAGTAGTGGTAGTCGTAGTAGTAGTAGTAGTAATATAGTAGTAATATGTAGCACAATTCTATTCATTTAATTAAAACACTGACACTGAGGAAAATATCTTTCTATCCTTGTTCTTCTTATCAACCACTGTTCACATATCTGACTGTATACTTATTTCCTTGTAGAGTGAGTCGATTAATTAGTCATCTTAGAGGCGATGATAGAACAAACACACCCTGGTTGTTCAAGGCATGTTGGCTTGTTTCACCATGCCCACCTTAAAACAACATCCATAAAGCTGCCAACACATGCGGGCTCTTATGTTTGTGAACTGGTGTGGTTCGGTAAGGTTTTGTTGGCTGTAAGTGTGGTTCTTTGAGTCATATCTGATCATGATACGGAGATACTTAGGCAGCTCATTGCTAATTATTGCCTCTCTCTCTCCCCCTGAAAGTTCCTTATTTGGCGATGAGTTGTTTGAAAAAAAAAAACATTCATACAAACTTACACTGATGTCAGTGTTGTCAGGAAATCCCTCAGGGTGAAGATTCTCCACCACGATGAGTCAGATGGAGTCTGGCTTTTCTCCAGAGACGTGATGACATTTGTGGATGGAGGTATTGAGCTGGCAAACAGTGCTGATAGAGGGAGTGTCGGAGGGATAACCGCACACTTTGGAGTGAAACCTTGCGGAAGCAGGTCCTAGATAATGAGCTAACCATGGTGGGAGAAACATAAAACGATTTCTGTTTTGTTCAGAAATGGGATAATGACCTTCAATCAGAGGTGAGTGAAACATAAATATGATTTGTTTAACTGTTGTTAAACAAGCTGAAGGACAAGAAATGAAAAATTCTATGGGGGGTTTTTCAGTTTGATAATTGAGAAAATATCCCAGATTAAAGAGGCTTGAATCTCCTATCAAAATGTTATATGTGCTGATGTAAAGTCACTCTTCTGAATTTCTATATCATGCCAGCGACTCAAAAAAAAAACCCTCATCCGATTAACTGTTATGAATCATGTTGATTATCATAAAGGTCATAGTGTAAAATGGGGTTACTTAAGGCTTTCTTCAGAAAATCAGACAGTACTTCTGCTTATCAGAGAAACATAGACAGCATTAATGAAAATTGAACCTCAGTACTCCAAAGTGATAAAGCTAACAAATTACAGGCCTCTGCTTGTGTGAGATTACTCATGATGCAGAGTAAAACTCGAGTTTTTAGTCTTTAACTGCGCTAACTCGTCTGCTTTCAACCCTCTGCAGATCTCATCAAGTTTTCAAGGCGTTTTGGGAGAGAAGTTCCCAGTGCTGGCCCGGTTCGGTCACAGAAGGAGGACTGCTGGCCTCCAGGCGATGGCTGCGCCGGTTCCTGCTGCTGAAGCTGGTGACTGTGTTGCTGTTTCCCCATGGAGCGAGCCTCCCTCTGCTGGTGGGATGCGTGTTCAGCCTGCGGGCTCTGTCGCTGCTCCGCTCCCCCCACACTTCCACCAAGCCCTCCACCGTGCTCCTGGGCCAGCTGGCTCTCACGGACGGCCTCGTGCTGCTGCAGTGGGGGCTGCGGCTGACCGTGGCCCTGGCCATGTGGGTCTGCGAGGCAGGCGGGGAGATGAAGGAGAAGCCGTGGGTTTGGTGGAGGGACGCTGCGAGCGTGCTCTGTCAGCAGCTGCTCGACGCTCACCACCTGGCCTCTCTGCTCCTGCTGGGCCTGCTGGGACTGGAGGCCACGATGGTGTCACGCTGGCCTCAGCAGACTCTGAGATTTAGGACTTCTCAGTGGGCGCAGCTCAGCTGTGGTCTGGTCTGGATATTCGTGCTGCTGGAACTCATATGTTTGCTCCACGCTGAACTCCTGCAGAACTTTAGACCTCAGGATGATGGTTCCATCCTGCAGAACCCTCGCCTGACCTCCTCTCTCAGCCCGGTGACTCCTCAGTCCCTCCCTGCGCTGTCCCTCTGCCTGAGGACGATGTTATGGATGGTGACTTCCTGGATGCATTATGCTGTTTTCAACAGCAAACCACAAAGGAGAAAGAGCTTGTTTCATTGAAAATGTATTTGCTATCTAATGAATGCTAATAATATCAGTGTACAATGAGCGATGTGTCTCTACGGTTTAAAATAATAATATTTCCAAAGCAACTCTCTTGGAAAGAGATTATATGGAAAGTCACAGCTTCAACCCATTGATCCTTTATAACACCTGTATTTAACCGAGGATCGTAGAGGGCTGGAGATAATCCCAGTTTACATTGCATCCTGGGCATACTGCCAGCCCATCATAGGTCTGAAACATGTTGAAACATGCAGAGGAAGGACATGAAGTGTCTGTGTGGTGAGAGTGAATCAGCACATTCTGGGTTATTTGTGTAGTCCAGTGTCAGGCTGCAACTGACCCATCCTACAGCCAGGATGGAACATTGTTTTGAGCCACAGTGTTGGATTATGTTTTGTTTTTAAAAAGATGAAATTATTCAAATGTATTTTCAAGTTAAAGTCACCCAAGATGTTTAAACAAGAACTCATATATGTTCACTATTCAAAACATCTTGAAAGTTGCTGAATATAATTGACATTTTGTACAATGACCCTCTTCACCGAGAACAAGTTACAAGTTACACCCAGTACTTCATTAGATGGCACAAGAAAACTACTATTGATGCTTTGACATTGCAGAAACAAAAAGGAGCAACATAATCTAAGTAGCACAATGCATGCTGCATATACCAGAGGATGTGGAATTGATTCATGGCAATGACATAGCCCAACATGTTTGTGTTTACAGTGAAAGGAAAAAATGCAGTAAATATTTTCTACAATGGCATTGATATTATGCCATGTGGAAATATTAGGGATTCATGACCAGATGTTTTCTTAGTTTACATGTGACTGTCCTATAAAGAAAACTGATTTCTGTTTTAACAGTGATTGATTCTGGTCTGCTTCAAACTATAAACATGCTTTCATCCTGTCATCCGGGCTGGCGCCAAGAGGGGGGAAATGGACACTCTGTCCCCCTCTGTTATATAGTTTTTTTGTATCATAGATTCATTAAAAAGTACAAAAGACAAGGCGTTTGTGTAGCCTGAGGCAAATGACTGAATAAGGCGTTTGTGTCAGTGCTGTTTTTATATTTTTACCGTGTAAGTGAATCAGTAGCTCTTTCAAGATCATGAAATATTATTTTCTTTGATAGTTTTTTTTTTTAATTGCTTCTTCACAATTTTGAATATTCCCTTAGTCATTCAATTGCTCCACCATTTACAGATGCAAACTTAAGTATGAAATGATTGTGATTATAAATCTCACATCAATATCATCAATATAAACGTGATTGTACTCAACATAGACTGAGGTGAGTGTTATAACACTGACATAAACATAAAGGCTCAATTTTTCTAATGGTCGGAAACAAACTTAGTCCGGTTAAAAAATAATGTCTTTCCCATTTAACTCCACTAACTTCTATGTAACTTCTCCCCAGGATTCAAACTTGAAATAAACTGTTCAGATGAATGCCACAGTTTCTCAGATGCTTGACTTCAGATGTCAACAAAGCAGATGGGACATTTTCTAGCATCTGTAGCATAACTATTAAAAAAAAAAAAAAAGATTAAGATCTTATCCTAATCTGATTTATTTGAAAGGAGATTGAAATAAATGCATGCCTGCAGTGAGACATATGTCCAGCAGGGAGAAGCACAGAGCAGCTGCTTGTGTGTGTGTGTGTGTGTGTGTGTGTGTGTGTGTGTGTGTGTGTGTGTGTGTGTGTGTGTGTGTGTGTGTGTGTGTGTGTGTGTGTGTGTGTGTGTGTGTGTGTGTGTGTGTCTTCTAGTGTTCCTGGAACTAATCAATTAGGGTAAAGACCCAAGGAAGCCTAAACTTGAGAGTCTGCGAGGGAGGCTGGTGGCCGCTCCCTTCCCAAGATGCTCTCCGTTTGGCAGTGAGAGCTTTACACGGTGGACCCTGGTTGTCACTCTCCTGTAAACAATGCTGAAGGTCACACTGTGAGAAAAACAACAATAGCTTCTGTTTGTGCTCCGCAGAGACTCAAGGTCAATTTGGGCTTTTCAGCCATGGAGGGACCAGGGGAGGACAAACATAATGAATTATAAAAATAGTAAGTGGAGGGACATCCTGTTTCACGAATGAAAACTTTAAAATACACAAGGGTGTGTGATATTTTTATATAATCTCAATGCATGTTACTTCTCATGAATAAAAACATTACTTTACCCTAGCTGTGAATATAATTAAAGGCCAACAGCACCATCTATTGGACTGCGAATGAGAATCTGATCTACCCCATCCATCCATCCATCCCATCCATCCATCCATCCATCCATCCATCCATCCATCCATCCATCCATCCATCCATCCATCCATCCATCCATTGTATTGTATTTGGACTCTGGGGAGTGGAAGCAGTAAAACTGAGTACACAGAAACCCCCTGCATGCAGAAGTGACTGCTGACCACGACACAGGGCCAACAGAGAGAAATGAGAAATATGGCCACCAGGTTTTATTGGAGAAACTCAGATAACTTGAGACAAACATCAAACACATACTTAGATCACGTCAACTCCACACAGAAAGGCACTGTGCAGCCTTACCACAGGCCACAGGTTCACATAAACCTATATTCAGCAGCAAGTATATAAAGTGATAACTGTACGGTCTGTACCAGGGCCGCCCTAAGCAGGATTTTATTTTGGGGCCCCCCTTCCAATAACATAATAATAATAATAATAATAATAATAATAATAATAATAATAATAATAATAATAATAATAATAATAATAATAATAATAATAATAAAATTAATTACAATTACTAACGAATCAAATGAACAGCCTCTATCAATAGTGGAACAATAACTTTACAGATGCACACGTCTGAAAAAACTTTGTGGCCTAAACAGTTTATGCCACAAAGTTTTTTCTTTTTTATTTCAACAACATACCCACCTTCAAGTGAAGCACGAGCCTCTTCTTGTTTGGACTTTTTCTTTCTTTTGCTAGCTCCCGAATCGTATTGACGTTTGGAAGCCATCTCTCGCTCTCTCTCTCTCTCTCTCTACTCTCTAACTGTAAACAACTGCCTGCCGGCCCATCTGACTGCTGATTGGTCAGATGGTGACGCTTCGCGCTTTCAATCATTGCATCTCTCTTTTTTTCTCTCTCTCTCCTGCCTCGGGCTGACTTGGTGGCGGTGCTCTACGCGCGCCTCTCGGCAAAATGCAATCCTTTGCGCATTTGGAGGGAATGATAATACTTTATTGATCCCGAGGGAAATTCAATTCACTTGCGCAAAATGGGGCCCCCCATGGATCGCGGAGCCCTATGCACAGCGCGTGTTCTGCGTGTAGGGAGGGGCGGGCCTGGTCTGTACAGTTATCCACTTTTTCTTTTACTTTTTGTATCCTCCTTGTGCTATTGGGAGAATTTGCTTTCCATACCATACCATACCATACCATACCATACTGTTCTCCATCAAAGTGTCCTGTCGTAATAATACACATAACAGTATTATTGGAGTGTCTCTGAGACAATACATGAGCAGTAGTGTAATTACCGCTTCCCTCATTAAAACTAGTTAAGTGTTATCACTCAGTAGAAAGTCAAATTGTGGTGCATTTTTGCTCTGTTTGAGTAAATCACATAGTATTCCATTCAAATAGATTAATAGACATAACAGGACTCGATTTATCTCCATCAACCTCAACTCAGAATAACTGGTTTTAATTGGTTACTTGGAATATACACATATACACACCTTCTCAGTATTTGTGATTAATTGTTTATATAAATAACCCAACATTCTACCCAAAGCAGTAATTATAATGATCTAATCAATAATAATGATGCTAACTTGTTTGCCTTCTTACATCTTGACTTCTTAATCATTGCTGAATCATGTTATAACTTTGCACCAGTGAAGTACTTAAATGAGTTCCGTTTTTCATCCACATTATGCTGATTTGAGTCTGAAGAAGACCAAGTTTGGAAAAACGCTGATGAAATCTCTGACAGCAGGCATGTTACTGTACACAATGAGACAAGGTACATCGGCCCATAACATGACAGAGATAAACAGAGCAGTCTGAGCAGGCTGGGGTCAGACGGGTCGGCCTGTCTGCTTCGCCTCTCTGCCTGGAGAGTGAGTGCTCACCCATGGCTGCTCAAGCTGCACCTATCAGTGCTGTGGGGTAAACAGTTCTCTGCTCCAGCCCCGGCTGTGGCTGTGGCTGCAGGGCCTGCAGTTTCCCTCCAGCCACCAGCATTGATCCAAGGCTTTGCTAAACGCCATATCAGAGGTCAACACTCAGGACACCCCTCTGCAGTCATGTTAATATCAGTCCATAAAGCCTATAAAGCTTCAGACTCCTGTGTCGTACTGCCTCGCTGCCATTGTCCAGCGCTGTTGTCAGGGCAGAGGTATGTGTGGCACGACGGGGCTGCCCCTAGACCCTCCTGGAGCCAATGAATGAGAGGATGGACGGAGGCGAGGGGAGGAAAGCAAAGGAAATACACTCATCATTGCATTAAAGGAGAGCAGGACAAGAAGGGTCGAAGAGGAGAGGAGGTGGAGGGTGGGAAGAGGGTGGAGGAGTGAGGGGGCAGTAATGGGGTCTTTGTTCTGGTTGGTGTGACTCACAAAGCCGCGGCCAGGCCAGCACAGCTTAGTTACCGTTACCAAACACTGAGAGAGAGAGAGGAGGAAGGCGTGCCTGAGGACTGGGGGATGTTTCTGCTCTGCAGTCAAACCTCACATGTCATTTAATTAGTCTAATCATGCGATTTTAGCACAGTGCGAATGGTCTGCCTCAAAAGTTTATTGGATTTGAATGTTAGTGGTTGGCTGCCTTGAATATCAAAACTTCAGTTGTTGTTATCGGTCAGTTTTTCATTGGCTTGTTTTCTAATTCGAAAATACTTGTTTTTCAATACTTCAATGTACATTTGTCCAATGCAAAATGTAAAAGTCAAGATATTAAACACATAATTTGACAAAGAAACAACCAATTGAGACAGCAACATTTTCCACATGAACAAGAACAAGTGAAGGAACAAGGGGGGAAAAAACCTTCATTTTTAACAGGAAAACACCTCCGGCCTCCACCGTTTCGGGTCAGAAGATAGTAAAAAGAGAGGGAGAGGAAAAACAGAATAGAGAGCAACGAATGGGAGCAAACAAAGCACTGGCTAATAAGGTCAGGAACCACACATCAGGAATTTCTTGCTCTCAAGTAAGAGACGCTGAGAGACAGGACAAAGAAGAGAGAGCCAAGTAAACAAGTGAGTCCCAAAAAGACAATTCATGAAAAGATAATATAATACTACAATAAGACAGTAGAGATTCATTAGAGAAAAGGTCAGGGTTGCTGAAACTTAAAGCAATATCCATAGTTCATAAAAAAAAAAAAAAAAAAAACTGAATATAGGGTTTCACAAGTGTTTCAAGAGTAAAGTTTAGATAGAGGATAAGACATATATGTGTGAGGTTACCAAGAGTTTAAAGAAGAGAGGTTGTTGGATGAAATGATTGAAACTCAAAGTGTGTTCGCAAGGCCCCTGAACACTCCCCAAAGTGTTGTCATCCTTTTCTAAAACATGTGCTAGACGTGCGCCTTTTGAAGAGTTTGAAGTACTTTCCATGCTTATGTGTGACCTAATGAGGGAGAGCCGTGTATAGGCCGACCATATGCAGGTAAAAATAGAAATCGTCCTGCAAAACATCATTAAGGAAGCAGTATTTTAACACAGTTTATGACTCCAGGGCATGTTCTTCAACAACGACAATTAGGAAGCCCAAAAACATCTGGTGTTGTGTGAAGCATTGTGTGTGTGCATATTAAACGTGTGTGTGAGGGCGTTCATGTGTGGGTCTGAGTTCAGTTTGTGCAGCAAGCAGGATGTCCTGTCCTCCCTGCTGCTATTGTGGAGTGGTCAGCCTGCCAGACGCTACCCCCAAAGACCACTTCCCCTCTGCCAAGGGCCTCCCTCTCGCCCTCTGTCACACGTGCACACACACACACACACACACACACACACACACACACACACACACACACACACACACACACACACACACACACACACACACACACACACACACACACACACACACACACACACACACACACACACACACACACACACACACACACACACACGCAGCTTCATGCCAGCCTGGACACAATGGGAAACTGTCTAACACCGACTTATCACCTGGTTAAAAATAACTAGATATCATTATTGTGCTGTAACAATGGTGTCGCAGGACTTTGATCAACCAAAATAGCCCTCGTGTGTGTTATTCTAAGTTATCACACCCCACAGTCAATGGTGTCTTTAAGCCTGTGTGAAATTGGCAGTCAGTCTGAAGATGACACGTCTATTTTAGACTATTTATGTAACTATTTCTCTTTGCCGGTTTGTCATCACTTGGTCTGCAGCCAGTCAATTGTTTGGGTTATGTTGGTCACTCATACATTGTCCAGATGTTATACCTCATCAGTCCGTGAGTCTGCAATAATTAACTTGAGGAATTTGTGATTTGCAATGAGAAACATATTCAAGATTAAAATATGCACTTTTTTTTTGCTGTGATTCATTTGTTGATTGGCAGTTTTCCATTTGGTTTTGTTTTCTTTTAGACATGCTTCAGTTCAGACTGAGTAATTAAAAAACAAAAAAAAATAATTGAATACACTAAATAGTAATGCATCTCATTAAGGAGAGTTTTATGAACTAGTTTTGAATTTACTGTGTAAATCCAAAAAGTATATACCATAGAAATCATTTTGGTAAAGGCCATTTTTCACAAATACATATAGTTTGTGAAAGCACAGAGTTTAGCGTATCTCCTAGAGATGCACAAGTGTTCAACTTTTGGCAAATCAAAAATGAAGAAAAAAGCTACAAGTTGATGCCTTAAAGCTGCCAGACTACTGAAAACCAATCATTGTTCTTTTTCTTTGCATGAGTATGGCGGTACAGTGGAATATCTTGACGACAACATGAACACCCTAAGGCCTTGTTTACGTGACATTTTCAAGTGAGAGCATAAAACTAGAGGATTTAGGGACTCTATTTACATGACAAGCAAGCCACTGAAAATGCAACTAATTGAAAACAGCTCCCAAGGTGGAACTGGAAACAGGGAAAATGCATCTTTTCTGAAATGCTGTTGCTGCACACCCACCATGTCTGTAGTGAATAGTTCTTCTGCACATGTCGTCGATAAACAATAACAACAATGTTTAGCTCCAGAGCGTCATGACTCCCAATCCATATTCTCCTGGGGCTTTGCTAGTTTTATAGTTGAGCGTCACCTGAAATAACAATCCATCTCGGCCGTCTGTAAATACGAATGTGTGTGTACTCGCCGTTGTTAATGTTTATAGTATATTGTGTCTGTATGTGTGTGGTTTCATTACAAAAACAAACAACGGCACCCCTAGTGGCCCCACAGGAAAACTACATTGTTTTCAGCGTTTCTACCCTTTCCCTGTAAACAGACATCATCTCCAAAATGTTGCTGTGTAAATGTTTTCTGAAACAAAAACGTAAAGACAATGTGTTGTGGCTGGAAACACTCACCTCTATTATTTCTTGGCTTCAAAAGTAAAGACCCACAGTAGTGCATTGCTTCGTATCAATAAAGAGGTGGAACTGTCAAACATATTCTTAAATAAAAAGAAACTATTTACTAAAACAAACACTTTCATAGGTGTTCTTTTTGCTTTTGGGTTTATTAAATACATTTTGCAGGTGCTTTGCTGGTTGAGCTGCTGGAGGACCTGCTCACTCAGGTACTTTTATTAGTTTTCAGATAGATAGATAGATAGATAGATAGATAGATAGATAGATAGATAGATAGATAGATAGATACATACATATATAGATAGATAGATACATAGATAGATCTGGAGCTGTCCGGTGCTGTCCTCCTCCCTCCGCAGCCCACTCGAGGTGCTATTGTCTCGTTTCTCCTCTCTCTCTCTCTCTCTCTCTCTCTCTCTCTCTCTCTCTCTCTCTCTCTCTCTCTCTCTCTCTCTCTCTCTCACTCAAACACACACACACACACACACACACACACACACACACACACCACACACACACACACACACGCACACACGCACACACGCACACAACGGTGGGCAGGCGCGGCTTGCGCGCGGCGTCTCTTTGCAGCAGACGGACGGAGCGGACTGGTCAGGATGAATTGAAGCGCTCACACCCCTTTAGACCGACTCTCCCTTCCGTTTGTTCCTTTTGGTTGAGAGCTGCGAATCTGGATAATACCAAAGTAGAAACTTGAAGGTGTTCGAGAGGAGCGGGCAGCGGGGAACACACCGGGGGAAACACGGGGCGGAGGCGCTGCTCGAGGTGACAGTGCGCACCGGGAGGAGAACTGTCACCGTCCGTCCAGCTGCCCCGTGAGTAACATCTGCTCTGTCTCTGGCTGGAAACGTTCACACATCAGGAGTTGTTTTCCACAACTCTTCATAAATCCCGTTACCTGTTGTTTACAAGTGTTTTCAATCCCTTCCATGGTAACTTCACGTTGCTCATAGAGGTGGGAGAAGTATTTTTTTTTTTTGCCTTATTACAGAAATAATGACTGCTAAAGCTGTTACATTCAATTCAGGTGACTTGACATTCAAAGCACATTTTTGCAATTAACAGAAAAATATGTAGAAATGACTCAATAGTAAACAAATGTAGGTTTTGAGTGATTGTATTAGTTTGTTAAACAATAACATTATTCCCTCCAATGTGATCGGATGTGAGTTCATATTGTGTATCTACTCAGTTCCAACATCCATCCATCCTCTGTGCTGCTTCACCCCCCCCCCCCCTCCCCCCCCAGGATTGTCTGATAGCAGCTTGTTATGAGTGAAGGCAGAGTGCACCCGTCCATCACAGATGCACACTCACATTCACACCCAGAAACAATTTTGAGTCACTAATCGTGTCAATTAACAACAAGAGACACTACTTTTCATGGGTTGTTTTTTCCTCCCAGTTTTTTCTCGTAGGAATGTGTTCTCTTACTTTTTCATAAAACCCGAATAAATAAATACATTTGAGTTGTTTACGTTTTAGTCAATGAAGAATAATGCAGGGAATCATGTCAGAGCTTCAAAACCCGCCTTCACAAAGGCTGTGGTGGACGTCTGAAGTTTCCTGAGTCTGGAGCAGTGAAGATGTTGTCTTCAGACGCCGCCTGTCTGTTTGTCCTCCATCTTCCACCCTCTCTGCCCTCTCTCGTCCAGCATGTGAGAGAAAGGAACAGCTGGATGTGCGAGCTGAGCCTGAACTTGATCCGTTCAGATCAACAGGTCCCAGAGGCCCATTTCTGTCACTGCTGCGACCGTCTGCGGGGGGAAACCCTGTAATGGTGCAGCTGTCCATGTGCGTGGAGTTCACACACACACAAACACACACACACACAGACACACACCACGTGTACAGAGCTGAAATCCCCTCGACAGGACTTTCTAGTAATCCACGGCCCGCTACATGTATCCGTACTCCGGCCAAAGAGGAGGCCTTCCTTTAACTTTCAAACACAAACTGAATATCAGCCAGATTTAATGTTCTGGAGAATTGACACCCCACAGAGACAACATCAGCTGAATATGAAGCGGGAGCTGTCGGGGGTCCTGGGCCTGAGCCACCATACACAGACCCATATAGTGTGCGTCTGTGTGCGAGGACTGGCACATGAAACGGTTTCCCTCGAGTTTATTCACGCTCAGAGAATTTTGCATATGCAAGTGTGTTTGTGGCAGATTGGTACAGTGAGGGCATTGTAAGGGGGGCGTGTGAAAACACAGTAAAGATGTCACACTGCAGCTGGCACAGAACACGACTGATGGACTGCACACACACACACACACACACACACACACACACACACACACACACACACACACACACACACACACACACACACACACACACACACACACACACAAACACACAGGTTTGCCTTTTTTTGTGTGTCTGTGTGTTGAAAAGACAGCGATTCTTATCAAGAGGCTCTCTGACTTTTTTGCAGGCGAATAAGTGACCATCTCGCTGTCAGATCAGTTGTGTAACACGCCATGGGGCTCGTGAGCCTGTTGAATCGACCCTCCGGAGCAAGTTAGAACTGCACACCCATGAAGTCTGAGCACAGAGAGATTTAAGATAGGAGGACGGTCAAGATCAATACCGCAGAGGCTGATAAAAAAAAGTGCCTCAACTCCTCCTACCTCTAGAGAAATCAGCGTTCAAACGATACCCAGAGGTTTAATATTTTCCAATGTCATGTCTCTCATCTTGAAGTGACATAATGCCGACAGTCTGATGTTTATCGCCTCCAACGGACGACATTACACATCGGCCTTCACGTTTCTTGGGACCAGAAAGTATTTTGACCAAGTCACTTGTAAGGATTCAGTCTAATACCCCCAAATCTTTTGGGATTTTGTGGTTTCAATCCCACCTAATTAAAAGTATTGTATTACAGTTTTTTTCCCAAACTTTTTTTAAAGTTTCACTTAAAAATGCAGTGTTGCACCTGTGTAGAAAGTTTATATTTAATCTACACGTTTATATGTGGAGTTTATCACGGTCAAACTGCAGTTCTTCAGTCTTTCACCGGGATCTTTTACAGTATTTGACAAATACACGCGTGACTGTGACTATTTAAGAGTCACTTCTGCAACACAATGCTGTTTACTGCAGCTATATTATATCAAGTTTGACTCACCGGAACTACAATTGGTCACAAAGTCATTGGGACCAATCTAGATTAAGGCTGCAAAATATAACACAAATTTATTGTTATCGCATTATTATGTAACTTGTGCAATATTCATATCACAAAAGACAGAACTATGATAAATCATGTTTCCATACACTTTACTTTCATACTACACAAATTCAAACTGATGGTATTATGAAAAAGAAAAGAGGAAAAAGAAAAGTGCACTTAATCTGGGTTAATTCATTAAAATGAAGTGATTGACTATTCCGACCTCGACCCCAGACTGAAGACATGCTTGTTAGGTTGTTCAGCTCCTCTTCATCGCTTATATGTTCAGTGTTTACGACTTTAAATGGAATTCACAATTGTTATCTGCCAAACATTTGTCCCCCGAAAAGAATGGCGATGATATCTCTAAGACGAATATCGGTTTTGAGATCTGATATATTGTTTTCAGAAAGGAAGAATTGAGTTATGGACTCCCAGTGTAACGGTTCCATGTGAAAACGGCCTGCTGTACACACAGCGGGAGATAAGACAGTTGGCGCGCTACGAGCGCAACACACTCCCAGCAGGCCAGTTCCTGTTCTGACATCACTCAACTCTTCATGTAAACAGAGAGAAAACACATTGTAATCCACAATGAAGGATTACTGTAACTGGTAATGTTTGAGAAAAACTATTGTACTTTTCGCCCAGCGGAGCTCAGTAATGGTGGGAGCAGCTGCAGCACGGCTTTTCCACCCAGCCAGCATGCCCAGTTATTTACTTCCTCCAGCTGGAGTTTGGCCATTGATTCTTTTCAGTGTTTTTTTGGCCGGCGGACCGTTTTGCATTGAGCCGTTTAACTCTGCTTCATGAATAAATTAGCAGTTTTGGTTCACGTGGACTCCGGCTTCGTATTCGTAGAATTGATTGTGTTTTGAGGATGTTTACAGGTAACCTTCATCCTATTCACAAGTGTACCTATTTGTTTCCCAGTGAGTAACTTTTATAGAGGAAGCGTCTGAGTGCTTTTTCCGTTCCTCACCACAGCCCTGCAGCCGTGCATCCTGACCGCCTCTGCCTCCATTTGTGTCCACGATGAGCTGGAAGGAGTTTGACTGGTTGGTTCCCTGCTGACACCGTCGATCCCCAGATATCCGCTCCGACTCCCCCGCTCTTCCTGACGGCTTTTGTGCACCCTCTCCTTGCGGACACCGTCCTGCTGTCCGAGCTGTCGCCATGGCCAGTCTGGTTATAAACGAGACTGGAATGGAGAACTGCGGGATCGACGACTCCTTCAAGTACAACTTGTACTCGGTGGTTTACAGCGTGGTGTTTGTCTTGGGCCTGATAACCAACTGTGCCGCCCTCTTTGTGTTCTGCTTCCGGATGAAGATGCGAAACGAGACCACGATGTTTATGACTAACTTAGCGTTATCAGACTTGGTGTTTGTCTTCACGCTGCCTTTCAAGGTCTTCTACAATGTTAACCGCCACTGGCCCTTTGGAGACGGCCTGTGCAAGGTATCGGGAACAGCCTTCATCACCAACATCTATGGCAGCATGCTCTTCCTCACCTGCATCAGTGTGGATCGCTTCCTGGCGATAGTCTACCCTTTCCGTTCGCGCTCCATCCGCACACGCAGGAATGCGGCGCTGGTGTGTGCTGCCGTGTGGCTCACCATCGTGGGGGGAGGGATATCCGTGACCTTCTTCTCCACCATCAACAGCAGACACAGAGCCACCACGTGCTTCGAGGGCTTTTCCAAGAGCACCTGGAGGACATACTTGTCTAAGATCACCATCTTCATCGAGGTGAAGTGAGATAGTTACGTCAAAGTTAAAGTACTGTTCTTTCTCACTTGCTTTTCTTGTTCAACTTCAATTTGTTTTTGCTTTTATTTTCAGATTGTGGGTTTCCTTTTCCCCCTCCTTGCCAACTTGGTATGTTCCTCGCTGGTTCTGCGGACGCTCCGTCGCCCGGTCACGGTCGGTCACGGCTGTGACAGCAAGAAACGGGTCCTACGGATGATTCTCGTTCATTTAGGGATCTTCATCATCTGTTTTGTCCCTTATAACTCCATCCTCTTCCTGTATGCGCTGGTGCGAACCCAGGCCCTGGCGAACTGTGCCGTGGAGCGCTTTGCCAGGATGCTTTACCCCATCACCCTGTGTCTGGCCACTCTGAACTGCTGCCTGGATCCTGTGGTCTACTACTTCACCTCCGAGAGCTTCCAGAAGAGCCTGACCATGGGGGCCAAAGGGTCCAGCTCGCGCCCCGAGAGCATTCCCCGCAGCGACACTGAGACTCAGGACACAGCAAACACTCTCCCCAGAGACACACACACTACAGCCAGCAATGGGAAAGAGACAAAGATGTCAGAGAGTCAGTTCTGACTGGGTAGGCAAGGAAAAAGGTAAAGAAGGACGAGGCGAGTGTGACAGGAACCCTGAACTTGGAAAAATAAAGCAATCAGCTGTTTTGTCCTGGAAGTGGCAAACGCATAGCTCACCAGATTAGTTAAGTCCTGAAGTAAGTCCCGGGGTATGGCCTGGGCTTTGTGGATTAATCCAGCACTGGAGAACAAGAGGAATGTATCTGTGTTTGTTGTAAGAGAACACTGCAGGGACCAGAGACTCAGCCACACACGGACATGTGTAACAGTCCAGAGACACATGGCGCCTCTCAAAGAGGCTCCAACACATCATCGCTCTCACTAACACACACACACACACACACACACGGTTAAAAGTATTGCTGTTAAGTGCTTTTGTAAGAGCAAGTTCATAAATTCTATTGTTCGCAATGCATGTCATGTTAGATATTAATATTATGAAACTGTCCATTATGGTGAAAATCTGTTGTTTCTCCTGTTTAACAGAGCGACAAGTTGATCTTTTGAGTTACATTTGTCTCAAGTTGAATTCTGAGGCCACTAAATGTCTGATTTGAATTTCAGCGAGCGCTGTGTGGATTAATTCTTTCCCCGGTCCTCCTGCCCGCTCTCTCGAACCTACTCTGAGCTGCTCTTTGTGAGAAAACTGTATGTTTGACCTCGTGGGGGAGTTTTCCTGTAGGAGTTTGTCTTCATGTTCACCCCTCAGCCAGTGAGAACTGGCCCTGGGTCTTACAGGGCAACTCTGGTTTGGTCCAGGACCTTGTCCTGTGTGCTGTGTCACTGGCCAAATGCTTATTATGACTGGAGCAATGGTCCATTGTTTGCTTCTGAATGAGCTCTCTCTGTCTTAATCTGGCCTTAGACTGCAGATCTGCTCAAAGTCTCTTACACCCCGTAATGTGCACACTCCAAAGTACGGATGAACGTTGTTGACTATTTACCCCAAATTATGGACTTATATTTCTTGAAGTGCCAAACAGTGAGTCAGCAGAAGTTTGAGTATTGCTGAGTTTGCATGGATGTTGTACTGAGTTTGGCCTGCCTTTTCTCCTGCAGCCTCATTCTTACTTAAGTCTTGGTTTTACCTTCATAGGTGGCGCCACAAATCAATAGCACTTTTTGTGAAGCTTTTAATCAGGTTTTGGAAAAACTTTACAAAAACATATGCTTGTGGAAGTTTATAAACTGTGCTGGATCATCAATGGGCCATATTGAATATTGTCTTTAGGACAGGACTTGGACAAAATGTGCTTGATTTAGCAAACTTTCCAACTTGAGGCACTTTTATACGTCTTTTTTTTTTTTTTAGAAAGGTAAACAGTACACTGACAAGTAAACAGTACATAGAAGTAAGATGTCTTGGAGGGCGTCAAGAATCTGTCCATTTAAAAAAAAAAATATATATATATTTTTTGCTTTGCACATCAGTCATTTACTCGACAGCTGTTTTGGAGACAATTAATGAAACGACTTACTTTTCCTCGTAGATCAATCTAAACCTGTAATGGCACGAAGGAGAACTGTAGTTCATTTTAACTTGAAGCATTTTCTATAATGTGCAGATTTTTGCTCTAAGGTTTATCGAAACGTTGCATCTATTTTGCAAAGATTGAACCACATGATTGAGAGAGTACACCATGTCCCTGATCACAGGGTTCGTCACTCTGAATATCAGTCTTAACTCAAGACCTCCAAGTACTGTAAATAATTATTACCCCGTCTGTCATTGTAAAGCTTACTTACATCAGGGTCAGTTTGCAGTGTTCTTTTGCCCACATGGGTTTGTTAAAACCTGGGATAGGCAGCAGGTTGACATTTTTCCTGGATGCACACAACAGGGATCTTGCGAGGAAATGTAAATGATTTATGTCTGGGTTATTATACACAACTTTCATGCAAACCGTTTACTGTTTACTCTACCTTTTGTGGCTCTAATGCATACTTTTGACATTTGCGGCCTCAGTTAGGAATGTAATAGACCATCATTCTGGCAGTGGTTCTGTAGGGATCACAGGGAATGAGCACAGACAGGAAAGATGCAATCTTCCACACAGACTTCTTAAGCTGAGTGTCTGATGTTAGTGTGAGTGTTCTGCAACTGGAGCAGAGAGTCGATGGGCTGATATTTGAGGTCAAGGGTAGCAGAGAGGAGGAGGACTGAAGTGGATAGGAGGGCAGGAAGTTGGAAGAGTGGGAGTGTGGTGGTCCGCAGACGTTCAGCTTTACCCTGCGATGAGACAAAAGACACTGAGCACTGCAAAAATCTCATTTAAAGGTGTATGTCGGTTTAAAAAGAAAAGCCCATTGCTGACGGGTCACCACTGTGGATCCCTGTGCAAGACCCTTAAACTGTCTGGAGCTCAGGTTGTGTCCAGAAAGTCAAATCGTTACCAAATCAAACAATGATCACATGATCTGCTGTGGCCAGTCCAGAAGGGAGCAGCTGAAAAAGATTGGAAACATCACCACTTCACTTCAAGGGCGATAGTGCTGTTCAGCAGTGTCCTTCTCTGACATCTAGTGGTCATGAGTTGGAACAAGAGCACTTTACTAAACAGGCAGAAGTCACTCGTCATTGGGACACGTGAACGTTTATCGTGTTCATCTTCTCTGGGTGTCAACTCGTGAAACAAACAGGATGGAACAATCGAGCCTTCACCATTCCGCCAAGGGTGCTGTGGTTTGACGCTTGTAGGGCATGCGACACCCTTTTTGTTTTTCTTGGTTTGTAGAACAGGGCATGAAAACAAGTCCAAAACACAAGATGTAAAGCTGTCACGAGTAACCACTCGAAAATCAATCTGCCTAAACTTCAGAGTGACAGAATGGCATTAACATTCACAAAGAGGAATTCATTTCTTTTTTTAAATTCAAAAACTGGTTCAAAAAAAGGAAGTTGAACATCAGATAGAGGAAGAACTGGAGTGCTTTACATTTTGTAACAGTTAGAAATTACAGGATTAGAGCTGATATACACTGCATATTGAGTATAGTTGTACTGTATATTTGTGCTTGTATTGTGTGTGGATAAAAAAAAAGTATTTTATATCTTTAACATTTTCAGATGTAATTGTCTTCCTTCTGTCGGCTTTATATGTCCCATTGATGTTGACCTTCTTCTAACCACACATGTAGTTTTGGTTCTGTTGCCAAGCAATTAATGACCTAGCAAACGAAAAAACAGAAAAACAGTCACACACGTGCACACACACACGTGCACACAGACACACACACACACACACACACACACACACACACACACACACACACACACACACACACACACACACACACACACACACACACACACACACACACTTCCTCTTTCTCTCATCACCGCGCTTGAGCAAAGCGGTGAGTTTGAGTTTGAGACCAGCCCACGCTCATTTTCACCACCTCATGCAACGACGCATCACTGGCTGCTTTCATGCTGAGCTCACAGTCGTGCAGACAGCGACAGGTTGTGCTAACTGCTGCACGAGACAGTCTGCATCACAGTAGGAGAAAAGCACCTGGAGAGGAGGGTGAAACTACCGGAGCCTGAGGCTGCCGGTGATCGGGGTCTGACCTTTGCCCTCCATCGACAGCGATCAATAAGGAAGGAGATGCAAGAAAAGCAAGGTAATGACTCAATTCTTGTTTACAGAAAAAAAAATGCGACATTGTCACACCGCGCTTCGCAGTCACAGTCACGATTCAGTTTTTGCTGACATTGGGAATTTGCTCTCCAGGGAAACTTGAGGACACGTGAAGCCGAAATCATAGTTCATGTGTTTAATGTTCCAATGTTCAAATCAAATCTGATGCAAAGCTTTTGGGACCATTTCTGTCTTTTGTCATATAGGTTGCAACATATAGGTGCAGCAATGTCACAGCAAATTGCTCTGAAATGTTATAAGCAATATTATTTAAGGTTTTTGGCAACTGTTGTTTAGTTTATTCACCAGTCTCAGTTCTGTGTAAACATCCCTCAGCATTCAATCATTTAACAGGAGGGAGCCTGTTCGGTGTCTGCAAAATTCCCGTAAAGTAGCAGCAGCAAAAAAAAGAAAAGGAAAAAGAAAATCTCTGAACGGCTTCTCTGTTCCTCTGTGTGGCCTGCAGAGGAAGGGTGTGGGCCGTCTTGATGGCAGAAGGAAGGGTGATGCTCGGATGATAAGCAGAGTAAATCCTCTGCTCTTTCTGTCACACACTTCCTGTTGCAGTCTTTGGCAATGTCAGATTTGTTACAATTTCTTTCTGCACTATTCAACTTTTTTTTTCATGTGTCATCAACATGTGCTAAGTTTGCAAGATGCAGACCTGTGAGACCAACATCGGGGTTCACATCCCAATGGGGTGGCACCAGAAAACATAGGAGAATTCGCCTGCTTTGCAGTTGTCAAAATTGAATTTGCACATCATTTCACATGTTGGTGAAAGAGGCTGTAATAGTGTTTGTAAAATAGGATACGCACGAGAGAAGAGGGGGTTCACACCTTTTATTAGAGGCAATATGAAGAGAAAATGGTTGCAAATCGCCGCCTTTCATGAATGAGTCATATGTTGTTACACCCGCTCTCATAATGCAGTCATGCTTTACTAATGCGTTTCATTGTTTTTAATTAGTCATTCATCTATTCTACACTCGGGTTTCAATGTTTATCTTCCATCAGCTTAACAAATTATTTTATTTAGCAAAATATGATGAAAACGGGAAGATTTATCTAGTAAACAAGAAAAATTTCAGATGGAGATCTGGTCTTTGTTTGGCCGGTTTTTCTTCAATATAGCAACACATAGAAGCTAATTAAAAATCAATTTTAATAACACGATAATAGAAGTGTTTCAATTTAAACACTGTCCCTGCAGTGATCTTAATTAGTGTGAAAGGTTCAGCTTTATCAGACAACCACAGATATCCAAAAGAAATGTTGTGAATTAACTGTATGAAACTCACCTGAGAGTCAAATGAAAGTTTATTTTTGAAGTCACAAGTCACAAGCTCTCAGATGGAGCGGGAAATTTACTTGCCTCTGTCCAAAGGTTTAACGGTGATCCAACAAACACATTCATTAACAACCCAGCAGAGTTGGTGTGTGGGGTGGAGAGTAAAAAGACAGGGGGGAAATATGGACCTCTTCCAAAAACAGAGGAAGAGAGTCGATGAATGCAACCCTGTAAATTCTCCAAACCCATTCGGAAACCCCAGTAGGTGAGCTGTCAGGTTGTTAGTAGAATATCTGATTCATGCTTTGGTTGGAATCCTTACTGGAGCGGATCATCACAACTTGTTTTTTTGCCCCTGTGTTTATCCAGCCTCGTGCTGAAGAGACTGCACTCACTTGTGTTCCACATTGTAAAGTTCATCCTGGTCAGGTCAGCAGGCCTTTGCAGGGCTAACATGAAAAGACATGCAGGTTATTCAACACAAGCCTATTTCAATGTCATCGATTGGGTCAAAAAGCATGCAGCCTATTTTTTCCTCTTGATAGTCATGATCAGACTCATGGCATGTTTTGGGGTTTTCTTAGTTGCTCGATTTGCTTCACAAACTGCTGTTTCCAATTATAAATCTAAACTTCCCGTTTCATCTTTTAATCCAACAAGAAGGGAAGTCCTTCACATCTCCACATTTAGACACCGTGCGTGGCAGCTGGCCTTAACTTTGCCTTTTGGGGAAGACTGTGTGAATCAATCATGATTACCACCTGTGAATTCTGTGTAAAGAGCAATTTTAGACGCCAGATGCCAGAGAAACTACAATTACTGGACATGCACGTGTGTCTTTACAGTTTGCTGTGGTTACTGTGTCACCATCTGCTTGTCCACTTGTTCTTTTTTAGGTGTCTAGGAAAAATATGAAGGAGTGATCAAAGATTTAAAAAAAAAAAAAATGTCTCTGCATACATCCAACAAGTCGCTGGGCAACTCCTCAGGATGTGGTCATGACATGAGGAGCTGGGACGAGAGCATGGATAAGATGTACACCTACTTCTACCTGCTGCTCTTCATCCCCGGGCTGCTGCTCAACACCACGGCGCTCTGGGTGCTCTGCAGACACATCAGGTCCAGCTCCTACACACATAAACCTGCAGGACTTTTACATTATGGCTGTATCTCATTCTCTCTTGTTGTTCCAACAGTAAGAAAACGAAAGCCGTGATCTTCATGATAAACCTGGCCTTCGCAGATCTGGCCCACATCCTCTCTCTGTCTCTCAGAATTCATTATTACTTCTCCCACACGTGGCCCTTCGGACGGGGCGTCTGCTTGTTCTGCTTCTACCTCAAATACCTCAACATGTATGCAGCGATCGTGTTCTTGGTAAGCAAGAGATGTGCACAAATCAAATTTTGTAGGGAAGAGAAAACCTAAAATCAATAAATGTGTGTGCTCATGAGATAAGGTTAGCGTAAGAGACAAACAGGAAGTTGTTTGAGTTCTCACAAGTTTTACTTCCTGAGCCTATATACATTCTACTATTGACTGTAAACAAAGATTTTATAAATCATTATAAAAAAAGTAAGAAAAGGGCTTTGAGAGAGTTTTTGAAAGTATTGCTTAGTGTCACAGAAGTAAACCACACGGCATTAATCGCCACACCAATCAAATCAACCAAAAACTATTATTTGGTTTTTGCGTTCATGTTGGACTTTTTAATGGGTTTTGTCATGATGGGATATTATTGCCATCCAGGGGAAGCCCACATCACACTCTGAAAAAAAAAATACGATCTTTGATTTAAAGTACATCACATTTTACTATGATTTTGGTAAAGTTGTTTACTTTAAAGATATTACATATGGAAAACTTATGGTCTATGCTTTTACCTCATTTTGGTAAAGAGAAAGTTTCAGTTATGAGCCTCTCATCAGAAATGTGTCGTTAAAATTTGAATTTTGGAAAAGTTTTAGCCAGATGTGATAAAATGCTGTGCAGTAAGAAGATATTTTTAAAAAGGGATGCACATGAGAAATGAGATTTAGAGTTCTGTGTGGTTTATGTACACTGCTAAAAACAAAAAACAAAACAAATAAAGAACAATAATGATTAAATCAGTATTAGCCTTGGAAACACCATTATATTTCCACTGATGATAACTTCCCTTCTGTAAAGAATGTTAACTGACTTCAATACCTAGTGTGTGGTATTGTAGCTTCCGTTTTCAAAAATCTGTCCGATAGCGACTTTCAAAATACCTTAAAGTTGAAACTTACAATCTTTTCTACTCCATCATATAGATTATGATGTTTCTGTTGTTAACATAAGTGATGGTTTGGTTAGTGTCGGTCTTTTCCTGATAAACAGCTGTCTCTTAAAGGAATTTCTCATTGAATGGTTTATTATTTGATTTGTCGATTGTGGTAAAAGTAAATAGATTCCAACTTTGAAATGTCAAAAGGTGTGGATGAATGGTTGTTAAAGTGTGAGTCGGCCGGAGCCCCAAGAGGCCGATAATGCATGTCTTGCTGCTGTTTACAGGTGTGCATCAGCGTGCAGAGGTGTGTCTTCCTGCTCCACCCCTTCTCTGCACGCGGGTGGAGGCGTCGCTACGACTTGGCGATCAGCGGAGTGGTGTGGTTGGTGGTGGGCGTGGCCTGCTCGCCCTTCATCCTGATGAGGAGCAGCAGCGCTGATCTCAGTCAGCAGACACTCTCCAACATGTCCTCGTCTCTGGAATATACTTCTACGGTACAAACCTCAAGTTTCACCAACATGCTCATGCAGCCTTTGACTACGAGTCCCACCACAAGCCTGAGGTCCACCCTGAGTCCCACATCCACCAGGATGGGTTGTTTTAAAGACTTGCCCACGCGCCACCTGCCTCTCTCTCTGGCGGTCTCCGTGATGGTTCTCGCCGAGCTGTTTGGCTTCGTCATCCCCTTGGCCTGCGTCTGTTACAGCTCCATTCGCATCGCCTGGTCTCTCAACCGGGGACGAGACCAGCAGGGTTCGAGCTCACTCAACCCCTCGTCACTCAGTCGTCTGCAGTCGGTCTCCTCCACCTCTCAGGGGGACAGAGAGCAGTCCAGCAGCGACAAGAAGCGCGCCCTGCGGATGGTGCTGGCCTGCATGACTCTCTTCCTGTTCTGCTTCGCCCCGTACCACCTCAACTTCCTGCTGTACCTGATGGTATCGCAGAAGATTGTGACGCACTGCGCCATCACGCTGGCCGTGCGACAGTTTCACCCCGTGTCTTTGTGCCTGGCGAACCTGAGCTGCATCCTCAATCCCCTCCTCTACTACTTCCTGACAGCCGAGTTCAGGATGCACCTCACCAAGCGAACGTCCTCCTTCTCCTCCTCCATCATGTCTTCTCCCATCAGCTCCCCGACACACTGGCTCATGCAGCACAGACTCATAAGGATGGAGAGTAGCTGCTCAGACAGGGAGTAGCATCATCCAGAGGCAAAGCTGGCTTATTTCCTTCAGAAAAGGAAAGCAGAGAAATCATGGAGGATGAAATAAAATGTTATAGACACTCCTACTTGCCAAGAGGATCTTGCTCTGCGGGTCACTAATTCTAACCCGTTTCAACATTTTTTTAATGTGCAGACGCAATACAGCTGCTCAACTCTGAAAGTCTGCACGTCTTGTGAAATACAGTTTCAGGAAAATGCTATTTTGAATAAGCTATATCAGTTTCAATTTCCATTGGTGGCATTGTCAAGCAAATGTTGCAATTTTATATGAAAGCAGCCCTATTTTACAATCCTTGTCACCTGTTGCAAGTCAGATGTTAAAGAAATCAGGAGAACGCTTCATTCAATGGACAATGTCCCTTTTATTAAAATGCAGTAGATCAGACATGTGTTGTGGTCAGACATTTGCAAATGAAAACCTTCATTGCCATGTACATATTTTTCCATGTTGGTTTACTGCAAATTAAAGCTGCACTGACTGTCTGATCCGAGGTGTGTGTGTGTTGTCTGTGGTATCTGTGCGATGTGCAATCATGCATCTGAAGTTGCTCTACAGTGAGATTTTGTCTCGATGACGGGTGAAAACAGGTGCCAACTCATGTTTGCCAAACTTCCTCTGGTGGCGTAGACAGTTGGCTGCAGCTCTGAGAACCAGTAACTGTCAGGCGCAGCAGTCGGCTCACTGTCACCCCCACCCACCACCACCACCCCCCTGCTATTCTCCACTCACTCACTCACCCACAACCTCACCCCTTTTTGCATCGGCTGAACGGAAGTGAAACCCTTAGGAACACAGCAACAGGCTCACATGTCCCCCACCTCTGGTCTCTTTGCTATTTTAACGAGTCTTGATACAACCCGGAGACACGTGAAGACGTGAAGAGCTTGTGTTTCGTTTTTGGTGCCGATTATCACGCCAGATATGTTATTTTTGCTATGATTCAATTCATCATGAAACGATAGAAACTGCGGCCATTCATATTACAGCAGAAGTTACAGTGTCAGAATTCTTGTAAACCCCACCCCTTTGCTCACAGGAAGCTGTATCTCTGCATAGAAGAACAGCAGAGGGAGAACGAGGGACAGACCACAGAGATAATGAGACAATACGAAAGAACACAAACATACTGGAGGAAACTGATAGATGAATATATCAGCCAGCGAATGTGAGCGAAAAGAAAAAAACAAAGGGTGGGATAGAGGGAGTCAACAGTGTCAGAAGAAGAGACGAAGGGAAGGAGGGCTGTGATGGTTGATGCTTCACCCTCCTGCTTTCCGACGGCGGGACGTCGTGATCTTTGAAGACCTGAGGTGAGACAATGATCCGGAGCACTTGTAACTGTGATCAGGAGTTGTTGAAAGCAGCGAGCTTGAGCGTCTGTGAGAGAGGCTACAACAGCTGGATGCCTTCAGCGTGGAGTCATGGCTCACCGGGGGTGTCCCGAGTTTCTCCACTGTGAGGAATGTCTGTTATGTCAAGTGCGAGTGTGTTACTGTAGGTCAGTGTCAGATTGTTTGTGCTCATGTATATGTGCCCTCCAGCAAGGCATGCTGCTGGGTTTTTTTGTGGCGTGTGGCGCACACGCGTACACGTGGAGGGGTTTAGATTGCCTGCCACCAACATTTTGGGTGCTGAGACATGACGCCAGATGTGTGTCGGAGTGGAAAAGCCCACAGAGAGATGAATCACTGCAGATGATATGACTTATTTCCACTGGAATGAACTAAAACGATTTCATCTTAAGGTAGGACTGCAGCCACTTTTTTGAACCAAGCCATTTTATTATTCCAAAATTGTGCTTTAATAATCAATGTCATCGTTTCTTCTCAATTGAGCACCATCATTTTCTTTATTCCAGCTGAATATCGAGTAAAATGTTTAGTCAGTTGCCTTTGACGGGTCATATTTGTTAATGTAGGTGATTTATCGGTGGTGGTAACATTGATTGAGAATCACTTTGAGATCTTTTAGACAGGTCCTAAGAGGATGTCTAGAGACATTGACAGAAAAGTCTCATTACAACAATACCACTGACATGATGATTTACTGGAGCTTAAATTTCACCCTGGTCGACTGGGAGCTCTATCTGACTGCTGGGAAGGAAAAGTGAGAATTACTCTGAAATGTGCGTGTATGATACACTGGTGATTAAAGTTGTGAAAGCTAAATTACATATGTTTTGAGTTATAAAAAAAAAAAATAGCCTTGCATTCCGTGCTGCAAACAGTTTCTTCTCGTGATGATTGACAATTTAGAAACACAGGTTTCTGAATTGAAAACCAATGAGATCACATTATGAAGTGAGAATACGGCACTGTCTGAACACAGTCCAGAGCTGATGTGTAAAATCATCGTTTATAATCAGAACAAGAAGAGATTAAAGCTCGGATGATTATTTCCTGTTCATTTTTTTTGTCACCAGCTGTTTTGAGATATTTCTCAAATGATAAAAAACGTTCCGGACAAACTGATTGCAGTGATGCTCAAATGACACAAAGCCTGCGACAGAAGATACCCACATTTCTAAAAAAGTCGATGTATTGTCTGATATCTGGAAGCAAAGATTCAGTTTTCTCGCTGTTGAAGGAAACTGAAGGAAGTTGTTATAAAACAATGTTTTGATTTCTCTCAAAGGTATCAAATTATGAAATTTACCATTTTTGAAAGAACAATATATCTCGATCTTGTCAACATAGAGCAGATAAGAAATAGCTTTGTAGTGTCTGATAGTTTTACCCGGAGAGAATATGATGTACAGCAAGAAGAGAATTGGACCCAGAACAATTCCCTGGGGTATCCCACAGGGCAGACTTCCTGTATCACATTACTACATTAAGATCAACTGCAAAACATCTCTCAGTTAGATAGGATGAAAGCCTCTTTAAAACATCAATAATTTCAAGTAAATCTTTGAGGTTAATCACAATATCGTGATCGACCGTATTGAAGGCGGAGGGGAGCTCCAGAAGAATCACAATTCTATTGCCATTTTCCTCAGAAGCTAAATATGTTTAATTGCATCAATGTCAATAAGACTGTTAATCTCATCCAGACATGTCGATGTAATGAAGGTCATCAGGCTCAGTATGACGTGGATCATTCAGGGGGAGCTGTTTCCCCTGTATTTGTCATCATTTAGAAAATAGATTTTCTTTCTGTCTTTACGATTCAAATGTGGCATTGGAATTGGCTATTGAAAACTTGGCGCTGTTACTAATGTTTATGTCTGAAGATCTGTGTATTTCACATTGCAAATTAGCTTCGGTCAATACTAGTCTGTGTCAATACCATTATGTTTGACTTGGGGGAGGAGGAGTGAAGATGCCAGACACCATGATCGAACACCAAGGAGTTCATTTTATCACAAAAAACAGGGTGAAACCATAAAAACTAAGAGTTCAAGGGAGTACGGGAGCATAAACCAACAGAACAGGGAGACACAAAGACATTAAAACTGAACCACTGACGCACAGCGCAACAGTTACACAGACGGGCTGACAACCAGAATACACAGGAAATGCTAATTATATACCAAAGCCACCAGGTGGCCAGCAATTGGTCACTCAGGCACAGGTGAACGACATCAGCATGGGGAACAGCAATCAAACATGAGGAGTGGAATTCAAGAAGCCTAAAACCAGAGACAGACAAAGGAAAACTTGTTTTCTTGTTTATTACCTCACATTGCCCCCCCCCCCTGCATTCGAGTGCGGATATTTCAGAGGGTTTATACTCCACCACTTGAATTTACCATGGCGCTTACTTGCAGTTTCTCTGTTCAATTTCTAGAATTGCAGCTGTCAAGTCAGATGGCAACATCTGGTCGCTCCTTCATGCATCTGACTTGCTTCCTTTAAAAACAAAAATACCCAAAGAACTAAAATGGTCCCATATTTCCCATAAATGAACTTAAATGAATAAAACAGAGTTTTGCATTTTCTTGCACAACATCCTGTTAGTCCGCTTACACCTAAATTCATCTCACCCTCTGGAGGACATTGACCTGAAGAATGAACACCAGAGGACAGCCAGATGTGTTTAGAAGGAGTTTAGTCCTTAACCAAAACAAAAAAACCCAAACACTTCTTGCACTTATTCAACAGTAATAATAATAAGGGCGATTCACTTTGCTGCAGAAATCATATGTTATGATTATGTTGAGATGTTCTCTCTGTAAATGATGTAAAGGTCAGACACAAAATTAAAAAAGCACATTTTCTTAAGTGTAGGAAAAGTTACCTTGTTTAGCAAATGCAGTGATCTGCTTACGCTGCAGTCATTCATAGTACATTTGTTTTAGAGCCCTGGGAGTCTAAAGTGATTCAAACTGTAAAAACGATGGATGAATAATACAGTACTTCCAGGAATTCCATAAAATGTGTCCAAGATGAAAAGGTTTTTATTTATTTTTGTGGGGGAAATTGCAGGGATTGGCAAAAATAACAAGTCGGGGAAAGATAGCAGTAATTCAAACTCGTGCTGTCAGAATGTGACAGAACGTCATGCACCCTGACAGTGGATGATCACATTTATACATGCTGCAATACAACCTGTCTCAAAAGCACAGTAACGGGCAGTTTTGTTCATGTTTTCATAATTTAAATAAAATGGGTGATTTGGAAAACTCATGACAATGATGATGGAGTTTGGTTAAGTTCAAATTTAGTGTCACAGGAAGAAGAAAAATATTGACAGACGATGACTTGAGGATAGAATTAAAGATCAAATTAGACACTGAACAGTTGCCTCTGTCTGAAACGTTCACAGTTAGCATGAATTAAAATATTAATATTGCTTTTCATATTCATATTGCAGTTCTTCACGGGCTCAGAAACAAAATTTTGAGGTATTGTGTATAAACTCATGGTTGTTCACTGCATGTGACTGCGGGACAAGTTATCTTTAAATGAAATTATGAGTTGAAATAGCATGGGCATAATAAATCACGTTCTCTTACAAGGACAATGCAACATACTAAGTTGTTTTATTTCACAATATTAACATTAATGAAAAAATTGTCATTAGGTTACCAAGGTATGTAAAGCTATTAGCTCTCAGAGGTGAAACTAAGCTTATCTAAAAAAATAGCTTACGGTACTCACAAATTTAAGTCAGCTTTTGAACTTTTGTTTTTAAGTTGAACTAACTTGACATTTATTACATTGTAAATGCAATTCAGCACAACTGATTTACTATCTAATGTTTTTCTTTTCTTTTCTTGGAAACATTACCCTATTGTCTAGGCACAACATTGTGCTCAAGTTGAAATGTAACTCGTACCTTTAATTGAGTTATATATAAACAACATTGTTTCTACTTATATTTAGGTTAGGATTTTCTGCATTTCCCCCCCACTATTAATAGTTTAGTCAATGCAAATTAAGAAACACAAAATAACCTGGCTGACTTTTATAATAGCACATTGTTGAATATTTTGCATGAGTTGTAGCTGCAGCAGAAGAAACCCCCCCCCCCCCCACACACACACACACACACACTGCTGTTGACACTGGTGGGTGTCTCACACCTACAAGCAGGAAGTTCTCTTCCAGATATCACTGAGTGTTTCCATCTGACACCGATGCTCAGGAGGCTTTAAGGTCACCACGCAGCTCGTGAAGTCTTGATGGTTACATTTATTCTCTGCTGTGTGTCAGTAAACACAATGTGGGTGGAATCTGCACCAGAAGAGCTGTTCCTCATCACCTCAGCAGAGCTTGATGGGCTCCGTTGGCCTTGCGGTGGTTCCACTAACCACTCTCTTTTCTGCGACGATCAGTGATGAGACATTTCACACCGGACTCATTGCAGGTCTTCCCACAGCGAGAAGTTCGTGGGAGAGCGTTGCTCTTCAATGGCTTTGCATATTTACAGTAAAAACCACTGACAAAGGCTGCATTCACACATGGAGATGACAGCCAACTGTAGCAATGGTAAACAGGAACAAACGTGTTTGCATCAGCGTGTGGCTGCTGTATAATTTGCTGTGAATCTGATGGAGGCTCAGCATCAAACTGTGCCCATGACATAATGTGGTGAGGTCAAAATCTCTGTGGAACACAGATAGGCATGTGAAACTAGACAGTGACACAAATCTATGGGACGAGAGAAAACAGACCCACCCGATTTCAGACAGATTTCTTCTTTTTTTGACCACGTTTTTCATCTATTTCTCACTGAGCTTCACGTACTTTCTCCTCTTTTTCTCGACCAGAGTGCCAGTTCTTTGGGGATTGATGGCAGCAAGAAATACCGCGAACAATTAACCTCGCCATGCTGCGGACAAGCGGAATAAACTCCTCGCTGACGCTCAGCGCGGACGGTCAAACCGACCTGTCGACAGACGACCGGGAGCCTTGATGACGCAACGACTCGGGCAGCTTATCGTCTTCACATCTTACCAACCGCGTGGCTTAAAATGAACTTGGCCAACCACAGCTGTGGCGCTGGCAATCTAAAGACGTACCAGCATCATGTGTACGCAGTGGTGTACAGCATGATCCTGGCCCCGGGCCTGCTGGGTAACGTGCTGGCAATCTGGGTGTTCAGGGTGTACATTAAAGAAACCAAGAAGGCGGTGATGTTCATGATGAACCTGGCCGTGGCCGACCTGCTGCAGGTAAAAACTACTTCTTCGCCTTTACTATCTATTTCACAAATAGTTTTTTTACCTGTGACCTTTTACTTTCAATACCTTCACTTAGTAGTGTTCCAGTGAATGTATCACTGACTGCAAAGAAAAAGAAGCTTACTTATTGTTAATGTTTTAGAATTGCACTGTCAGCACTGTTTGGGTCAGTCTCAGCAGCTTCTGCTGAAGTTACATCAGTTAACTGGGAAAAGACGATTCATATATCATTAATAGTCACAATGGTTACTTTAAAAGAATGCCTTTTATTAAGTTACTGTAAAATTTAAAAAAAACAAGATGCTTTATAATCAGTTCATTCATTAGTTTCAATGAGCACTAATAGCATGAAGACGGCTCTCAAATAGGAACATTATGTTTATTTGTCAAGACGGCTAATGCATCACAAAGACTGTTCATACACAGTAAATGTAGATGCAATTGAAGTGGATCATCCTTCCCATTACTGTCAGGAGAAATTAGTTCTCTCTTCAGAGTTATTGACGCACTCCTCCGGGAGTTTTCTCTACATAATTGGATAACACTAATGCTAAAGATGAACTTAGTGTTCTGTGGCGAGACAGCAGCTCTGCAGTGTTGTTTGTTTTTTTAAATGACATAAGTAATGAGGTCTTTTGCAATTCTGTTAAAATCTTCAGGGACTAAGTTGTTTCTGGTGAAAGTAACAGAGCCTTATGGACTCGGTTGACTTACAAAACACCTGCAACACTATTTTAACCAGAACGGGCACTCGGTAGAGCGCGTACCTTCGCCAACGCCACATTTGTTACCATGGAAATCATTGGGTTACAAGGTTATTTGATGCACCACACCACTCTTTCCATTATTTGTCATGGCCCTTTCAATGACTTCATGTTATTAACTGATGTACACGCATTTTACAATTTTCCTGTGACTCATACATACATGCATACATTGCTGTTCCCTGTCGCTCCTCCTGACTCCTCTGGCTCTCCTCAGGTGCTCTCCCTGCCCCTGCGGATCTACTACTACCTGAACAACGCGTGGCCCTTTGGTCATCCCCTCTGCATGATCTGTTTCTATCTCAAATACGTCAACATGTACGCCTCCATCTTCTTCCTGGTGTGCATCAGTGTGCGCCGCTGCGAGCTTATAATGTGCCCGTTGAAGCACAACTCGTCCCGGCGTAAAGGGGACCTGTACATCTGCGTGCTGGGCTGGCTGCTGGTGTGTCTCAGCTGCCTGGCGTTCCCCCTGCTGAGGAGCCCGAGCTCCGGCTCCAAGGACATCAACTCCAGCCTCACGTCCTCCGAGGCCTCGCTCATCCGGGCTGAGCCGGTGTGTTTCGCGGAGCTGCCCCTGAGGACCGTCAGCCCTCAGGCGGCCTGGGCGCTCCTGGTCATTGCAGAAGTGTTTGGATTCATCATCCCGCTCATCTTGGTGTTAGCCTGCACGTGCATGACGGCAGGGAGCCTCTGGCAGGCGAAGACGGGGGCAATACCCGACCAGGGGGAGAAGCGGAGGGCCTTAAGGATGGTGCTCGGCTGTGCCATTGTGTTTTTTGTGTGCTTCGTACCTTACCACGTCACCATGCCCCTGGACTTCCTGGTCAAAGCCAATGCAGTGAGCGACTGCGCCCTCAGGGACCTGATCCTGAGGTGTCACCCCGTCACGCTCTGCCTGGCCAGTTTGAACTGCAGCCTGGACCCCCTCATGTACTATTTCACAACGGACGAATTCTGGAGGCGGTTAAGCAAGCCGGAGATACCAGAGGGCATGACTTTCAACAGACGGCTGTCCTGCATCACTGGAGGACAGGAGGACTAGTCAGGACCAGCATGAGCCCTGCTGCTCACCAGCTGTTCTCTCAACCACTAAACCGATGCCTGCCGGTCCTCGTACTCCTGCAAGAATCCTAATGTGAAAGTGTGGGACTGAAAATGTAATGTTTATCCATTCAAGAATAAAATGTGTGTTTTGTTTGTTTTTAAATGTGCTGGTGAAGAGTGAGTCGTTCCTGTTGTCGAGGTGCAAAGCAATGAAAAGGTAAGAGTGTGCAGAAGATAGAAGGGTGGGGTGCTTTTTTTGGTTCCACGACAACAAACACGGCCAGAATTATTCTCTGGGTTAAGAAATGCGACTTTATTCAACAACAAAGAGAAGTTCAGTTCAGTAGTTGGACACAAGGTTTGTTAATTTTTTTTTTGTTTTTTTTCTAATCTTCTGGTATTCGTTAAAAAGGTGAGACAGAAACCCATCTTTACATACTTCTGTTGATTGTCGTTCTGTACAGGCATCAAGTAGGAAATCAATGAAAAAAAAAAAAACAGTTTTTTTGGGGCAAGAGCCCAACAATTTAAGAGATTTTTTTCAAAATCAAAGATTTATGCAAACAATGTCACAATGTTTTGCTGTGATAATTCATAGTAACGTGCTTTTTTTTTTTTTTTTTTAAAGCTTGGAAAACATGTGGCATCTGTTCTATTTATCTGAGCTGTCTCTCTCACACAGGCTCAAAAATAAAATAATAAAAAAAAAAAGTTAAATTAGAACACCAAGTCAAATTTATTGAAATTTCCCTTCGACTCATTCAGTCCTTCAGCATATCCTTCTTGTTGAAAGTCACGAATGAGGTTGCTACACAAACACAAAAAACTGGCCACACGGGGTGCTGGAGCACTAAGACCATCACACACGACAGCAGGACGGCAGAGGCCTCTGGCAGCAGCAGGGCATCCTGGGAAATATCTACTCAGGTGGCGACTGAGAGCTCCGGACTAGTGCATCTCTTCCATGGACGTATCCAAAGTCAACCCCTCCGGATCCAGCTATGACGTATAGAATATGTTGTCAAAGCTGCTCTATGAACCCTGGAACGAGCGGCGACAGCAGGCGGACACACGACAAGTCTCACATGAACGATGTCTCGGTATCTAGAATATTCATTAGGATGACGAACAACTCTCGTCTGGAGGTCACTGCATGTTGGAATACAGAAACATCAATAATAGGATCTATAAGACCGGCGGGAAGCTACGGCAACAAAACAGAAACCAAGGGAACAAAATGAAACTTAGTACGGCAGAAGTTAGCAGCTGACTTTAAGGGTTCAGTACAAGACCAGCTAGTGAATAGTTGAGTAAGAGAATACAGCAAAGGAGGAAAAGGGGGAGGTTCGGCTTTAACGCTGTAACTGAAAGTCACTCAATACTAGATTTGAAGCAGAGGAAGCAAAAAAGTGGGGTTTTATACAAAAAAAAGTTAACTTTCCACTGAAAGTTGTCCCATCCTTCGCCCACTCTCACCCACTCTCTCTCTCTCTCTCTCTCTCTCTCTCTCTCGCTGTGTCACTCAGGCTCTCTCTGTCACTCTCTCTGACTTTTGCTCATGCTTTTCCCCCATCAAACCTTACAGATCTTGGTCTCCGTCACAAACTTGTTTTCGAAGTGATGGATGGTGAAGCAGTCGTCAGCCGAGCGCTTCTGGATGCCTCCACCTGAGGAACGCACACACATTCAAACAGCAGTCCAGGTGTTCTCATAGCTCCACGTCTCATATCAAACAATGAGGATGAATATCCCGGGAGATAAAATACAGTGTTGGTCAGTGTCTGTGATTATTGGCGAACAAAATGCAGCAAAAAATTAAATATATGTAGAAATGAAGGGAATGAATAAATTGAGCAAACTTTTTCTGACAAAATTGTATTGTTGCTTAAAAGTATTATGGCAACATGATTTTAAATATTGTCTCTTCATTTTGAAACATAAATATGATAAAAGTGCCCCGTAAATATTGTGATCACATTGTGTCTTTAATGAAGTGACGTGGTCACAACAGATATTCATTCATCAAAGTAATATTATATCTCTAATCATGTGTAATAAAAACATTGTTTATGTATTTAAATATCATGACATTGTATCATGTTTTGAATATTGAGTTGATTTTAACATTGTAACCTCCATATAACAACATTATTATCTCTTGGACCTTATGATACGTCTGTCTTCACTTAAATATCATGTTAATACTAACGTTGCCTCAGGAATATAATAATTACATTGTAACATCACTTAGCTTTCACATTTGTTATTATTATTGAAGAATAACACTATAAAATGTATCATCTTTTATATTTAGCTATAACATCAATATCTTAATCTAAACATAATGGTACCAACAATCAACATCTAAATATCACATTGTCATCTCTACAGTATCATCACATTGATATTGTGACTTACATATTGACATAGCATTACTTTAATGTGATAATTAGTTTCATTGCATAAATATTAAGTTGCATCAGATCTTGAATATCATTATACCTTGTGTATAAGTATCATTATTATTGTGTCATCACTGAATTACAAAGATTAATGATATAATCTGGTTCATGGTGTGCTGTAAAATGTTATAATTTGACTCCTAAAATATAATTGTAATACAGTATTGTGAAGTTATTATTATAATACTGACATTTTACGAAACACTGACTGGTCGTCGTGTATCCGGTGTGTCCGTACCTGGAAGGCTGCTCCGACGCTGCATCCTGTACGTTTCTTTCCCATCACAGAGTCGGCGAATGTAGAAGCCCAGAGGTTTGATGTCCTCGATGCGCTCCGTCACCACCAGGTCCTCGCGCACCAAGTAGCTGCGGTATGAGTCAGACTAGAAAAAAAAAAAAAAGACATTAAAAAAAATTGTGCCAAGTCATCGCAGTGCGTCTTCAAACATTTTTCTATTTTTAAACCAGAAGAGAAAAGCAGATCAGTGACTGTATCAGCAGCGGAGCGTAAAGAAAGTGTGGGAAGGACTGTGATTGATGACTCATTGTCAGAGATCTGTATCCTGTCGAACATTTGCTCCTGCTCGCTGACGAAATCGCCGAACGCACCACCGTCCACCGACATAGACCAAACGAGATCCAATGGGTCACAGCGGACAACTCCGAGGAAACACAATGTCTTTCTTCATAACGAACGGTCTGACCTTCTTCTATTCTCACCAAATCTGCACAAATATCTCTAAAACGAACTCTCAACTACAACAAAATGACATTTTTACGATCTCTGCCCCACACGTCTCGCTTCTGCTGCACTCGTGTGTGCTTTCACACTCATTCTAATGAAATCTGATCATCCAAAGCACATTCTATTACAGAGTGTGAACTGATCCTTTATGGGGTTTTAATAACAGCCCATCCTGTCAAGTGAGAAGATATTTACACGTGTCAGGAGCTCAGAAAGTGCATTATGCCCGATAGGAGATGATCTATGATGTGGACCTCCGGCAGTTTTGGGCTTGATGCAATATTTCTGTTTACATCCGACTTCATCACATGCTTTGAGACGCCTTCTGCCTTAACTGGGGGTCCGTGTGTGGTTGGTATACCCACCATGAGCTGTGAGAAGAGGTCGATGAGGTCCTGGGGGGGCAGAACCACTGAGGTGTTCAGAGGAATCACGAAGCAGGTCTTCAGGGTCAAGTCCAGATACGCCGTGAGCTTCTACTCGCACACACACACACACACACACACAAAATCGCCAGGACACATTATAAATCTGCAGGACCGACGAATTGGATGGTTGAGGATTTCTAAGTGGCCCCCACCCTGTTGAAGTCGTGAAGGATGAAAGCAGGGTCTCCGGGCCTGAAGTGCGGAGGGGGCACGCTGATGACCGCCATGCTGTCGGAGATCTCCACCTCCTCCTCCACCCGGGGCAGATAGTAGGGCTGACTCTCTCCGCTGGCCGACATGTCACCGAACTCCATGGCGCCGTGGTACAGCCTCTGTCAACGATCAATGATGACAAGAGCACTCAGTGGGTAAACATTTCTCACATGGCTGGCCAGCTGAAAACAAACATTGTGAAAGTCCTCGACGGGGTTTCAAAATGATCAAATGCCACGACCAGGAGAACAGAACTGATCCACACAGAAACATCCTCATTTTATCGGATGGCGACTTCTGCTTCATTTCTTACAATCTTAGAATACTGTTGCGTTAAGCTCCTTGGTATTGCTTTAAAAATATGGAAAATATCTCTCTGCGAGTAGTTCGCGCACCTTTGGGAGTGTGACAGAAGGGTATTGTTCATGAATAGGACATTAAATTGTTAAGCTATATGTCAGTGTTGCACTTTAAAACTGGTATTATTTTGTACAAACTGTCTGGTAGTAGCATCTTTAGATGACACTCGTCTTAGAGATGGAATTGTCCTTCTCGCATTGTGAGGAAACAAAGGGGAATGAAGATAAATAGCCACATTATTTCTCAGTGCAATAAGATCCCTCATCATTGGCTTTGAACTGAGAAGTGATTTAATGTCAGAATCTCCCACTGACAACAAAGCAAAATGCAAATCAGTAAAGTCTGCACATTTCCTGAGGACAGAAGCGAGAGCGAGTCAGCACTCGTGTTTCCCATCGACGCAGAAGTGTTTCCTCGGCAGTCACGATCAGCCTTGGTGATTCTGACCAAACTCCAGTCCTCCTCCTCCTCCTCCTCCTCCTCCTCCTCTCCCACGACACGTCTGTGGATGATTGACTAAGGAATTTTGATTTGCTTCACTTTGGCCTTGTGTAGGGATGTGGGAACGCACTCCAAAATGATTCTTTAGTTACAAAATGTTTAAATATGTTTCTATTTGTGACGTAAACGTCTATTTATCGATACAACTTGACACTTCCTGATGGTCAGAGACGACTTGTTGCAGACAACAAGTCGTCGCCGCACAGCTGTAATCTTACTGTTTAATGTCAAAGCTGCTGAAATGCAAAATTATAATAAAAGGTTTTTTTATAGTCTTTGATTAAAAACTTGGCTGAAAGTTATCATAAAAATGACAGTTGAACATCTTGTGCATTTTCTAGTGAAAGATATAAATGAAGCTGGAATTCTTTTGGGAGTTTGATGGTGCATCATGTTAAGTAGAGTCAGCTGTGATTTCACGAAAGTAGAAGTTGATATCGAACTCACAATAATGTTAACACACCATGATGTTGTTGTTCTTTTGCGTACCGTTAAATATAATTGTAACCGAGGATTGCCGACATCAGTGTATTTTGACAATGGCTGTAAAAAATGTATTGGATATGGTCAATGTGTCCCAGTTTCAAACAATCTAAGTGATACACAAATACATGAATATTTCACACATTGGAAATAGGGGGATTTGTGGAGCCTCGACTTTTTTTTCACTGTAAAAATAGTTGTTCATCCCGATATATAATTTCAATCTCAAATTACTAGGACTTGAACCAACAATACACATAAAAATGACACAATTGCAGCTCTTTTAAACTCCATGTTGTCATCAACTACAAGTGGATGAGCCTTTGCATTGTTTACCTGGAGCCCCTCTAACAACAGTTACAGAACATTACAGTGAAGACAAACCCTCAAAAGCGCTATAAGTGTCTTGTTTTGTTGTTGTTTTCTATATGTGCCAGGTAAAACGTGCTTTCTGGTGACTCCTTCCCCCATGAAGGCCCCAGACCTCAGGTTGGGGACCAATGTTTTGGTGGCCCTTCCTCTTTGAAGTGTGTCTATTGTTTATTACACGTGCAGACACTCACCTTGGGGGTGAAGTATCGATAGAGACACGCTCCCCCAACGATGAGCCCGCTGAGGATGAAGGCGATGCCGAGCAGGGTGAGCAGACAGCGACCTGTGGATCCCTCGGAGCCCAGCGGAGCAGAGGCCAGTTCAGGGTCCTACACACATACGACACCATCAGCACCTCCACAACCCATCATAGCATGAGAATATTTCAAACAGCGAGTTTTAATTCCCCAGTCCTATAAACCCAGTGAGTGCGTGTTTTTTTTTTTTTTTCTGCAGAACAGCTGTGCAGAAGACGACTGCTCCACCAGCGTCCTGCATCGGGTGCAACACAACTCCTCTCATTTAAAAGCCATTGCACATCGAAACACATCACGTTGCGGTCAAACGTCCAGATTGTCACAGACGTGCACATGGCTGAAGCCGGCGGTGCCAGCTCCGGTGCAGGCCTGCAAGCGGCGGCGGCGGCGGTGTCGGACACCGGCGGGACGCGCAGTTCTCTCACCTTCTCAGCGGCCGGAGCGTCTTTCCCCAGCGCCTTCTGCGCCAGGGCCGAGTTAAACGCAATCTTCACCATGCTGGGTCGATGAGGAGGACAAAACCACCTCCGTCGGATCGGGTTTCAGGGAGAAAGCGAGAGGAGGATGTGGGGCTGTCGGCGCTGGACTGGAAGCTCCGGTGATTCTCCGCAGATCAGCGCTGTGACGCACTTTGCAACCTCGGCTTTAACCAGCGCTTCCGGTGGCTGAAGTGTGGTGGGGGTGGGGGGGGGGGGGGGTTGGGATTAGGAGGACATGCAAACCGGGATGAGAAAAACACTCATATTCATGCTCAACCTGCACATAGACACATGCATGCAGCTGAAGCGTCGTTTACATGAAGATGGGCGGTAATGCAAGTTTATCTTCTGGACGTTGAGAACATTTTGCGGCTCCTTGTTGCGTCTGTTCTCTGCAGCTTTGGCGCCATCTAGTGGCTGCGAGTGGAACACATGCATTGTTTCCCTAATCGGTCAGGAAATATCTGCTTCCGCTCATCAGACTGAACGTAAGGAAGGACAGGTAAAGGACCACCAACAAGCATGCAAACAAACAAGCATGCAAGCAAGCAAATAAACAAACAAACTGTGCATATGTGCGCTGTCTCTCTCTCTCTCTCTCTCTCTCTCTCTCTCTCTCTCTCTCTCTCTCTCTCTCTCTCTCTATATATATATATATATATATATATATATATATATATCACATCACTACAAGACACAACGATTTACAGTTTTATTTAAAGTTTGCAGCTCATGACACAAAGTGACTCACTTTGCAGTGTAATGTAATATAAAAAAAAAATCATATTTCTCGTGTATAATGTCGCTTATTCATGTGTGTCTGTGAATGTTCCACTCTGTAAATATAGTTCCCTCCTGCAACTGCCAGGGTGTCTGACTCTACACACACCTCCCTCTCACCCTCTGTCACACACACACGCGCACACACACGCACGCACGCACGCACACACACACACACACACACACACACACACACACACACACACACACACACACACACGCACACACACACACACACACACACACACACACACACAGGCCTGTGGTGGTCCCCGATCCACTTCCTTTGCTTTCACTCTCCTGCGCCGAGGAGTAAATAAACATGTAAAATGCTGCGCCGCTGCTCAGCTCTGCAACTGTACCACGTGCATCTCGCAAACACACACATACACACTCACAAAACGCCCTGTGCGAGGCTCTGATATTTCCTACGTTAAACAGACAGATTGGACCGGTAATCACCACTGAAAGGTACATAAACAGAGCAGCTGATTTCTGTACCCGACTCCCCCTCAACACCAACTCTGCCTGAAAAGCCTAAGTGGTCCTGAAGGCTTGTTTATGGGCTCGTCTTACGCTGTGTTTGATCTGAGAGCTTGCCCACACATGCATGCGTGGTCACATGCACATACACACACATACACACACACACACACAGATGCTGAGAGGAGGAGGGTGGGCCAGCATTAGCAGCATGATGGGATAGCTGGGATGATAAACAAAAGACTTAGATTTAATCCCGGGGGCTTCTCGGCATCACTCACAACAGAGGGAGCGAGGAAAGAGACTGCTGCTCTCTGGTTCCAGGAGGAAACAAGGGATGACTGAGGAGGAGAGGGAGGAGGGCGGTGTAGGGAGCAGGTGGGGGGTGAAATGGAGTGATTTGAGGAGGAGAGAGTGAAGTGATGACTGTGGGGGGGGGTTACAGAAAGCCAGTCAGTGGGAGAGGCAGAGCAATCTGCAGGGTCTGATGCTTGAGTAAGTTTTCCGAGGAGCTGATTAACGGCAGATTAAAGCCGCCTTCCATCCAGTTTAAGTCTCAGACTTTCTTCTGTGCCCCCGGAGCTGAAAAGAGCAAAAAACCAAAAAAACACACACACACACACACACACTAAACAAACCCCCATGTTGGTGTACACGGCGGCAAAGTGAGTGATTGGAGTTTCAATGTCTGTGTTCTCCTGTGGTCCAACGCAATGAAGAATGCTCATATGTGCACACACACACACACACACACACACACACACACACACACACACACACACACACACACACACACACACACACACACACACACACACACACACACACACACACACACACACACACACACACACACACACACACACACACACACACACACAGGCCTTGCAATGTCAGCAAACTGTGAAAGTCTTCAGGAGCAGAGCCAGCCTCATAAACACTTTAATGCATGACATCACTTTTCCCAAGCCAACAAATATGAACACATACAGAGGCACGGCTGGGAGATTTGTCATCAATTTCAATAGCAGACATGTGAAACCACAAGTGACAAATGACTGTGTCCCTTCCTGTAGCGCCACACTGTGCGTACAACACACACCGACAGACGTTTTGAAAGAGAAAGAGAGGGAGAGAGCAGAAACTGTCATGGTAACAGCTGGCCGCAGAGTTGTGTTGAACCAAGAAAGTCAGACACTGCTCAGAGCTTCATAACGTCACTGACATGTCTTCATGTGGATCGGCCATAATCACCATGTGTCTGCAGTGGGAGAACATTTAGTGGTCAAACCGTGAGAGAAGGAGAAGGAGAAGGAGCAGGAGGTGGTGGAGAGCAGGGATGCTTCAGAACCCCCTCCACCCCCCCCCCCCACCCCCCTCCACCCCTCAAATCTACCACACACACACCAAAACCAGCGTGCATCACACCCGTCTGATCTCTGCTGCCCCCCCCCCCCCCCCCCCCCCCCCCCTTCACATATGGCTTTAAGACAAGGGTGACAAATGAGTCTTTCCTGTGAGTATCAGCTTCTAAAGATACCTTCACTCTCCTGTAGCTGGGCCTGTCTTAGTCTCTTCATCCTCTCAGCTTGGCTCTCCTCTGGGAAATGTAATAATTCCATGATGAAGGAGCTCCGGTGGGATGGTGGGGGTTCGCCCGGGGTTCGGCGGGGGTACTGTCAGTACGGAGATCAGAAGTGGGCTGCATCAGCTTGTCTGTGTGTAAAGTGCATTTTCAGTCCGTCGATACTTGAACTGGAGGCGAGTTCAACACTGTCCAAGATTTTAAAAAGTTTTAAAAAGCCTAACATGAAGTACTTATACGGTCACAGAAAACTTCAAACCTATCCTTTTGTGTTAGAATTGGGAATGTTTTTAGGTGATGTTGTAGATTTCAGATGCCATCATCCTCCATTAATAGAGAAAGAGACTTTTAATCAAGATTAGATTATTAAATATAATGTTTATTTTATATACTTTTTTAACTTACACAATCCTTCCATTATATCTTATTTACCTTTATTTCTTATAAAGAACAATGCAGCATTCACCTGACTGGATGTATTCTGTTTAAACAGCAACAGGAAATGTTTTGTTATTAGCTGTAATTTTGCTGGAAAACCTTGTATGACTCATTTCTAATGGGTGAGTAAGTACATATTGTTTCTCTTTGTCAATGGAGTTCAATTTAAAGCAAGGTCACTTGGAAAAGTGTACAATTAGGAGATGAATAAACGTAATGGAGGGTCTTTGGGTGGTAGTGAATATATGTGTATATATCTCTGAAGACAGAGCACTCTCATAATCCCACCACATCTTTATCCATCACTTGCCTTGGATGTCCTTCAAAGTAATATGTTTAGTTTCAAAACTCAAAATCCAGTTAAGACTCACTTTATGTATGAATAAGTTGAGTAAAAAAAGTTGTTCAGCGTTCATACTTTAATTATTCTAAGTATGTGAACCTACTTCTACCTAAATTAATCAATTCATCTTATTTAACTGACTTGATTTATGCTTTTCTTATGCCTTGCTTTATCACTTTGTTTTAATGTGTTTCTCAGTCACTGAAGATTGTATAGCACTGTGAATCATTTTGCATCTGAATGATGATGTACAAATACATTTTCCTTGCCTTGCCTTTAAAATGTTACTGAAGTGTTTTGCAAAACTTTTGGAAAATGTCGGAATATATATATATATATTTTTTTAATCTAGCATTTTCCTTTCTATCCTCTGCTTCTCTTGTCCCGCTCATCATTCTCAAGTCTAGAAAGGTATTATTTGTTTTGTTTTCTATATTTAGTTCCAGAATTACCCAAGGCAGATATTCAACACACAATCATCAATATTGATATATTTGTTTGACGCAAACAGTTATATTTCACATTGAAAATCCATATAAATGTATCATAGTTCAATATGTACTTTAGCTTTGCTTTATTCAGTTAATGACATAATGTTGTCAGTCCGTCACGTTTGTGTTGCGTCGCAAAGACATGAGTTCAAAAGTGAAGGAGAGTGCTCATACTGTTTGCACAACCGGAGGTAGGCAACTGGCACAGGTAGAAAGAGAAAGATGGAGGGATGAAAAGAGGGCAGAGAGGGATGGAAACGGACGAATGTCTGTTATGTTCCTGAGAGTTAAACTCGGGGGGGAAATTACCTCACCATGAGAGCTGCAGCCATGTTGACTTTACACCCACACACACACACACACACACGCACACGCACACACACACACACACACACACACACACACACACACACACACACACACACACACACACACACACACACACACACACACACACACACACGTTACTGAATTTTGGCCAATAGCATTCTAGTTTGGGCGAATCACTTCCAGATTCAGTGACGTCACCTCTGTCAGGTTCACAAGAGGAGCAGAAGACGTACACACACACACACACACACACACACACACACACACACACACACACACACACACACACACACACACACACACACACACACACACACACACACACACACACACACACACACACACACACACACACACACACACACAGGGCAACTGAATTATCTGTATTTTTTTTCTTCTTCAATTATGACACCGAGGTCACTTCAAGGCTTTTCAGTCCTGTTCCATCACTGAACTCAGAGAGAAGCCATCCTCACATCATACAGCCGCTGCAGTGAGGACTGACAGACTTAAACTGTCGTGGCTGAAAGCCATGTGCCGATAGTCCCTGCTGGACTCTAAAATGCCCCTAATAAGGTTGTGGTGGCCGACAGAGGTTAAAGGGAGAAGGCTGCTGGAGAAAGTCTGGGGGAGGATGCCGCTGTTTGATTCACCAACCAACACAACATTGTGTTCATAAACTCATAGAAGAGTAATATTGCAGCTGTGTTATGGTGACAGAGGATATTCAGTTCAATATCTAACGTGGTCATCCGACTGATTTCTTTCATTTAGTGGTTCCTTACACCCTCAAAAACCCCATGGAAAATTAATTGAATAGACACAAAGTGTAACTTAAAAACAGTGTGAAGCCATCTGTTTTTTAATTAATGTAGGGCTGTCAGTGATTACCCATTGTTTATCCAACAAGTGTCCCAGTGGGCGGAGACCGACCCCAGTTGACTATGGATGGATGCAGCAGGAGATACATACACACTCACATCCACACCTGAAATATAGTCATACTTTAAATTCAAACCCAATTCTTCTTCTTATCGAGAAAACCCATACATGGAGAACATGCAAACTCCACATGGAAAGGCACGTAACCTTTAAACTGAGGATCTTCTCGCTGTGCGGCCAGCAGGGCTTGTAAACAAATTCTAAAATCGTCTTTTTTTTGGTAAACAACAGACAATTTTATTGATCTATGTGCATGAACTTCCACCACTGAGATCAAGCGATGTTTTTCAGCTGGACACAATGATGCTATTTATTGGGTCACCCTGCAATCCAGGACCCCCCCCCCATGGTCTAACTCTAAATTAAACAAGAATATGTACCGCTCTCTGTGTGTGTGTGTGTGTGTGTGAGTGTGTGTGTGTGTGTGTGATTGTCTGGAAGGACTTTTCCTGCATTTTCAGCAGTGTAAGCCCTACTCAGGATGTAGTTATGGAGCGCTAATTTGATAGCTGACTGATTGCTGAGGTTTCTCTATGGGCCTCTACCAAGTGCACACACACACACACACACACACACACACACACACACACACACACACACACACACACACACACACACACACACACACACACACACACACACACACACACACACACACACACACACACACACAGACTCTCTTTATCAGTCATTAATCCATCAGGTGTCATTAGTTGGGGGAGGATGGACTGATTGGAACCAGAAGGAGACAGGATGATGTCACACTTCCCCACCGGGCCGCTCATGTGTCTCCGCGTCTCCTCTTCATCCTCATCACCACCACACACAGACAGACTCTTACATCTGACTGACGTATCGACAGATAAAAGAGAAAGACGGGGTCTAAAAGGGAAATACTTCAAGTCCTCTGCAACATCTGGGCCTTCTTTAAATGGATCGGTGGAGAGCCTGAGGAGGAAGCTCTCATGGCAACAATCACAGTAAAAGTTGTTTTATGTGGAGATAAATGTGTGTGTGTGTAACAAATGAGCTTACAGTGAGGAGAGAAGGATTGTTTTGTTCTGCTCTGGCCGCCACCCTCGACAACACACACACACATAAACTTTGAACACACACACTATCGCTGGAGGACGGGCCATTGTTTAGTAGTGACAGTAATCCCTTAAAGAGGTGCTGTGTTTCCAGGCTGAGAATGGATCTCTTTATTAACACTGACGGAGGCTCATTATCTATAAATACAGGCAGGAGCCACTAATAAATCATTTCTCATGGTCCAGATAGAGCACGGACCACAAGGCATTAAGGCACTGTGAAAGCAAACCACACATTGGCAGGCAAGCTTTGCGTGTGTGTGTGTGTGTGTGTGTGTGTGTGTGTGTGTGTGTGTGTGTGTGTGTGTGTGTGTGTGTGTGTGTGTGTGTGTGTGTGTGTGTGTGTGTGTGTGTGTGTGTGTGTGTGTGTGTGTCACCATGCTTTGGCGGACAAGCACTCGGCTTTTGATTGAAATAGCATGTTGTCTTTTGAGTTCCCATTTCGGTAGCGTTTAAATTATAGTGTCTCTCGGCGGGGCTGCAGAAAGTCTCCAGGGGTGGGAATAAATGCAGAAAGGACAAATGCGTTGGGAGGTTTTGGATGTGACTGGAACGTTGGTTGAACATGTCAAATTGATCCTAAGGAGGATTAATTAATGTGTGACTTTTCATATGGACAGGTGAATCGCAAGATGAATGTATATTGTTCTGCATTGAGTTTCAACAGCTGCTTAAGTCCATTGGGTAGATCAGTAACTCCAGCAAGTTTGTTTCTAACGTTATGCATTTCTTGCTTTGGATTGGTAGGTGAGTAACTGAGCAGCCCTTGGATGATTAGCCTTGTTAGAACTGGTGGTAAACAAGTTGGTTTAAAAAAAAAAAAAAAAAACCTTCAACATCCGTATTAGACCATGTGGCGGTGCAGTGGTTAACACTCTCTCACAACAAGAATGTCATGGGTTCAAACACTGGCTGGGTCTTCCTGTGCGGAGTTGTGTGGGTTTCCTCTGTACTAAACTGTCCCTCGGTGTGACTGTGTTGGTATTTGTCCTGTGATGAACTGGTGATGAACCGGAGACCTGTCCACATGGAGCAAAGTTTAATCCCAGTAGGGTTGGACCAGTAAAACAATCAGTATACCTGGAAATACCAGCAACTTCCTATTGTTTTTCTGTCGTATAACCAGTGCAGTGCATCTGATTGGCCAAATATTTGGAAATGTCGAGCATGAAAGCATATCGATTCCAAATGTATGATTTTTACATTTCAGACAAGGTGCAATGACAACAACATTATTGTGTAGGCCTACTTTTAATGCACTTCCTGCAGGGTTCCCAATAGAAGAGCACCTCCTCATAAAAGAGCACGCCTCCTTTTCCAAAGATGTGGAGCACGCTGAGAAAGAACAAACCTCACTAATTGATCAAATATTCTATTTTGCAGTGGTTGCAAAATTGCAGAAGCAACAGTCAAATAAAATTTTCTTTCCAAGTTTTTACATTGTTAACACTGCTCTGTACTGTGTACAGAGCAGTGCAGAGCCCCCCCCCCCCCCCCCCCCCCCCCCCACACACACACACATTTTCCAAGGTGATCTTAGGTCAAATTAAACTTTCTTTGGCTCACCAGTCTTATGTCTGACAGCCCTGGTTTAGAGTAATAACTGTATAGTTTGATGTTTGGACTCAAAATACTTTACTCCATTAGTCACAGTCACCCATTCACACACACACGCACACGCACGCACGCACACACGCACACACACACACACACACACACACACACACACACACACACACACACACACACACACACACACACACACACACACACACACACACACACACACCAATGGGGATGGCTGTCTTGTGGGCTGCTAGACCACCATTGTCAGTAATTTAGGGTTCCGAGTTTTGTTCAAGAACATTTTGAATTGAGGACAGAAAAACCCACGACCTTGCAAGTGGAACACAGGCCTGTCAGAGGCCTATATCAGTCTGTTTAAAAGTGAACACACTTAATTTTCAAGCAACTGATGGTTGTAGTTATTAATTGGGGTTTGCATTGTTTAAGTGACGCAGCAAAAACGTCACTAATAGATCAGGGAAGTCGGTACGGCACTACAGGTGGCTGGAACATTAAAGTTACACTGTGTGGGAGGATTTGTAAAAACATTCATGAAGTACGATCTCTCAGCAGGAACAGTCTGAAGAATTGGACACAAAACAGTTTTGCACAGTTTTGAATGTGCACTTATTAACATTTTGATAATGCCTTCATATACCTTTGCATTAAAAGCAGGGAAACATTATAGAATTGTTGCTATTTATATGTTAGACTTAAATGTAGCCTGAGCTGCATTGTTTTTTCTGTTTTTCCTCCATTACATGCGCATCCGCAGTTTCCGTCAGCAACCACTCAGAAGTGAGCAGTTCACTGACAAAGTTGTTTTTAGACATTTTTCCTTTATTTTTGTCCTTCTCACATCAGACCTGTCACCTCCAGGTAAATCATAATGTTCAAGTAATGAAGTTAAATACAGTAAGACTCCCTCTCATCAGCCAATGTTGACATGCAGAGCATGAATGCATGGAAAAATATAATACACCTGAATTTAGTCACTGTTTTATAAAATCCATTTTGCAAACACTGATAAGGAGACGACCCTATATTTTCAATATAATGCCCAAAGTTTAACTGATGTCGTGTTTATCTGATGTTGCTCACAAGTGCCATTTACAAAGATAAAGCATCATTAAATCATGCCTGCCTGTACAACGGATGTGACATAAATTCCGGACTGTGAGGTCTGCAGCGTATACAAAGTGATGTATTTAATACATGTTATAGAGCTAGTTAATACATGTATTTCCAGTTTTATCCTTTTGCTTTGAGCGTCCATGAATACTTCTATATAAAACAGCAATACCATTAAAAATTGTCACTATTTTATTGGGTACAATTGTGATGATGGTGCTATGAAAATAATAATAGGAACTAAAGTGAAAAAAGTAAAAGCAACTGGCATCGTTATTGCCATGGAATAAAAAGTTATTGATAGAAATAAACAGGGTGTTCCTGTTGAAACAGCTCATATGCAGCATAAGATTCTGTTCTTTAGTTTAAACAGGCTTTCTCATCTTTGTAACTTTTGGCTTGAAAACCGTTGAATTCTTGCGACATTAGCAGTGTTTCCTCTATTCTCAGTCCTTGTCTGTCCTGTCTCCCCCCATGAACCGGAGCCAGGCCGGAGCAGCCAAACTCTGACGGTTTGACCTTCCTCGGAGGTCGCCTCCATTCTTACAGCAGCCCGTCCAGCACAGCAGCCTCCGGCCTCAGCTGTACAACCAATCAGAGCCCCATCCAGGCTCATTCTGCAGAGATGTGGGAATGAAAGGTCCGATTAGGACCTGCTGGAAGTATTCAACGCGCGGTCCCCACCCCGCCCAGCTCATCACCCCTGCTGGCGGCCCCTTCTCTCCGGCCCCTCTCCCCGTCCGCTCAGGGCCGTGATTGGCATGTGAATTACAGTGTGTGGTGATGATAATAAGAGTGCTAACCCGGGCCAGGCCTGCGCCTTCCAGCCAGCAACCAATCCCAGCTGGCACGGCCTGAAAGACAACCGCTGCCACCATCTGAAGAGGCAAATAAAAATGACAAGCTAACTGTTAAAGGAACTGCTGATTTTTCACATGTTGTTTTAAAAGCTTTTGTTACTGTGCCAGATTTTTTTTTTTTTTTTTACCCAACTCTTTTTTCCCCTTAAATCTTCACTCTTCTTCCCCCCCTCAACCACATCCAGATATATGAAACCCCTCATTTATCAAGGGTATCTAAGAATAAGTCTCTGCCATTGTGGTGCAACTTTGATAAAAAACAAACAAAAAAACAACAAAAAAAAGAGAAAAGAAAAGAACAGTATTTTGTGTTCACAATGATTGTCCTCAGCAGGACAAAAACACATAAAGACGTGTGTGACTGGGTGGGTTTCTCCGCTGGTTCCCATCACATGCATGCAGAACGATGCATTGCCACTAAATAATGATCAGCTTCCCCTCCACCAGACATGTTAACACAGAGAGAAGCTCTCAACACGTCTCCCGCTTCTGCAGGCGTGTTTATGTTGGACCACTGTGAACTTTCATGCATTATTTCATCCGAATACTCCAAAATCATAGGCCAGTTGCACATTATGTCGTTAGGAAATTACTCTCAAACACTCCGGGGAGTGCTTTTTCACCCCCATGATATCCTTCTGGGAAGAAGAGGTCGTCATTCCCAGAGATTTATTCTCAAATCCCAGCTTCCCAACGCACAGTGTGGATCCTGCTGCCTTCTTCAATCAAGAGTCCAGCCTGGCGGAGTTGCCCCGTCTGTCCAACACGGAAAAAAGACACTCGGCTGAGATCCTAACACGCCTGGTCTGACTCTCATTATCAATTACGGCTGTTTTTGTTTCTTTTTACCGCAACCATTAACCACTATGGTTACTGGCAGCAGAGAGAGAGAGAGAGAGAGAGAGAGAGAGAGAGAGAGAGAGAGAGAGAGAGAAAGAGAGAGAGAGAGAGAGAGAGAGAGAGAGAGCGAGAGAGAGAGAGAGAGAGCAAGCAATTTTCATCAAAAGGAATTAGTTGTCCAAACAAATGAGATGAATTTGCCATAGATGAAGATTCACAGTTGGCCTCTGTGGACAGATGAAGATCTATGTGTGTTTAATAGGAAGAGGGGGAGTAGCAAAGGGATAACCGACGGCTTTAGGAAGAGAAAGAGAGGAACGAGGGAGGGAGAGTGAGAAGATAATTCACAACACACTTATGGTGAGTCGTAGGAAGAGGAGGAGGAGGAGGAGGAGGAGGAAGAGGAGGAGGCAGAATCTTGGCAGTGCTGTGACTCCCCTCTCCTGTTTTCCTCTTGCCCTCATCCCCCTTGTTACCCACCCCGGACAGGCGGAGGCAGAGGGAGCCAGTAAAGGCTGGATGCCGTGGCACATGAGCCATTAAATCTTCCTACACTGCGGGCAGGGGAGGAGGGTGTTGGTACCCAGGCCTCGTGCCCAGGACCCACAAGCCCTGCCAGCATGGAGACCCAGAGAGAGAGAGAGGAGAACAAAGGGTCTGCACAGAGGCAAGACTCTGATCCACTGCGATGAAAGCTAGAAAATACCCAGATAACTGTCTTTCGAAATGGTCACAAGAGAAAATATAAAATCTACTCAATTTGCAGCAGTAAAGTTTCATTATGTCGAACTGAAACACGTTCAAGTAACATTTTACAACTTCTGACACCCGATTCAAGTTGTTTACTGACAAAATCCACTCCAGTGGTATAAATAACTACGACAACAGCTATTGAGTGATGAAACATTATTAATGGACTTCAGATGTTCACAACATGTGGAGGAAACTGAAAATGTCAACACAGCCTCAAACATGAAGTGTATAAACGCGGAGTTCATGAAGTAGTTTTAGGTTCCTTCAAAATAAACGTCACAGGCCCGAGGTTGGTTTTGGCCTTGGGGCCTGGAGTTTTCATATTCTTCCTCTGCATTGTTTCCACGCACTCTCGTGATATACATTTGAGGTTCATTTGATGATTAACTTTTCCAATATGGTCAAAATAAATTACTGTTTGACTGCTTGCCCGTCATTTCCTATAGTTATAAATTAATCTCATTATTTAATCCTCCTGCACTAAATAGTCCCAGCGTTTTGGTTGTTAGGAAATAAAAACATTTAGCCTGGCAGCTTATTGCTTTTTAGGATCCAAAATCATACAAACGGACATCGAAGGGATCCAAGAGCAGCTGAATAGTTATGTCATTAAAGGCCAACTGTGGTGAAATTCTGCAATTATCTAATTGTCAGCAAATGTCATGCAAATATATCATCAAATGATGCTTTTGTTTGCGTCCAACGAGCCAGTCACTGGCCCTGCTTATTGAAATGCGTGTCAAAAAATGACTAACAGATGCAGTGTTTCATTTCCCAACTGAGCACAGATGCGTAAAAGTTGAATGGTTTTGAAGGAGGATTACTTTCAGCAAAAGTATTCGGGTTCTTGAAGATCAGCAATCAGTTGTAATTCCTTTACACTTCCTAAAGAAAAGGTTAAGTTCCTCCATTATTTATTGCAAATATCAAGTAATCAATCATTTAGAAGTCACTTATGTTTGCTTTTGTTTTGACATATTAGATGGTAATCGTGTACACATGGTTGAATTATTGAGACAAAAGCGGCGCCGTCAACCCTGCTTGAATCACGCTATTGACTGATTCACTGAATTTAGAAAACAGAAAAAACTGATTTCACAGCTACTGTGGATACAGGTCAATGGTACGTTTAGTTGAACATTGTCATCTTGCTCTTATTGGACCTGAGTCAGTTCAGGCTCTGTTATGCTCCCGTTAAACAGGAGTTTAATGAAATAGTAATTGAGGTACAATTTATTGGGGACGGCAGCTTTTGCTAATGCTACAAGCAGCAGCCACTGAGAGAGAGAGACAGAAACTGTTCAGCTCTCCAACTATGACCCAAAAGAAAGTGTTGTTCAATGCAGAGTGTTTGTAATTGTGTTAATCACTGAAATTAACCATTGGAGAGATTTATGACGCCTTGTATATATAAACGGAATATTTGTTCATATTATGAGGTCATTTGTTTCAGTCTTTTTTGAAGGATTCATTACAGGACATAAAGCAGAAGCAAGTCTTAGTTTACTGGTAACTTAGCTTCTCCTGTGAGATTTTCCTCTTTCCCCTCCAGACATGCAGAAGGCAGCCAAATGAGATTAAACACGGCGCTCCGTCACTGATAGATGATTGGAAGAGACTTATCTGGATGACTTTCAACTGCAAATCCAGGTGCGAGATCTAACTGCGTTGGCAGACGCAGACAATTAGTCCTGAGGGCGATCGGCAACTCTGTCATGCCGCTAATGCTGCTGCTGAAGGTGCTGAAGGGGCGAAGAGAATTTGTTGAGGATCCCTGCAGCGTCTGAGAGCTGTGTGTGGACCTCCGACGGAGTCATCCCCAGAGTGAGGGACAAGACGAAGGTTATGAGTAGCAGATGTAATGCCACACACACACACCATATAGCTGATGACATGTCAGGGTCAAATGAATTAGTCTCCCTATTGTGAAAAGCTTTGGCTGGCTTCTACATCATCTTTATCTCACGTCTACTGTAGGTGGACAGAAGAATCAATGGTCTGGACAAGCAGCTCGGAATCCTTCAAATCCTCACGGTTTGCAACAGCAAATCTATAAAGGAACAGCATTGGAAACAATTAGCACATGACTGACTCAGCAGAGACTGTGTATATGCGTATACGTGTGTGTAGTCCAGGTGGGCCTCCACTCACGTCCAATTCGGAGGAATCACATCTCATTAGTGCCACGGTTTACTAAGTGTGCTCAACATTCTGCTCTGCCGATGTCACAGCAGAAGGGTGGTGGAAGTTTGACGTTTGGCAGCGAGTGGGCATCCGCTCCAGCAGCCCATGCCCAGAATAACCCACACACACACACACACACACACACACACACACACACACACACACACACACACACACACACACACACACACACACACACACACACACACACACACACACACACACACACAAGCTAACTACTCTGCATCAGGATCTGTCTTAAAACAAACCATCAGGAGGCCCCGTCACATCCATTCAGCCCTGAGCTGCAGCAGACAGACGGGCCTGTTTATAAACACACATACACACGTTGCAGGTTGTGAGCGTGTGCACATGTACAGTACCGACAGACGCCCACCGCGACCCGGCGGCTGCTCATGATTACTCCTTGGGCTCCAGCCTGCAGCTCTAAACACACACACACACACACACACACACACACACACACACACACACACACACACACACACACACACACACACACACACACACACACACACACACACACACACACAGAAGATTACAAGCCTGAAACAATCTACTAAAGTTGGGACACTTATATTGGGGGCTGAATAATTGCTATGATTGCTGTGGATGGGGGGGGGGGGGGGGGGGGGGCATGGGGGGGGGGGGGGGTGAATAAGTTTTCATTTACCATTAGTTTTTTAATTTGGAACAGGAGAGTGCATATTAATGAGCGAGCCATCTCTTCAGAGGTAATCATAAATATGACGGATTCAGCACAAAGCTAATTCCTGTCTATTGGCTCATAAAACCGTACAAGGTTACATATTTATAAAAACAATAAAAACGTATAAAAGCAACATGGTCAAACAAAAAACAAAGATGATAATACAATTCTTCCTAAAGAAGGTGGTATAGTAAGTAAAAACTTACCATAAAAGACAAATATTAAAGTGCTTACTCAATAGTCTGACATTGAAAATGCACCTGTTTGTTTTTTCTTTCATATATTTATAGTTCATGATCATCCTCGTGATAACAAGTTTGGTTGTTAACCGGCCGTATCTTGTACTATGTGATGTAATGTAGCACATAATGAATCACTTATCGACAGAAGACAAGTTCTCAACTATTAAAAATAAAAAGGAATATCAGCATACTAAATGTGACCATTTTAACAATAGAACCTTTATTGATAAATATCGGGGCAAACCTGAAAATGTTATTATCTATGGTGCATTACATCTTTAAAAGTGTCTGTGTGCAAGTGCCAAAGCGACAGAAGCTCTGATTGTGGTCTTTGGGCCCTCAAGGTAGCATGACATCACAAGTGGAAATCACTGCGTGGGTTCAGGAACACATGAAATCCTGTGCTTGTGAACGTAATCCGCATCAGTACATCTAAGAATGAAAAGTCAAAGTCAACCACTCAACTTTTAAGACCAAAAAACAGTCTTTGTCTCTTAACACCAAATCAAATTTAGGTGGAGCCAGAAACCATGTTTGACCTTTTAAATGAGGCAAATACAGCTGAAAGCGTTTTATGTATAGTTTTGATACACGTTCAAAATTGGCATTCATGAAGTTTCATTTTCGGATGAGCAACATTTCATCACATTTTCTGCGGTTTTTGGACCTGATTTTAGCAAATTCATGCCTTTTTTGGCTCTCCTTTTAGCACTTGTAAATGTTGTTCCATAATTTTTTGGGGGGAGTATTTCTGCATATTTTCGGGTGGGGTTATTTTGAAAATGACTGGCATGCAAATATGATTACAATAAGTTCAAATGTTTATACGTATCATTTTCTGAAAGCTTCAGGGAGCCAGAAGGGCTAAAAGCTCATGTGTTCAAGGTTACAGACCCTTACACAAGATAGAAAATCTTGAATAGGTTAGATGAGGTGAAGTGGAAATGTTTAAGGTAGTTTAAAAATATAGAATAATGAAAAAAAAAAAAAAAGCTCTGTATATGGATACTTTGAGTTCCAGTGTAACATGAAAAAGTCATGTCGATGTGCAGGTTATTTTTGTCCTCTATTTCTTGACATTGAACAACACACAAACTTTCATTGAAATGTACGTTTTTAAACTTAAAAAGCAACACAAAAACCAAATTAAACACCTTGAGAGTCTCCTTGCATTAAATAAAGTGCATCATTCTTTGTAAGTAAACACATTGTTCTTTTACTGCCTTCACCTTGTAGACAATTCTATCTCATAAACATAACAAAGTAACCAAATAATATACTCAACAAGGTCCCATGAAGTGACACAAAGTAACTCCAGCAGATTGAGGGCATAAAAAGGAATTTCAAGATGGTTCAGGGGATTTAATTGATGTGACAACATAAGGAAGCAGCGACACACAACAGATGAGATTCCTCACCTCAAACCGTGTTCGAAGCCGAGAAAACCCAGAGGCCGACCTGGTTAGAAGACAAGAAACTATTAGTTCATCTTTAATCTTAGTTACTGCTTTGTTTTGTTCAGGTTGCTGGAGCCGATCAAAGCTCAGTAGGGGCGAAGGCTGAGACTTCCTGCAGGTCACCAGTGCATCACAGGGCAAAGAGAGACAATCACACACTCACAGTCACACTTAGGGACAATTTAGGGTCATCAATTAACCCCACATGGATGTTTTGGAACTGTGGGAGGGAAACCCATGAACATGCTCTCTTTGCTTGTGACCTCAAGAGAAAACTGAGTGTGGACCTTGTTATCAGAGCAGAGTTTAAACACACGGCATCCATTCACATGTTTCCATCATCATCACCAAAACTATGGCGACAAGTTTTTAGTCTGTTCAGTTTGGTCTCTCAGTGTGCCGCTCCTTCAAAATCTAATTTGTTCAGAGTGTTGTCAATCTGTGTTGAAAGTTGCTACCTATCGTTTAATTAATTCCTTTATTTAGAAATAGAAAACAATAACCTCAAATCAGACTTATATATGAACTGTGTATCAACCGCAGTGAATAAGCAGATGTTGAACATACAAGTGAAACCAGAAATCCACCACCAAGTCCCTGAGTTGAAGGGAAACACATCACAAGAAACACTGATGGACTTAAGCATAGTCGGGCAGAAACACAGACAGGCCAACAACTCACAGCAGATAAACGAAGCCACCAGGTGACAACAATGGACAGCAATCAAACACAATGAGGGGAAGTCAAGGAGCTGGAAAGAGACAGGCTTACTGGATCTCACTAAAAACAGAAGAGACGGAACATGAAACACAATAACTGAACTGTGAAAGTTTACTTCAACTTTGACAATAGAACAAACAAAACAAGACAAGACCCTGAATTGTTGAGTCTTATCAAGCCAGAAGAGGAAAATGTTTAATTTAACTGTTATTGAGCGCTTCACTAATCACATCCGCCTCCATATTGTTATTGGAAGAGCTGGTGCGTCATAACAGAATATGGTACTTCTGATTAAAATAAAAATACATTCACAATAAAGACTGAATCTGAACTCATGATGGGACTTTATTTTGACATGTGGAGGGTACATCCCAAGGCCCACCACCAAGCTTCAATAAACAACAAATTACTCGCAAATGATAATTAATTAGGCTGTGGATTGAAATCAACAACATGCCAGCGTGCCTGAAGGCGCAAAATGATTGGAAATCCTAACTGCAGCTGGCCATCTTACTTCCGCATTAGTGGGAACCCGAGGCCCCCCTTTAAATTGGATTGGAGTCCCTTGTTTCCGGCGAGCGTCCATATTGTGCTTAATAAGAGGAAACATGTGTGCCAAATAACCCCGAATGGCATAAAGCGCAGATTTGCACTGGATTAGGATTCAGAAAGCAACGACATCGAGCTTCCTGTTGTGTTTAGTGAAACTCGGGGAGGCGATCACTTCCCTGCGCGGCCGTCATCACTCCGCTGACATCCCGTAATCCCATGAGGAAGATTTATGAGCCGACTGCTGAAGACAGCATGGAAAAGCAATCTCTCATACGTGTGTGGAAGGAAACTACACAGTCTATTTCTATCAGTTTGTCGCCTCTCGTTTAAATCAGAGGCAGTGACTCTGGCGGAGGGCCTTGGCGCGCACGACGCGTCGCTTTTACGCAGCGTTAGAACTTCTTTTCCTTCCGCAGTTTAAACCGCGGCGGGCGATTGAGACGCACTTTGAGTTTGAGTGCAATTTTGAAAGCAAACGACAAGTTAAGGAAGAATAAACACGGATCCAGGCCGCGGTCCTGAAACAGGTTATGATGACAGAGAACATGTGATTCCGGTTGGTCATAGTTCTCCATTTCCCGGCTGTTGTCAGAGATTTCCATCACCGTCCAAACCAACCGTGCCGTAAACACAGCCCTCATTTGTTTTCTCCTCAGAGCAATTATACCATGTGATTAAAAAACATTTTAAATAGAGCCTTCGCTGACTTGTATTTGTGTTAAGCGGATCTATTTCATGTCGAGTTGTAATGTAATAATCCCGAGCTGTCATTACAGGCCAGTGTTCCCCGGTGCGCCAAACTCCATCTGATCTCCGCATTTATGAGAAGCAGACCGGCGGACACCCTCACCGGGTACCACCGCAGGATACAAGTCCTACTTCTACAGCAGAGAAACGGGAGACAAGAAAGCGCTTTAAGGGAAGCCTTCAAATTAATATAGGAAATGTTAGCTTCAACAGAAAAGGGCCGTTTCACGGAGATGCTTTACCTTCCAGATGGTCCGAGTTAACAGACTTAAATATTTGTGCCCTGACTCCCTTTCCAATACTCCAAGAAATCCATTCTATTTATCTATCGGTCGTCTAAGTGGAGGGAAGCAACTTGGAAAAACAACTGAGGGGTTTGTTTCTGCTCCAAAACGTTCCCTCGAGGGAAAATACCTTTTAACAAAAGTCTCATTTAACACACGTGGACCACTAGTACTTCACGGCATAATTCCCTCATCTATTATTTCGGTTTAGATTGAGCAGACCCTCCTTAGATTGGAATAGAAAATCAATACACCTAAACACCAGGCAGGACGACGGCCCTCGAGGACAAAGTTTGGACACCACTGACCTAAGTCTATCAAACCCAATCTGAAAATAATGCCAGATAATCAACCACTGACACAAAGTGAACACTGCAAAAAAATATCCACCATTAATAAAATCTCTTTAAATTCCATTGACGAATTAGAAAACACTTGCAGGTTTCTATTAAAAAAAAAAAACTAATTTAAGAGTGTATTGAATCAATATATTTTTGATGGAGATGACAAATGACCTGTCACGATCTGATTTGAAATACAGTGTGCGCAAATAGACTATCATTTGATGTGATTTTTTTTCTTCTTCTTTTGATCCAAAACAAATTCCATTTGAAGTCAATTACGTCCCGTGACGGCTGTTTTTTGGAGCGCAGGCCCCCGTGAAGGAATGCGCGCTGCCTTCTTCCCTCCCTCTCTGTGACGCGCAGCGGAGTCGCGGAGGAACAAGCCCTCTGTGGGGCAGAGACGGTTTGGGGAGACGCCGAAACGGTTAAAACAGGAGAGAGGGAAAGACCGCTGTGTGGAGAGGAGGCGTGCCAGTAATCAAGCATTTTGGATGAGCGCGCGCGTCTCGAAGAACACATGGAAAAGCACCGGCTTAATTACGCAGCGTCACGGAGCCGCTGTGAGAGAAGGACGGCTCCCTGAGGCGTTCCTGTTGACGTTTGTTCTGCCCCGTCCGGTCCTGACAGGGAGGGGACGCTGAACTTTGTGCGGGACAGAGTAAAGAGTTCAGGTGGATAAGAGGAGCCACTGAAGATCGGCGTCTTTCGTCAGGATGCAGGGCCTGAGCTCCCGGGCTCACGCGTTTTCAGTGGAGGCGCTAGTCGGGAAGCCCTGCAAGAGGATGAAAATTTCGGAGGCCCTCGAGTCAAGTTCAGATGGAGACACCGGCAGCGATGGTAGCATCTTCATCGGTGAGGCGACGTCGTTGTGGAAAGATGCTGAGACTTTCAGTGATCAACATTTCAGACACACACAAAAAAAGTTGCTTATTGAATGTTTTGGCACTTTTCTTCCACCCACGTTCAAATTTAGTCTATAAACTACTGATTGATTGAGTAGATGCTGCTGGTGTAAAGTTGAGTGAGGCAAATGGTCATTTTCATGCCACACTTTGTTTTTTATTACACCACAGCATTTAGCCCTGCCCATGTTTTAGACTTTTGTTCTAACGGCTCACTTTGCTTGACCTCTAGGTCAGCGCGACCATATTTCCAACCAGGTAAAGAAAGTGGGATCAGTAGGAAGGAGGCCGCATGATTCCTCCTCTGACCCGCAGAGACAGACGGCCCCAACAGGCTGCGGGGACTGTGACCCAGGCAGCGACGAGAAGAAGCCGAAGGAGAGCGACTGTCGGCCGGACAGAGAGGTCCGGGTGGAGCTGCAGGGATCCGAGCTGTGGAAGCGATTCTATGAGATCGGGACTGAGATGATCATCACTAAAGCTGGCAGGTATATACTCTTTAGACGAAATATTTTATTGTGAATTACTGTCAAGGCTTAACCTGTTGCGAACAGGCCATCCAATGTCCTTGCCTGGCTCTGAAGTTTTACGTGTGACTTTAAATAAACTAAATTTGACAGAGGCTGTATGATAATTAAGGAGGCAGCAACTCGCGGTATGCTATAACGTTGCCGTGGTCTGCTGGAGTTTAACAAGCACAAAGTCATTGCAGTTCGTTGTGAATCCACCCCAGTGCGATATAAAGCGATCTTTATCGCTCATATTTACATCAACGGTCCCTACGGTCGCAGGTGTGCACTTATCAGGTGTCAAAAGAGTGCAGCCAATCAGAAGTGAGCTGAGGAACTGTCACTTTTACGGCGAATCAAGTCAAGCAAGAATTTAAAATATAATCTTCACAGTACAAACTGACTGACTCTCTTCGCTGAGTTAATATTTGCCAAGGTGCATTTAATCGTTAACCTTTGTCAGGCACGTGGTCATATTTGAGAACTTGTGCAGAACGTGTGACTGGATGAAATATAGAATACAGGAAATAAATAGTGTTTTATTATAATGCAATTTGTTTCGGGGTATTTGTAAAATTATATTTGTTGGTTTAATTCAGCCAAACCTCTCCCATCTAATTTAATTTAAAAATACGACAAACTGTGCTTAAACATCATCACTGTGTACATAAATCCTGTGACATCGTCTATATTGTTTTTTAATATAAATCTATTTGCTGTCGCCCACTTTTGTTTTTATTTTTAAAATTATGTAAAACCCAGGCATTAATTTAATGGTGACATGTTTGCCATTGTGCCTAGTTTTATGCCATTTTGAAAGACATTTCGCTGTATTATTGGCATTTAATTGCGTACCTACCCACTAACATTGACGTTTAATTTTCCATAATATTTTAAATTTACACGTTTTAATGAAATGCCCGAAAGGTGAAACTTGCCTTGTCGTGCAACAATATTTAGAGTAGTCGGCCTTTTTGTTTGTTCAAATGAATTAAACTAAAAAAAAAAAAAAAATCTGAAAAGAGAACCTTTTTCATATAACCCAAAGCCATCAATTACGAAAGTAAGCCTTGTGATGCTGCACTATTCCCGGGCATGCGAAGATTAAATTAACTTTATCTGTCGGTCTCAAAGAAATTAGTTCGTGGTTTGATAAGTGACCATGTGCGTCCTCTTTGGCTTTTTTTTTTTTTTTCCTCCATGAATTGGTTTTTGGGAAATAAGCTGCTGAAATCTGGGCGGTCTTCTTGATCTAATTACGAAAACGCACGCTATAAATCAGGTGAAGATGCCACCACGGCCCCAACGATTTTCTTTCCTCTGACCCCGGACGACTCTGAATATTTATGGCCGGACTTCTGCCTGCATGGCCTGGAAAAATTCTGATTTATTCTCAGCATTTCTTTAAAAAAAAAGTTTTTTAAATAGAATAATAACAATGCCGTCTATCTTATTCTCACCTAACTTCCAGGAGGATGTTTCCTTCCGTGCGCGTAAAAGTGCGCAATCTGGACCCGTGCCAGCAGTATTACGTCGCGATGGACGTCATGCCGGTGGACTCCAAACGCTACAGGTGTGTGTGTACCAAATAACCATGACTCAAAATACTCCAATTTCTCCACATGGCTATTTGCATTGACTTGTAAACCCTTCTCAGGTATGTGTACCACAGCTCTCAGTGGATGGTGGCCGGAAACACGGACCACTCGTGCATCTCTCCGCGGCTCTACGTGCACCCGGACTCTCCGTGCGCCGGAGAAACGTGGATGCGTCAGGTCATCAGCTTCGACCGGGTCAAACTCACCAACAACGAGATGGACGATAAGGGGCATGTAGGTAACCCGCGGACCGTGCACTCTCTACTTCTCTACGTAACTTCTCACGGTCGACGATAATGTGCCTGTAGGCTGTAGGTTACACTTAAGTTATTTAATTGCTCGTGAGTCCTCAGTTTCAATTTAAAATATGGCATATACATTTGTGAACACTTGTGGACATAGGTGCCAATGAAGTATTTCTACTCCCTTTCTATATTTAAGATATTTTTTTGACTTTGTACTTTTACTTCGAAATGTTCCTCCTCTTGAAACTTGCTCTTTCAATGTTCTAGCCTCTGTTGAGGCCATTCGAAGTTACTGCGAGGTGATAAATGCAGCTGCCAGTAACAGAAGGTGCAGACGATACATTTAATAGTGATCAAGTTGCATTATAATGGCTGAATGCCAAAACTCCCCGTTACAAAAATAAAAGTTTTCAAGGGCAAACTATGATACAAGTCTAATCTATGTCAAATGAACAAGCTGCTGTTTTCACACTGGCAAACTATTGAAATTAGTTATGAGTGTGCTTGTTCAAATATGTGCAGTCAACTTTTAACATATTAAAATTCTTCAATATCCCTTTAGTTTCCCTTCCCTTTAGTTTAGTTTTAGTTCCCTTTTGAGTATCAATGAGATTCACAAATCATTTTCACTTTTTACTCATATACTTCCCAACTTTTTGCAGTTTCATTTTACACGCAAGTATTTATGGTTGAACTTGTGGAATTAATATGAGTTGGTTTGTAAACTCAAGTGGGGCAACAGTGTTTCCTCTACATTGACCACTTTAAATGCCACCATACTTGTATCTGATCTCACACACTGTGGGGGGAAACCTGCATGTCTTAGAGAGGGGAAGGAAGTGGAAATCCTTCACAGCTCCATGACATCCCCGAAAGGCTCAGAGATGCACAGATGTGGTGGCCAGAGAGGTGATACCAGGCTTTTGACTTGATCCTCCGGTTTATGAAATCATGCTGGGATTTGTGCTGATGGGAACATCCACTTTTCTGAACTATGAATGATTTGCTGAAGCTTTTGCCACGTTGCCTCTTTAAACTTGTATGTTTAGTACATTTTGGGCTTTAAGTTATATATTATATATTGCGTGTTGGCAATAGTGTTGAAGGTGTCGATGCTTCACATGCTTCAGAGATGAATTTGTGGACCTCTATTGTGAATAGAAAGATAAAGTTGTTCAAATGTGTGTTTTTATTCAGTTTATTTTATTGACACCTTTGGATTTTAAATGAACATTTTTTTTTCTGGGGGCATATATTGTTCTAAAATTGAATATTCAATTAGCAAAATATTCACCTCATATGCAAGCAAGGACAATAATGTGTAAATAATAAAAATGACCTTTTGGTTGTTTTGACCATGACTTGGCCAGCTTTTTTAGGATGCCATTGTTCATATAAATGATTTATATTTGCATGCTATTAAAAGATAAAATGTCTGATCATTTTAACCTGTTGAATAGTACATTTTTCATGCGGTGTATCTTTTGGTCTGATCATATTTTACATTGTATTGTGATCTATTGTTAGACTATGCCATTATTTCACCTAATTCATTTTAATTGAAAAAAATTCACATGTGCATCACAAAAATATTTTTTTATATTGAATATTTCAAACGGTTTGACTATTTGTCATGTGCAAACTACAACACCAAATATGAACAAATACAATTTGTTCAAACAGTTGCTTCTCAAAATACATTTTGACAAGTATTTGTATGCTTTATAAATTTCGATTATATATTTTTATTCAATGCTGTTTACGTGACATGAAGAAGTAATTTGATTCTTTGATTGATGTGATACTTGAACAGCAACTTTCTGCTATCAACCCAATAACTTGCATGTAAGGTATTTTAAAATTCAAAATTATAATCAAATCAAGGCACTAATAAAAATAAAAAAAATCACTTTAACTGGAATTCATCTCTCTTACATGGCAGAACGTTTTAGGAGACAATGTAGGGTCCATAGTATGGCATTGCAGAAGTTTGTCATGTAGCCTGCATCAGTGTTCCCAAAGCGCACCCTAAAGATAATCTAATAGTAGACCGCCTTGTAAAACCTGAAACGTTATCCTCTTCTCTCGTTGCAGATCATTCTTCAGTCGATGCACAAATACAAGCCTCGTGTGCACATCATCCAGCATGACCCTCGGCTGGACCTGTCCCAGATCCAGTCGCTGCAGCCGAAGGCGTGCACAGCTTCTCCTTTCCCGAGACCGAGTTCACCACCGTCACAGCCTACCAGAACCAACAGGTACCGCTGAGACTCGCTGAAGACGTCCTGGAAATCCTGGCTGCTCTCTGTGCTCAACAGCTGAAATGTTCACATAGTCAAACAGTTTAATCATACGTTACGGAAAACAGGAAATGACTCGATTTAGCTGATTTACAGGCTTTAGCTGCTGTGTGCCAGAAATATTAAAAAAGCAGATGTTTAGCCCTTGCCACTCACGCAATGGTTATGATGAGCCAATCAACAACTCCGGTTGTGTGACCTCACGTCCAAACGTTTGTGGCACCGAGTTGTGACGCTGATGAGGCCTCGGCAAAATCGTAAATTTGCAGCGTTTTTTCAATTTTCAGCTGTGTGTGTGTGTGTTTGTGTGTGTGTGTGTGTGTGTGTGTGTGTGTGTGGTGTGTGTGGTGTGTGTGTGTGTGTGTGTGTGTGTGTGTGTGTGTTGTGTGTGTGTGTGTGTGTGTGTGTGTGTGTGTGTGTGTGTGTGTGTGTGTGTGTGTTCATTCCCATGCATTGTGGGACCTCACCCTACACTTGGCTACCATTCCTACAGTAACGGAGCGATCCGCAGGGACGGCCAGCTCTTTTCATCAGGGCTCATTTTACTATCACCGCATGTATTACTACAGAAAGTCAGTAATGAGCTGTGACTGTTGGAGTCCGCAGCCCTATTAAAGCAGCACATAAATCCGTATGACCCCGAGCCCCATTTCCTCCCCCCCCCCCCCCCCCCCCCCCCCCCCCCCCCTGTTTGACATGGGGGCGGGAGGGTGGGGCGGTGGGTGCTTTGCCACTCTCCTTGCTGCTGTAAAGCTGAGCTCATTGTTGTGTTAACACACTCTAACCCACCTCCTGTCGTCTCTCCTGGGCCAGATCACCAAGCTGAAGATCGACAGGAACCCCTTCGCCAAAGGCTTCAGAGATCCAGGAAGGAATAGGTACGGAACCGTCACTGACCTCCGAACAGGCTCCTTTTTTTTTTTCCCTTTTCTTTTCTTTTTCGCTCAAATTCTTCTCTAAATGACCCAGGAGGGATTTTAAGTTCAGCTGCTGAAATCTGAAGCCACGTAAAACCCTCATATAAAGCTGAAGTGTGTCGTGCAGAATTTCACACCCCTCAGAACCAATATTTGAATACCCAGGATAAACATTTTTTACTGCTTTTACAGTATGTGAATCTATATATGTGTGTGTGTGTGTGTGTGTGTGTGTGTGTGTGTGTGTGTGTGTGTGTGTGTGTGTGTGTGTGTGTGTGTGTGTGTGTGTGTGTGTGTGTGTGTGTGTGTGTGTGTGTGTGTGTGTGTGTGTGTGTGTGTGTGTGTGTGTGTGTGTGTGTGTGTGTGTGTGTGTGTGTGTGTGTGTGTGTGTGTGTGTGTGTGTGTGTGTGTGTGTGTGTATAAAGAGGGGTGTTGGATGGCCTGTTGGAGTCGTATCCCTGGAGAGGCCCTCTCAGCTTGGACTTCAAGCCGTTTGCCATACAGCTCCAAGGTACCACTCTCTTTTGTTTTGAACTTTTCTGCTCTTCCTTGAGTTTTTTTTTTCCCCCCCTCCCTCTGTTTTTAATATTACATTTTCTGACGTCCTGTCACCAGGCAGCTCGGGATCGACTGGCTCAGTGAAGGGCCTCCTCCCTCTCTCCCCGTCTTCAACCCTTCATCCATTCTCCGCGCTCTCCTGCCAGGACGCCGCCGCCCTCCACACCCTCGCCTTCCCCCTCTACAGCAAGTCGTCCAGCAGCCTTTCGGCCGCCCTCTCCCCGCTGCCTGGCCGAGCCTTCTCCTCCTCCTCCTCCTCCTCTCCGTCCTCCTCTTCCTCCGCTGACAGACTGAGAGGCCTTCCTCTTCTGCCTCCGCTGACAGACCTCTCGCTCCTGTCAGCACTGCAGGGGAAGAAACCTCCCCTCTGCAGGGACGCTTGTCCCGCCGTGGGGTCCCCCGGGAGCTTGATCCCCCTCGGCCCCCAGGGGTCCGCGCTGCTCCCTCACCTCGCCGACGCAGCGGGCCCCTACTGTCTGTACCGCTACAGCTTCCCCCTGAACCCCCAGCTCTCTCTTTCCCGGCACGCCAAACTCTCCGAGGACGCCACCACAGACTGCTTGCTGCGCCAGTCTCCGTGGCACCCGACCACCAACCACTGTCTCTGACAGCTGGACAGCGCTCGCAGGCTCCGGCCCATTGAGTGTAGCAAGCCAAAGATTATTGCAGGAAAACATTGAGGGCTCATTCTCTCCTCTCCTCCAGCAGTTGGGGAGGTGTGTCCGTGGGGACGCTTTTGTATTTAAGAAGTATTTTTGTACGCAGTGTTGGATTTACCAGCACAGAAACTCGCCCTGAAGCGGCTTCGCTTCACTGTGCACACTCGTCTCGAGGCCAGCTTTGGAGAAAACAAAAACTTTTCTGTTCAGGTAGGATGTAGATTTTTTTTTTTTTTTCAACATTTTTTATTTGCCTTCCATAGACTTTTCTCATGGTTGTAGCCAAAGAGCATCAGCAACAGGACCTGACGTATGTAACTATGAATGAACAATACTGTTAAACTGACCTTAAGTGCCGATTAAAGTATTTTTTATGCTTTTTTTAATTAAGATGCAACGGGTCCAAAACATTCTTTTCTCCACACACTGCACTGAACAAAAGATGATCCATATTTCCTGAGCCAACATGACTGTATCTGAGAGTAAAACACAAGACAACAGGAAGCAGCAGTGAAGGAGATATGATGACGGGGTCGACTTATTTAGTGAAGCCGAACAAAGGTCAGCCTCACTTTTTTTTTTTTTTTATTCAGTGTCATGGCTGGCCACCCCTGACTAATAACATGAGCTCATCAGGTCTCTCTGTGATTTTAGAGGAAGAAACTCCAGCTGCCAGAATTCAGGCAGCCAGTTTCCATCCCTGTGCTTTATTAGCAATAATAAGACTAATCAGAGACGCATGGGGGTGAAACGGTTATTTCACCGAGGCCTCCGTCGACCACAAGCTGCGGCCAGGCTGAAACCAGGCTCCCTGCTCTGTGAGGCCGACTAAAGCAGGCCTGTCATCACTGTTGTGTTATGACATGGCTCCAGGATCAACAGTAAATCAATACTGCCGCGTGAAGACCTTTTTTAAGTCCTGTGGACGGAGAGTCAAATGAAAACTTCTCACTGCTTGCGGGCCAGGATAAATGCTGTGTTTTTGTTTTGTTTTGACGTTTTTTTTGTTTTTTTTCCCCCTTCTTCTTATGGTTCATACCAAACGGGGGAACGCCCGTTCAGCCACTGATGTGATAATTCCTGCCTTCAGCTCAGACTCCAGACCCAGCAGCCATCCCTTCTTCCCTCTCGGCCCAGCAGAGCGGATCAGGCAAAGCTGGTGGTGGGGAGGGGGGGGTGGGAAATGGTCTGTTTCCAGACAAACGCTCATAACCAAACAGCAATTTACTCGTCACAGCCGAGCATGGCAGTGAGCAAACGCGTGCTGGACGTAGGAAATAGCAGGAAGGAGTTAATTGGTGAGCCGGGGCGAGGGGATGGCCCCGTGCAGAGCGGTCAGGTGCACGGCGATCAAACAGCCCGTCCTTTGTCTGCACACAGACATAATCTGAGGCCGTTATTTGATACTGTCTGTCATTTCCATGTTTGCCTTGGTCGGACAATCATTTTAAACTCCCTTCTAATTCCTGATCATTCAATTAGACAAATTGCTTTCATACCGGCAGAGCTGAACTCTGCACCTGTGGCTTTTCAATACATTACAGCAGAGGCACAAAGTGCTTGTTAGTGGGAACTGCAGGAGAATAAATCTTGTGTGGCTTTTAAATCATAGTGTATGGGCAAGTTTGTTGTATTGCAAGCTTTAAACCACGAACGCACCATTTATTCTGATCAGTTTGTCTTGCACTTGCTCAAATTTAGCAACAGTGCTAATGGAGAAATGTGGTGAGACGGTCACACGAGCCTTATTAGAAGAAAATCTTTCACATGTTGGGGAAGATTTCTTTGAGATGAGTAAAACTACACTATAGTGAAACTATGTATGTGCTTTTAAATGAATGTAAGCTAATTGTGTTGAGCTTTCACTTTTTATAAACCTGATAGTTTTTACTCCTCAAATTTTCTAAGCATGTTTGAAACCTTAAAATAGTCAAATGAATGGAACAGACGGATATATCTAAATACAAAAACAGGTTGTTTTTTTTATTGCTTACCAATACCATGTCTTAAACATGCACATATTTTCCACTTAAAGATATGTGAAAGGATACTTCTGTACTGTTTTCATCAAGGTCCCACGTGACGAGAAAGTTGGCCTCCAAAGTTGGCTAAAAGTGCATCATTCGCACTATTTCTTCAGCTGCACTTGTGAATTCACCTCGAATTGTATCAACACATCCATCTTGTAGACGGTACCCGAAACAAGTTAGAAATTTGCCCTATTTTAAGTTTGCAATAACACAAGTGGGGATGTTTCTGGATGGCTCCGCGGTGATTGACAGGCAGTAAAGGGTGAAGAAATTTGACCCTGAAGTCATTTGTTTCTAATCATGTGAAATGGCATCCTGAAACGAGAGAGAAGCTCAGCAGAGAGTCGGGACGAGTAAATATACTCAGGGCTTCATTAGATTAACACACACACAGACACACACACACACATGCATATGTCAGTTATCTCCTCATGCTGGTCCCCACACACCACACACAAGCACTGAGTTGTGCAGACACACAGACACGCAGTCGTTTTGCCCGTTCAGCGTCTTGCCCTGCAGCCGTACTCTTACTTGGCTCGGCGCGTCTCGTGTGCAGCTTTATGCTTGACGCTATTTTCTCTGCAAACTCAATAAAAGCTGGTTATTTATCAGGTCAGATTATAGGACATGACTGAGCTCAGCTGTAAAGTTGAAAGTGAAACCAGCTGTGGCTGAAATTGAATTACACTCGGTGAGTAATGTGAAAAGCAAGAGCAGTTTAACAGTTATTAAGAGCTCCTCCGCTGCTTCATCCAGCGGGCCTCGTTACAAGAAAAGTGCTGCTCTCGCTGACTTTCCCCTTTCGACCCCCACTCTGTCACTGAAAACTCTTAAAAAGTTATAAATATGATCCAAAGTATTATAAATCCACCTGTCTTTAGGATCGGCGTTTTTTTTGGTGTTACACAGAACGAGTCCAAAGTGTAAACCTGCATAACTGTGCTTTGTGTACGTGTGCACCGGTTTCCAGTGTGACCACACGTGTGAATGAACAGGGGTCAGCGGGCCACTGCTGAGGCATGTGCTCCCCTGACAAGCCCCTGTCTTCCAGAGCAGAGGTCAGACATACAGAGGACAAACAGTTCTAACATGTGGCCCGGCAGCTGACCTGTGTGTGTGTACGGGGGGGGGGGGGGGGGGGAGTTCCCCTCTTGAGTGCTCCATCTGGGTCACAAACCTCACGCCATTCATCACACGACGTGTTAATAACTCCAACAGCTCTCGCACGTCCACTCTCAATTTTCACGTCGACCGCTTTAGTTTTGTCACACGGACGCCCAGCAACTCAGCGTCAAAGTCAAACGGTGTCGGACAAAATAAAACACAACTCTTCTCTACCTGGTTTGATGCTTTTAATTGTAAAATAAAGAGGCGTGTCTTTGAAAATAGTCTGCAACACACACACACACGCACACACACGCACACGCACACACACACACACACACACACACACACACACACACACACACACACACACACACACACACACACACACACACACACACACACGCACACACACACACACTGCTGTATATTTAGCCTCAAAAATGGATTATTTTTCTCATGTCTGAAAAATGTGACATCACTTTTACACAGCTGGGAAGCAGAACAATAAAAACACTTGTTTTTCTAAACCTACAACCTCCCACTTTACTAGTTTGGGTCAGGGGGAACCGAGAGTATATGTCTTCTTTGTTTTTCACTGTCAACATTAACATTAGTTTATAAATGTTGACCCGGTTTCAATGTTCTCATCAACATCAGCTTCTTGAGGCCAGTTAAAAGCTATTCGACAACATGATAATCAACATAAGTGGTGCAAAACGAAACTAAAAGTGAACCAGATAACCAGTAGTATGAGTAAAAATTTACAAATACATTAATGTAATCAAGTAGCAGTTTGGGGTACTTTTAGTATTATGAGTATCTTTTTTTATGGATTTAAATTTACGAGAGCTTAAGTAAAACCTTCACCATGTAATCTACTTTTAAAATTTTAAGTCATTCAAGCATTTCACCACATAAGTAGCAAGTGTTAATAAATTAATATCCACGTGTTTTTATCATACTGTAATGTTAATGACAACTTTATTGAATGTTTTAGATATTTTATACAGGTAAATTTGATCCAATATAAGGATGATGCTTAACTGTGGATTAAAAAGTAACTAATGCTTTGAGTAGTTTCTCAGCAGAATAATTTATACTTTTGATTTTTTTCAACAACTGGTCTTTTATTCACAGTTCAGTACAATTTACTTGAGTACAGATTACTTTTTTTCTGTCTCTGTAAAACGACTGGAAGTTGCACAACCTGTTTCTTACCTCTGATCTTACTTAAGGGGAATGTTTCGCGTTATCAGATCAGAACACTGAAAAACATTTCCTTTTATACAATGACTACATTTCAGTGCCTGCACTATTTTTAGCCTCAGTTGAGTAAATAAGTCCAATCACTGTTTCTCTTTCCAGCAGTTAATCCTTAAACAAGCATCTCCACTTCCAGATGAGTTTTTGTGCTTCTCCACCTGTGCTTTTATCTCTCAGGAATGATCCTGTATTACCGAGGCCATCTAATTCAATTACTCTGCCCTTTCTCGGGGCGCTTTTGGCCAGTGTTTTGTCATCAATGGAGCTGTGTGTTTTAGTACGAGGGTGGTTGGAAGAGGGCTGTCAGCACTCAGCTTATGACCAACAAACACAGCGCACACTCTGACCCGGGCCGTCCATCACGGCGAGCTGCTGCCCCTCCAAAGACCGAGCAGGCGTGTTAATTCCTCCCCCTTGTCTGATGGGCCACAGGGAGGAATCCTGCAGGTGTGTGTGTGTGTGTGTGTGTGTGTGTGTGTGTGTGTGTGTGTGTGTGTGTGTGTGTGTGTGTGTGTGTGTGTGTGTGTGTGTGTGTGTGTGTGTGTGTGTGTGTGTGTGTGTGTGTGTGTGTGCGCGCGTGCGTGCGTGCGTGCGTGTATCCGACTCTGGCAATGGTTTTATTTAATACAAACCTATAAATCACCTCTTTTGGAACAAGAGATGTGAGATATTCTTTTTCTCTTTGCCCATATCTCTGACAGAGAGATAGATTGTTCGTACCTCTTTTTGCTTCCTGTGTATGACAGGTTATCACTCCTGGGACAGACACAGAGGGGAAAAAACGAGAGGAGGGGGGTGGTTGGAAAAGAGGTGGAGAGTGACTGAGTGAGAATGATGCTCCGTGGCTGATGTATCGGATGGCAGGCGAAGGGATGGGGCGAGGGTGCCGGGTAGAGAGAAACGAGTGATTTAACGCCGGCATGTACTCCGCGTTCCTCTTATCCCTGCCTTGCTTTCTTTCATGTCTCAACCAAGGGGTCGACCTGCCTGCTGCCCCAGATGGTGCTGTCCGTCTGGGCTGCCCTCTACAGGATGTGGCCCTCTCACCCCCACCACTACAGGCCTATATTCGCTTAATTGATTTCAGGGGAGGAAGGCCCTTTTTTCTCCTCTGTTTCACACACACACACACACACACACACACACACACACACACACACACACACACACACACACACACACACACACACACACACACACACACACACACACACACACACGTACAGCTTGCCAACAGCTAGTGCCCCCAGTACACACACACATACACATGGCTGTACATGCGCTGTCAACGCTAATTCAATTTGGGACGCGGGAGTGTGACTAACAGCAGACCTGCAGAGTGTTTTACCATATGCACACACACACCCCCCCCCCCCCCCCCCCCCCCCCCCCCCCCCACACACACACACACACACACACACACACACACACACACACGTACACATACAATAA